>NC_134356.1:395915335-396590335 GCF_048569485.1 Anomaloglossus baeobatrachus
TTTCTCTCCCTCTCTTTCTCTCCCTCTCTTCATCTCCTTCTCTTGTTTCCCTCTCCACTCTCCTTGGTATTGATACCAGTCTCGGCTGTTCAATTTGAATAATCAGCTTCGGCTGTTTGCCTCAACCTGTATTACTTGACCAGTACTATCTCCTATGGTACGCAAGTTTGTTGCCATATTTGTACTAATTATCTCTCTCTCCATATGATTAAGAGCATACTCTGCAAAAACGTGTGGAACCTTACCATTATTTGCAATCCTCCGGTTGTCCTCCGAGACCCGCATTTCCATATTCTGACCAGTGATGTACGTTCCGCAGTATATTTTCATGTATATTTGTATTATTCTGTACATATTTTATGTATCACCTGTATATAATGCACTCATTATTGTTATTGTCTTCACACCTTTTCAGGCAACGACCTTGAAAAAGGCTTTATGCCGAAACGTTGGTGCCGTTGCTCTGGTTAGGTTCCTTTTGCAGTGTACTAGCCAATAAATTCACTTTTGCATAATTCCCCTCTCGTCTTCAATTTGAGTGCTGGGATTCGCTTTACTGTCCGTGTAGATTACTGGCTGAGTGAGTACCACCGTGTCGCGCGGCACAGCGCTGCCCCCGCGACTCTTCACCTCACCAGGCCCCGTAACCCGCCTGTCATCCCCAAACCCCTCACCGGGGCCCCAGGACAACCAACCCCCTACCCACGGAGGGGAGAACCAACATCCAAGCTGCTCCCTGTCATCGCTCCCGGGATCCCCGTCCAGAGCAGCGCTGGTGTCACAACTTCACCACAACCGTGGGTGGCATCACGGACAATATTCCCTAAACCACACACCAAACCTCCCCCCTTTCACTCACGGGCGAGGAACGCCACTCGAGTCCCCGGGATCCGGCCCACCGCTCGAGCCACCACCGAGCAGCAGCAGCAGCAGTAGCCGGACCCAAGCAGTGGGTGAGCGCAGCGTCCCCTCCTCCGCCCGCGACAACTTGGCGTCATGAACAGGATCTTACCGCTCTGCCGTCTGGTAGAGGTACGCCTTGTGACTGCCGGATGTGTCGGGCTGAAAATTTGGAGAAGCCGTCATTTTGGGTGCGAAAAGTCCCCACTCGAGTGTCTTCCCGAGTAGTGGAGGCGCGAAAGCTGAAACCCTGCCTCGATAGAGGAGGAGCCGGAAAAAGACTAAGGGGGATGGAAACAAGATGTCTGCGCCCGACGGAGCCGCTGGAGGAGCGGTGGTCGCAGCTGCATGTAACTAGCGCTGCAGCGTGCAGGGACGCCAGGACTCTGCTGAAACACGTTCCTGGATCCAGAAGCAAGATGTGCCAGGAGCTCCCGGCCCAAGTCCACTTCATGCTGGCGAAGTGGACGTCGGAGATGAAGGGCCTGGTCGCAACCGTTTGGGCATCCGAAGTGGAGGTGGTCTCAGAGGAGCGGGTAAACGACCCACGCCCCTATGTCCCCGAGGGATCGGTCGATACGGCTGAGGGGCCCGGCCTGCTGCCGTCCACCACGCTACCTCCCTCACTGCCCATGCCCGCGGCCAATGCCCCGACCGACCCATTACCCCTGCCACCGGTAGCGGAGCCCGCAGCGTCTGTGGGAGAGGGCACAGGCCTGCGGCCACCGGGCCTTACCTTTACCACCGCCCTGAAACCCGTCCTGGCTCCCATCCCAGCCGCGACGGAGAGGACGACGGCCCTGGCAGCCCGCCCGGCCACAATGGAGGCGACCCTTGCCCGGAAGCCAGCACCGCAAGTCCCGCTGACCGCTCCCAGACACCCGGCCTCGGCTGAGGCACGGCGGGGATGCAGCTGCCAGGAGGCAGAGCAGGCCATGTCACAGCGGGGTCCCTCATTACCAAAGGTACC
The DNA here is from genome assembly GCF_048569485.1 of Anomaloglossus baeobatrachus. Taxonomy (NCBI): domain Eukaryota; kingdom Metazoa; phylum Chordata; class Amphibia; order Anura; family Aromobatidae; genus Anomaloglossus; species Anomaloglossus baeobatrachus. Next base: position 395,917,206 of record NC_134356.1, read on the forward strand.
GGTCGTAGCCGGCACGGGAGGACTCCGGCTGGGCCCATCCCCCACCCCGACTGAACCGGAGCAAGCAGAAAGTGCTCCGCACCGGGAGCGGCAGCAAAGGCAGCTGCGCCGCGGGATTGCTGATTAAGAAAAAAAAGTTAGAGCATGGTAGCGGTTCTCGGTTACCTTGCTGTCGATCCCCATTGGGACTCCGCTGATGTTCCAGACGGCCCTCAAGGCTAAAGAGTCCGGTTGGAGGAGCAGTCGTACCCGCATAATCGGCAGCTGAAAATGGAGTCCTGTGGGACAGTGTCATCCCTGTGTGAGGGTGGCGTTGGGGGCTCGTGCTGTTCGATGGTGGACTGTGGGAAAGCTGCAGGAGGAAGCTGTACCGGAGCCAGGTGTTGTGGATGGCCCCTGGGACCCAGCTAGCAGTCCCCGTTGGGACCCTATGGCAAGTCTCCGTTAGGACCCTACAGTTTTGTTTGTGGTAGCCCGTTGGCTACGAAGCACTGTGGTCCCGTAGGGACTATCTGCAACCGTTGCATAAGGAACTGCTTATGGACATGCCTGAGAACTTGCAGGGCAACCACAAACTTAGTGGAATGTAAATAAAAATGTTTTTGGCTTGACACCGTTACCGCCTCCGGAGAGGCTGATTTGGGATGATGGGCCTGGAGGAAAGGGATGGCCCAGGCCCGCCACTACCGTAACCGGTGGCGATCCTCCGGGGGTTCAGGGGTCCCCATGGACGCGGGTCCCCTGAAAGAGACAGAACCTGCTCGGGCAACTTGGTGCTGGACTGGGGTCAAGGGGTGCTGCCTGTTTCTTAGGGGCAGCATCAGGGCCAGGTTGTTTGGGTGGGAGAAGAGCGGAAGCCATACCGTTGTAAAATGTTTTATAATGCTTTTACATGTTTTACCGTTTTACTCTTTTCCAGTTGTGAAAATAAAACCGGTGATGGACGGGCAGCCCGCGGATGGTCTGCATTTTACTAAGGGGGAATGTGGCGCCCTGGGCAAGCCAGGTCATCACAGGTACTACACCAACACACCCTACACCCCGGCTAGGCACACCGAGGCCAAACACAAATCCTTGTTGCCTTCCTCCAGGGGCTGATGTCCACACCAGGGGGTGGGCCAGGCGGTTGGTCCCGCCCACCGAGGAGTTCACAGTCCTGGAGGCGGGAAAAGGAGTGAGATCGGTTAGAGAGAGTGAAGTGGTAGCAGAGGAGACTGACCGTGTCCGGGTGTGTGGCCCGGGCACTCAGCAAGGTTGGCAGACGGTAGTGACCGTCTGCAGGAGAGGCTGATTGGAGCGAACCGTACGGACCGTGGACGGGTGGTGGCCCGACGGTACCGGATCGGAGAGCAAAGAGAAGCCAGCACCATCCGGCAGGGCTTACAGACCCCGACCAGGCTAGGAGTCGCCGAAAAACTGGTCAAATCCGTTAGCGAAGGGAACCTCCGGGGTTTCCCAGCAGCCAAGACCCGATTGAAGGCAACAGCTCACACCATAGAGGGAAACACAGTCACCGCCAAGGCTACAGTTCCCAGGGCCAGGGCCAGAGCCTGCGGACAAAAGGGGCTCCCTCAGCACCCATCCAAGCTGGGGAGCGGGTTACCGGTGGGAAGCCATTGGAACCGTAAACACAACACAGGTGCAGGGAAAGGCAGTCACCATCAACCTACCGGGAGGAGAACAACCGCAGCCGCCTGTGGGACCCGTCCATCCAGCCGTTTGTTTGACCAGAGACTCTGTGTAGATTACTGGCTGAGTGAGTACCACCGTGTCGTGCGGCACAGCGCTGCCCCCACGACCCTGCACCTCACCAGGCCCCGTAACCCGCCTGTCATCCCCAAACCTCTCACCGGGGCCCCGGGACAACCAACCCCCTACCCACGGAGGGGAGAACCAACATCCAAGCTGCTCCCTGTCATCGCTCCCGGGATCCCCGTCCAGAGCAGCGGTGGTGTCACAACTTCACCACAACCGTGGGGTGGCGTCATGGACAATATTCCCTAAACCACACACCAAACCTCCCCCCTTTCACTCACGGGCGAGGAACGCTGCTCGAGTCCCTGGGATCCGGCCCACCGCTCGAGCCACCACCGAGCAGCAGCAGCAGTAGCCAGACCCGAGCAGTGGGTGAGCACAGCGTCCCCTCCTCCGCCCGCGACATGGGACACACTGACGGAGCTGCAACTGTGAGTGGTGATGTCAGTAAGTTCCCCTGAGGCCACAGGAGGTGGTTCCCACAGTACCCCAGCTGTGATGTCACATGAACTCACTGAACTCACCTCAGGTGAACTCTATGAACTCACCTGAGGTGAACTCAATGGACTCAATGCCGGATTACCAGCTTAGGCTATGTGCGAACGTTGAGTATTTGGTTACAGAAAATCTGCATCTCCTGGCAGAAAAATGCAAAGCGGTTTTGATGCAGTTTTCTTCCAGGAGATGCAGATTTGAACTCTATGAACTCATCTGAGGTGAACTCAATGCCGAATGATTAGCTTAGGCTTTGTGCGCATGTTGAGTATTTAGTTGTAGAAAGTCTGCATCTCCTGGGAGAAAACACACCAAAAATGAGATGCGGTTTTGATGCATTTTTCTTCCAGGAGATGTGCAGATTTGATGCAGAAATTTGTTGCAGAAAACTGCACCAAAAAAATTAGATGCATTTTTCTGCAGGAAATGTGATTTTTGTGCAGAAACCTGTTGCAGAAATTTGTTGCAAAAATTTGTTGCAGACATCTGCATCTTCTGGCAGAAAACTGCACCAAAAAACGAGATGTGGTTTTGAAGAATTTGTCTGCCAGAAGATGTGGTTTTATTACAGAAACTTTGTGTGAAATTTGTTGTGTTTTGGAGTTTTTTTGCTAGGAGATGCAGATTTGATGCAGATTTCTGCAACAAATCTGAATTTTCTGGCAGAAAAACGCACCAAAAAATATGATGTGATTTTGAAGCATTTTTCTGCCAGGAGACGCAGATTTGGTGCAGAAATTTGTTGCAGAAATCTGCATCTCTTAGCAGAAAACTGCACCAGAAAAGGCAAAGTAGTTTTGATGCAGTTTTCAGCCAGGAGATGAGGTTCATCTAAGGTCAGTTCATTGAGATCGCCTTAGATCACAGCTAGGGCATTGTGGGAACTGCCAGCTGTGATCTCAGGTGAACCTACTGATGTCATTGCTTTTACAGCTGTGACTCCACCAGTGTGTTCCTGATGCTGCAGTTCTCGGTCACATTTTCTAAGCCTGAACCCCTATGTACCACACACTCTGCACCTCCATATCCAAAACACTCTGCACCCGTCTATGGACTTGTGTGCACAATGCATTAAAAAAACAACACCAAAACACATGCGTTTTTCAGTGCATTTTTCTGCCTGTTGGTGTATATTTCATGCAGAACATTTCTGCACCAAATCTGCAACATGCGCAATTACGCATCTCACACACCCTCCAACCTAATATCCCATACAGCATGCACCTTTCTCTCTGACATACCCTTAACTCCCACATCTCATGCAGCCTGCACCCCTATATCCCACACCCCCTGCATCCTTATATCCCACACACCCTGCACCCTAATATCCCACACAGCCTGCACCTTTCTCACTCACACATCTTGCAACCTTTATATCTCACACACCCTCCACCCTAATATCCCACACAGCCTACACCTCTCTCACTCACACACCTTGCAACCTCTATATCTCATACACTCATATCTCACACACCATGCTACCCCATAACCCACATTATGTACCCCTCTATCTCTCACACAGTCTGCACCCCCATATCTCACACACTGTGAACCCCCATATCCCACACACCATGCAACAATATATCCCACAGTCTGTACCCCTCTATCTCTCGCACAGCCTGCACCCCCATATCTCATAGAATCTGTAGCACCATATCCCACACAGCCTGAATTCCCATATCCCACATGGCCTGAACCTCTCTCTCACACACCCTGCACCCCTATATCTCACACAGTTTGTACCCCTCTCTTTCACATAGCCTACATCCCCATATCTCATAGATCCTGTACCCTATATCCCATACAGCCTGCATCCTCATATCCCACAAAACTTGCACATCTCTCTCACACCCTCTGCACACCCATATCCCAAACAGTCTGTATTCGCTCTGTCACACAGCCTGCACCTTCACCTTCACATCTGACACAGCCTGCACCCCCATATCCCACACATCATGCACCCTTATAACCCACATACCCTGCAGCCCCATGTTCCACACAATCTGTACCCCTTTCTCTCACACACCCTGCACCCCAATAAACCAATTTTACCTATTACCCCATGTGAAAATGAATAGTTTGCAGTTAACATAACATTTGCAAATATGGAATTTTTATTTTCATGGTCCAATGTTATCAAATTCTCTGAATATGTATTCAAAATATGCTGACATTGACACCTTACAATCTTTGTGAATGGTGCCCATAATCTATTACGATAAAATCTACATTCCAAAAGCCAAATGACGCTCATTGATTTCCAAGCACTGCTGTATTCCCAAAGAATAATATTGGGTATTACTGTGATATTGAATAACAAATTGTCATGTCTATATTTCCTATTAAGCCCTTTTCAAAATGAAAAATTTGGGACTCATACAATATTTTAGTGCAATAAACATAACTTTTTATTTTCACCGCCAAATGTTATGAAATCCTTTGATACACTCTTGGCTTCAAGATGCTCATCACAACTATAAATCCATACATTAATAGTAGAGATGAGCGAACCAAAGGTTCGATGTTCAGTGTTCATACTGAACACAGACTTCACTAAAAGAACCGAGTTCAGGTTTGGAGTTCGGGTGCTTTTCTTATGCAAACCACTCATGCGAGCATCGCTGTGCTCAGGTACACCTAGTGCTCACCCCAGTGCGAGCCGCTTGCGGTGTTTGATTGGCTCACACTGGGGTAACAACAGCATGATGGGATGTAGTGTGCACCCCAAAAAATTAAAAATGAAAAATTCGCCCACCTGCTGTCACACTTAACATGTGGCGGACGCATTCCGACCAACTGATGTCTGAACACACGACAAAAATACAAACAGCAGTTCAACAGGTAAGGGGGAAAACCAGGGACAAATCAAAGCAAGGACTAAAAAATAACTTTTACTATGTACCTCTAAAACCATCCAAAAACATATATATAAAGTGCAGTGCATAAACATAAAGTGCAAATAAAAAGGTTGTCAATGATCTCACCCGATACCTCTTCACGAACGGACACATCGTACACACCGATATGATGGAAAATTGCAGGATTGGAGAAATGCTAGTAAATTTGAGGGTAGGAATGTACAACTAACCCCTGATGTGCCCCATGTAAATGCTTCCGCCATAACAAGGGTAGCACCCAAGTGTAGTGACTGTCCCCAATATCAAAATATCAATAAGGCCCTCCCGACGTGTTTCCCTGTCAGGTCAGAGAGTTCATCAGGGGAGATAATAAAAGGAGAGCCTAAACCTGCAGTGACAGAGATTGATACATAAATGCACCAAACTAATAGTGTGTGCAAAAGTAGTAACTTTTGGGGATTTTACAATATCGAGGTCCCCCAAACACTTCTATACTGAAACTTCTGTGCTGTAAAATGGTCATAGTAAGGGTTAGAGGGCTGCAAAAGGAAGCAAAATGGGGGCAATTGCCTTACAAATAACTGTAGATAGGGAATAAGTAAAAAAAAATATTACTTGGTATTCCCCCTATTTTTAATAAACAATGCAAGAAACGTAGATAGCTGCGGGCTGCACCTCTCAGTTGTCTGCTTTACCTCGTCTGGTTATCAAAAATAGAGTGGATCCCACACCATTTTTTTAAATTATTTGAAATTATTAAATAATTAAAAAAAAGGCTTGGGCTCAGCCAAATTTAGATGTAATGAGTGTGTCTTGCTCTGGGAAGACTCTAGATGGTCTGAGATCAGAAAGTCACAACGTCTTATTGCTCGCAGATCCACTACTTATATTTGAGTGAAATTTTCTTGCTTTTAGTGCTGTAGGAGTTAAAGATTCTTTCCTATCTGGTTGTTCTTTGTAGCCTTAATCCCAGGGACAGCTTTTTTGTGAACACTTCCCTTTGCTATAGAAAGTCATGTGTCTTACCCTCTGACTCCGGATAGAGAATCTTCATTGTTATGCTGACCACTTTGGAAAGAGTTAATCTCTTGAAGAAGCTGAGGAGTCATGACCATTGCATCTGTGGCATTTAGCTATATTGCTGGAGCTTGGAGTGTTTGCCCTTTGTGTCTATTTTTTCCCTATCTGTATTCCTTCCTTTGTGTTCTATTATAGCAGTAGTGAGACTACAGCTCTTACCTGCCTTCTCATTAGCCAGGGTGAGTTCAGGGCAAGCAAGGTCTTAGGCACGTAATAGGTGATGGGGTGAAGGTCCCGTAATTTGTGTCTATTTCCCCTCTATCTGTCTCCCTTCCCTTTTGTTATATTATTACAGTGAGAAGACTAGTGCTCTCACCAGCCTTCTCATTACTAGGTTGAGTTCAGGGCAAGCAAGGGCCTATTCACAAGATTTGTGACAGTAGGAAGTGCAGGGATCAGCCTCAGGTGAGTGGCAGGAGGTGACCCCACTCCCCTCTTTCCTAGCTACAGGGCTCACCTTTATATCCCATTCCCTGTGTACCCTGTGTGTTGCGCTGCTCACCGAGAGTTCCCTTCTCTCTTGTTCATTGAATTTATTAATTTAAAAAAATCCTCGAAGTTCCAACATAATCCAGATAGTGAGTAAGGACTCTCCCACACTCCCTCGTTCACCAATTTATTAATGCAAAAGAAAACTTGGAAGTTACAACATGAAATGGAGTAATGTCCCACAATGTTTATCGAATCCTATGGAGCTTTGTTCTGAGAACGTTCTCAGAACGAAGCTCCATAGGTCATTGCCATTTGTTGTTAGACCCGGAATTTCTCACAAGCATGAGAATTTTTTTTTAAATGTCTGTATTCAAATTCAAACCCCAGACACCCGGTGTCTGGTACCACCCCTGACCTTTACTATTCGGGTTCAGTAATCCCTATTGGTGACGTGTTCAATACTAATTTCACCAGCTGTATGGTAAACCTGATTTATTAACTTTTATTGTGATAAATGTCTGCATATTTTAGTTTAAAATTATTGTTATAGACAATGTAAATAGAATTGTTTATATGACTATTGTACCAACCCTTTACACCGTTGCTGGTAATTCATTGCATGGACTGTTTATGCCTGTTTATTTATTCATATTTCTTTCATAAGCTGCATGTTAATTTGTGAAAGGTTTGAAAAAGTAACTGAAAACAAAATGTATTATTTTTATTATTATTATTCGTATTGGTATTATTATTGAAGAGGGACATCCTTGTTGAAATACCAATATTCTCAATTTGATGTTTTCCTCACTGTGTCTGGCACCAAAAATTTGGTTGGAAGCCCTTAGAGACCAGATGTCACTTCCATTGAATATCATCATGCTAATTTATGAAAGAGCTGAATTTCTGTCATGTATTCAACAACCAACTCTTTTGTTTATTCTGCCACAATTAAAAATAATTGATAGGAGGAAGCTGTTATCCTCTTAATAACACGCTGTCCATGGGATTGGTTCAAGCTGTGTATATCCTGTTTTCAGTAAAAACATGATCTACAGTATTTTGGAAAGAATACTATAAAAATCTTGGGTTTTCTACATTGTTGATATTGATTTCATGTAATTTACTTGGTATAATATCTCAATTCTACGATGATAGCAAAATAATAGTTTCAGAATTTCATATTATAACGCAAAAGAGGATGCAGTCAATACAAGGCCTTTATATCGGATAGTGTATGGGCCATTACCATTTTAACTTCAACTTTGTTGACAAATGTCTATGAACTTGAGCAATTTCTTTTTGGCTTAACTCATATATTAATAATTGTGAAACCTGGACATAGCTCCTTTTACGCAGGGCAATGAACATTCTCTTCCATGCAATTAAGAATAGGCTCCTTTGCTGCTATATAAACTGTAAGTTGCCATGAGTTGTCCTCTTATGGCCTGCTAGTTTTTGCATGTTTTAGTCTTCAAGTATAAGGCCATATGACCATAATAATAAAACCACTTGCCTAATATTGTGTAAGTTCCCTGCATGCCAGGATATGGTAATATTGACCCATCTAGATATGGACTTTAAAAGATCTCTAATGGATTCCTATGGTATCTGACATCAAGAATTTAGCAACAGAGCCCCAAAGTGGGTCCTCTATGGATTAGATTTGTTTTTTTCTATACACCCCACAGATGCTCAATAATATTTCAGGAATTTGGACACCAGATTAACACTCTGAACAATTTGACATGATTTTTTTTACTATTCCTGTCCAATTTTTGTAATGTGGCAGGTGACAATATGCTGTTGAAAGAAGCCTTGTCATCAAGGAATATCATTGTAATGAATGTGGATAATTGGTCTCTAATAGTGATGAGCAAGTACTAAAAAGCTCGAGTGCTCGGTACTTGAATCGAGCAGGTTTGACACTTGGACGGGTTTGATTTGAATAACAAGTATAATGGAAGTCAATGGGAAATTCGATCATTTTTCTGGCAAACCCTCCCAGGAAGTCTGCAGAGGGCAGTAAAATTACTGTAATGGATGGGAACAGTGCTCAAATGAAATGGTCCTATGGACCAAGCAATAAGACACGCAATACATAGGAACTGGCATTTGTTGGAAAGGGATCTAGATTTGGTAGATGTGGCACATGTTAAACTTATAGTTTCATACCGGAGATGTAATAACCTCAAAGATCTTTTGGTGAAAAATAGATTGGAGTGTCCTTCAACTTGGTTGGAAAAAGCATGTCCTACGGGTAATTTCCGTTACGGGAACTGTCGCTTCTGTCATTTGTGCATACTTTCCAATCATGTCTATTTTGGCCTCTTTTCCCACAAGGTGAGGAAATTCATTTGCTGCAAAACTAAATTTGTGGTTTATATAGTCATATGTATATGTGGGAGATTCTACATAGGCAAGACAATTCGTCCAATGTATGTGCGATTCAAAGAGCACTATAACTCGATTTCGTCTGGGCATGGTTCTCCCCGTTTAGTGAGGCATGTACAAGAAAGCCATAATGGTGACCCAAATGTTTTATGTTTTGCAGGTTTGGAAAGGGTCTCTCTCCCACCGCAAGGTGGAAATTTACATAAATTATTATTGCAAGTAGAGGCCAAATTAATTATAAAATATTGAGCACAAAATAATTTTGGGTTAAATGACAGAAACGACCTTTCTGTGTTTCTGTAAAATATGTTTTTTGAAGGGGCGCATGATTTTTCAGAAAAATGTATGTGCAGATGGTTTTTATATTCATGATACTCTCTCTCCATTTTTTGCATGTTTGTATATTTTGTATATATTTTTTGTGTGCACTTTATATGATGTTTGTGTGGCGCCCTGGACAAGCCAGGACATCACAAGTACTACACCAACATACCCCACACCCCGGTCAGGCACACCGAAGCCAAACACAAAATCCTTGTTGCCTCCCTACAGGGGCTGATGTCCACACCAGGGGGTGGGCCAGGTGGTTGGTCCCGCCCACCGAGGAGTTCACAGTCCTGGAGGCGGGAAAAGGAGAGAGTTCTGAGTTGAGTTTGGAAGTGGAGAAGTGAAGTGGTAGAGGAACAGACAGAAAGCGGTCCGGGTGTGTGGCCCGGACGGAACAGCAAGGTTGGCAGACTGTGGTGACCGTCTGCAGGAGAGGCCTATTAGAGCTAGCCGTAAGGACCGTGGACAGGCGGTGGCCCGGCGGTACCGAACCAGTATGCAAAGAGAAGTCAGCACCAACCGGCAGGGCTTACGGACCCCGACAAGGCTAGGAGTCGCCGCTGAAATTGTCAAATCCGTTAGCGAAGGGAACCTCCGGGGTTTCCCAGCAGCCAAGTCCCGATAGAAGGCAACAGTCCAACCGTTAGAGGGAAACACAGTCACCGCCAAGGCTACAGTTCCCAGGGCCAGAGCCGGCGGGCAAAAGGGGTCTCCTTCAGCACATATCCAAGCTGGGGAGCGGGTTACCGGTGGGAACCCATTGGAATCATCTATACTACACAGGTGCAGGGAAAGGCAGTCAACATCAACCTGCCGGGAGGAGAAACACCACAGCCGTCTGTGGGACCCGTCCATCCAGCCGTTTGTTTTACTGGAGACTTTGTGTTCATGATTGGCTGAGTGAGTACCACCGTGCCATGCGGCACAGCGCTGCCCCCGCGACCCTGCACCTCACCAGGCCCCGTAACCCACCTGCCAACCATCCACACCCCATCACCGGGCCCTGGGACAACCAACCCCCTGCCCACGGAGGGGAGAACCAACATCCAGGCTGCTCCCTGTCATCGCTCCCGGGATCCCCGTCTAGAGCAGCGGTGGTGTCACCAATCTCGCCACAATCGGAAGGGAGGTTGAGTGACCCATGCCCCTGTACCCCTAGTGGGTCGGTCATCGCGGCCGAGGGACCCGGTCCATACCCGCTCGCCCTGCTACCTCCCCGGCTACCCGTGTTGGCTGCCGCGACACCACTACTAGGCCCGCTACCACCGCCACCGGTAGCGGTACCCCGCACGTCTGCCCAGGCGGATCAGCCTGCAGCCGGAGCCTGTGACCGATCGGAACTGCTTCCGTGGAAGGTGCCGAAGCCTGAACCCGAGGCATCTGCGGAGACTTCTCCCGAGCCGGAGCCGACAGGCCGCTCCGTGCAGGAGGCCCAGCGGAAGAGGACCCCTGCGCCCATCCCCCACACCTCGGCTGAGGTTGCGCCGGGTTGCCGCTGCAGGGCAGCACCCCAGGCCAAGTCACCGCGGGACCTTCCATCCAGATTGCCAGTGGTGGGCAGTGTCCAGAAGGTCTCGCGGGGCCCGACCCGTGCGCCGGAGCTCGCAGCAGCCCCGTATTGGGACAGGGAGCCGACGCCGCTGGGCCCGGAGATCGCCGAGAGAGAGAGAAAGAAGGCGGAGTTGGTGGCCCGCACGATCCGGGAAAAGGAAAGCCTCCGTCAAGCGACCTTCCGTGTCCAGGGCCCACTCTACGAAGGGCAGGTGAGGCGGTTTGATGTCCGCCGGGGCTATGGCTTTATCTACGAGCCGGGCCTGGAGGCCGAAGTCTTTGTAGCCAGGCGGGATGTCAACGCCCACCTGCCGGAGGAACACCCGGGCCGCAACCTAATGCCGGAAGACCTAGTGCAGTACACCCAACACTGCGGGGAGAGGGGGTGGTTCGCGTTGGATGCAAAGCTGAGGGACAGCCAAGAGGCCCGAGTGTCTACCGCGAGGAGAAACACCGCAGCCGTCTGTGGGACCCGTCCATCCAGCCGTTTGTTTTACTGGAGACTTTGTGTTCATGATTGGCTGAGTGAGTACCACCGTGCCGTGTGGCACAGCGCTGCCCCCGCGACCCTGCACCTCACCAGGCCCCGTAACCCGCCTGCCATCCATCTACACCCCATCACCAGGCGCCGGGACAACCAACCCCCTGCCCACGGAGGGGAGAACCAACATCCAGGCTGCTCCCTGTCATCGCTCCCGGGATCCCCATCCAGAGCAGCGGTGGTGTCACCAATCTCGCCACAACCGTGGGTGGCGTCACGGACAATATATCCCCAAAACCATTCCCCTTTTTACTCACGGGCGAGGAACGCCGCTCGAGTCACCGGGATCCGGCCCACCGCTCGAGCCACCACCAAGCAGCAGCAGCAGCAGTAGCCGGACCCGAGCAGTGGGTGAGCGCTGCGTCCCCTCCTCCGCCCGCGACATCTGCTCATAACAGTTTCACTCAGAATGTTTCTAATCAGCGGTAATAGTGACCGGGTGATTCCCTCTACATAAGAGGGAGTGGTTGGTTTCCGTTGTAGAAGACCCATGGAAGTACCAGGAGGTAAGAAATGGCCGTCGTCTTGAGGGAGCTGGCACCCGGCTCTCTTACCGCTGTTTTACGCCACTTCATGGTTTGAATAAAGAACAGCTTGGATTTTCCCTGTGAGTGCCGTGATCTCATTTCTTCTTTGGAATTCTTGGATTCTTACCTCGTCTCCACGAGCACCCAGGAACCAGCGCAGTGGCTGACTCTGACCTTCCTAGTCTCACTTCTCCCGGGCACCAGCACAAAGTACACGATGGTAGTGCACATCCGTACTTCTTTTTGGCTCTTCTTAAATGAAATGGGAACAGCATGGGATGACTGGACCCATCTGACTCATGTAATTGGCTGGAACAATGTTGTCAGAAAATTACGCCACTTTTAAGGTGTGGCAAAAAAAACAAAACATACAAGACCGAAGATAAAGTGGATTTTACAGGAAAAAAATGTTAAGAAACATTATTTCCTGTATAATGACATGTATAAAAGGCAAATTAAGAAAGTAAAAAAAAAGCCTGCCTCCTTCACCCCTTAGGCTATGTTCACACTTATTGTTTTTGCTACGTTTTTGCACTTTCTCACTGCTTTCACTGTTGAAAAAATGCTGCAAAAACACTGAAAGAATTGACACGCTGCTTCTTTAAAAAACACAGCAGTTTTCCAATTCAGTCAGGAAAAAAAAAACAATTGTGTGCATTACTTTAGAGAAATCGCCTAGCTTTTGCTAATACTGTAAAAATCAGCTTTGAAAACTCCCGCAAAAAATACTGCAGCAATAATGCAACGTGTGAACATAGACTTAATAGCCGGGCCATCTCTCAAAGTATTTCACTGTTTTTATTTCAAGGAGGGATTGCAATTCACCCTGGAAGACACGTACTGGAGGGCCTCAGAATACAACTTTTTTCAATTTTAGCCATTTCACGACCATGGTCGTACCTATATGTTCTACAAAGTAAGCAGTTCCCAACCAAGAAAGTATGTGTATGTCCTGGCAATCACAAAGACGCAGGTGCTATACCCAGTGTGATCACCATCAGAGACTCGGCGTTCCTGACAGCCAAGCCCCAGCTCTCACAGCTAGGGACAGTGTCCGCGCCATCCCTGGCTGTGTAACTACCTAAATGCCACTATCGATATTGATCTTGGCACTTAGGTGATAGGGAAAGGGATCGCCCTCCCTCTCCCCTTCAATCGGTGCTCCCGCAATGTAATCGTGAGTCCAGTCGTCGTCATGGTGACCCAAGGTAGTCATGACAACTTCTTTGTCACCTGACTAGGGGAAGCCTCAATGAACATACCAGCAGCATGATCACTGTACTTTCTGACAGTGTAGCTCGGACAGCTGCACTGCCTTACAATGATCAAGCATTGCAATACAGTCCAGCCGTAAGGTAATGTCACATATAGAGGCTAAGTAAAAAAAATATATAGAACAAAAAAAAACCTAAAACAAATTCCAATAAATAGTTATATTTGTGTAAAAAAGTACACATATTTGGTATTGCTACATTCGTAACAACCTAATCTATAAAATTGTCATACTAGTTAACACCTTCAGTAACCACCATAAAAACACGCAGCAAACACTGTCTTTTCATCATTCAGCTGACAAAAAAAGTGGAATAAAATGAGATAAAAAAGTCATATAAGTAAAAATAGTACCTCTGAAAACGACACCTGATCCCACAAAATACAAGCCACGATATAGTGTACTGCCCCCGTAGCAGCAGCCGAGCCGCGGCTGCTGCTCGGATCCGGATCTGCGGTGGCTCGAGAGGTCTCCGGACCCGGGGGTCGCGCGGCCACTCGATTAAAAGAAGGGCGGTGATATGTACAGGGGGCTTTGGAAAGTTCGTGACGCCACCCACGGTGCGTGGTAATGTGAGGGACCACCGCTGCTGTTGGGGAGCCCGGTGACGATGGTGTGGCAGCCTGATGTTTAACCCCTCCGTGGGTAGGGGGTTGGTGTCCCGGGGCTCGGTGATGATGGATGGTATTCGGGTGCCGTGGGGGAATGGGAACAGGGATTTCCAATGTACTCACTCAGTCTCCAATTAATCACACCGACAGCTTGTAAACCAGAATTCTGAGCACCACTGCAGCCCGCGGGGAGCATGCCTGGATCCGTGCCCTTGGTGTTGCTGTTGATCCGTGACTCTGTCCCTGGCACCGTAGACTCAATTGGACCCATTGGTATGAAACTCTCCGTGTCCCGCTAACCCGTATGGCTAACGGAGTGAGCTTGCTTTCAGGGTTCACGCAAAGAATTTCTTTGGACTGCAGTGGGAAAGTCCTATCCCATCGGTGCGCTAGTACCCTGATTTTGGAGCGGGTTGGGGATGACACTTGAAGTCTTCACCCCCGTCAGGTAAATTACCGGAACACGTGAAGCTACTTTCCGGCCTGGGGTTGACGTGCCACGTCATGCCCTGGCCCCTGCCTGGTGATAGCTAAAGGCCGCCGGCTGCCCTCCTCGGCAGTCCGTACCCCTTGACACTGTCCCCTGCGACTGGGTTCCAGCTCCTGCCAGGCCCAGACCAATGTCTGCCACCTAGTACACAGGAGCCTTCCTCTGTGGCCTCTCCTCACGAGAGCCACTTCACCTCCACACTCCTCCACTGTCGACTCTCAACTGTCACTGTCCTCACTTTCTCCTCACCAACCCCCCATGTGGGTGGCCTTATTCCCTTTAGGCCCCCCAATGGTGTGTCTGGTAGATTCAAGTGGAAAGTATTCCCAGGATTTTGATTGGCCACGCTGTTAGCAACACCAAAGGACCAGGATCTGTAACCAAGGAGGGTGGATACTGTGCAAAAGGGCAGATTGCACAATACCCTGTGACGATCTGATAGGCCAGGGCGTCACAATAGGTCCTGCAGTGAAAAAATTAAAAAACTATAGCTCTCAGATACAGCAATGCAAGAATTTTTTTTTCTAAAAAATTGTTTTTATGGTGTAAAAGCAGCAAAACATAAAAAATTATATAAATGTGATATTGTTGTAATCACACTGACCTGAAGAATAAAGCTATTGTATCACTTTTATGACACAGTGAATGGCGTAAAAAGAAAAACAACAAAAAAACAATTCCTGAATTGATTCTGCCTCACAAAAAGTGGATTAGAAAGCAATCAAAAATTATGTGGCTCATTATAGCAGCAATAAAAACTCCAACTTAGCCTGAAAAAAACAAGAGCTCACATGACTGTCGGCAGAAATATAAAACTAACTTTAGCCTTCAAAATTCAGTGATGCAGAAACTTTCATTTTGTAAAAAAGTGGTTTTAGCACTAAAAAAAAGCTACCTAAATCTGGTATCACTGTAATTGTACTGACCAAACTAATAAAGCCACCTAATCACATATACCACAAAGTGAATGGCATAAAAGATAAATAAACAAAGCCAATTCTTCAACTGCTGTTGATTTTTTATTCTGCCTCCCAAAGATATGCCGTTGGTCATATTTATCCTGCGCACTATGCTGAGCACTTACACAGATGATTACGTGTAAAGGTGCGTTCCCACGATCAGGAATAGCAGTGTTTTGGACGCAGCATCTGTGCCGCCCTGGCAAAACCAGGGTGTCACAGAGGTCTGCATCCATCTTTTTGGTGCAGATCTCACTCTCCCTTGTGGAGTTTCCCACACAGAAACACACTAGCAAATCAGGCCCTACTCACCCCCTCCCCAGGAAAAGGGAGGGGGGCGAGAGGAGCTTAGAAAGAGCAGAGCAGAGTTGAGCTGTAGTCAGTCTGCAGGAGGAGAGAGGTCTGGAAGCAGCCCCTGTGTGGAGCTAGGAAAGGTGGCAGTAAGGGCCTCAGGAATAGGCCAGCCACTTGTGGGACCCGAAGTGGACCGGGAGATGGTAGTGGCCCCCCGGAGCCGACTGTCGGGACCCAGTCCGGACCTGTGTACAAAACAGACACAGACATCAGGCAGGAGAACAACACCTGAGTTACACGCACGGATGTGGGACCCGTCCTCACAGCATCTGTGGGCACCAGTTACCAGCAATTTGGTTTACAAAAGACTCTGAGTATTTCTTCCATCTGCGTTCCTGACCCTCCACATCAATCCAGCTTCATCCAGCACCACGATAACCGAACTGTGAGTGTACTATTCCCTGCAATCCCTGCCACCACCACAACTCCCAACTGGGCCCCGGAACTACACCTCCCCTACCCGTGGAGGGTATCCCACCTTGCTGTCCCACACCATCAGTCCCGGGTACGGTCCCCAGAGAAGAACCTCCAAAGAGGTATTGTAAGGGTATATATCAACCAATTAAACCGTCAAGAAACAAACCCTTAAAATTCATAAACTTTATTTTATTAACCATAGAAAAAGTGCACATTAAAAACATATGCATAGAACCATCTTCACGGAGGGGTCCCTGGGCAAATTCCCTAATCTCCCCCTTCCTGACTGTGGGGGTTGGCACCCTACTCAAATCACGTCGTGATGCCCCCACTCAGCCATAGACTGGCCCTCACAGACCCTATACTGACCACTTATCAGTGCTACTCATCTCATGTAGGGCCTTAAGGGGCATTGCAGCTATAAGTCCCCTTACCTGGCAGCCAGACTGGCTTGCAAAGTCTCCTTAAGGAGAATAGTGTTCCCCCGTGGTCCCCACATAGCTTTCTCATGAGCCAGATCAGACACCCCCATACTTTGCACTGACGAGGGGCAAGCACCCCGAAACACCGTGTCTGCAAATTGGGATTCTGATCTGGCTTATATATCCTGAGTCATATTGCAAAGGATTGTTGAAAATCCACTTGTGACTTTTAGGATCGCTACTTCCAATAGGTGGCGCTGTGCTAGAGTTTGTCTCCTACTGGAGAGACAATTTGAGTAGGGCCTTAAAGAATACACCGTGATTCACATGCATATCAGAGTACTGTCGAGGGGATGTCCCAAATAGAATTTATTATCCCTCAAGATATGATATATATCTCCTCCATTATTTTGTGAGTCCAGGTGTAATATTATATTCATCTACTGATGAGTTTTTTATTATGGGGTGCAGCCTATTTTTCTATGCAGTAGACTTAAGTATACTCAATAGGTAAGGTGGTCTAATAGCCACTACTCCGCCATATTCTGTGGCTCTCTGCCCATTCAAAAGAAATGAACATATAAGGCAGCCTAATAGCCAACACTCCGCCGTATGCTATGGCTCTCTGTCCAAACACTCCGCCAAATATTATGGCTCTCTGCCCGACACGTTTCTCCTCCTGGAACTTTATTGGATCGGAGGTTCATCAGGGGCTGTCCAAAGTTAAATCATACTGTAAACAGGATGTTCATATCAATATTTCATTCCGACCTCCAATAAGGTAGATCATATGAAAACAGGCTGAAACAACAATAAGTCTCTATTAGTGAACTGGTCACACTTCCACCTAGTTGCATATTGTATATCACCATCTCCAAGAATCATTACTCACATGGTGTTCATATCATCAATGTTTCATTCTGACCTCCAATAAGGAACTTTCAAAAACTGCAACAAATGTATATATATGTCTCTTTTACCTTTTTCTCCCTGGGCACCGATAAACATCTTAAAGAACTAGTACTCACTCAGGTATTACGTTTTATGTGTATACACAGGGCGTCTGCTGACAATGCAGTAGATGGTGACGCCTGTTCTACATGGAATCCCAGGAGGTTTAAAAAGGCCCCCATTCCGATACGTTATATTGTCTCATTTCCGGTTTCTCTGACAGAGGGAGCTCAGATTGACCCTCCCTCCTCCCTTAGCCTATCAGCTTACATGTATCCTCGCAGATGCGTCATCTCAGCTCACATCCGATTTCTATAATGAGCCGATATGCTTTCCGGGTAGACGCGTCATTTCCGGTCCCAGAAGCCTCCTCGGCCCGCGTCATAGGGGAAAGTACTATGCCCCTCTTAACCAGTCACGGCAAGCCACGTAGACACTTAGTCACTTCCAGTTTCACTGGCGCTCAGTTGCGATACATCATTTCCGGTCCCAGTGGCCATATCTCTAGGGGCGGCGCAACGTCAGCTCACTCCCCGATACTCCCGGCCAATCACCGCATACCACATGGGCACTGTTTACTTCCGGTTTCGGCGGGATATTCCCACAAAAGCCAGGGGAATCATCATATTAAGAGTAGAGTTGAGCGCGGTTCGCGGTTCGAGGTTCTCCAGTTCGCGGCTCGAGTGATTTTGGGGGCTGTTCTAGATCAACCTAAAACTCAAGCTTTTAGCTAAAGCTCGATAGTTCTAGATACGTTCAAGAACGGTTCTAGCAGCTGTGAAGCCCCGGGGACGCTGTGTCGGTGCATTACCTTCAGGGACTCCACGTAGATGGATCTGTCTGGTCACAGGTAGGAAACCTTCTTTGTAGTTTGTCGTGACGCCACTCTCAGATTTGCGGTCAGTGGGGACCGCCACTGCAGGTTAAGGGATGCCTGGGGCTGATGGTGGGTGCAGCCAGTTGTAGTAGCCTCCTGAGAGTGAGGCAAGCCCCAGGGCCCTGTGTAGATGTGTAGAACTACAAGGCGCAGAATGACTCAACACAGGCAGGATGTCTTTCAGGGTTTTTACTCACAGTTGATGGCAGGGTGAGTGACCCGGGCGTAGCTGGGATGAACCAAGTGGGAACCAGGTGTCCTTCAGGCTGACTTGTGAGGGTGACTACTAACTCGCCTTCCTTAGCCCTTGGTGGTTTGGGGTAACCCCGACTTTGAGTCCCTATGGGGGTCACCCAGGGAAGATGCTGCAGCCTCTCTCCCCTTCGTTTGCCGTTTGCTTGTCGCCTGGACCAGGCCACTCCAGCTGCTTGCCTCCTGTGACCTATGGGCCCTAACTGTGGCTACGTGGCTGCGGCTTTTGTGGTATTATGGCGTGGGCTTTGAGAGCCCCACACCGGCAGGTTTAGCAAAAGAAAGCTGGATCTATCTCCGCTTCGGGATCTGCCGCCCGTTTGGGCCTGGTACTCTCTAGCAGTCTCCTTACTTCCCACTCCGTTGCTCTCTCTCTAGCTGAAGATGGATTTCGGGTAGCACTCCTAGTTGACCGTTCTCCCCCGTCGGTAGCCACTGCGCGGACGCTGTCAGACTACAGCAGCCCAGGGGAAGGGGTCAGCTCTCCTCGGAGCTCCCTGGACTCTGCTCTGAACCGGCTCACATCTGGGACCTTCACTGCTGCTCCTGTCTGAGCTTCACTTTCCTGCTCCTCACTCCTCCACACTCTGCTGCAGACTCCAGACTCTTTACTCCTCCTTCTCTTTTCCCTTTTGTGCCTGCCTACGCCACCTAGCAACCAGACTCTCTTACCACACCCCTTGAGAGGAGATGGAGGCTTTTGGCCCCCTCCACTATTCCAGTGAAGGTGAAGGCTTTTCCCCCTCCTGGGATCCCCAGGGGTCCTCTCATGGGTACATGTGTGAGACCTGATCACTATGCGCCTGTGTACCACACCCCGGTCAGCCTTCTGGATTACCTGTGTTGTACTGTCCCCAGCATGGGTGCAGTACTCAGTGGTGCCTGACCAGGTCAGGGGCGCCACATTCCCCCTTAGTTATCACCAGCACGTCCTCGGGCTGCAAGACAACATTTTAAAAATGCATAAAACATTAAAACATGTAAAACATTTTAAAAGCACCAGGTACCATACATCACCACCCTCCACCCACAAGTCCGTTAACCCACCCAAACCCTTTCAGGAGGCAGGTCACCGGTCCTTTTGGTAACCAGATCTGGGCCATCTACTTCCCCAGACCTTTCCTCCAATCTGCCTCTCCCGTTGGCCGCGCCTTCAGCCACTTCTGGCAGGATGTAGAGGCGGCCTCCACAGTTGGTGCTGACCAGGTACCCTCTTTGTGGTGGAGAGCCAGGCCCCATAAACAGGCATGCTCTCTGGTCGCAGGCGAGCCAAGGCCCTATATACGGACGGGCTCCTCCTGGTTGCAGACGAGCCAAGCCCCTAAACAGGCTGACTCTGGTGGTGGTGGTGCCCTCTGGTGTAACTATTTACACTGCGAGAGTTTGTGGCTATAGCCAGTTCATAGCCTTAAGGTTTATGGTTTTCTCACACAAGTTTATGTGGGCACATACTTAAACGTAAACGTTGCAAAACTTCCAACTTTTCAAAACTTCAACTTGCTGTATGCTTTACTTTATGCAGATTCCTCTACTCTTCCATACCAGGGCTTGGGCCTGTAGGGCTGCGGCACCTGTTGGTTTCTTGATCTCTTTCTTCGTCTGTGGGTTCGTTGTATTTTCTTTCTTCTTCAGTGTCTCTGTCTTCATCTTCTGTTGTGACTGCAGGGCTTCTGCAAGGACTTCTAGGACATGGTGCAACATCTAGGGCATACCAGCCTCTTTCTCCCTGATGCATAGTGAACTCCACTAAGTCTCCTATCTTCAAATTTCTTCCAGGGTGTCCTCTGGGCAGGTGGGCTCTCACATCCCTTCGATTGACAAAAATCCCTTCCTTCACACCAGGTGATACTATAAAACCGTATCCTGATTTGAGGCTGAAATCTTCGACAATTCCTCGACGCAGGGGTCCTCTGATCTGTGCTTTGGCTCTTCTCAGGAACCGTTTTTCTTGTAGGTCTCTGGCCGTGACTTCTCTCTGCTCTGGGGATGGCGGTGCAGGGAAAGACTGGGTTCTACTGCGGCGCTGTGTCTTGCGGGCTGGATTCTGCGAAGTGCAGCTTACAAGCTCCCAGGTGGGGCGGTTGGGCAGGTCTTCTTCAGCAGGAGGTGTCAGGTCTTCCTCGTCCCAGCGGGAATATGGCAGCATCTCCGGCTCTGGGACTAGCACTGCTGCTGGCTCCGGGGGCAACTCCTCAACTTCTTGCCCTCCTCTCCCCCTTAGTTCTTCGCTGCACTCTGGTCGTGGCAGCGCTGGGGATGAGTGTTCCTCAGCTGGCCCAGGCGGTGGACTCTTCGGCGTGGTTGCCGCAGGGGTTGCCTTAGGGGTGTGCGGAGGGAGCATGTACTGGTCCACCATCTCCTGTGGAAACTTGGCCTCCAGGTCAGCCTTCAGCTGCCAGTATGCGGAGTCTTCACCTATCAGGGATTTCCTTGCAGGGACCTCCTTAGACTGGGGAGCGGTGTCTGCTCTGGCCTTGCAGGCCGGGGTAAATGGTGATGTAGTCTTTTCTTGGCGGGCCGCGCAGGGCATCGCTGCGGCAGCCTGGTCTTGGCGGGCTGCGCCTGGCATGGCGGCGGCCTGGTCTGTGCGGGCCGAGCCTGGCGTGGCGGCGGCCTGGATCTGCGTCGCTGTTGCGGCCAGTTCTTGGCGGGCCGGACTGGGCATTGCAGCCGCGGTCTGAATTGGCGTCGCATCCTCAATGGGGTCCGTGCAGGTGGAGCTGGGCGTCGCTGCAGTGATCGGGGCTTGACGGGCCGCACCTGGCGGGGCTGCGGCCTGGTTCAGCATCTCACTTGCGGCTCGGACGAGCGTCGCTGCTGCGGTGGGGTCTTGGCGGACTGGGCTCAGCAGGGTGGCAGCCTGGGTCAGCGTCACACCTGCGGCACGGATGAGTATCGCCGTGGCAGTCGGACCTTTGCGGGCCAGGCGGGGTGTCGCTGCGGCGGCCTGGATTTGGCGGGCCGCACCTAGCGTGGCTGCGGCCTCGCTCAGCGTCGCCGCGCCAGGCGCCTCTTCTGGGACCGCGGTCGTAGCAGCAGGGGTCGGAGCACTTGCGCTGGCCGGGGCAACTCTGGACTCACCCATCGGTGGCACCATCGGGATCTGAGTCGTCGCCGCTCGATCTGGCATGCGTCGCGCGGCTCCCTCCTCGTAGGTCCGAACCGCCGCAGCCATCTCCAGAAGCTCCGTGCGTCCCTCACTGAGCTGTCGTATAATCCTGGCCTCCAGCTGATCGCAGAAGATAGCAAGCTCCCGGCACCACCAGGCAGCAGAGCCTGGTTCTGGGTATCCACGTCTGGACTCCATTTCTTCTCTCTGCAGCAGCAGGCTTGTGGTTCCCTTTCCTTCCCGCCGTCTCTGGACGCTTCCGCTCTCTTCACAAGCGAGGTCAGAACTCTGCAGGGGATCTCTGGGTAGCCACACCTCTTCGTGGGCGGTAACTTCTTCCAGCGCGGGCTGCTGTTGTTTTTCAGCGCGCTTTTCATGGTGGCAATATGGCGGCGCTTCCAATTTTTCAAGCGGACCGCCCAGGCACATGGTCACCTGTCTGAACAGGTCTAGTCCTTATCCTGTTCGTGACGCCAGATGTGAAGCCCCGGGGACGCTGTGTCGGTGCATTACCTTCAGGGACTCCACGTAGATGGATCTGTCTGGTCACAGGTAGGAAACCTTCTTTGTAGTTTGTCGTGACGCCACTCTCAGATTTGCGGTCAGTGGGGACCGCCACTGCAGGTTAAGGGATGCCTGGGGCTGATGGTGGGTGCAGCCAGTTGTAGTAGCCTCCTGAGAGTGAGGCAAGCCCCAGGGCCCTGTGTAGATGTGTAGAACTACAAGGCGCAGAATGACTCAACACAGGCAGGATGTCTTTCAGGGTTTTTACTCACAGTTGATGGCAGGGTGAGTGACCCGGGCGTAGCTGGGATGAACCAAGTGGGAACCAGGTGTCCTTCAGGCTGACTTGTGAGGGTGACTACTAACTCGCCTTCCTTAGCCCTTGGTGGTTTGGGGTAACCCCGACTTTGAGTCCCTATGGGGGTCACCCAGGGAAGATGCTGCAGCCTCTCTCCCCTTCGTTTGCCGTTTGCTTGTCGCCTGGACCAGGCCACTCCAGCTGCTTGCCTCCTGTGACCTATGGGCCCTAACTGTGGCTACGTGGCTGCGGCTTTTGTGGTATTATGGCGTGGGCTTTGAGAGCCCCACACCGGCAGGTTTAGCAAAAGAAAGCTGGATCTATCTCCGCTTCGGGATCTGCCGCCCGTTTGGGCCTGGTACTCTCTAGCAGTCTCCTTACTTCCCCCTCCGTTGCTCTCTCTCTAGCTGAAGATGGATTTCGGGTAGCACTCCTAGTTGACCGTTCTCCCCCGTCGGTAGCCACTGCGCGGACGCTGTCAGACTACAGCAGCCCAGGGGAAGGGGTCAGCTCTCCTCGGAGCTCCCTGGACTCTGCTCTGAACCGGCTCACATCTGGGACCTTCACTGCTGCTCCTGTCTGAGCTTCACTTTCCTGCTCCTCACTCCTCCACACTCTGCTGCAGACTCCAGACTCTTTACTCCTCCTTCTCTTTTCCCTTTTGTGCCTGCCTACGCCACCTAGCAACCAGACTCTCTTACCACACCCCTTGAGAGGAGATGGAGGCTTTTGGCCCCCTCCACTATTCCAGTGAAGGTGAAGGCTTTTCCCCCTCCTGGGATCCCCAGGGGTCCTCTCATGGGTACATGTGTGAGACCTGATCACTATGCGCCTGTGTACCACACCCCGGTCAGCCTTCTGGATTACCTGTGTTGTACTGTCCCCAGCATGGGTGCAGTACTCAGTGGTGCCTGACCAGGTCAGGGGCGCCACACAGCAAAAAGACAAGCTAATTACTAGCTGGCTTTCCGCTTTAATAGTGTAAGTCACTCTGTGACTCACACTATTATGAAATTTCAGTGTATAGTGTGCGGGAACAGCGCATTCCATTTTTTTTTTCCCCTTGTCTTCCTTCCCTAAGCGCGCGCGTGTAGTGGGGCGGGCCAGCATGTCAGCCAATCCCAAACACACACACAGCTAAGTGGACTTTTAGCCAGAGAAGCAACGGCATGCGTGATAGGATGTCCATGTCACATGTCCCTGCATTATAAAAATGGACATTTTCCTCCAGCACGCCATTATCTGCCTTCTGCGTCTTGGTATCAGTCACCGCTGGCGTAGCTCCTATCTCCGATACTGCTGTGTACGCTCTATACACAGCGCTATACAGAATAGGGCTAGAAGTTTCTTTCAGCACTTGTAAGGGCTAATAACGGCAGGGTCAGAGCCATAGGTGACAGTCAGGTCCGTGAAAACAGATTTTAACAGCTACACAAGATGACAGCGTCTGTGTAGCTAACGTCAGGGATTTCCTCTTCTGCATTTCCCAATTAGGAGGGATAGAAAGGGAGGCTTCCTTTCCTCTACCCAGACCCACAACCCTGCCACTGTACCCTCCTGCCCTTTGCACACTCAAACTCATTGTTACTAAGCCATTATACTAGCAAACACTGAGGAAACTTAGTGGCATCCTAAAAGTGGCTGTTGGACTTCATTATTGTCCCACTAGGGCAAATCTATTTGCTGAACGTCTGCATTGCACACTCAAACTCATTGTTACTAAGCCATTATACTAGCAAACACTGAGGAAACTTAGTGGCATCCTAAAAGTGGCTGTTGGACTTCATTATTGTCCCACTAGTGCAAAGATATTTGCAGCACGTCTGCCTGCATTGCACACTCAAAATCATTGTTACTAAGCCATTATACTAGCAAACTATGCTGCAGTTTAAGGGCCGTAGTTGCATTCTCAGGGATAATTATTGTTGTTTATTCTGTTGTTAATAAAGCTAGACCACCGCTGAAATCTACACCACCTCTCAATTTTTACTACCACATTTTAAGTGCACAATCTTGTCGCAATCAAAATGAGTGGCAAAATGACTGATGCTGGTAGAAAGGGGAAGAGGCGTGTTGGAAAAGGAAAAAAAGGGTTTGTCCGTGGGGAAGGTGGCAAAGCTCCATTAACATCTGCTGAAGGTAAGTAAGCAAAAGTAAGATGTCTACTACTTACCGTGGACAATCCGATGTGCTCCCTTTTTACGGACACGAACAACTGGAACAAAGGTAGATGATGGCCAAAAAAGGAAAATGCTTGAATGGATCTCAAGTGGTCCAACAAGTGCCCTCTCCGCCACCTCAACTACCACATCCAAAAAACACCAGTCCTCTGAGTTGTCAGCCCAATCACACTTGCATTCTCCCAGCTCTGAAGTCTCCATCTGCCCTGCACAGTATGGTGGAACTGAGATGGCGGAGTCTGCAGAGCTGTTCAGTCACACTATAGCCTGGGAATCAGAGGTCTGCTCCCAAGCTACAGTGAGTACAGACCAGGAAATGGTCTGCAGTGATGCCCAGAAACTTTGTGACTCAGATTCAGGCCGTGAGGAACAACTTTCTGAGCATAATGTTGACCCTTATTCACAAACTGTAACACCTGTTGTTATAGACAATGAGGAACATACTGATGACGATGAGACGCAGATACCAGATTGGGATGACAACTTAAATATTCGGTCAGGGCAAGAAGAGGCTCGGTCTGAGGGTGAGGGGAGTGCAAACACAAAAATTGATGAGGAAGTTCTAGATCCCACCTACTGTCAACCCACAGTCAGGCACTCGAGGAGGTCAACAGAGGCGGTGGAGGAGGATGCAACCGACGACGAAGTTACCTTGCGCCTTCCTGGACAGGATCGGAGCACTGGAAGCACGTCTACAACTGCATCCTCAGCCACCACTCTGCCTCTGAGCACTAGTCGGGGGGGCTCAGCAGGTCGCATGCCCTCTAAGCCTTGCCTAGCCTGGTCCTTTTTTGACATAGCAAAAGATCGGCCAAATTATGTGATCTGTAAAATTTGTCATGATTCTGTTAGTAGAGGGCAAAACCTCAGCAGTTTGACAACTTCTTCCAGGAATCGTCACATGAATAAATATCACATGTCCCAGTGGGAAGCTCACCGTGCTGCAATGCGGCTGTAACGGGGGGACCGGCAGATTAGGACCAGGGGTATATATCCCAATCGCCAGTCGGGGCCCACCGTGTTCCAGATGGTAATGGAGCTGCTGGCACCCTGTGGGTTAGGCGGAGACTATAGAGCTGGATGGCTCTGAGATAACTCAAGGAACCGGTCACGTGTGTAGGGACACGTCAGACCAGACGACAACCCAGTTAGCGTTTCGGTGGAGCGGCCACTACTCCGACCACGTGTGTAACAACACGTCAGGCCGGATGGTAACCAGTTAGCGTTGACCGAGAAGACCACTGCAACAGCGCCCTGTCGGCCACATGTGTAAGACACGTCAGGCCGAGCGGTCCTCCGATTAGCGTTTCTGGCCACCACTCGACTGGCCACGTGTGTAAAGGACACGTCAGACCAGGTAGTCACACCAGTAGCATTTGACTGGGAAGTCGAGGATGATAATAGGGTTCACGCACCCAATCCAGGAACACCCTGTTAACTCCACAGGTGTTCTGGGGTGCGCTGTCCGTGCGCGTAGAGGGCACAACCGGACAGGTGGCGCAGCAGGTACACTGTCCGTGTGCGTAGAGGGCACTCTCGGACAGGTGACGCAACAGGTATTCTGTCCGTGTGCGTAGAAGGCACAACTGAACAGGTGACGCAGCAGCCGCAGCCCAGTTAACGCCACTGGACTGCTCTAGCACAACAGGAACGGTAGCAAGGAAGCACGGCGCCTGACCCTCATGTGCTGAGCCACGAATCTTGGCGTGACAGGCACCGTTCGCCTAGCCCTACCTACCGCTTCCAACAAGGCTTATGCCACCAAGAACTCTAAATGAAGACTGCGCACCTCCATGTTGCCTCCAGCCCCTTTTATAACCTGGGTCCACCCCAAACCCAGGGTGGAACCACCAAGGTCCAATAGCAGAGTGCCATGTCATCAGTGACGTCACATGCGACCTATCCGGAACCGCCACGTCATTGATGACCTCATGGCAGCCACGCCCCAAACACTTCACCAGTCATCGTCTGACGACCAATGGTGAGGTGCCAGATCATAGGGGCGGGCCTCTGCGAGCCAGTCCGGAGTTGCCACGTCATCAGGACACCTGACACCCTCTGCCCTATCAGGGCCTGCCACCTCACGGACATGCTCAGTGAGGTCCTTACCGGACCTAGCCTCTGATGCACTAAGTGCCTGAGCATGCTCAGTAGCCTGAGCAACAGGCTCAGAAAGCAGACTATCAGCATGCTCAGTAGGCGCATCCCAGAACTTAGACACAGCACGAAGTCCAAGTACCTGTGCAAAGAGGCTGTTAGGGTTAATTGTGGGAGCATGCTCAGTAGCCTGAACTGAGGACTTAGTCTCAGACATAACACAAACAGGCTGAGCATGCTCACTAGGCAAAACGCCGGGCTTAGACTCTGGCTGGGGTAAATCGGCGCACGCATACGCACTAGCCGCCTCTCCACACTTAGACGTGGTGGAAGGAACAGCCAACTGGACGACCCGAGGCACGGCCAAGAACGGCATCCGGCGCCTGGGTGCAACAGGAACCGCAGCAGACTGCTTGCGGCTATGGCGGCGCCGGTTCGTAACAGCGGCCTAGCGGAGCGAACCATCCACCGCCTGCCCCTTCCAGTGCATCTGCGCGCTCTTCATCTTCTAGGACTGTGGGGACAGCTGTCACATCTGGTTTTCCACACACAACTTCCACCACTGTAACTGCAACAGGTAGTTTGCTTGGTAGGTTGTCAGTTGGTTTGGAAGGGGAAACAAGTGCGTGTGTACAGCTCCCTCAGACATCGATAGCACCAACGTTGGATGAAGGCAACATCATGTCTACGCCTGCACTTTCCTCACAAACCTGCATTTTTCCAGGGACACCCTACTCAACACCGTCTACACACAGCAGCCAGATCTCTGTCTTTCAGATGTGGACAAATAAAAGGCCATTTCCTGCGACCCATGACAAAGCTAAGAGGTTGACTTTATCCCTCTGTAAGCTCTTGGCTACCGAAATGCTGTCTTTCCGCCTGGTGGACACACAGGATTTTAGAGACCTTATGTCTGTCACTGTGCCCCAGTACCATATGCCCAGTCACCATTACTTCTCTAAGAAAGGTGTGCCTGCGCTACACCAGCATGTCGCACACAACATCACCGCTTCCTTGAGAAACTCGGTGTGTGAACGGGTGCATTTCACCACCGATACTTGGACCAGTAAGCATGGACAGGGACGTTACATGTCGCTGACTGGGCACTGGGTAACTATGGTGATAGATGGTGAAGGGTCTGCTGCACAAGTCTTGCCGTCCCCACGACTTGTGTGTCAATCCTCTGTCTGTCCAAGTTCCGCCACTGCTTCTGCCTCCTCCACCTCATCTGGGTCCTCCACCTCCGCCCCAAGCCTGCCTGGTCAGGCCACCAGCGTTCTCACTGCGCAGAAGGAATCACGCACCCCTCATTACTATGCTGGCAGCAGAGCGCAACGGCATCAGGCGGTCTTTAGCTTGACATGTCTTGGAAATAGGATTCACACAGCGGCTGAGTTGTGGGCAGCTCTGGAGACTGAGTTTAATAAATGGTTGTCTCCACTCAACCTGCAGCCTGGTAAGGCCATGTGCGACAATGCTGCAAACCTGGGTGCGGCCCTTCGCCTGAGCAAGGTGACACACGTGCCTTGTATGGCTCACGTGTTGAACCTTGTTGTCCAGCAATTTTTAACACACTATCCCGGCCTAGATGGCCTTCTGACCAGGGCACGAAAACTGTCTGCTCACTTCCGCCGTTCAACCGCCGCAGCTGAGCGACTTGCATCGCTCCAGAAGTCTTTCGGCCTGTCGGTTCATCGCCTGAAATGCGATGTGGCGACACGCTGGAATTCAACTCTCCACATGTTACAGTGACTGTGGCAGCACCGCCAAGCTCTGGTGCAATACGTCATGACGTATAGCCTGGGCCAACGAGATGCAGAGGTGGAGCAGATCACCCTGATGGAGTGGTCTCAGATCAAGGACCTATGCACCCTTCTGCACAGTTTCGACATGGCGATGAATATGTTTAGCGCTGACAATGCCATTATCAGCATGATAATTCCAGTCATTTACATGCTGGAGCACACGCTAAACACTATTCGGAGTCAGGGGGTGGGACAACAGGAAGGGGAGGAACTACAGGAGGATTTATATGCGCAAGACACAACAACATCCCCAAGGTCCAGACGTTCATCATCACCAAGGCGCCAGGCATGGGACCATGGGGGACAGGGATCAACAAGGGCACTTGGTAGCAGGCGAAATGTTGAGGAAGGTGCAGGAGAACATGAAGAAATGGAGGACGAACTGTCCATGGACATGGAAGACTCAGCGGATGAGGGAGACCTTGGTCAAATTTCAGTTGAAAGAGGTTGGGGGGAGATGTCAGAGGAAGAAAGAACGGTTAGCACCTCTATGCCACAAACACAGCGTGGACTTGGTCCTCATGGCTGCGCAAGACACATGAGCGCCTTCTTGCTGCACTACCTCCAACATGACCCTCGTATTGTCAAAATTAGAAGTGATGATGACTACTGGCTTGCCACACTATTAGATCCCTGGTACAAGTCCAAATTTTGTGACATAATTCCAGCCATAGAAAGGGACGCACGTATGCAGGAGTATCAGCAGAAGCTGTTACTCGATCTTACCAAACAACCGTGCAGGTGCAGGGAGTGAATCTCCCAGTTGTAACTTGACAAACATGGGACGGTCTCGTCATCTTCAACAGTCTACCCGTACCAGTAGCACCGTATCTGGTGCTGGTAACAGCAATTTTATTGAATCTGTTCATAATTTTTTTAGACTGTCCTTTGCAAGGCCACCAGAGACAACAAGTCTGACACATAGTCAACGGCTGGAGAGGATGATACTGAGTATCTCCAAATGAACATCGATGCCATGACTTTGCAAATGGAGCTTTGCTCATTTTGGGCTTCAAATCTTGAAAAATGGCCAGAGCTCTCAACTTACGCCTTGGAGATTTTGTCGTGTCCAGCTGCCAGCGTTGTCTCTGAACGTGTCTTCAGTGCTGCTGGGTGTGTGCTGACAGATAAGCGCACGCGTCTGTCCAGTGACAATGTGGACCGGGTCACGCCTCTGTGATACTCACAGAAGTGACCCCTTGGCCCGGATCTGAGTACTCCTTTTTCCTGGGCGACACGAATTGGCGTCACGAACAGGATTGCACCCATCCACCTACCGGTGGAAGTGCGCCTTGTACCATCCGTCAATGGCTTCCCACTGAGGAAAAATCCCGAAGTCCGCCATTTTAGGTGCCAAAAACAACAGCTTGGTGCCTTCTTCCCCGAGCGGTGGGCGCAAAAAAGAGGCTCCTCCCCCCCTGGGAACGTGGGCGGAAGTGAAGCTACGGAGGACCGGAAGCGAAAGAAAAACTTTAAAAGTTGCTAGAAGGACTGCTCTCGAGTACCAAGGGGGAGCAACAAGAAGGCGGAGTCTGCGACATGTAGCCAGGACTATAAAGGCAGGGACACCAGGACCTTGCCTAATTCCGTTCCTGGACAAGCGAGCCGCAACCCCGATGACATCATCTCCGGCCGCAACAGAGATGACGTCGGCTCCGGCAGTCCACCCGGCCGCAACGGTGATGATGTCGGCCCCAGCAGTCTGCCCGGCTGCAACGGAGATGACGTCGGCTCCGGCAGTCCACCACAATGACAGCAGTACCCGACCGGAAGTCTGCCCCAGGTGCGGCGCCAGCCGCTCCCAGGTACCTCGTCCCGGCTGTGGAGCAGCCAGGGTGCACCTGCAGAGAGGAGAAGCAGGCCACTGAGTGATGGGGCCCTCAGCAATAAGCGAGGATGGTTGTAGCTGGCACCGAGGGCATCCGAGTGGGCCTGGCTCCTGAGCAGGAGGCAGAGCACGGAACCCGTGCCCCATACTGGGAGTGGCGGCAGCCGCAGCAGTGGTAGCCGCATCTGTAAGTTGATCCCCGAAGTTAAGAGTCGAAGTTAAGAAGTTTTAAAGAGCCTGCTCCCACTATAAAGTCTCCCACCTTTGTTGAATGTTTCCAAGTTCCCGGGAGTTGCCATCCAGCATACAGGGTGGAAGGAGGAGGACCTTGCCCGACTTGTTGAACGCCACTGCAGTCGGAGCCATGGAGGGCGCCATCAGGGGTCTGAGCCCCTGGTGGAGGACAGCAAGGAAGTTAAGAGGAGCGATGGCAGTTTCCATTACAGGGCCGAGTCTACCATACCCGCACTGCAGGCAGTGGAAGACGGGGTCTTTGTTGACAGTGTCGCCCGTGAGTCATGGTGGCATTGGGGACCCGTGCTGCCTGTGGTGCACTGAGGTAAAGTGGCTGGAGGAAGCTGCGCCGGCGGCAGAGTTAATGTTTGTCCCGGACCACCCTTTCCCGTCCTACAGTCTCCGGAGAGGCTGGTTGGAGGAAGGGCCTGCGGCAGAGGAGGCCGAGGTCCCATCACCATGCAGATCGGTGACAACCCTCCGGGCCAGGGGTCCCCTGGACGTGGGACCTCTGAGAGACTGCCGGGTAAGGAACTTTTTACCCGGCCCGTGTGGGCAACACCCGGACCTGACCCAATTTCTGGACTGGGGAAAAGGGGTGCTGACCTAGTTCTTAAAGGCAGCATCAGGGCTAGGTTTGCTTGGGTGGGCAAATGAAAGGACCCAGTCCCGTCCCGTTCTCGGTTAATAAAGCAGAGCAGAGTTGAGCTGTAGTCAGTCTGCAGGAGGAGAGAGGTCTGGAAGCAGCCCCTGTGTGGAGCTAGGAAAAGTGGCAGTAAGGGCCTCAGGAATAGGCCAGCCGCTTGTGGGACCCGAAGTGGATCGGGAGAGGGTAGAGGCCCCCCGCTGCCGTCTGTCGGGATCCAGTCCGGACCTGTGTACAAAACAGACACAGACATGAGGCAGGAGAACAACACCTGAATTACACACACAGATGTGGGACCCGTCCTCACAGCATCTGTGGGCACTAGTTACCAGCAATTTGGTTTACAAAATACTCTGAGTATTTCTTCCATCTGCGTTCCTGACTCTCCAGATCAATCCAGCTTCATCCAGCACCATGATAACCGAACTGTGAGTGTACTGTTCCCTGCAATCCCTGCCACCACCACAACTCCCAACTTGGCCCCGGGACTACACCTCCCCTACCCGTGGAGGGGATCCCACCTTGCTGCCCCACACCATCAGTCTTGGTATGGTCCCCAGAGGCAGCGGCGGTGCCACCATCTCATCACCGCAAATCACGGGTGGCATCACGGACAATCTGCCTTACCTAATCCCCTTTTTGCTGTGGAGCCTGGGATCACAGATCGGGTCACGCCTCTGTGATACTCACAGAAGTGACCCCTTGGCCCGGATCTGAGAACTCCTTATCCCTGGGCGACACAAATTGGCGTCACGAACAGGATTGAACCCATCCACCTACCGGTGGATGTGCGCCTTGTACCATCCGTCAATGGCTTCCCGCTGAGGAAAAATCCCGAAGTCCGCCATTTTAGGTGCCAAAAACAACAGCTTGGTGCCTTCTTCCCCGAGCGGTGGGCGCAAAAAAGAGGCTCCTCCCCCCCTGGGAACGTGGGCGGAAGTGAAGCTACGGAGGACCGGAAGCGAAAGAAAAACTTTAAAAGTTGCTAGAAGGACTGCTCTCGAGTACCAAAGGGGAGCAACAAGAAGGCGGAGTCTGCGATATGTAGCCAGGACTATAAAGGCAGGGACACCAGGACCTTGCCTAATTCCGTTCCTGGACAAGCGAGCCGCAACCCCGATGACATCATCCCCGGCCGCAACAGAGATGACGTCGGCTCCGGCAGTCCACCCGGCCGCAACGGTGATGATGTCGGCCCCAGCAGTCTGCCCGGCCGCAACGGAGATGACGTCGGCTCTGGCAGTCCACCGCAATGACAGCAGTACCCGACCGGAAGTCTGCCCCAGGTGCGGCGCCAGCCGCTCCCAGGTACCTCGTCCCGGCTGTGGAGCAGCCAGGGTGCACCTGCAGAGAGGAGAAGCAGGCCACTGAGTGATGGGGCCCTCAGCAATAAGCGAGGATGGTTGTAGCTGGCATCGGGGGCATCTGAGTGGGCCTGGCTCCTGAGCAGGAGGCAGAGCACGGAACCCGTGCCCCATACTGGGAGTGGCGGCAGCCGCAGCAGTGGTAGCCGCATCTGTAAGTTGATCCCCGAAGTTAAGAGTCGAAGTTAAGAAGTTTTAAAGAGCCTGCTCCCACTATAAAGTATCCCACCTTTGTTGAATGTTCCCAAGTTCCCGGGAGACACCATCCAGCATACAGGGTGGAAGGAAGAGGACCTTGCCCGACTTGTTGAACGCCACTGCAGTCGGAGCCACGGAGGGCGCCATCAGGGGTCTGAGCCCCTGGTGGAGGACAGCAAGGAAGTTAAGAGGAGCGATGGCAGTTTCCATTACAGGGCCGGGTCTACCATACCCGCACTGCAGGCAGTGGAAGACGGGGTCTTTGTTGACAGTGTCGCCCGTGAGTCATGGTGGCATTGGGGACCCGTGCTGCCTGTGGTGGACTGAGGTAAAGTGGCTGGAGGAAGCTGCGCCGGTGGCAGAGTTAATGTTTGTAAATAGTCCCGGACCACCCTTTCCCGTCCTACAGTCTCCGGAGAGGCTGGTTGGAGGAAGGGCCTGCGGCAGAGGAGGCTGAGGTCCCGTCACCATGCAGATCGGTGACAACCCTCCGGGCCAGGGGTCCCCTGGACGTGGGACCTCTGAGAGACTGCCGGGTAAGGAACTTTTTACCCGGCCCGTGTGGGCAACACCCGGACCTGACCCAATTTCTGGACTGGGGAAAAGGGGTGCTCACCTAGTTCTTAGAGGCAGCATCAGGGCTAGGTTTGCTTGGGTGGGCAAATGAAAGGACCCGGTCCCGTCCCGTTCTCGGTTAATAAAGCAGAGCAGAGTTGAGCTGTAGTCAGTCTGCAGAAGGAGAGAGGTCTGGAAGCAGCCCCTGTGTGGAGCTAGGAAAAGTGGCAGTAAGGGCCTCAGGAATAGGCAAGCCGCTTGTGGGACCCGAAGTGGATCGGGAGAGGATAGAGGCCCCCCGGTGCCGACTGTCGGGATCCAGTCCGGACCTGTGTACAAAACAGACATCAGGCAGGAGAACAACACCTGAATTACACACACAGATGTGGGACCCGTCCTCACAGCATCTGTGGGCACTAGTTACCAGCAATTTGGTTTACAAAAGACTCTGAGTATTTCTTCCATCTGCGTTCCTGACTCTCCAGATCAATCCAGCTTCATCCAGCACCATGATAACCGAACTGTGAGTGTACTGTTCCCTGCAATCCCTGCCACCACCACAACTCCCAACTTGGCCCCGGGACTACACCTCCCCTACCCGTGGAGGGGATCCCACCTTGCTGCCCCACACCATTAGTCCCGGGTATGGTCCCCAGAGGCAGCGGCGGTGCCACCATCTCATCACCGCAATCCACGGGTGGCATCACGGACAATCTGCCTTACCTAATCCCCTTTTTGCTGTGGAGCCTGGGATCACAGACCGGGTCACGCCACCGTGATACTCACAGAAGTGACCCCTTGGCCCAGATCTGAGTACCCCTTATCCCTGGGCGACACACATGCAAACTGACATGGTGTGGCTTCCAGAGCTGCAGCATATCAACTTATGCTTACGGAGATCCGAGTGTTTGCCATGGGGAGAAAAGAACAAAAGTCTGCAGCGCCTCAAACCCTGATTGTGAGCATGGTCAGCTGTGATCTTCTTAGGAGAACACTCACGTCTCTGCAGGAGAAGACACGTTGCATCTAGGATGCAGCATGTGCAGATTGAGGCACATACCATAAATCTCTGAAAAACGTGATTCAGACGAAATTCCCAAGGTAAAATTCACTGTAATAAAGCAGAGGATGTCACTTTGATCTCTCATCTGCCCAGTTGTGCGGAGATGTCCATCATTTTACATGTCTTTTTAGGCATGCACAAATGAGCGATCATCAACAGTTTTGTTCACCTTTGAAAAGACAGACACCGCTGAACAGAGACCAGAGTCCGGAGTAACCTTGCTGTGTCATTACAGTGAATGGATACATTGGGGGGGTTTCACCTGAATAATGTATTTTGGAAATTTAGATGGAAACCCCGATGTAAGTGCTTAGCATAGAGCACAGGATAAATGTAAGTATAAATGTAAACTGGTCCAAAATGTTCTCCACTAAAATTGCCAGCAAATAGCATTCAACTTAACCCACAAAAACACAAGTCCCCACTCAGGTTCATCATCTGTTAATGGAAATATAGGGGATTTCCATGTAATTGGTAACACAAAGGCTCTCAAAAAACGCTATGGCTCTCCCCTTCAAAAAAGAATTCCAGCACAATCTGCACTCCCAAATCTAAGTACTTTGCACGTTGCGACATCGCTACTGCGATATCATCAGGGTCAAATCGAAAGTGACGTACATCCGGCGCCGGTAACGACGTCGCAACGTGTAAAGCCTAGGAGAGACGATGAACGAGCGTGAAACAGTCAAAAATCGGAGATCTGTGTCACGTCGTTCATTTTCATAATGTCGGTGTGTTCGCAGGTACGATGTTGTTTGTCGTTCCTGCAGCTCCACACATCGCGTGTCTGAAGCTGCAGGAGCGACAAACACCTCCTTACCTGCACCCGCTGTCTACTGGCAATGCGGAAGGGAGGAGGTGGGCAGGATGTTTACATCCCGCTCATCTCCCCCCCTCCGCTTCTATTGGCCGGCCGATTAGTGACGTCGCGGTGATGTCGCTGTGACGCCGAACGCACCACCTCCTTGAAGGAGGGATTCTTCGGCAGTCACAGCGACGTCGCCGGCCAGGTAAGTGCGTGTGAAGCTGCCGTAACGATAATGTTCGCTACGGCAGCTATCACAAGATATCGCATGTGCGATGGGGGCAGGTACTATCGCGCTCGGCATTGCTAGTGTGAAGCCCCACAGGTGTTGTATCGGTGCATACCTTCAGGGACTCCACGTAGCTGGTGCTGGTCACAGGTAGGGAATCTTCGGTTTTGATCGTGACGCCACTCTCAGTATTGCGGCCAGTAGGGACCGCCACTGCAGGTTGAGGGTCGCCTGGGGCTGATGGTGTGTGCAGTTAGTTGGAATAGCCTCCTGAGAGTGAGGCAAGCCCCAGGGCCCGGTGTAGGTTTGTAGTACCACAAGTCGCAGAATGACTCACACAGGCAGAACTGTCTTTCAAGGGCTTTACTCACGTGTGATGGCAGGGTGAGTAGCCCGGGCGTAGCTGGGATGAACCAGATGGGAACCAGGTGTCCTTCAGGCTGACTTTATGAGGGTGACTACTGACTCGCCTTCCTTAGCCCTTGGTGGTTTGGGGTGACCCCGACTTTGAGTCCCTATGGGGGTCACCCAGGGAAGATGCTGCAGCCTCTCTCCCCCTTTTGTTTGCCGTTTGCTTGTTCCCCGGACCAGGCCACTCCAGCTGCTTGCCTCCTGTGACCTATGGGCCCTCACTGCGGTTACGTGGCTGCGGCTTTTGTGGTGTTGTGGTGTGGGCTTTAAGAGCCCCACACCGGCAGGTTTAGCAGGGAAAGGTGAATCTATCCTCGCTTCGGGATCTGCCGCCCGGTTGGGCCTGGTGCTCTCTAGCAGTCTCCTTACTTCCCACTCCGTTGCACTCTCTAGCTGAAGCTGGCTTTCAGGCAGCACTCCTAGTTGACCGTTCTCCCCCGTCTGTAGCCACTGCGCGGGCGCTGTTAGACAGCAACAGCCCCACAGGTCTGCTCCTCACTGAGCCCTATGGAGTTCTGCTCTAACTGACTCACTGCTCCTCCTCTCCTGTTCTTGCCTACGCCACCTAGCAACCAGATTCTCTTACCACACCCCTTGAGAGGAGATGGAGACTCTACCCCCTCCACTATTCCAGTGAAGGTGAAGGCTTGCCCCCTCCTGGGATCCCCAGGGGTCCTCTCATGGGTACATGTGTGAGACCTGATCACTATGCGCCTGTGTTCCACACCCCAGTCAGCCTTCTGGATTACCTGTATTGTACTGTTCCCAGCATGGGTGCAGCACTCAGTGGTGCCTGACCAGGTCAGGGGCGCCACATTCCCCCTTAGTTATCACCAGCACGTCCTCGGGCTGCAAGACAACATTTTAAAATGCATAAAACATTAAAACATGTAAAACATTTAAAAGCACCAGGTATCAGACATCACCACCCTCCACCCACAAGTCCGTTAACCCACCCAAAACCCTCTCAGGAGGCAGGTCACCGGTCCTGTCGGTAACCAGGTCTGGGCCATCCATTTCCCCAGACCTTTCCTCCAATCTTCCTCTCCCGTTGGCCGCGACTTCAGCCACTTCTGGCAGGATGTAGAGGCGGCTTTCATGGGCTGGTGGTTTCAGGGTATACCTGGCCTGGTGGATCCGCGCCGTCAGCCTCTTCTGGCAGGATTCGGAGGCGGCCTCCACAGTTGGTGCTGACCAGGTACCCTCTTTGTGGTGGTGAGCCAAGGCCCCATAAACAGGCGTGCTCTCTGGTCGCAGGTGAGCCAAGGCCCTTTTCTACGGACGGGCCCCCCTGGTTGCAGACGAGCCAAGCCCCTAAACAGGCTGGCCCTGGTGGTGGTGCCACTGGTGTAACTATTTACACTGCGAGAGTTTGTGGCTATAGCAAGTTCATAGCCTTAAAGTTTATTTCTCACAATAGTTTTTGTGGGCGCATTTCTTAAACGTTGCAAACAAAACTTTTCAAACTTTAACTGGTCAAAACTTCTTACTTTCCTTTACTTTACTCCTCTTTTTCACCAGGGCGTGGGCATGTTGGGCACTGGCACCTGTGACTTTCTTGCTCTCCGTCGTCGTCCGTGGTTGTTTCATCTGTAGGATCTTTGTCTGTGGTTGTTTCATCTGTAGGTTCTTTATCTTTCCTTTCTTGGTCTTCGTCTGTTTCCTTTTCTGCATCTGTTTCTGTATCTCTGTCTTTTCTTTCTTGTCTTTCTTGTCTTTCTTGTCTGGGACATGGTGCTACGTCTAAGGCATAGTAGCCCCTTTCTCCTTGATGCAAGGTGAACTGTACTAAGTCCCCAATTTTCAAATTTCTGCCTGAATGTCCTCTGGGCAGGTGGGCTTGAACATCTCTCCGATTTACAAATATGCCCTCTTTTATTCCTTTTACTACAATAAAGCCGTATCCGCTTTTCAAGTTGAAGTCTTCTACTATTCCTCTGTAAAGGGGTCCTCTAGCCTGGGCTTCGGACCTTCTTAGGCACCTTTTCTCCTCCAGGTCTCTGGCTGTGACCTCCCTCTGCTCTGGAGACTGTGGTGTTGGAGGACGCTTTGTTCTGCTGCGCCTTGTCTTGCGGGCTGGGTTCATGCCTGCAGGCTCCCAGGTGAGGTCTTTGGGCTGATCTTCATCTGCTGACGGTGTCAAGTCTTCCTCCTCCCAGCGGGAATAGGGCAGCATCTCCGGCTCTGGGTAGGGGTCTGCTGCGGTTGGCGTCAGAGTCAGCCCTTCTGCTTCCTGGCCTCCTCTCCCCCTTAGTTCTTCGCTGCACTCTGGTTGTGGCAGTGCTGGGGATGGGCTTTCTTCAGCTGGTCTGGGCGGTGGACTCTCTGGCGCGGCTGCAGGGGTTGCCTGAATCTCCTTGGGGGTATGCGGAGGGAGCAGATACCGATCCACCATCTCTTGTGGGAACTGGGCCTCTAGGTCAGCCTTCAGCTTCCAGTATTCGGGGTCCTCTCCTATCAGGGTCTTCCTAGCAGGGACCTCTTTGGACTGGGGAGCGGTGTCTGCTCTGGCCTTGCAGGCCGGGGTAAATAATGAGGTAGTCTCTTCTTGGCGGGCCGCGCCTGGCATGGCGGCGGCCTGGTCTTGGCGGGCCGGGCCTGGCATGGCGGCGGCCTGGATCTGTGTCGCTTTTGCAGGGGGCTCTGTGCAGGCTGGGCTGGACGTCGCTGCAGCAGTCTGGGCTTGGCGGGCCGCGCCTGGCGTGGCTGCGGCCTGGTTCAGCACCTCACTTGCGGCGCGGACGAGCGTTGCTGCGGCGGTGGGGTCTCGGCGGGCCGGGCCTAGCAGGGCGGCGGCCTGGGTCAGCGTTACGCCTGCGACGCGGATGAGGGTCGCGGTGGCAGCCGGTTCTTTGCGGGCCGGACTGGGCGTTGCTGCAGGGACCGGGTCTTGGTGGGCCGAGCAGGGCATCGCTGCGGCCGCTGGGGCTTGGAGGGCCGCACCTGGCGTGGCTGCGGCCTGCTTCGGCGTCGCCGCACCGGACGCCTCTTCGGGGACCGCGGGCGTGGCAGCAGGGGTCGGGGCACTTGCGCTGGCCGGGGCATCACTCGACTCACCCACCGGTGGCAGCATCGGGGTCTGCGTCATCGCCGTCCTGTCTGGCACTCGGCGCGCGGCTCTCCTTTCATAGGCCCGAACCGCCGCGGTCATCTCCAGCATTTCCATCCGTTCTTCCCGGATCTGCTCCACAACCCGGTTCTCCAGTCGGTCGCAGAACTGGGCCAGCTCCCGATACCACCAGGCAGCGGAGCCCGGTTCTGGATTTCTGCGGTCAGACGCCATTCCTTCTGCGCCCTCTTCTGCACGACTCTCCAGCTGTGGACTCGCCGTTGCCTCTGATAGCAAGCTTTTTAGTTTCTGCTCTGCCTCTTTCAGCAGCTCCTCTCCCAGCAGCAGGCTTGTGGCTCTCTTTCCTTCCCGCCGTCTCTGGACGCTTCCACTCTCATAGCTGGCAAGGTCAGAACTCTGCAGGGGATCTCTGGGTAGCCACACCTCTTCGTGGGCGGTAACTTCTTCCAGCGCGGGCTGCTGTTGTTTTTCAGCGCGCTTTTCATGGTGGCAATATGGCGGCGCTTCCAATTTTTCAAGCGGACCGCCTAGGCACATGGTCACCTGTCTGAACAGGTCTAGTCCTTATCCTGTTCGTGACGCCAGATGTGAAGCCCCACAGGTGTTGTATCGGTGCATACCTTCAGGGACTCCACGTAGCTGGTGCTGGTCACAGGTAGGGAATCTTCGGTTTTGATCGTGACGCCACTCTCAGTATTGCGGCCAGTAGGGACCGCCACTGCAGGTTGAGGGTCGCCTGGGGCTGATGGTGTGTGCAGTTAGTTGGAATAGCCTCCTGAGAGTGAGGCAAGCCCCAGGGCCCGGTGTAGGTTTGTAGTACCACAAGTCGCAGAATGACTCACACAGGCAGAACTGTCTTTCAAGGGCTTTACTCACGTGTGATGGCAGGGTGAGTAGCCCGGGCGTAGCTGGGATGAACCAGATGGGAACCAGGTGTCCTTCAGGCTGACTTTATGAGGGTGACTACTGACTCGCCTTCCTTAGCCCTTGGTGGTTTGGGGTGACCCCGACTTTGAGTCCCTATGGGGGTCACCCAGGGAAGATGCTGCAGCCTCTCTCCCCCTTTTGTTTGCCGTTTGCTTGTTCCCCGGAC
Source organism: Anomaloglossus baeobatrachus (assembly GCF_048569485.1). Taxonomy (NCBI): domain Eukaryota; kingdom Metazoa; phylum Chordata; class Amphibia; order Anura; family Aromobatidae; genus Anomaloglossus; species Anomaloglossus baeobatrachus. The sequence continues at coordinate 395,957,258 of NC_134356.1, forward strand.
CAGGCCACTCCAGCTGCTTGCCTCCTGTGACCTATGGGCCCTCACTGCGGTTACGTGGCTGCGGCTTTTGTGGTGTTGTGGTGTGGGCTTTAAGAGCCCCACACCGGCAGGTTTAGCAGGGAAAGGTGAATCTATCCTCGCTTCGGGATCTGCCGCCCGGTTGGGCCTGGTGCTCTCTAGCAGTCTCCTTACTTCCCACTCCGTTGCACTCTCTAGCTGAAGCTGGCTTTCAGGCAGCACTCCTAGTTGACCGTTCTCCCCCGTCTGTAGCCACTGCGCGGGCGCTGTTAGACAGCAACAGCCCCACAGGTCTGCTCCTCACTGAGCCCTATGGAGTTCTGCTCTAACTGACTCACTGCTCCTCCTCTCCTGTTCTTGCCTACGCCACCTAGCAACCAGATTCTCTTACCACACCCCTTGAGAGGAGATGGAGACTCTACCCCCTCCACTATTCCAGTGAAGGTGAAGGCTTGCCCCCTCCTGGGATCCCCAGGGGTCCTCTCATGGGTACATGTGTGAGACCTGATCACTATGCGCCTGTGTTCCACACCCCAGTCAGCCTTCTGGATTACCTGTATTGTACTGTTCCCAGCATGGGTGCAGCACTCAGTGGTGCCTGACCAGGTCAGGGGCGCCACACTAGCATCGGCTAGCGATGTCGCAGCGTGCAAAGTACCCCTAAATGCCCCCCTACCTCCTGAGCACCAAAATGGGCCTGAGGCCTCTTTCACACGTCCATGCAAAACACTCACGTTTTGCACGGTCCGTGGTATAGGTGCATATGTGTGTGCGAGTGTCCGTGTGTGTGTTCAGCGTGTGCTGTCAGTGTGATATCCGTGTGACATCCGCATAGCACACTGACAACATGAACTTCTATGCTTACCTGTCCATGGTTCTGCAGTGTTCGGAGCTGCTGCTGCTGCTTCTCGGTCATCGGTTCAGTGAATATGCAATGAGCATAATGAGTGGGGGTCAAAAAAGTGACAGCAGAGCCGAAGACAGCAACGCTGGAGACAGTATTGAAAATCATTTTATTTCAAAGGCATGTTTTCTCCAGTACGTATCACACTGATGTCACACGGAGCATATCAGTGTGCGGGCCATGTAACATCCGTCGTTCCAGAGAAAAAACGGACACAAGTATGCTCCACATGGACACACAATCCGTGTGAAAACACACACGTGTGTGCAAACCTATTGATTTTAATGGGTCTACGTGTGACCATGTCCCCGGTACGTGTGAAAACGGACGTCACACGTACCAGAAACACGGACGTGTGAAGGAGGCCTACACCACAGTTAATGTCCATATGTTTGGAATTATTTTAGTGAGGAAGGCCTGCTTAATTTAAGGGGTGCAGGTTTCCAGAAGCACGAGCTTTGCACAATGTATGGGCACTACATAGTACTGGGCAAAACAATTGTTAATGCTACTGTGGCGCCTATGAGCTGGTCAGGCACCACTGAGTACTGCACCCATGCTGGGTCAGTACAACACAGGCAATCCCAGAGGCTGACTAGGGTGTGGACAAACACAGACACTTAGAACCAGGAACACACACTCAGCTTAGAGGGGACCGCTGGGCGGACTCAGGGAGGGGGCGTGGCCCTTGCATCCCAGCTAGTGGTGGGTGTGGGACTGGAGACAAGGAGTTGTGCAGAGGCAGCCGAAGGAGGAGGAGTGGAGGAGCCGCGTCTGGAGGGTAAAGCAGAGGAGCAGGGCCCTGCCAGACACTGACCAGTCAGTGGCTGCTGGCGGGGGAGAGAGGCTAATTAGCAGTGCCTCCTGAAAACCACCTAGGGCAGTAGCAAGAGGTGGCTGAGTAAGGGGACTGCCAGGAGACCCAGCCCGCATGGGGAAACAGGTCCCCAGAGCAGGGGCCCATTCAGTTGGTCTGCCAAACCTGCAGTTGAGGGCCCTTTATGTGCCTCACCAACCTACACAGAGTCCACAGCTACAGTAGCAATGAGGGGGCCCATAAGTGACAGAAGGTAAGCAGCCAGAATTACTTGGTCCACGCTGCCCGCAAACTGGCCAGAAAGGGGAGAACGGCAGTTGCGACGTCCCTGGGTGATTCCAGCAATACTACAAGTAGGAGTCACCCCAAAACAAGAAGGGCAAGGAAGGTGAGTCAGCAGTCACCCATACATCAGCCGAAGGGATACTTGGTTCCACCTGGTTCATCATAGCATCTCCCGGATTGCCTCACAGCTACCATCTGAAAGTGAGTAAAAATCCTGAAAGACATTGCTGCCTGTGTGTGAGTTCTTCTGCGACCTGTGGTACTACACACTTACACTGAGCACTGGGGCCAGCCTCACTCTCGGGAGGCCACAACAACTGACTGCATCTACCATCAGCCCCAGGCACTCCCTAAACAGCAGTGGCGGTCACCCCCTGACCGCAAATACCGAGAGTGGCGTCACGATTCCCATAGAAGTTAACCTGACCTACCTGCGGCCAGAAGATTCCCATCACGTGGAGTCCCTGAAGACCCTGAGGCGACCTGAAGGTAATTTCGGGACTTCACATCCTGGCGTCACGAACAGGATCAGGACTAAACCTGTTAAGACAGGTGACCATGTGCCTTGGCGGTCCGTTTGAAAAATGTTAAGCGCCGCCATGTTGCCACCGCAGAAAGCGCGCCAAGAAACAACAGCAGCCTGCGCTAGAAGAAGTAGCCGCCCACGAAGAGGTGTGGCTACCCAGAGAACCCCTGCAGCGTTCTGACCTCGCGAGCGATGGGGGTGGATCTGACCTTACCCGGCGGAGATGTTCAAGGCTGATGGAAGAGGAAGGTTCGAGTCTGCTGCAGGAAGTGAAGCTGAGAGGTTGCAGAGAGAACCTGGTGAGCAGTGACGACGCAGGAAGAATGGCGTCCACGTGCAGTGACCCAGAACCAGGCTCCGCTGCCTGGTGGGACTGGGAGCTTGCCCAGTTCTGCGACCGGCTACAAGCAAGGATCATGCAGCAAGTAATGGAGGGGCGCACAGAGCTCCGGGAGATGACTACAGCAGTTAGGGCCTACGAGAGGTGGACAGCGCAACAAGTGCCACACCGGGAGGCGACCACCCAGACTCTGATGCTGATGCCTTTTGGTGAGTCCCATGTCCCTGCCCGCTTGAGTGCATCAACCCCACCGGCGCAGTTACCGGAGGCGATGCCTGCAGCGGTGCCCACTGAAGTCCATGCTGCGATGCCTGCTGTGATCCCCGCTGCGACCCATGCTGCAACACCACGCCCGGCCAGACCAGATCAAAGCAGCAGTGTCCCGTCCGGCCAGACCAGACCAGGCCGCAGCAGTGTCCCGTCCGGCCAGACCAGACCAGGCCGCAGCCACGCCACGTCCGGCCAGCCCAGACCAGGCCACAGCATCGTCCGGCCCGGCCAGACCAGACCAGGCCGCAACGCCGTCTACCCCAGCCTGCACTGCAGAAGCAGCAACCGCACCTCAGCCGCCGACTGAAGAATCGGGTCCTGCGTCCCTGCCGGGAGAAGACCCAGTGTTCCTGAGGCTCAAAGAGGAGATGAGTGCCCGCTACCCCAAAGACCTGGTGGACCGGTACATAGTCCCCAGGCGGTTACCCGGACATGGAGTGATCCCAGCAGCTGACGTGGCTAGGAAGAGCCCACCACCCTGGCCCTCCAATGAACGTCCATCCCCAGAGCTGCTACCGGAGTCACCGGAGGAGTGCCCGACATCACTAAGGGGGAGGAGGAGAGGCCTGGGGGCTGAAGAGCCGACCCCTGAACAGTCGGAGGAGGATGCAGCACCCTTTAAAATTGAGGGAGGCCCGGAGGCCGAGATGTTGCCCTACTCCTGCTGGGAAGAGGTTCCAACACCCCCTGCTGAGGAAGAACTATCCATCCTGATACCCAGCATGTATGTGACTTGGGAGCCCACAGACAGCAAGGTGCCAGTAGCACAGAGTCCAGCCAATAAAGTGAGGCACCGTACAAGAGCGAGACCACCCCCAGTGCAGCATTCTCCAGACAAACAGTAGGGAGAAGTGACAGCCTGAGATCTGGAGGAAAAGCAGTCGCTCAGAAAAGCCCGGCACTAGGTTAGAGGTCCTCTCTACTGTGAAGTAGTGGAGGAATTCAGCCTGAAGACTGGCTACAGCTTTATAGTGGCGCCTGGCATAAAGGAGGGAGTCGACGGGAGGTCCGGTCCCATTTGCCCAGAGGACACCCTGGCCGTGATCTGCACAAGGAGACCTGGTAGAGTTTACCAGACACCAAGGCGAAAGAGGCTGGTATGCACTGGACGTAGTGCCATGCCCTAGGAATCCCAGCTATAGTCCAGCAGCTCCCACCAAGTCCCCACAACCAGCTAAAGACAAAGAAGAAGACAAAGCTACAGATGGAGATACAGCTACAGATCCAGATGAAGCATCAGATGACAGGGCAAGAGCAGTGTCAAGCGCCAGTGAGAGGAGAAAGTCGGAATAAAGAAAAGTAAGAAAGTTAAAGTTACCAGTTTACTGCAACGTTTGAAAAAGTTCAAGAGAATGTGCCCACATGAACTGATGTGAGAACCTAAGTCTTTTTTTGCACCTGGTTTGTGCAATATTATTAAGGACCATAAGGCTATGAACTGGCTATAGCCACAAACTATCGCAGTGTATGAAAGGTTACCTCAAGAGGTACCACCATCAGAGTACGCCTGTTTATGAGGCCTGGCTCTGCACCACCAGGAAGGACGCCTGTGATGGCGCTTGCTATCCTAAGTCCAAGAGCATGCCTGTTTATGGGGCCTGGCTCACCTAAAGACAAGGGAGCTTGCCTGTTTATGGGGCTTGGCTCTCCACCACAAAGAAGCAACACTGACCAAGAACGCCGCCTCTACATTCCTGCCAGAAGTGGCCGAAGACGCGGCTCAATGGGAGAGGGGCTTACCTTCAACCACCAGCCCCAGGAGAGGAAGATTGGAGGAAAGGTCTGGGGAAACAGATGGCCCAGACCTGGTTGCTAAAAGGACCGGTGACCTGCCTCCTGACAGGGTTTTGGGTGGGTAACGGACTTGTGGGTGGAGGGTGGTGAAAAGTGGTACCTGGTGTTTAATGATGGATTTATGACGTTTTAATGTTTTAAATGTTTTGCACTTTAAATATTTTGTCTTTGCAGCCCGAGGACGTGCTGTTGGTAACTAAGGGGGAATGTGGCACCCCTGACCTGGTCAGGCACCACTGAGTACTACACCCATGCTGGGTCAGTACAACACAGGTAATCCCAGAGGCTGACTAGGGTGTGGACAAACACAGACACCTAGAACCAGGAACACACTCAGCTTAGAGGGGACCCCTGGGTGGACCCAGGGAGGAGGCGTAGCCCTCGCATCCCAGCTAGTCTCCGGAGAGGCTGGTTGGAGGAAGGACCTGCGGCAGAGGAGGCCGGGGTCCCATCACCAATGCAACCGGTGACAACCCTCCGGGTTCAGGGGTCCCCTGGACGTGGGGCCTCTGAGAGACTGCCGGGTAAGGAACTTTTTACCCGGCCCGCAAGGGCAATACCCGGACCTTGACCCGTTTGTGGACTGGGAAAAAGGGGTGCTGACCTAGTTTTAGAGGCAGCATCAAGGTTTAGGTTTGCTTGGGTGGACAACTTGAAGGACCCAGTCGCATTCCCGTTAATAAAACTGTTTTCATATGTAACGTTTAAGAATGTGCCTCCCGTAAGGGATGATTCTCCAAAAACATACTTGAATTGTAAAAAGGTTAGTATACTTGTAAATCACAGAAAAAACGATCAAAGGGGAGTAACCCGAAAATATAAATCACAGAAAAAATACTCCTACATTTTTTTTCGTTAAACTTTTATTGAATATCAATATATTGAAAAATGAAGTGAGGGGGGGGTGTTCAGAAAAATATAAAATACCCTAAGGGTCTAAAGTACATTAAAAAATACAGTCTAGTGGACCAGCCAGTGGTATATCCCAGCAAATGGTGGGAAAGCCTTCAGAGCGGCGTGACCCCTGGGTCCGGGAGGAGCTCGAGCCACCCACCGACGAGCACGGATCCGAGCGGCTCGGCAGCCGGCCGAGCCCCAGGGCGGTACACAAGCATTGCAGTGAGTTGCAGGTTGTTTGCAGCTAAGGGAAAAGGAAACTATTTAAATCATCTTCCATTGTGAGTGTAAGTGAGCAGGCGAGTGTGATTATTTCTAAATGTGATTTGGATTAAGTTTGTGACTTGTGATTCAGTGACTTTGGATTCAGGGAGTTTAGAAGGGAGTAACTTGTACTTAAAAGCTGTTTGTATTTATTTGTTTAATTTATCTGTTTTAGGCCATGTGCACACTAGAAAGTGACTTTTTCTTAAGGAAAATCCGGGCCCTCTTAAAGAATTCCGAACACGAGGTAAAAAAACGCACCAAAACCGCAGCGAAATCCGCATGCAGTTTTATTGCGGTTTGCCACGGATTTACCTGGGATTTTCCGCAGGTTGGTCCTTGCGAATTTTTACCATTTTCTATGGCAAAAACCGCAGGTACCTGCAGAAAAGTAGTGACATGCTCATTAACCCCTTCACCCCCGGCCACTAAAACACCCTAATGACCGGGCCATTTTTTGCAATTCTGACTAGTGTCACTTTGACAGGTTATAACTCTGGAACGCGTCAACGGATCCTGGCGATTCTGAGATTGTTTTTTCGTGACATATTGTACTTCATGTCAGTTGTAAATTTAGGCCGATACTTTTTGCGTTTATTTGTGAAAATAAATTTTCAAACAAACTCTGAAAATTTATGCCCATAAATCTGAGAGATATGTCACACAAAATAGTTAATAAATAAACTTTCCCACTTGTCTACTTTACATCAGCGCAATTTTCAAAAGAATTTTTTTTTTCGTTAGGAAGTTAGAAGGGGTCAAAGTTCATCAGCAATTTCTAATTTTTCCAACAAAATTTACAAAATAATTTTTTTAGGGACCACATCACATTTGAAGTGACTTTGAGAGGCCGAGGTGACAGAAAATACCCAAAAGTGACCCCATTCTAAAAACTGCACCCCTCACACTGCTCAAAACCACATCCAAGAAGTTTATTAACCCTTTAGGTGCTTCACAGGAACCAAAGCAATGTGGAAGGAAAAAATGAAAATTTTACTTTTTAACACAAAAATGTTACTTTAGCCATAACATTTTCATTTTCACAAGGGAGAAAAGAGAAAGTGCACCCTACAATTTATTGTGCATTTTCTCCTGAGTACGCTGATACCCCATATGGGGTAAAAATCAATTGTTTGGGTGCACGGCAGAGGTCGAAAGGGAAGGAGCGCCATTTGAATTTTTGAACGCAAAATTAGCTGCACTCATTAGCGGACGCCATGTCGGGTTTGAAGACCCCTGAGGTGCCTAAACAATGGAGCTCCCCCACAAGTGACCCCATTTTGGAAACTAGAGCCCTCAAATAATTTTTCTAGATGTTTGGTGAGCACTTTGAACACCTGGGGGCTTCACAGAAGTTTATAACGTTGAGCCGTGAAAAGAAAAAAAATTTTTTTTACCACAAAACTGTTGCTTCAACTAGGTAGCTTTTTTTTCACAAGGGTATCGGGAAAAAATGCAACATAAAATGTATTGTCCATTTTCTCCTGAGTACGCAGATACCTCATTATGGTGGAAATCAAATGTTTGGGCACACGGCAGAGCTCGAAAGGGAAGGAGCGCCATTTGAATTTTTGAACGCAAAATTAGCTGCACTCATTAGCAGACGCCATGTCAGGTTTGAAAACCCCCTGAGGTGCCTAAACAATGGAGCTCCCTCACAAGTGACCCCATTTTGGAAACTAGAGCCCTCAAATAATTTTTCTAGATGTTTGGTGAGCACTTTGAACACCTTCGGGCTTCACGGAAGTTTATAAAGTTGAGCTGTGAAAAGATTTTTTTTTTTTTTACCACAAAACTGTTGCTTCAACTAAGTAGCTTTTTTTCCACAAGGGTATCAGGAAAAAATACACCATGAAATTTATAGTGCATTTTTTCCTGAGTACGACGATACCTCATATGTGGTGGAAAGTAATTGTTTGGGCGCATGGCGGGGCTCAGAAGAGAAGGAGCACCATTTGACAGCAAAACTTGTTTGAATCATTAGCGGATACCATGTCACGTTTGGAGACCCCCTGAGGTGCCTAAACAATGGAGCTCCCCCACAAGTGACCCCATTTTGGAAACTAGACCCCTCAAGGAGTTCATCTAGATGTTTAGTGAGCCCCAAGGGGCTCCACAGAAGTTGATAATGTTGAGCCATGAATACAATTTTCTTTTGTTTTACCACAGAACTGTTACTTGAACCAGGTAGCTTTTTTTTTCACAAGGGTATCAGGAAAAATTGCACCATAAAACGTATTGTGCAATTTCTCCTGAGTACGCAGATACCTCACATGTGGTGTAAAGTAATTGTTGGGCGCATGGCGTGGCTCAGAAGAGAAGGGCACCATTTGGCAGCAAAATTGGTTGGAATCATTAGCGGACGCCATGTCACGTTTTTAGACCCCCCCTATGGTGCCTAAACAGTGGAGCTCCCTCACAAATTACCCCATTTTGGAACTAGACCCCTCAAGGAATTTATCTAGATGTTTAGTGAGCCCCTTGTACCCCCAGGGGCTCCACTGAAAGTTGATAACGTTGAACCGTGAAAATTATTTATTTTTTTTAATTTTTTTTTTAAATTTTTGCAGCAACAAGGTAGCTTTTTTTTTTCTTTTTACAACGGTATCAGGAAAAAATGCACCATAAAACGTATTGTGCAATTTTTCCCGAGTACGCAGATACCTCATATGTGGTGGAAATCAATTGTTTGGGCGGGATGTCGGGGGGGCAGATTGGGATGTTGGGGGGCAGATCGCAGGGGGGCACGGGCAGGGGCCATTACGGGAGCGCACAGGAGCAATCACAGGAGCGCGCAGGGGCTGCAAGGTGAGCACAATACTCACCGCTCCTGCTCCACGTGACAGCATCGGCAGCAGCAGCGGTGGCGTGGTACCACTAGTACCAGCCAGTACTGCATGCTGCAGACATGTTGGGGGAGGGTCTCCAGACCAGCACAGGCCTGGGGAGGGCGGCCACCAGCAAATCAAACCGCCCCACTGCACACTGATTGGAGCGATTGCGCGTCATAGCACGATCGCTCCAATCAGTGCTGCAGGGGCCGGGGGCGGCATGTTTGAGATCCACCTATGATCTGCTGTACCTGCTACGGCATCTCATAGCGGGATCTCACAGTATCGCACTATTTCCGGCATTATTTTTACCGAAATCAGTGCGAAAGATGTGGTTGGCGGTTCAGATTTGAACAGCCAATCACATCGATCATCGATGGGGGGTGGCGATGCCACCCCCCTGGGGTGAAGCAAAGGTCTCCTGCTGTAAGAAACAGCAGGGGACATCATTTGAAAGCCGTTGCTATGGCCACGGCAATCAAGTGAACTTTAGGCAGTAAAATTACGTCCCTGGTCGTTAAGTCACGTTAAAATAGGACGTAATTTTACTGCCCGCGGTCGTGAAGGGGTTAATTCCACAGCGGAAAATCCGCGGGTATAAAAAAACGCAGTGTATGCACAGCATTTTTTTTAAAAACTATAGGATTTGCTGGGGAATGACTGCAGCAATGTTAGACACATTTTCTGCAGCAAATCCGCGGCAAATCAGCTGCAAAATCCGCGGTAAATTCGCAGCATGCGCACATAGCCTAAGATTTCTGTCTTATGCAATCCCCATTAGCAAATTGTGTTCCATTATTCACAATGCCATCCATTGTACATCTTGTTGCATGTATGCAATCCTGGAACAGCTGTTTGAGGGTTCATATTGCTGTGCTAGATGTGTGCAAGTTGTTCATTTGGAAGGCAAGCTACTGGATCTAAATAATCAGCTGGCAGCACTTAGATCCATTTACAATATGGAAAGGAGTTTGCTGCTCACTGAGCAGTTGCTCGCTGGGGTAAATGTGGGGGAAGAGCATAGTATCGAGCTGCAGGACAGTGAGGCAACTAGCTGGCTTACAGTTAGAAGGTAGGGTAAAGGGACGAGTGCCAGTGAGGCTAGACCTGATCTGGCACACCCCAACAAGTTTGCTAAGCTTGCAGATGAGGGAGGTGTCAGAACATTAGTAGCACAGCTGCAGCAAGGCACATCCTCTGAAAGCCAGAGGAGTGTTTGCTTCAGTAAGGAGGCACAGGGCAGGCCAGAAAGGTGCTGGTAGTGGGGCACTCCATTATTAGGGGAACAGATAGGGCAATCAGTCAAAAAGATTGTCGAACAGTGTGTTGTCTTCCTGGTGCTCAAGTTCAGTACATTGCTGATCAGGTTAACAGACTACTGGGAGGGGCTGGTGACGACCTAGTGGTCATGGTGTACATATGCACAAATGACAAAATTAGAGGTAGGTGGAAGATTATTTTATTGCATTAATGTTATGTCCCCACCGGAGTCGGCTCCAGCGACTTCTACTTTGATCACCAGGTAATGCCGTGTTCCTGCTATGGATAGTGCTGGTGATGGGAGAGGAGTCGATTCAGCGGTGCTGGAGGGCGCAGACTCCGCTCATCCACTGGACTGGGTTTCCTTGGGATCTGCAGTACCACTGGCTGACTGTAGGTGGCGTGTGTCTTCCAGCTGAAGTTACCATCATTCAGCTACAACCAATGGGAAGACACCACACCCTTCTTATTTCCCTTCTGTCTGCTGACCACTGCCAAAGATAGTTCTGTATTCCTGGTTCCTGTCCCGCCCTGTTTTGTTTAGTGATTCTGGTGTTCTGACATCTGCTTGTTTCCTGACTACTCTCCTGCCTGCTATTTATGTACCTGGCTGCCCAATACAGATTTGACCTCTGCTTTGTTTTCTGATTATGTCCTTGCCTGCTAATTCTGTCCCTGTTTTGCATTTTCCGGTTGGACCCTGCCTCACTACTACTTGTTAGGGAGGCAAATAAGTGTCTGAGGAATTGGTGTAGGATGGAAAGTTTTGGGATTCTGGAGAACCGGGCTACAAACTATATGCTAGGGATGGGCTGCACTTCAGTGGGGAGGGTATAGCTGTGCAGGGGGAAAAATGGCTAGAAGGGTGAAGGAGTGCATAAACTAGGGACTGGGGGTAGAGAAATTACTGTAAAGAAGGGGAAGATAGTGCAGATAGTGACCTGGGCATAAGTAATGAAATTGGGGGTGGCATGGGGGGAGAAGTGATTTTAATCAATACGTTAAGAAAAAATAGAAGTGCAGAGAAAAACATAAAGTACATGTACACTAATGCCAGAGGCCTCACCAACATTAGAATTGTTTGAAAAAAAATATGATATGGTGTGGATAACGGAGACCTGGCTGGACAAGATCTATTACTGTTCTGTTAATTTACAGGGATATAGTCTGTTCAAGAATGACTGTACAAATAAGCAAGGAGCAGGTCTGTGTTTATATGTAAAATCATCCCAAAGAAACATCCTGGAAATATATGTGATGTGTCAGATGGCGACCGGCTGCATTGTAAATGGCCGGTATGTAACACAGAAGTGGTGTGAACCTGGAGGTCCATTCTGTAAAATGTAGTGCCACATATTTGCTAAAGTGTTCACAGGGCCAGCTTTCATGGATGGCTGGAGAGGTGTGTGGGACTGGCCATCCACATACCCCACCAATGGGTGTGTTTGACATATGTGTCTTAAAGAGGTTGTTTGGCACATGGCAGGTCACCGTGTGTGTGTGTGTGTGTGTGTGTGTGTGTGTGTGTGAGAGAAGCAGCTTCTGAGAAAGTGTGGAGAGGCTGCTAAGCTCATAGAGGTTGAAACCTCTGGAAGGAACCCCAACTGAGGAAAGAGGGGGTTGGCTTCAATAGGCAGGAAGTTAGTGTGTGGAGGCTGCCATACCTCCGCTGCATGTTTACCGCAAACATTATAGACTAGAAATCTGGGTATCTGAGGAGCAGCATCTGAGAGAGTGAAGAGGCTGCTGAACTCAGGATAGAGGCATAGAAACCTCTCTGAAGGGACCCCATGGGAGAAAAGAAGGTTTGCTTCATCTGACCGGGTCAGTGGGATCCGTCTGTGAAGAGGTGTATCCAAACTTGTGCGGATAAATTGCAACTGTTACACACCAGAAATTCATGTATGTATGTGCCTTTAAGCTGGAAGAGTTCATGGAGAGGTTTATGCTAATTTAATGAACCGTTTGGACTTTTAAAAAGAGTGTGTTCCTGAGTCTACCTCACATTGCAGCAAAAGTGAGTAAAACCCCACATTATACAGTGTGTTAACTGTGTGTAATGTCACATATGGTGCTAGACACTGGGCTATGATCCAGGAGGCACATGTAGCCACTGTAGAGGGGTGTTTGTGATGAATCGGTGGGTCCACAAAAATATTCTATGCACTGCAGATGAGCTGTTGGTGTGAACCGGCATGTCTGTGAATTTTTTTTTCCCACACGCTGCAAGAAGGTATTGCTGGTAGATTGGCAGATCCACGAAGACTCCAGGATCAGCGGCCATGACTAGAGCAGTGTGTGTGGATGAAATGTTGTTAAAGTCCCTGATGCAGGTCGGTGTGCAGTAGGAACTGTGGCAGCGACAGAAGTCACTGACAGAGCATCTGGATATGGCAGTAATGGACAAGTTTATACAGTCCCTTAGGGGGCCAGTACAGACACAGGGTGCTCAGGAGGACACCTGGTGCACCAAGTTGCTGTTAGGATTGGGACATGAGAGTGGGGTAACTGCCCAAAAGGGGGTGGAGTCCCAAAAGTAGCAAGTGCCCAAGTGTGTAAAGTCCCAAAAAGGGGTGGTTGTCCAAAAGGGAGCGGAGTCCCAAAAGGGGTGGTTGCCCAAAAGGGGCGCAGCGTCCTAAATCCAGATGGGTGGCCTACAATATAGACTTCCATTCCAGCAAGGAACCACGAGTGTGTTCCATGGAGATGAAAGGAGAACCCATGACTGGTCTCTTAGACACGCTGAGCTTGGTGATCCTAGTAGGGCCACGCCTGATGTCTACCTGATTCCCAGAAGGAAGATGGAAGTCAGCTGAAGTTAAAGGGACCTGAAAGAATATCCAGTGTACAGGGCGGTCATTGAAACGATCAACCTGTTTGGGTCCCCTGACGTTGGTGTAGTCCCGGACTTAAGCATCCCATTATGATAGGCTGGGACTTTGAATTTTTTAAGGGCTTGTGGGAGCAGGGGGAAGTGTGCGGTTGCTCAAGTAGGAGCCCTAAGGAATCCCAATCACAGAGGGAGGCTAAAGGGAAAGAAGATCCTTGTAATATATTGGTGTGTAATAAGTTGGATTTAGTGCCTCCTAGAAGTCACAGTGCTAACTTAGGGGTGTCCAAAGAAAATGGTGGACGTGCCCAACTTAACGACATGATGTTTAAAGAAATAAATGATAGCATGACCATTAAAAATAGGGTAGCTCCAAAAAAGGACTTCAAGCACTTGGTTAAGTAGGGACAGGTTAGTTCGGAATACCAGGGGAGTGAAGATGACTCCAGTAAGAACTGTAACTCTAGTAAAGGGACAAGAGAGTGCGTAAGGGAGAGACAGGTAGAACAAGTTGTACCATCTGAGTACCGTATTGAGGAAGGTATGTTGCCAGTAACAACCACTTGTGTAGAAGCAGACAATGATGTCCTGCAAGAGAAAGATAAACTGATATATTGTGATGACAGAATTCAGCAGGATGAAATCATTTAAAAGGAGCTGACCACCAAAGTAGTGGTGGTGTTCCATACGATTTCCAAAGATGAAGCTGATGATCTGTAAGGCGAGAGCTCTGGAGCAGATGAAAACATGTAATGTGTACTTTGTCCGAGGAGCTAATCGGTTGGTGGTGTGGGCTTTAGGTGAAGCCACAAAGAAGCGGTTGCTGCTGCATGAAATGCACCTACGATGTCTTCATACGAAATTCATCATCACTGTAAAGAAGGAAGAAGCCACCAGATGAAGCAGCTGACCACAGCGTTTCAGGATGAAATAGTGGTGAAGAAAGTGTTAATGGGGCTTGCAATAAAAGCACTGAGAAGTAACCTTCAGCAAGCAAGGAAGATTCTGAGTGTTACAGCTGTTGTATTGGAAGAAGACAGCAGAACATTTCAAATTTATGGCGATAATACAGAAGCAGTGAAGAAAGCTCGAACATTTTTTAGAATTCATGGAAGTTGTCATCCAGGTGCCCAGAAATCTGGTGAAGAAAGTTATTGGAAGAAGTGGAAGAGTCATCCAGAAAATTGTGGATATGACAAGAGTAAAAATTGATGATCGTAATGAAGCCAAGGTACCCTGTGAAATTGGTAGGGTTCCATTTATCATTGTGGGAACAAAGGAGTGTGGTGAAAATGTATGAACTCTCCTAGAATATCACCTGGGATAGCTTGAAGAACTGAATCAGTTGAATCTGGAAGCATGGAGGATTGCAGAACAACTTCAAGTTGGTATGAGGTGGCAACTGTTTTCAGGCCATGACCTCAAGCAGAAGAAGGTCTACCTGATAAATATGTTGCCTCAGATGGCAGAGGAAGGCAGTCCTATAGTAAAGGAAGCCAAGGTCATAGAAGTCCCAACTATACTACATTGGGCTATAGCACAGACTCTGAAAGGTCATAGCCCTCTAAGATGAGATCCAACAGAAAGGATGGAGGGAGTGACTTGTCGCTAGCTAAAGATGGTGACAGGAAAATGCAGAGATGGAGAGACAGCCGAAGATGAAAGAAGAGGCCAAAATAGATCTGCAAAAAAATAATGCAGAGGATCTAGATATGGCAAATCTTATGTCAGTTCAATGCTGAGGTACCCAGACAGTAGTCCTTGTAACGTACTAGATAGCTCAGAGTCAAACTACTACACTAACTGTTTGAAACAGTCATGGAGAGAGAGGTCTGACAAAGAGCATATTTAAGAGATGGGTTGACTGAAAAAGGTCTGATGACATTGACAGTGACAGTGTTTCAAGGGCTGAAGCCCAAAGTAGACAGAGAAGGTTCTCTGGTCTGTCGTATAATGATACCAAGCTCCATGGCTTTAGGCAGAGAGCTGGGAATATGGAAGATGGCAACTGGCTGCATTGTAAATGGCCGGTATGTTCCACAGAAGTGGTGTGAACCCGGAGGTCATTTCTGGTATGTCTAATGCCACATGTTTACTAAATTGTTCATAGGGCCAGTTTCCTGGATGGCTGGAGAGATGGGTGGGACTGTCCATTCAATGTTTCTGGGTGCTTTCCTGTGTCAGAGGAGGTGGAGTAAGGACTGAGCAATGAACTTCTTACTAATACATGCAAGGAGAGGCAACATCGACACCAGAGGGTCATAGCTCCGACCTACTGGTACAGTGGAACATCTCCCTCGAATCAGGACTGTTCTATTGGATTCGTGTTGTTTGGGAGCTATGTAGTTCTACTAATACCCCAATTCCCCAAATTGTGACAAAGTGAAGAAGGCAGAGAAGGTATAGCGTAAGCTCCAGAAAGGGTATACAAAAGGACACAATTTACCATTGTGAAACCTACCCTGAGAAATCTGGCCCTTGAATTAAGGATTGCTTCAAAGCTTTACCATGTCCATCAATGAATATGTCTCATAGGTTTGATAAGGTGATCTAGGCTATACTATTGGGTTACGTATGCTGTGCAGTCCTTCTTCTGGTGGCACTGATACATTCTGACAAGTGCCATTACCAATTAACGCGCACATTCATTGGTACGGGGGCAGCACTGAGGTGAGGTTTTAGTAGAGAGGGGAGTGGACTGTGAGACCATAAAAGGGGATCAGAGCAGTTGCACCAGCTGCCACGCCAGCACCTTATCAAAAATACATGCCATATACAGTATAACAGTTACCTGAAATTAAATATGACAGGCCGATAATTTCAGGCAGCAACAAATAACTAAGGAAGGAACCACGTAGGGTATGAGCACTCTTAGCACACAGCATTTTAGAAAACACAGCACTTTGCACTTAGAGATATGGCACTGCTCAGCATGGCTTAATCACTTCAATCAGACAACCATTTGGATCAAATGGATGGATATTTTCCGGTGCAATGGCGTCTTTTAAAAGGATTTAAGCGGCATCCGCTCAATGTACTGAGCTTGTAGGTTTGCTAACTGCAGGTTTAGTGACTAATGCTAAATACATGTTATGTATAGAGGACATAGACACTGCCTTTGATTTTGGGGAATCTATCTGAAATACTATAATTTTGCGCTATATATAACATTATCATCAGTGAAATTTAAAACAAAATAGGTTTTGATGATACTAGATATTTCTATTTTTCTTAGTGATAATTTATAATCTATAATTTATATTCCATCCGGTAGGGTCTGGTTTCACAAACCAGCTTAGGAACACATGCAATTTAGGTCACGATAAGGCACGCATGGCACATTTCTATTATTGGTGTCCAACATAGGGCACTATAGGTGTAGAACTTTTAAAGTTCTAATTAAAAGTTACTTTTCAGATAAACTTCATTTCCACAGTCAGTGAAGTACATTAAAAGTTTTTTGGTTATCCACCATAGTGTATACAGTGAATAACATTGGGTATAATGTGAGCGAGTGGAGAAGACTATTGATTTATCAAAAATAAGTCTGCAAGCTGTGCCTGTAGTATGCTTCAGTGCCTGTAGGGTATTCAGTGCACTTGAGGGAAAGCTATGAGAATTTAGATTATATACTCAAGAAACACAAGTACGAGTATTAAGGATGGTCAATATGTGGTGATCTGAAAGTTCTCTCTTTGCTTCTTGAGCAGCAAATAGGATACAAAAAGTACCCATGCTTTTTTGTGTGAATGGGACAGGAGAGGACTCATTACCGAAGCCAAAATAAGTTGGCCAACGAGAACATCTTTACAACCTGGACTCAAGAAACATAGTTCAGAAAAGTTTAGTTGATCCCACTAAGGTTCTACCACCATTCCACTTGGATTGATAAATCAGTTTGGTAAAGCTCTACTGAAAGAAGGAGAGATTTTTAAATACTTGTGTACCAAGTTTCTGGGACTGTCCAAAGCAAAACTGAAGGAAGGCATATTTGTGGTTCCGGATATTTGCAAATTCATGAAGGACAACATGTCTGCAACAAAAACAAAAGCTGCTGAGAAAAAGGCTTGGGATTCTTTTAAAGAAGTCTTGAAGAAATTTCTAGGTTACAACAAATTCCATTGTGGAAAACATGCTGAAATGTTTTACAAAATTGGATTGTCCGATGAATTTTAAGTTAAATTCCCATTTGGACTACTTTCCTGAAAACCCTGGTGCTGTTAGCTAAGAGCCTTGTGCAAGATTTCATCAGGATATCAAGGAGATGGAACGACGATACTAAGGTAGATGGAATGTGAACATGATGCCTGACTACTGCTTGATGCTTCACAGAGAAGATCCACAGGCCTTCTATCGGAGAAAAGATATCAAGAGAAGCTTTCAAGACAAAAATAAAAGGTGCAAGAATTAATTTCCAATAAAGTTGCAGAATGACTGTTCAATAGATTTATATGTACAGTGCTGGCCAAAAGTATTGGCAGCCCTGCAATTCTGTCAGATAATGCTCAGTTTCTTCTTGAAAATGATTGCAATCACAAATAAATTCTATGGTATTATTATCTTCATTTAATTTGTCTTCAATGAAAAAAAAAATTGTCATAAAGCCAAATTGGATATAATTCCACACCAAACATAAAAAAGGGGGTGGACAAAAGTATTGGCACTGTTTGAAAAATCACGTGATGCTTCTCTAATTTTTGTAATTAACAGCATCTGTAACTTACCTGTGGCACCCAACAGGTGTTGGCAATAACTAAATCACACTTGCAGCCAGTTGACATGGATTAAAGTTGACTCAACCTCTGTCCTGTGTCCTTGTGTGTACCACATTGAGCATGGAGAAAGGAAAGAAGACCAAAGAACTGTCTGAGGACTTGAGAATCCAAATTGTGAGGAAGCATGAGCAATCTCAAGGCTACAAGTCCATCTCCAAAGACCTGAAAGTTCCTGTGTCAACTGTGCGCAGTGTCATCAAGAAGTATATAGCCCATGGCACTGTGGCTAACCTCCCTAGTTGTGGAAGGAAAAGAAAAATTGACGAGAGATTTCAATGCAAGATTGGGCGGATGGTGGATAAAGAACCTCGACTAACATCCAAACAAGTTCAAGCTGCCCTGCAGTCCGAGGGTACAACATTGTCAACTCGTACTATCCGTCGGCGTCTGAATGAAAAGGGACTGTATGGTAGGATACCCAGGAAGACCTCACTTCTTACCCTGAGACATAAAAAAGCCAGGCTGGAGTTTGCCAAAACTTACCTGAGAAAGCCTAAAACGTTTTGGAAGAATGTTCTCTGGCCAGATGAGACAAAAGTAGAGCTTTTTGGAAAAAGCCATCAACATAGAGTTTACAGGAAAAAAAAAGAGGCATTCAAAGAAAATAACACGGTCCCTACAGTCAAACATGGTGGAGGTTCCCTGATGTTTTAGGGTTCCTCTGGCACTGGACTGCTTGACCGTGTGCATGGCATTACGAAGTCTGAAGACTACCAACAAATTTTGCAGCATAATGTAGGGTCCAGTGTGAGAAAGCTGGGTCTCCCTCAGAGGTCATGGGTCTTCCAGCAGGACAATAACCCAAAACACTCTTCAAAAAGCACTAGAAAATGGTTTGATAGAAAGAACTGGAGACTACTAAAGTGGCCAACAATGAGTCCAGACCTGAATCCCATAGAACACCTGTGGAGAGATCTCAAAATGGCACTTTGGAGAAGACACCCTTCAAATCTCAGGGACCTGGAGCAGTTTGCCGAAGAAGAATGGTCTAAAATTCCAGCAGAGCATTGTAAGAAACTCATTGATGGTTACCGGAAGCGGTTGTTCGCAGTTATTTTGGCTAAAGGTTGTGCAACCAAGTATTAGGCTAAGGGTGCCAATACTTTTGTCTGGCCCATTTTTGGAGTTTTGCGTGAAATGATCTGATTTTTGTTTCATTCTTTTTTGTGTTTTTTCATTGCAAGCAAAATAAATGAAGATAATAATACCAAAGAATTTGTAATTGCAATAATTTTCAAGAAGAAACGGAGTATTATCTGACAGAATTGCAGGGGTGCCAATACTTTTGGCCAGCACTGTATATATATAATATTGTGTACATATTTTGCTACAATAAAGATATTTCTTGTTCAACTCACTTGCACATAATTTTATGCATGTTTTGTGTAAAATCAATATGTGAAGGTTAAAAATAGAAGTGTTTTTTCTTAAATTAGGGCATAAGAAAAGATAAGAATCAGTCATTTGATTTTTCATAAACCCAAATTTTGCATACCTATGTAATTTGTGCACCATTAAAACCAAAAGCATTAGTATAATTAGTATAACTATGCTTCTATATAATTCCTTGAGGGGTATAGTTTCCAAAAAGGGGTCAGTTATGGGGGAATTCCACTGTTTAAGTACTTCAGGGTGTCACCAAATGCAACATGGCAGCCATAGGCCATTCCATCACATCACTTCTTTTTTTGTAGCTCGGCAGTCTGTCCAAACATATGGGGTATCGGCATACTAAGGAGAAACTGCACATCGTATTTTTGGGTCCATATTCTCTTGCAACCCTTATGAAAATTAAATAATTTTGGGTTCAAGCAACATTTTTGTGGGAAAATATTTTTTTTTAATCTTCACGGTTCAACGTTGCACAATTTTCTGAAGCACCTGATGGTTTAAGGTGCTCACCACTAGTGATGGGTGGACATGCAAATAACCGGGACCAGCAGGTCCAACTGGATTATGGGGACCAAAATCCGATGATTAAAAATGGTGGTAGAAGTAATAGGGGGATAGGAGCAAGCGCTTCATACTTACCGAGGCTCTGGCACAGCTGTCCACTGCTTCCAGGCAGCTCATTCACTTCTGGGGCTGTGCATTAACTTTCATGCATATGCACTGCTTTCCCCACCCACCGGCATCTGTGAATGGTTGCAGTGAGACATGCCCCCAGCCTTTGTGACAGCATCTGACTGCTTCCAATCATAGGCACTATGCAGGTCTATCATGGTATAAAGATAAATTGCCATAGGGTCTTCCCATATTATGATACCCAGCACAGATAAAGCATACGGCTACAGGCTGCAGCCAGCCATGCTCTTATCTTGGCTGGGTATCACAATAAGAGAAATTGCATGCAGATTTTTAAAATGATTATTTAACTAAATAATTTTAAAAAAACATTATGCAGTCCCCCCAATTTTGATATCCAGCCATGATAAAGCCCGACAGCTAGGAGCTGGTATTCTCAGGCTTGGGGGACCCATGCCTATTGAGCCACCTCCAGCCTAAAAATAAAAGCCTGTAGCCGCCCAGAATTGCTGCATCCATTAGATGTGAAAATCCCAGCACTTTACTCGGCTCTTCCTAATTGCTCGGAGTAATAAGGAGTTAATAACAGCCCACAGCTGCCACTAAACCCTACATTAGTAATGTGGAGGGTCTATGAGATGCCCCATTACTAATCTGTAAGTGAAATAAACACGAACACCGAAAATATCCTTTATTTGAAATAAAATACAAAAAAACACCCTCTTTCACCCCTTTATTAACCCCAAAACCCTGCTGAAGGTCCGACCTAATCTACACAAGGTCCCAGCTGTCAGGCTTTATCATGGTTGGATATCAAAATTGGTAGGGACCACACACTGTTTTTTTTTAATTATTTATTTAACTAATTTAAAAAAAAAAAATGTATGTGGTTCCTCCTATTTTGATACACAGACAAGATAAGTGCACGGCTGTGGGCTTTTTCTGTGCTGGGTATCATAATAGGGAACCCTACGCCAAATATTTTATTTTTTTTTTTTTACTGTATGATATTGATCCACAGACAGCGCCTGTGATTGGTTACCGACAGGTACTGTCACACAGGCTGGGCGTGCATCTGACTGTAACCAATCACAGACACCAGTAGGTGGAGAAAGTAGTGCATATGCATGAGGCTAATAAGAGGTTCCAGAAATGAATGGGAGCAGTGTATCGGTGACACATTAAGTATGAAGCGCTCGCTTCATTCTTATTTTCTTTATTTTTCCTTTATTTGTTTTATTTCCTTACTTGGCGGATCTGGATTAACACTAGAATCCCAGACTTGGGCCCAACACTTGGGAAAATTTGAAACTGCATGCATCCAGACCTTTACAGTCCAGGTCTGCCGGTTACTACTCACCACACATCTAAATAAGTTCATTGAGGGGTCTAGTTTCCAAAGTGGAGTCACTTGTAGGGGTTTCTGCTGTTAAGGCACATCATGGGCACTCCAAAATAAACATGGTGTCCACTAACAATTCCAGCCAATTTTGCACTCAAAAGTCAAATGGTCCTCAATTCCTTTGGAGCCCTGCCATGCACCCAAACAGTACTTTTCCACCACATATGGGGTATCAGCATACTCAGGAGAAATTGCACAGCCAATTGTATGGTGCATTTTATCCTATTACCAAATAAAAATAGAAAAAAATGGGGGCTAAAGTAACATTTTTGTGGGAAAAATATGATTTTTAATTTTCACGTCTCAATGGTATAAAATTCTATAAAGCACCAGGGGGTTCAAGGTAGTCATCACACATCTAGATAAGTTCATTGAGGGGTCTAGTTTCAAAAATGAGGTCACTTGTGGGGGATTTCTTTTGTTTATGCCCATGAGGGGCTCTCCAAGCTTGACATGGCATTCGCTGCCGTGTGCCCAAACAGTACTTTTTCACCACATATAGGGGTATCAGCATACTCAGGAGAATTTGCACAAGAAATTGTATGGTGCATTTTGTCCTGTTATTCTTGTCAAAATGCAAAATTTGAAGCTAAAGTAACTTTTTTGTGGAAAAAAGTAACATTTTTATTTTTTTCTTTCCCCATTGCTTTAGTTCCTGTGAAGCACCTAAAGGGTCACTAAACATCTTGAATGTGGCTTTGAGCAGTTTCAGAGGTGCTGTTTTTTATCCTGGTGTCACTTTTAGGCTATGTGCCCATGTAGCGTATTTTCATGCAGTTACGGTGCATTCTGCACCGCATCGTAACCAAGCGTCTTGCGCGCCCTGCACAATCTATGAAGATTGTGCCAAATCCATGCCCATGTGACGTATTAGAACGCAGCACTTCGGCTACTGCCGAAGCGCTGCGTTCTAAAAAGCAACATGTCACTTCTTTCATGCGCTTTGAATGCAGGTCCCGCTCTGTCTATGGGAGAGGCTGCATCCAGAGCGCATGAAATCGGCTTTTCATTACGGACTGTTTCTGCAGCAATTTGAAGCGCACGTGTGCTGTTCAAATCACTGCAGAAATGTCTGCAGGGACAGAACGCAACGTGGGCACATAGCCTTAGATATTTTCTGTCACTTAAGCCTCTCAAAGTCACTTCAAATGTGAGGTGGTCCCAAAAAAAAAGGTTTTGTAAATTTTGTCAGAAAAAGTGAAAAATTGTTGATAAACTTTTAACCCTTCTAACTTCCTAATCCTAACACACACAAAAATATATTTTTAAAAATGGTACTGATGTAAAGTAAACATGAGGAAAATGTAATTTATTAACTATTTTATGTGACATAAGTCTTTGGCTTAAGGGCATAAAAATTCAAAGCTTAAAAGTTGCAAGCTTTGAAAAATTGTAGCCAAATTTCCATTATTTTCACAAATAAATGCAAAAAAACATCCTAAATTTACCACTATCATAAAGTACAATATGTCACGAAAAAAACGTTCTCTGAATCACTGAAATCCGTTGAAGCGTTCTAGAGTTATAACCTCATAAAGTGACACTGGTCAGAATTAAAAAAAAAACGCCTGGTCAGAAAGGTGTATCAAGTTTCGGGGCGAAAAGGTTAAGTGCATAGATTTTTAATCTTGAGATCAGGACACTCACTCCTCATGGTATCTGTTGAATTGCGTTACTCTGTATGTGTACATGCCCTTTATGAATTGTAAAGTGCTACAGAATATGTTGGTGCTATATAATTAAAAATTATTAAAATAATAATAATTATTATTATTATTATTATTTTAAAGACACTATACAGTGGGTACGGAAAGTAATCCGACCCCTTTACATTTTTTACTCTTTGTTTCATTGCAGCCATTTGGTAAATTCAAAAAAGTTAATTTTTTTTCTCATTAATGTACACACTGCACCGCATCTTGTCGGAAAAAAAACCCTGAAATGTAGAAATATCTGGAAATTTATTAAACAAGAAAAACTGAAATATCACATAAGTATAATATAATATAAGTATTATATTAATATTATAAGTATAATATAATTTATACTTATATAATTATAAGTATTAATATAAGTCATAAGTATTCAGACTATTTGCTCAGTATGGAGTAGAAGCACCCTTTTGAGCTAGTACAGCTATAAGTCTTCTTGGGAATGGTGCAACAAGTTTTTTCACACCTGGATTTGGGGATCCTCTGCCTTTCTTCCTTGCAGATCGTCTCCAATTCTGTCAGGTTGGATGGTGAATGTTGGTGGACAGTCATTTTTAGGTCTCTCCTGAGATGTACATTTGGGTTTAGATCAGGGTTCTGGCTGGGCTAGTCAAGAATGGTCACAGAGGTGTTCTGAAGCCACTCCTTTGTTATTTTAGCTGTGTGCTTAGGGTCATTGTCTTGTTAGAAGGCCAAGTCTGATGTCCAGAGAAGAGATGAGCGTTGTTCAAATCGAACCGTTCACCAATTTCAAATTCGAGTTGTTTTTGGCGATGTTCGAGTCGTTCGACGAACTTGATTTGCTTAACGTTCGACCGGTTGAGTTACCGTTCGATAACGGTTCGATCACCAAAAGCGTAACTGTAGCTTTTTACATCTACGAGTGCAGGGAGCCAGCGCTGGCAGCATGCGGTAAGCTGGTAACAAGGGTACATATCGGGTATCCAAGCAAAGCGCTTTGCTTAGTAACCCGATGTGTACCCTGGTTACCAAGCACAGCGTCGTTACACGGGTCACGGGTGGCTGGTCGCTATGGTGATCTGCCTTACTCACAGCTCACCAGCGACCATGTAGCGATGCACCAATGATCCCTGCCAGGTCAGAACGCTGGTCGGATCTTTGGTGCATCGCTATGTGTGACGGGACCCTAAGCGTTTCTATGACTATAAACACAGCTATAAACGCGAGGGGTGGGTAGTACAGTGATGTGTACAGGAAGAGGATTCCTTGTGTTGGTAAACACAGAAGCGTGAATCCTCCCGGTACCGCTACCCCTGCTGCCACTTCCCATCACCTCCCAGCGCCCATGTCCGGACGGGAGGTGGTAGCAGCTGCAAAATCAAAAGTGAACAGTAGAAAAAAAACTATCATATTCACCTGTCTGCAGACTCCCTGGACACATCCGATGGCTGCAGGACCTGGCGATGATCAGCTGATGGGGTCACCTGACGGCATCAGCTGACAGTACAAGTCTCGCGGTGTGGCCGGCTTTTTACCGCCCGGCCAGCTAAACTATCAGCTGATGCCGTCAGGAGACTTCATCAGCTGATTACCACCGCCTCCTGCAGCGATCGGACGGGAGTCTGCACAGAAGTGAATAGTTGTTTTTTTACACTGATGCATCAGCTGATTGTATAAATGCCTTTTATACAATCAGCTGCTGTGTCATGTGATTCAGGCCCTTGAACCTGACACATCATCTGATCGGTATGCCTTCCAGCAAACTGATCAGATGATATTGGATCCGGATTGGACGGCGCGGGACCCTTGACCCAGGATTACTGCGGAGGGGGGTTCTTTATTTCAATAGAGATGGAGTCACTAATTGTGTTGTGTTTTATTTCTAATAAAAATATTTTTCTGTGTGTTGTGTTTTTTTTTATCTGTACTAGAAATTCATGGTGGCCATGTCCAATATTGGTGTGACACTATGAATTTCGGGCTTAGGGCTAGTTGATAATATACAGCTAGCCCTAACCCCATTATTACCCAGCGAGCCACCCGTCACCAGGGCAGATGAAAGAGTTGGATACAGTGCCAGAAGATGGCGCTTCTATGAAAGTGCCATTTTCTGGGGCGGCTGCGGACTGCAATTCAATCATTCAATTTTCTGGGCACCCTCCACTGCGGATTGCAATCCCCAGCTGCATAGTTGTACCTGGCTGGACACAAAAATGGAGCGAAGCCCACGTCATTTTTTAAAAAAATTATTTCATGAAATTTGTGACATAATTAAAAAAAAGGGCTTCCCTATATTTTTTATTCCCAGCTTCCCAGCCGGGTACAAATAGGCAGCTGGGGTTGGGGGCAGCCCGTAGCTGCCTGCTGTACCTGGCTAGCATACAAAAAATAGCGAAGCCCACGTCATTTTTTTAGGGGGCAAAAAACTCCTGCATACAGTTCTGGCTGGTGTATGCTGAGCCTTGTAGTTCTGCAGCTGCTGTCTACTGTCCTGCATACACTAGTGGATGAAGTATGCTGAGCCTTGTAGTTCTGCTCCTCCTGCCTCTCCCTCCAGCATACAGTCCTGGATGGAGCATGCTGAGCATTGTAGTTCTGCATCTCTCTGCTCTCCTGCATACACTAGTGGAGAATGAAGAACATATTTAAGAAGGAAATGACATAAGACCTTTTTTTTCTTTCAACAATCTTTAAAAATGCATTAAAACGCAATGAGCAAAAACCTGCAAAACGCAGCCAAAAACGCAAAAAAACCCGCATTTTTTGTTGCGTTTTTTAAGATGTTACGTTTTTGTGCATTTTTTGTGAGGAAAAAATGCACAAAATCGCAGCGTCAAAAAAACGCAGTGTGTGAACTTACCGTAAGCGTTTCTATGACTATAAATGCAGCTATAAATGCAAGGGGTGGGTAGTACAATCACGTGTACAGGAAGAGGATTCCTTGTGTTGGTAAACACAGAAGAGTGGATCCTCCCGGTACCGCCACCCCTGCTTCCACCTCCCGTCCGGCGCCATGTCCACACAGGAGGTGGAAGCAGCTGCGAAATCAAAAGTGAACAGTAGAAAAAAATATATCATAGTCACCTGTCTGCAGACTCCTGGGACACGTCTGATGGCTGCAGGACCTGGCGGTGATCAGCTGATGCGGTCACCTGACAGCATCAATTGATCGTATAATTCCAGCGAGGAGGCCGGGTTTTTACCGCCCTGTTGGCTTTAACTATCAGCTGATGCTGTCAGGTGACCGCATCAGCTGATTACCACAGGGTCCTGCAGCGATCGGATGTGAGTCTGCACAGAAGTGTGTAGTTTTTGTGTTTTTCTACTGATGCATCAGCTGATTGTATAAACAGCTTTTATACAATCAGCTGATGTGTCATGTGATTCAGGTCGTTGAACACCTGACACATCATCTGATCGCTTTGCCTTTCAGCAAACCGATCAGATGATATTGGATCCAGATTGGACATCGCAGGACCCTTGACCCATATTTTTCTGTGTGTTGTTTTTTTTATCTTTACTAAAAAATCATGGTGGCCATGTCTATTTTGGTGTGACACCTTGAATTTCAGGCTTAGTACCATCTGAGAATACAAAGCTGGTATTAACCCCTTTATTACCCAGCAAGCCACCACCATCACGGACGCTGGACGAGCTGGATTAAGTGCCTGGAAATGACGCTGAGAAACAATGCGCCATTTCCAGGGGTGGCTGTGGGATGCCGAGAATTCCAGCCCCCAGCTGCCTGGCTTTACCTGACTGGCAATCAAAATACGGCTGGAGCCCACGCATTTTTTTTGTTTTAACTATTTATTTAAATAAAAAAAATTAATGGGCTTCCCTGTATTTTGATTGTCAGCCAAGGTAACGCCAGGCAGATGGGGGTGGCAACCCATAGCTGTCTGCTTTATCTGCGCTGAGAATCAAAAATACCGCGGAGTGCTACGTAAATTTTTTTAATGATTTATTTTTACAGTACTGTGATGTCAGGCAATCAAAATACAGGGAAGCCCATTTTTTTTAGTTATTTAAATAAATAATTAAAAATAAAAAACGTGGGCTCCTGCTGCATTTTTTGTATTGGTAGCTAAGGGTAATCCACGCAGCTACTGGCTGCTAACTCCTTTACTGCTTGGTGTTACCTTCACTGGCAATGGAAAATCCAGGGAAGCATTTTTTATTTATTTTTTTTTGCCAAAAAAAAAATGACGTGTGCTTCGCCATATTTTTGTATGCTAGCCAGGTACAGCAGGCAGGTACGGCTGCCCCTAACCCCCAGCTGCCTATTTGCACCCGGCTGGGAACTAAAAATATAGGGAAGCCCTTTTTCTAATTATTTCATGAATTTCTTGAAATAATTAAAAAAAACAAAAACGACATGGGCTTCGCCCCATTTTTGTATCCAGCCAGGTACAACTAGGCAGCTGAGGATTGGAATCTGCCGCACAGGTTGGCCCAAGCTTTCTGGGCCCCTCCGCTGAAAATTGCAGTCCGCAGCCGCCCCAGAAAATGGCGCTTTCATAGAAGCGCCATCATCTGGCGCTGCTTCCAACTCTTCCAGCGGCCCTGATGCCGGGTGGTTTGCTGGGTAATAAGGGGTTAATACTAGCTTTGTTTTACTAGCTAGTTTTAAGCCAGAGATTCTTAATGTCAGGCAAGTTTGACTCGGCCATTAAAAATCTCCAATAAAGGATTAAAACAAAGGCACCACACAGAGAAAAAATACTTTAATAGAAATTAATACACAGACACATTTAGAGACTCCATTTTTATTACTCGCTCTCACCCCTCCATGATCTTGGTCTTCTGTCTTCTTTCTCCTTCAACCCATGCAGCTCTGCTACATCAGACAGAGAAAAAGAGTAACCCCGGCACACTACAACACCCAGAAAAAAGGCAAAATGCAAAAAGTTGTATGCAATATTTTTATTATTAACACAATAGTTCCTTGAATGTTTTTTTCAGAAAAAATGAATGTAGTCCAACAAACTGGACGTTTCGGCCACAGGCCTTCGTCAACATGG
Source organism: Anomaloglossus baeobatrachus (assembly GCF_048569485.1). NCBI lineage: Eukaryota > Metazoa > Chordata > Amphibia > Anura > Aromobatidae > Anomaloglossus > Anomaloglossus baeobatrachus. The sequence goes on from NC_134356.1 coordinate 395,985,193, forward strand.
ACTATTATCTGATAAATATACAAGAATTACAGTCAAAATTACATTCATAAATAAAATGAAGGAGTTTTTTCATGCCTTCCAACATCATTTTTAATAACAGACAAGGACATATTATAAAGGTAGAAACATACTGTGATACATAGTAAAGTTGATCCCATATGTTCATGAACTGGTAGGTACAAGTGAATAAGCAGTGCATAATCTAGGGCCTGGATGATTATATTAATGCCAGTGATGGAGGTGTGTGCCCATTAAAGTCTATGGAAGTCCGACCAAAGGTAGAAAAAAGTGGAAACAAGAAGAAACATAATGAAAGAAGAAAGGAGGAAATAAAGAGCAGGAAAGTGAAGATAAAAAAAGAGCAAGATGGAAGGGAATACATGCAAAAACTGGAAGGCCTCTGTAATAGCACTCACCGTGCACAATCAAATATATGCAAACATTCAGTAGAAGGACTAGGAGTTATGGGAATGAGTAGAGTCTCATATGTATATCACTATAATGAAAAACACGTATTAGTGAAACATAATACAAGTATGCGTAATACATAACAACAATACTGTCCGCTGCATATTGATTATATGTACAGAAAAATGAGGTACCTGTGTCAATTTGCATACCCATAATTGGAACGGTATACACGTCTAGGGTATTCAATGCTAGTACATCGATTCTATACTGTGTGTAGCACTAAAATGGTGCTACAGAGTTAGACCTTAATAGAAAAAATCATATCTCATGTTAAGGACCATCATGGAGAAAAATTAACTTATATAGTATCATAGAGGAATTTACCTATATGTATGGTGCCAAAAAGGGAAGGAGCAGCATGTATCTGGTCACATAACACAGAAGAATAACCATAAACTGGTACTTGAATTAAATCCTGTCTCCACCTGGAGAGAACTATAGACACATCAATAATATGCGTATAAGTAGTAAGCTATAACCATGTTACTGTACACTATGACTGCGTGGGTAAAGCCTGTTACCTGCTGAGAAGCAGTGAAGCAAGAAACGTGTAATATGTGATGTACAATCCTGCATGTACTGTATCAGTGTAGTCGTTCTATGGTAGAAGTGAACAATAATGATTACTAAAGTCTGAAAGGAATACCACATGCAGTGTGTATTTCCAATAATCAAATACCTATGTCATCAGGCAGTAGGGGAAAATTGAAGCCGGTAGAACCGGAAGTGCAATTGCCCGGACCTTGCAAAGATAGAAGTGATAAGTCATATAATCATCGTACTCAAAGAAAGTTTAAGCGCACAGAGAAGGGGAAAGAGAGAGGTCGGCTGCCACTACTTACCAAACCGCTGCTGGACGTGTGTTCTGTGACAAGTCACCTGCACAGTGAGCTATGTCCAGCGTGGAAGCGGTTTAAAAGGAAGTGGGGGCGGGTTTATGAATGTAACTTCCTGTATTTGGAACTCAGGAAGTCGGGAACACACGTCCAGCAGCGGTTTGGTAAGTAGTGCTATTACAGAGGCCTTCCAGTTTTTGCATGTATTCCCTTCCATCTTGCTCTTTTTTTATCTTCACTTTCCTGCTCTTTATTTCCTCCTTTCTTCTTTCATTATGTTTCTTCTTGTTTCCACTTTTTTCTACCTTTGGTCGGACTTCCATAGACTTTAATGGGCACACACCTCCATCACTGGCATTAATATAATCATCCAGGCCCTAGATTATGCACTGCTTATTCACTTGTACCTACCAGTTCATGAACATATGGGATCAACTTTACTATGTATCACAGTATGTTTCTACCTTTATAATATGTCCTTGTCTGTTATTAAAAATGATGTTGGAAGGCATGAAAAAACTCCTTCATTTTATTTATGAATGTAATTTTGACTGTAATTCTTGTATATTTATCAGATAATAGTCCATGTTGACGAAGGCCTGTGGCCGAAACGTCCAGTTTGTTGGACTACATTCATTTTTTCTGAAAAAAACATTCAAGGAACTATTGTGTTAATAATAAAAATATTGCATACAACTTTTTGCATTTTGCCTTTTTTCTGGGAGTTGTAGTGTGCCGGGGTTACTCTTTTTCTATGTGCTACTTTTTACCCTAGAGCACCTACTTTATCGGTGACGCGGAGCTTCTCTCCTTTTACTGCTACATCAGACAGCACTGCATGGGAAGAAGACGCTGCTCCTCTCTGTGCAGTCTAATCACTCAATGAGTGAGCAGAGGCTGTGAGTTGGTAAGCGGTGACATCACCGCTGCCATCATTGCAATAGTAACTTAACAGGTGGGTTACTATAGCAACGGTGATCTCCAATCACCTTATTCCCATCGCTGCTATTCACCGGCTGAGGCATCCAGTCCCTGCATGTGGGATGACTCTGTAAAGAGTGTCGACAAGCAGGAATGGGGAGCCAAGCATGTGCCCGAGTATCTCTCCTGTACTCGCCGAGTATACTGAGTACGGAGATGCTCGGTCGAGCACCGCATACTGGCGACATGCACTGAAAGGACCTAGCATGACGTCATAGCCATGTGACCAGTCTGTAGCCAATGAGATAATACACACGTGACTGGTCACATGCTATGACATCACGGAAAGGTTCTATCATCAGTGCTGGTTACCGGGAGGACACAGCGATGATCGGAAGGAGAAGAAGCGAGAGATAGAGTCTGCAGGACGCCTCACGGGACCTGTAAGTATAATGGCAATGTTTATTATTAACTGTATGTAATGTGTTTTTATGTGTTTGTGTTTGCCTGCCATTGTTTTCAATGGTGTTCGAAGATGTTTGAAAGTGTTCGACGAACATTCGACGAACACACCCCAAGTTCGACCAACCGAACCGAACTCGAACACTAGGGTGGTGGCTCATCTCTAGTGCAGAGTGTACATTAATGAGGGAAAAAAAGAACTTTTTTGAATTTACCAAATGGCTGTAATGAAACAAAGAGTGAAAAATTTAAAGCGGTCTGAATACTTTCCATACCCACTGTATATTTCAAACCATAGAAAGAATTATAATCTAGCATCAACTGCTTGTTAGGTTATCCTGTGTGATTCAAGGCATGGGATATTCCTTTTTTCTAGACATTTCTTGCGTTTCTAGCTACTGGTATAATTAAAGTGATAATAACTATGTCCTGTATATTGTTATGTAGGTATATAATGAGCAGTGCAGGTTTGTATTTTCATGGACTTTTCAATATGAGCCATGCACTAGGAATTTCTCTTCTCTACAATTGTAATAGCTGACTAGTTTATATAAAAATCTCAATGAAGCCAAATGGCATAATGTTCATCTATTTTCACAATATGTCTGGTAGTAAATGATAATGCCGTTTTTGATATGTATTAAACTAGCTTTTAGTAGCTACAAACAGTAACTGCCAGCCACTGTGGAGGGGCTTTATTTTCTAATGCTAAACCTTGAAAATACAGATAAAATAAAATTGGAAATGCAATATATCTATAATATTTATTGTATAACCATTCATTCCCTGTAAAAATATTGGCATAGTCAGTTGTACAGATCTTATATTTTGCAATTCTGCACGCTCGGTAATGCATTACTCAGTGTTATGAACAAAGCTATTGCCATATTTACTATGCCCCGTGAAGCATTTATTTTTATAGGTTTCCGTTATGTATGAGTGTTTTCTTATAGGCTGATTTACCTGTGCAAGTCCAGAGCATTACTGATTTCAGTATGCCGTGTCAAGCACCATTTGACAGCAGTCATGAGGTTATTATCCACATACTGTACCTTGTGAACCTGAATCTTCTACATGAGCCTTCATATGGAATGGATGATCCTTCAAGTCAGTTATGCATTACTCTATACAGTATTTCAGTTTTATAGTTTAGATAAAAAAAAGATTGCAAGAACCATTATTATGGTTTGGAGATATATTTATCTCAAAGTTAACTGTATGTTCCGGAGTTTTCACTGATTGTTTCAAATCTTTGTATGATTGTAGACGCCAATTTAACATTTCCATTTTCACATTATATTTCTGTAGTCTGTACAATGACAAAGAATGTGAGTCAAAAATAAAATAATGATTGCCCTACCTACGGTAATTAATATTTACATTATTGATACTCATACAGTAGATACCTATAGTTTTATCTTTTTAATGGGTTTGGTGTTATGTTAAGAAATGCTATGCTACCAACACTGCATCACTAGGGGGGCTACCGTGTTTCTAAATCTAACTGTGGCAGAACAGGGATTCATACATTTATTGTTATTGGTAAATACTACTTTACTAATGTCCAAAAGAAATATAAATGAAACAAAGCAAGTTTGTTATATTTTCTACTAGTGAATGATAGGAAAAACTTAACATCGAAAACATATTTCTATGTACATCTCATGAGTGATCAGGGTTCCAATAACAAATATTAAAAGACCTGTGTAGCACCGGCACCCCTAGTATGCTAGCACTCCTCCGCATCCTAACACCGTGTCTGTCTCCTTTTCCCTGCTATCCATGTGTAGTGCAGTCCCCGACTCATCCCCCCATGGATGCCCACGTGAGTGTCAGCTTCTGCTCCGTCCTCTTACCTGCATCACCATGTTTGTGTTGCATGGTCCTCACCTTCCCACGTGTACATGGCTTTCAGCTCCTGCCTAGGCCCCAGGCCTTATACAGTGCCTACAAGTAGTATTCAACCCCCTGCAGATTTAGCAGGTTTGATAAGATGCAAATAAGTTAGAGCCTGCAAACTTCAAACAAGAGCAGGATTTATTAACAGATGCATAAATCTTACAAACCAACAAGTTATGTTGCTCAGTTAAATTTTAATAAATTTTCAACATAAAAGTGTGGGTCAATTATTATTCAACCCCTAGGTTTAATATTTTGTGGAATAACCCTTGTTTGCAATTACAGCTAATAATCGTCTTTTATAAGACCTGATCAGGCCGGCACAGGTCTCTGGAGTTATCTTGGCCCACTCCTCCATGCAGATCTTCTCCAAGTTATCTAGGTTCTTTGGGTGTCTCATGTGGACTTTAATCTTGAGCTCCTTCCACAAGTTTTCAATTGAGTTAAGGTCAGGATACTGACTAGGCCACTGCAACACCTTGATTTTTTCCCTCTTGAACCAGGCCTTGGTTTTCTTGGCTGTGTGCTTTGGGTCGTTGTCTTGTTGGAAGATGAAATGACGACCCATCTTAAGATCCTTGATGGAGGAGCGGAGGTTCTTGGCCAAAATCTCCAGGTAGGCCGTGCTATCCATCATCCCATGGATGAGGACCAGATGGCCAGGCCCCTTGGCTGAGAAACAGCCCCACAGCAAGATGCTGCCACCACCATGCTTGACTGTAGGGATGGTATTCTTGGGGTCGTATGCAGTGCCATCCAGTCTCCAAACGTCACGTGTGTGGTTGGCACCAAAGATCTCGATCTTGGTCTCATCAGACCAGAGAACCTTGAACCAGTCTGTCTCAGAGTCCTCCAAGTGATCATGAGCAAACTGTAGACGAGCCTTGACATGACGCTTTGAAAGTAAAGGTACCTTACGGGCTCGTCTGGAACGGAGACCATTGCGGTGGAGTACGTTACTTATGGTATTGACTGAAACCAATGTCCCCACTGCCATGAGATCTTCCCGGAGCTCCTTCCTTGTTGTCCTTGGGTTAGCCTTGACTCTTCGGACAAGCCTGGCATCGGCACGGGTGGAAACTTTCAAAGGCTGTCCAGGCCGTGGAAGGCTAACAGTAGTTCCATAAGCCTTCCACTTCTGGATGATGCTCCCAACAGTGGAGACAGGTAGGCCCAACTCCTTGGAAAGGGTTTTGTACCCCTTGCCAGCCTTGTGACCCTCCACGATCTTGTCTCTGATGGCCTTGGAATGCTCCTTTGTCTTTCCCATGTTGACCAAGTATGAGTGCTGTTCACAAGTTTGGGGAGGGTCTTAATTAGTCAGAAAAGGCTGGAAAAAGAGATAATTAATCCAAACATGTGAAGCTCATTGTTCTTTGTGCCTGAAATACTTCTTAATACTTTAGGGGAACCAAACAGAATTTTTGTGGTTTGAGGGGTTGAATAATAAATGACCCTCTGAATAAACTTATCACAATTTAAAAAAAAAAATAAAAAAAAGAAATAACATTCTTTTTTGCTGCAGTGCATTTCACACTTCCAGGCTGATCTACAGTCCAAATGTCACAATGCCAAGTTAATTCCGAATGTGTAAACCTGCTAAATCTGCAGGGGGTTGAATACTACTTGTAGGCACTGTACATGTTGTGTGGGGTTTCCTGGCCTCCAGCCTAGGGGGCGCGCTCGCATGCTTCCTATCCTTTTATGAGGAAGCATATGCACCTTGCTATGGTGTCCCCAGCCTATCACTGCGAGGCACCAGGTACTTAAGGTTCTTCCCCCCTAATGCAAGGGGCCAGAGCAATGCATTAGGATTCTGATCCTAACCTGGGTGTTGGTCCTATCTGTCTGATCTGGTCTCCTAGCCTCCAGCACCAGTCCTGCTTGCTACCAGTTCTACTCTGCTGTGTCTGTTTTGTCTCTGTGCCTGGAGCTGTCCTGTCTTTGCTTGTCTGTTTCCTGGTACCAGCCGTGAATCGTGCACTTGTCATTCTGTCTACCTCAGTCACCCCGGCTGCATCTGTGTCCGATGTCCTGTAACTCATGTCCCATGCCTGGTGATCTGTGCCTGATGTCCTGGACCCTGACGACCGGAGCTCTGCCTGATGTCAGGTCCTGTATGACCCATGCAGACGTTCTGCACCTGCCTGCACCCATCCTGCCTGTTCCCCATCCAGACTGTGTTCCTGTTCTACCTTTCGTGTCCTGCCTGTCCCGTTTGTCCTGCCTGTCCTGTCCGTTACTTGACCCCCGTCCTGCTGCCACCTTGCTCCACTCAGCTGCCACAGTCCCGGTTACTGCCCTGGGAGTGGCACCTGGCCTTCTGCCTCCCAACGGGCGCTTAGTTCAGCCCCTCCCATGAAAGGGTAAGCCTGGGTTCCCTGTGGTCCACTCCAGTGATGAGCATTACATCCTGTTAGAGTAGGCCCAAGCATTCCTGAAAGACCATGTTGTCTTCATTTACTATGTAGATGCATATATTGAATACTCCAGGGGCACACAATCTACACCCAAATCCAGCCTGTGATCCTCTCATGTGCAGCTCTTCTCCTTCTGGCCATAGACGTGCTTGACAGTGTCTGGTGGCTACTCACTTGTATTTCCATGTCAGGATGCAAAAAAGTGGTGAGTACACTGATTAGCACGACAGGAATAGATAAGTCTTATATTGCAGTGTGTGGTCATCTCATTGCGCCTACATTTTGGCAGGATGAGGGAATCCAGACCTCTGTATCTTATGAAAGGTGTAGAAGAGGTGAAGAAGAACACATCCAAGTGCTGCTAAATTTCTATAGTTATCAAGATTATCTGGATTATGAATGAGAAGGAAAGTAACCTCTTTCCCCCTGATAGATTTGTAGAGCGCTGCCACACCCCAGGCCCTTGGGATACTCGGTTCCGGGTGGTGGATAATGGGGATCACCGTCACAGGTGGCCGTGCCCGGTTCCATTACCTGGGGGTGCTCGGTAACAGTGTTATTTTGTATGCCACTTGAGACGCCACTGGCGGGTTGCGGTAATAAGATGTCCCGCCGCTGCTGTGGTTTTAGGGACAGATGGTATAGCAGCAAGTGTGTTTGCACCCTCCGCCAGTAGGGGCTTAAGTCCCATGTAGGTGTGCTGCGCCTTGTGGTTCACCAGTAATAGACACGACACAGTTCTTGCAGATTAACTGATATTCACTGACTTGATGTTGCAAGTGCAATTTGGCATGGCTGGTTAACCGACTTTCCTTTGTCCTGGTGCTGACGTGAGTCCCAGTTGAGCCCTCCGTGCACATGCAGAGCTGATGGTCCCCTTGCCTGAAGCTGTTGGTGACCTGCGGCGCTCCGCTCCTTTGTTTTCCAGGCCCAGTATGACAGGCCTCGCGGTCCCTTGTGGGGTAGGCTACTTCTCTGTGCCCTCTCCCGGGTCCTATATATGAGGCTCTGTCCCTGAGCCTATGGGTGGTGTGGTACCCTGGAAGTCACCACACACGGCTGGATCAGCAGACCGCTTGGAGCTGTTGTCTACTCTGGGGTCCAGTACCCTCTCGTGCGTAGTGCCTGGGATCTATCTACCCTCAGGCTACTACCTCCTAGTCGCCTTTTGGGGGTCTCCTCAGAATCCTCACACTCCTCTCACTCTCTGGCTCCTTTCAACTGTCATTTTTCCTCTCTGCCAACTCTGCCTAGCAACACCTGTTGCTTCCCACAAGCCACACCCCTTTCCCAGGCTAACAGCTAAGGAATTGGTTCTCACATATGACCACTGTTAACCCTCTACATGCTGCGCCCAGGTCTCAGGGAATGTGCCCCTACCTGTGTGTGAGGTGTGGGTTGTCAGCAGAGGGTGTTCCAGAAAGCCTTAGGATCCTGCAGATCACTGGGGTAGCATATCCCAGGGTGCTGCATTCCCCCTTGGTTAAGACCAGCACGTCCGCGGGCTGCAAAACAAGAAAATCTGCAAAATATATATTTTTTAAAACGGCAATAAATAACAAATATACATTTGTAATAGGTTAGTACTCTGTACACTTTTCTTCCCACCACCCACAGTCTCTGAGGCCACTATCCGGTGGATCTCTCCGAACGTCCTGGTGACTGTTCCCTGTGGGGACTGTCCTAGGGAGCACATCACCGGTTATGATGGTGATGGGGGTCTCAGCCTGCTTCGCTGCAGACCCTCCCTGCGACTTCCGGCAGGTTTTCTCCCCGTCTCCCCGGCTTCCCCTGTAATCCCGGTCCGGCAGTGCTGCTGAGAGCTCCGCACCGCACTCTGACACCGACATGACACGCAGCCTCCTCCTCATCGCCCTGCTCCTGGCCGCCAGCACCGCCTGGGCCTCAGATGTCCTGGAGCTCACGGATGACAACATTGACACACCAGAGTTGCGTAGGTCGAACAGAAGCAGCATTGGTCATCCCCCATCCAGACTAGGAGAGTGGGAATACTACTAAAGATGGTCATTAAATACATAATAATGTATGTAAAATGTAAATAATGTATATTAAGCATGTTGACCCTACAGAGACTGACCTGTATGGACTTTTGGGTCACTAACAACTGTTCGTAATGTTTGTTTAAGGACTGTGCCTCCCTTTGGGAAGAATCCAGGTTTTTCCTCATCCTTTGCTTTTATGGACCTAAGCCACAGGACTGGCGTGGCACAAAAACATTTGTATATAGTTGCACACTTGGTGCCTTTCATTGGGATTACCCAGGAACTGAACTTTTGTTCTCTTTGGTTCTCGCATATGACCACTGTTAACCCTCTACATGCTGCGCCCAGGTCTCAGGGAATGTGCCCCTACCTGTGTGTGAGGTGTGGGTTGTCAGCAGAGGGTGTTCCAGAAATCCTTAGGATCCTGCAGATCACTGGGGTAGCATATCCCAGGGTGCTGCAGATGGGAGTCCTAAAATGAACCGATTAGATATCTATGGACCATAAATTAATACGCCATAAATGTCTCAGAATGTAATATCACTAAAAGTCTAAAATTTACGACTATACATTTTATTGGGTTGGTTCGATCCAGTAATGTGGTCCTTAGACCACCCCTAGAATACCCTGTACTCTTTTGCTAGAGCTTTAAGGATTTATTTGAGGCATGGGAACAGTTGTCTTCTTTAATACACTTAGTTGGATTCATGACCTAGAATTGCCAAAAAGAACATGGCTCATCCAATATATTTTCAATAGTTATTTTCTAATTGGTATGTAGCACTGTTTAGAAAATGTAGCTTTCATACAGGATGTCTGCTAGATGTCTACAAACATTTTATTACATCGTTATCTAAAATATAGTATTTGCCTTAATATGAAAATCCACCATTGTAATCATAGTTCCGCAAAAGAAATGAGTCAGCACAAAATTACCTATTGTTCAGATCAGTTTAATCAGTAATTTATGTTAAATATGTTTTTTACATGTTTGATAAGTTTTTGAATGTTTTATATCACTAAAACACTATCTTTATTTTATAAAAAAAAAAAAATCTTTCAGTTTTTACACAGGTCTTTAGATTTATACTATTCTCTTACTGTTGGGAACATGGATATTAGCAGCAATATTCTAAAATAGACCCAAGGAAATATAGAATGAGAATTGTTTCATGTTTAGGGTAGGTCACCTGTGACCATCACCTATTGCGAATGATTGTGTTATCACCTGTATAAAGAGGTATTGCCTCTCACTGTAATCCTGTATGAGAGGATAGTGAGACTGCTGAAAAGTCATATGTATGGAACATGAAGAGTAAGGGGTACTTTGCACGCTGCAACATCGCTACTGGTCAAATCGAAAGTGACGCACATCCGGCGCCAGTAATGACGTCGCAAAGTGTAAAGCCTAGATGCGCCGATAAACGATCGCAAAAGCGTCGTAAATCGGTGATCTGTGTAGCGTCGGACATTTTCATAATGTCACACCAATAAGAGATACAATGTTGTTCCTCATTCCTGCGGCAGCACACATCGCTGTTTGTGAAGCCGCAGGAGCGAGGAACATCTCCTTACCTGCCTCCACCGGCTATGCGGAAGGAAGCAGGTGGGCGGGATGTTTATGTCCTGCTCATCTCCGTCCCTCCGCTTCTATTGGCCGCCTGCCATGTGACGTCGCTGTGACGCGACACGACCCGCCCCCTTAGGAGGGAGACGGATCGCCGGCCAGAGTGACGTGGTAGGGCAGGAAAGTGCGTGTGAAGCTGCCGTAGCGATATTGTTCACAGCTATCACAAGATATCGCATCTGCGACGGGGGCGGGTACTATCGCGCTCAGCATCGCTAGCATCGGCTAGCGATGTTGCAGCGTGCAAAGTACTCCTAAGGCTAGTATGGAGCTTAGTGTAAGTGTAATAACTTTAAAGATTTAAGATATATATAGGGTGGTCCAAAAGTAAGTGGACAGAAAATAATATCTGTGAAAACTGGATCTGTGAAACTGACTCAGTTGCCCTTTGCAACTAATCAGATTCCACCTCTCATTTTCCAAAGAGCCTGTGAAGAATGCAAAGTGTGTATATATATATATATATATATATATATATATACAGAGAGAGAGAGCGATATGAAGATTATTATTAGTATTATTATTATTACTAGAAGGTGGCCCGATTCTACGCATCGGGTATTCTAGAATTTACGTATTGTGTAGTTAATGTATGATTTTTGTTTTATATATATATATATATATATATATATATATATGTTGTTGTCTGTAGTTACCAAGTGTTTGTGTAGGGCGCTGTACATGTTCTGGGTGTTGTCTGGGTGTGGCGGGGGGTAACAGCGGTGTTGTATGTGTGTTGCGTGTGCTGCGTTGTTTGTGGAGCGCTGTGTGTCTGTAGCGTTGTGTGTGTGTGTGTTGCGCGGTTTGTGTGGGTGTGGTGTGTTTTCGGGGGAGGTATGTTTTGTGCAATGTGTGTGTGTTGCGTGGTATGTGCGTATATTTATGTATGCCGCGGTGTTTGTGTGTTGGGTGTTGTGTGTCTGCAGGGTTGTCTGTGGGTGTCTGTGTAGGGCGGTGTTTGTGGTTCCCAGTGTGTGTGTGGTGTGTTGTGTGTGTGTGTGTTGGGGGGAGGTGTGCACCTCCCATCGTGCTCCATCCCCCATGCTGCACACCCCCCATCGTGCTCCATCCGCCATGCTGCGCACTCCCAAACGTGCTCCATCCGCCATGCTGCGTACTCCCAAACGTGCTCCATCCGCCATACTGCGCACTCCCAAACGTGGTCCATCCGCCATGCTGCGCACTCCCAAACGTGCTCCATCCGCCATGCTGCGCACTCCCAAACGTGCTCCATCCGCCATGCTGCGCACTCCCAAATGTGCTCCATCCGCCATGCTGCGCACTCCCAAACGTGCTCCATCCCCCATGCTGAGCACTCCCCATCGTGCTCCATCCCCCATGCTGCGCACCTTCCATCATGCTCCATCCCCCATGCTGCACCAGCATCAGCCTCTCTGCCCCCAGCATCAGCCTCTCTCCTCCCAGCATCAGCCTCTCTCCTTTCAGCATCAGCCTCTCTCCTCCCAGCATCAGCCTCTCTGTCCCCAGCATCAGCCTCTCTGTCCCCAGCATCAGCCTTTCTCCTCCTAGCCTCCTTTTCTCCTCCTCCTCAGCCTCCCCCAGCATCAGCCTCTCTTCTCTCAGCCTCCCCCCTCCCAGCCTCCCTCCTCCCAGCCTCCCCCAGCATCAGCCTCCCCCTCCCAGCCTCCCCCAGCATCAGCCTCTCGCCTCCCAGCCTCCCCCAGCATCAGCCTCTCTCCTCCCAGCCTCCCCCAGCATCAGCCTCTCTCCTCCCAGCCTCCTCCAGCATCAGCCTCTCTCCTCCCAGCCTCCCCCAGCATCAGCCTCCCCCTCCCAGCCTTCCCCAGGATCAGCCTCTCTACTCCCAGCCTCCCTCCTCCCAGCCTCCCCCAGCATCATCCTCCCCCTCCCAGCCTCCCCCAGCATCAGCCTCTCTCCTCCCAGCCTCCCCCAGCATCAGCCTCTCTCCTCTCAGCCTCCCCCAGCATCAGCCTACACCCTCCCAGCCTCCCCCAGCATCAGCCTCCCCCAGCATCAGCCTACCCCAGCATCAGCCTACACCCTCCCAGCCTCCCCCAGCATCAGCCTCCCCCAGCATCAGCCTACCCTAGCATCAGCCTACCCCAGCATCAGCCTCTCTCCTCCCAGCCTCCCCCTCCCAGCCTTCTCCAGGATCAGCCTCTCTCCTCCCAGCCTCCCCCAGCACGCCGTGCTCCTCTGCCGACACTCACAGATCCGATCGCATACACTCACACACACACACTCACACATCTGAACACACTCACACACATCCGATCGCATACACTCACAGACACACTGAAGATATCGCACATACGCGCTCACACTCACAACATCCAGAGATACCACATGCTTCTGGCCTTGTGATCCTCCGGCAGGTCCTGGAAGGTCACTCCACAGTATCGCCACCGAGAAGCAAGCGATATCCCAGGATGTTGTGAGTGTGTGGATGCGATGTGATGTGTGTGTGAGAGTGAGTGTGATCTGATGTGTGTGTGTGTTTGTGTGTTGTTATGTGTGTGCGTGTGTATGTTCCGCCGCTGCAGGACCTTGATGCGCTGGTAACTATGCTACCATGGTTACCAGCGTATCCCGTCCCCCGCTCGCACGGAAGCCCACACCAGCATATGGTGGCAACCCCAGCAGTGCGAGGGTATGTGTCGGCTGGGTTGGCGGCGTACGCTGATGTGGGCTCCCGGGGGTACAGTACTCACCTGGGAGTCGTGGCTCCATGTCGGTTCGGGGAACGCGTGCAGGGGGCGGGGCCAGAGCGAGCGTGCATTGCATGAGGGGGGCGGGGCGTGGCCGAGTTGCCAATGCGTGCAGGATGCCGGGGCGAAAGGCCAATCCGTGTGGGGGCGGAGCCTGGGCGAGCAGCCGGCCAATCCGTGTGGGGGCGGAGCCTGGGCGAGCGGCCAATCCGTGCGGGGGGCAGGGCCATGGCGAGCCCAGCGGCCAATCAGCTTTGTGTCACCGTAAGGACACAATTTTGGAGCAAGACAGACAGACAGACAGACAGAATAAGGCAATTATATATATAGATTAGCTTTCTCGTGCAGCATATAAGCAACTGATAAAATACAGATACATCTTACGAATTGGATGTGTGAGAGCTTCTGGAGGAAGAGAACTCCGCAGGAAATATTTACAGATCTGCAATACTTGCTGCTTTTTCTGGAGTCTGACAATGATATTCATATGATGAGCAGTTGTAAAGGGTCTATCAGATTCCTCACCTCTAAGATCCAATTCTAATCTACTTTTAACCCTCATTTGTGCTCTGAGTCACATTTTCTCCCAGAAACCTCTGAAGAAAAACAGTTTGGTCTGCATCATACTGAACAATTTTCAAACATTCTACACATGGATATGATAATATGATATAGCCATAATTCATGGAGATATTTGGTTCCGGTGGGTTGCCAGCCACTTAAATGTTTGTGATTTTACCCACAGATGCGAATAGGCCACTCGATCATGGCTATATCCATAGATTATGGCTAACTTGGTTTTACAGATGTGACATGGAAAATATTGTACTTACAGTACAGACCAAAAGTTTGGACACACCTTCTCATTCAAAGAGTTTTCTTTATTTTCATGACTCTGAAAATTGTTGATTCACATTGAAGGCATCAAAACTATGAATTAACACACGTGGAATGAAATACTTAACAAAAAATTATGAAACAACTGAAAATATGTCTTATATTCTAGGTTCTTCAAAGTAGCCACCTTTTGCTTTGATTACTGCTTTGCACACTCTTGGCATTCTCTTGATGAGCTTCAAGAGGTAGTCACCGGAAATGGTTTTCACTTCACAGGTGTGCCCTGTCAGGTTTAATAAGTGTGATTTCTTGCCTTATAAATGGGGTTGGGACCATCAGTTGTGTTGTGCAGACGTCTGGTGGATACACAGCTGATAGTCCTACTGAATAGACTATTAGAATTTGTATTATGGCAAGAAAAAAGAAGCTAAGTAAAGAAAAACGAGTGGCCATCATTACTTTAAGAAATGGATGTCAGTCAGTCCGAAAAATTGGGGAAAATTTGAAAGTGTCCCCAAGTGCAGTGGCCAAAACTATCAAACGCTACAAAGAAACTGGCTCACATTAGGACCGCCCCAGGAAAGGAAGACCAAGAGTTACCTCTGCTTCGGACAATAAGTTTATTCGAGTCACCAGCCTCAGAAATCGCAGGTTAACAGCAGCTCAGATTAGAGACCAGGTCAATGCCACACAGAGCTCTAGCAGCAGACACATCTCTAGAACAACTGTTAAGAGGAGACTTTGTGCAGCAGGCCTTCATGGTAAAATAGCTGCTAGGAAACCACTGCTAAGGACAGGCAATAAGCAGAAGAGACTTTTTGGACTAAAGAACACAAGGACTGGACATTAGACCAGTGGAAATCTGTGCTTTGGTCTGATGAGTCCAAATTTGAGATCTTTGGATCCAACCACCATGTCTTTGTGCGATGCAGAGAAGGTGAACGGATGGACTCTACATGCCTGGTTCCCACCGTGAAGCATGGAGGAGGAGGTGTGATGGTGTGGGGGTGCTTTTCTGGTGACACTGTTCGGGATTTATTCAAAATTGAAGGCATACTGAACCAGCATGGCTACCACAGCATCTTGCAGCGGCATGCTATTCCATCCGGTTTGCGTTTAGTTGGACCATCATTTATTTTTCAACAGGACAATGCCCCAAACACACCTCCAGGCTGTGTAAGGGCTGTTTGACTAAGAAGGAGAGTGATGGGGTGCTACACCAGGTGACCTTGTCTCCACAGTCATCAGACCTGAACAAAATCGACATGATTTGGGATGAGCTGGACCGCAAAGTGAAGGTAAAAGGGCCAACAAGTGCTATGTATCTGTGGTAACTCCTTCAAGACTGTTGGAAGACCATTTTTGGTGACTACCTCTTGAAGCTCATCAAGAGAATGCCAAGAGTGTGCAAAGCAGTAACCAAAGCAAAAGGTGGCTACTTTGAAGAACCTAGAATATAAAACATAATTTCAGTTGTTTCACAATTTTTTGTTAAGTATTTCATTCCACATGTGTTAATTCATAGTTTTGATGCCTTCAATGTGAATCAACAATTTTCAGAGTCATGAAAATAAAGAAAACTCTTTGAATGAGAAGGCGTGTCCAAACTTGACCAACAAAATATACTGCTTGATGTATCAACACTAACTGGAGGGTCGAAATATGTGCATTTTCTTAACCTTGCTTTACTATCTATATGTCCTTAAATTTTGTAACGCATGATTTCAAGATTTGTTAACTACAAAACCTAATAAAAATCATTTGAACAAGGAAAATAAAGAAAACTCTTTGAATGAGAAGGTGTGTCCAAACTTTTGGTCTGTACTGTATATTGTTATATTCCATGTGAGGTGTCTGATATAGAGCCATTATATTTCCCTTAGAGGCAAGATATCTTCAAATTGCATTGATTAGCAGGTATTTGCTAGTAAAGATGTCCACAGTCAAAGTTTTCCCTTCCAACAACTGTCATCTATTTGTTAATTATTCAATATATCCACCCCATATTTGCTCATATGTGTTTCAAATACCTATTCACAGCAGGGGTGCAGGCAGTCATCCAGTCACCCCAGCCTTTGATCTGTTTAATTCATAACTCCATTTATGACACACTGGAAACACATAGATATGAGAAAGGAATTTGTAGTAAAATTCCATGTCTGAAAATAAAAATAGTGAGTGATTATGTTCACATGTGCATTAGTTGTTTTCCATCAGTTTTCTCTGTTCTAGGTGCACTTGGTCCCCAGTGACCAATTCAACCTGTGGTCTAATAGTAGTTGAGACCATACGCAGATGTAAGGGGTCAGGGCTATGGCCACCTCTGCAGAACTGGCCGGCACACTATTGTTTAGAGTGTAATATCTAGTCAGGATTGCGTTAAGGGACCACCAGGTGGCAGTGTGGCTCCAGGGCAGCAGTCCTGGCACCTAGGTAGGCAGTTCAGGGGTTAAGGAAAAGGAGGAGAGAGCTTATAAAAGCACAGTACCAGAAAAGGGGGTTAGGAGAGTCCCCAGCAGTAGCTACAGAGACGAAGCCCAAACCTCTGTTTTGCTCATATTGATCACCTAACCTACCAACCCAAGGGGGGGGTCGCCACTGCCTATATGGACCCACAAGAACTTGAACGTTTGTGATCGTGTAATCGTAGCCCCAGAAGTGGGGTATAATCCGGATGGCAGGCAAAGCGTCCATTTCCTGGATACCTATACCCTACAACATCCCCGGCGGGACTACAGGTCAGTGGCCCCCTGTCCACAAAGGGAAGGGCCCCAGGACTAGTGGAGTCGGTCGCACAGGGCCATGTTAGCCGGGAGAATGAGGGGCTTAATGATGTCGTCAAGAGCCCAGGTGCCAGGCAAGCGGTCGGCCACCAAATTGAATTATGCAGTGGAGTTTGGAGGGAACCCCAAGGGGACCAGTGACGGTGCCCCTGATAGTGAAGAAGATAGACGTTGTATAGATGAGAAGAAAAGCTGAGAAGTTAACTGTTGTAAATCCTGAGCAGAACAGAAGTGAAGTGCAGAAGATGAATCCTGTATATGTTATTGAGAAGAATCCTAGTAAAGTTCCATTGCTTGAAAATACTACTACTGCGTGCAGTTTATTGCTTCAGTGTGAGAACTGTGTGGATGTCATCCTTGTAGTAACGCGGTGACCGGGAGGTGAGGGGTTACTGAGCAGGCGCGCTGCGGCCTGGTATCCCCTCCACGCACAACCACCATTACCTTTGCCTGCCCCCGGCCTCCCGTTACACAGATATACTCAATGGATAAAGCAATGAAGTCCATTCTTACCTTAATTAGTGAAAATAAAGGCTATTCTTACTTTTCATTGAATGTTTCAGAATTTCTACTTAATTTGTCAATCCACGAGAAAAGTTAAATCTTGAAATAATAAAATTAGCAATTGGAGAACAAGGGGGCCTATATTAATCCTATTTTCTGTCTGTTCATGGCTAGTCTTATAGCAGCTCACACATTACAAGAAAACTAGAAATCCATGCCAGCGTGCATATCATATAGAAGCTAGTAATCAATTGTAATATACACAGAAGGATCCTGCCAAGTCTTCTTGCGCCTTCTCATGCTGCAAAAAGACAAAAAGAGGCAGAATGACCTTTGCATCAGTTATACATTGTTCAACATTAAGATTGCAACACCAAGAATGAAAAGTAGTAGAATTATGGCAATCACAGGATCAATAAACATGTTAATGATATGCAAATTATGAAAAATGGAAGCAAAATACCTCAAGTGTGAGCACAATGTGTACAAATGCACACACATACTATAGAATGCTATGAATGGAGTTATAAATGATTGTCATCAGAATCTGCTACTTTCAGCTTTGTTCACTATTACCGACTAATGACATCCTATATGTGCATGATTGGAGATAAGTCCAGGGACGCTGTAAGCCATAATCGCACATTTAGGCGATACAGGTTGATTTGCTCTCAGTTAAATGAGCAACATGTTGCCTGGAGTTGTCATGTTGAAAGACAGGTTGTTGGACACTTTAAGGAAATGCCAGCACCACTGATTCCACGACCAAATCAATGTAATGGCAAGCCATTATGTGCCGCCCCTGCAGCGGATCGAACCACTTGGATCAAGGGGTGGTGATAGTTCGTGGCTCGAGGGTCTCCGGACCCGGGGGCTTAGGGGCCACACTCAAATGAAAAGGGAGTATTTGCAGGGGATTTGGTATAGTTTGTGATGCCTCCCGGGGTGTGCGGTAATTGGGAGTACCGCCGATGCCGTTGGGAGTACCCGGGGTGATGGAGTGGGGCAGCTAGATGATGTTGCCCTCCACGGGTAGGGATAGGCCCCGGGACTCTGGATGGAGATGCGGGGACGCAGTGCAGGGGTCAGTCGGGTACTCACTCAGCAATGAATCAGACGCTGACAACAGGGTATACCAAGTCTCTGACTGCCGTTGCCTCTCGAGGCAAGCTCCACCAGGTCCCGTCCCCTGCAGTACTGCCAGTGGTCCGTAACCTGCCTCCTGGCACAAAAGTTTTAGATTGTCCGTTGTGGCCCGGTAGCTTGGAGCTATCCGGGCCCCGCTCCCCACTATGGCTAAGTGAAGGAGCCTGCTCTCAGAAGCTCACGCTTGGGATTTCAGTGGGCTGCTTGCTAGGAAAGCCCTATCTCCCTCGTTGCGCTAGTGCCCCCAATCTCTCAGCTTGTGGGAACAGTCCATAAGGGCCTTGTCCTCCACAGGTTAACTGCCGGGTCGCCTGAAGGTTCTCCCCAACCTAGGGTCCGTGTACTCCGACGTGCCTTCGTTCCCGGACTGGTGATAGGACCAGGCTTCTGACCGTCCTCCTTGATGGGTTCCAGGCACCTAGCCTCAATTCCCTGCGACTGGGGTCTGACTCCTCTTGGTCCAGCCCACCGTCTTCGACCTAATTTACTTCTCCCCTGGGAGATCCAACTCCCAGCTTCCTCAGAGCTCCTCTCAGCTCGAGGGCTACCACAGAACTAACTTGACACCTCCCACCTCCCTGTCTGACCCCTAGGTGGGTGGCCCTATTCCTGCTTAAGCAGCCCACTGGTGTGCCTGACAGGTGTGGTGCGAAGTGTATCTAGAATTTGTGAATGCTGATGGAGGCAGTACTGCAGGATAGAGACCCAGAACCATGGGGGGTTGAATACTGCATGGGAAGTGCAGTTTGTGCAGTACCCTGTGACGACCTGAATAGTCCAGGGGCGTCACAATTAGTGTACCTGGAAAGAAGACTAGAGCGGTCTTGTTACTGTACATTATGCCACACCATACTGTTCTGGCACAATCCAAAAAGGGTGGATGTCCGGCAACAAGGCGTCCAAAGGTAGGTTAAAAACAATGAAAAATATTTTACATGACATTAGCTTCCTTATCATTTCCTATTTTGCTACTATTTAACTTTGAATTTCCTTTTCCTTTTTTCTATGTTATGCCATAAGTAGGACCGGTGTGCTGTTGCCTTATGAAGGCAACAGCACACCTTGACCTTGCACCACTGATCACAAAGCTATCATTGTGCGGAGCAAGATAGTAATCGAGGCTGAAACAGGTATGTAGCCACTAGTAAGGAGTCCTGCTTTTGTCTTGAATGCAATGATAGCCAGAGATTGGTCTCGAGACCATGTGGACAATGCCATGAATAGGCCTTTGATAGTGATAGGAATACCAGTTTTATTAATGTTTTCTTTTCTCAATTTTGCCCCGCACTTTCTGACCCCCGGCTGGCACTGTCAGTGTGAAAGGGCTGGTGGGGGGCGGGCACGGTCTCTCACTTTAAGCCAGAGTGCTTCAGGTCACGCCGGGTATTACCTCCGCTGAACTAAGTGATGTCACTGCTGCCAGTCGGGGTCCCCTTGTAAACGTTGCCTGGAGCCTGGAGAGATCGGACATGTTTTCAGTTTCTCCAGGTTTGGATGTAGCAGAGCCAGGACCATTGTACAATGTCATGTGGATTATGGCGCAATTTCAAGGGTCTTTTTGGGGTTGATAAAGATGGGAAAGAGGGTGTTATATTTTATTTCAAATAAAGGATTTTTCTCTGTGTTTGTGTTTATTTCTTTTTACTTATAGGACCAGCTACTTTGCCCTACGCTAAATGCAGCTAAAAGTGGTATTATTAGAGAATAGAATAGATTTGAATTAGCTTGAAAAGGACTTTTGGATTAAAATAGCAAAAGGTCGTTCGGTAAGGCTAGAATCTTTGCCTACATGTCTCTAATACACTATCCCTCCTCCAGCAGTTAGCCATACACTATTTGCAGTTAAGAGTGGTATTATTGGAGAATACAATACAATACAATAGATTTGAATTATCCCTGAAAAGGACTTTTTAGGTTAACATTGCAGCAGCAATGTCTGTAATGATAGAATACCTGCCTACATACCTCTAATACTGTATACTATCTCTTCTCCAACAGCTTGCCCTATACTAAATTCAAATAAGAGCGGTATTAGTAGAGAACAGAATAGATTTGAACAAGCTTTGAAAGGAACTTTTGGGTTAACGTCGCAGAAGCAAGGTCTATAAGGCAAGATTCCCTGCCTACCTGCCTCTAATGCACTGTCTCTTCTCAAGAAGCCAGCCCTACAATAAATGCAGATAAGAGCAGTATTATTATAAAATAGAATCAATTGTTTTACATAGAAGCACCAAAGTTTGTAAGGACTGCAGTATTATTATAGAATAGACTTTTTATGTAGGATCAAGGTCTATAAGACTAGAATCGCTGCCTAATTACTTTAGTACACTATTCCTTCTCCTGCAGCTTGCCCTGCAGTAAATACTGATAAGAATGGTATTATTATAGAACAGAATCTATTTGACTTAGCCCTGAAAAGGACTGATGGTTTAATGATGCAACAGCATTTACTGTAATGCTATAACACACTGTCCCTTCTCCAGCAGAAACACTCCCTACTTCTTTTGCTGGTACAGTGTGGTGAGCGTGGGATTTTCGGGTCTTAGAAATGATGACAATATGTAACTCGCCAGTTGCAATATGGCTTCAGCATTACTGTGATTGGCAGGCAATTTCTGCATGTTTAGTTGCTGAAAATCAACTGTGAAACAAGCAGGGTGGGGACTTGAGCATGGTGCCCGAGTAACTAGATACAAAATCGAGGAGTATCGAGTGTTTCGAGCACTGGAATGCTTGGGAATGGAAGTACCAAGCAGTGCCGAGTACGCTCACCTATCACTACAAATTAATTGATGCTTTTATAAACTATTGCATGTCACAGAAAGTAACAATTATAATAGATGTGTAATAGGATCAGTTTTGGATAAGTAATGAGGTAGAAGCCAGTGCTGGGAGTGACATGCTATTGACACCTATTACTAGCAGGAATTTCTCAGCACAATACTGCATTGTCACTTTCTATGCACTACTTACCTTATATATATTTTATATTCAATGTGGCACTTTATACTATTATTGCTTCTACCACGTTACTTATCCAACATTGATCCTATTACGCATTTTTTTTTTCATTGTGACTCTTTGTGACATACAACAGCTTATAATATCATTAATTAATTTGCACATGTCATTGTACTAATAGCTATGTGCTCATTATTGATTGTATCCATATTGTATTTCCTACTATTCTAATGTTTATTGTGAGTCCTTTACAATCTATTTGCGTGGCATATCCTTTTTTCTCTGCTGTAATCACACCATGTGTTCCTATTTTAATCTACTTTTTCATTAAAATAAATACATTGTGTTTACCTAAATCTATGCATGACTTCATGTAGGTGTTTTCAGTGATTCTACCCATTTTCCCAGTAGTAGAAAGTCAACAAATGGGTATTGTTCTGTCTTTGCTCCATGGGGATCCTCAGGCTTTGGTATGTTCTTTGCCTCACGATTTTTTTCTGTGGACGCTTATTTTTATGCACTTGGATTTATATATGATGGCCCAAATAAGGATGTGTTTTCTGAGTCTATGAGCTGCTGGATGGTTCATGGAAATCATGTAAATCATAAAGTGGAGGACTACTACTCTCAATTCAGACATTGGGCAGTGGAAACCTCCTGGAATGACCAAGCTCCCCTCAGTCAGTTTTATCTGGGACTTTCTAGCCACATTAGAGACATGATAAGGTACCGTCACATAACGAGATCACTAGCGAGATCGCTGCTGAGTCACGGTTTCTGTGACGCAGTAGCGATCCTTTTAGCGATCTCGTTATGTGTGACATCTACCAGCAATCAGGCCCCTGCTGTGAGGTCGCCGGTCGTTGCAGAATGGTCCAGGCCATTTTCTTCAAAGGCGATGTCCTGCTGGGCAGGGCACATCACTGTGTTTGACACTGTGTGACAGGGTCACAATGACTGCTGAGATCGTTATACAGGTTGCTACTGCGACCTGTATCGTTCCTGCATCGCTGGTAAGGTCTGACTGTGTGACATCTCACCAGCAACCTCCCAGCAACTTACCAGTGATCCCTATCAGGTTGCATCGTTTTCGGGATCGCTGGTAAGTTGTTGTGTGTGACTGGGCCTATAGCTTACAGTCTCACACCGTTGTCACTGGAGGAAGCTATGTCACTGACTGTAGGGATAAAGACCATAAAGACACATTTAAAGGTGTATCATTAACACAAGCAAACATATACAAGTTGGAGCCTGCAGAGAGTTCACTGAGGGAACTGATATTGGAGTATCTCCTCATTTTTTATTGTATTATGGTCATTCTGGTTATATTTTTATTCAGTGTTTCAAGTACAAGGATGAATTTCTAAAAGAAAAAAAGGGATGCTAAGGTGCAATGACACAGATTCTAAGATTCTAAAATTGTCTCTAATGCAAACATCTGGTTGTTTCCTACAAGTGTTCTCGAGGACTAAATCTAGGTTTATTGTAACATCTGCATTTGTAGATTCAGGTTCTGCCTTAGATCTCATTGACAGTGATTTTGATATTGAATGTGGGTGCAGTGTGTCTACTCTTGGTCATTCCTTTCAAGTGTCAGTGATTTATAATTCTCCCATTGCTCAAAGTCATGTTTCTTCTAAGAACGAGAATCTGTGCATAAAAGTAGGAGAGTTACATAGAGAATACATTTTACTTATGGTCCTTCCTTCTTTACCTGCCAAACTGGTGTTAGGCGTACCCTCGTTGGTTACACATAAACCTACCATCAATTAGGAGAGTCGTGAGATTAAGTCTTGGGGGAACTTTTGTTTTCCACTTGCTTATCCAAGTCCTTGCCATCTGTGAGATCTCATTTTCCTAGATCCAATGAGGATGTATTTTCTGAGACTGAGTGTGAAGTTCTTTCTCTGCATAGATTATATGATTGCATAATTAAAGTCACACAAGGTTACAAAATGCCTTCCTCTGTTTCTTTAAATCCTCTCTTCCAGAAAGAGATGCTTTGAAAGAGCATGTCTAAAAGTCTGGCCAAAAGGCATATAAGGCAATTCTCCAGTAGCCATAGAATTCTTCTATTTCAAGAAAAAGGATGGAGGCTTGCATCCATGCTTGAATTTAGAGAGAATAACCCCTTTATGACCAAGGATGTAACGGTACGTTCTGAGTCACCTGTCTCCCGTTACCACGGGCTCTAATCTGATCAGCAGACATGTGTGGCTAACAGGCGCAGGTGGATCGGAGATCCACCAACGCCTGTTAACCCTGTAAAATGTACTGTGAAATACTGACAGTGTGATTTAAATGGCCGAAGCGGGGATCACGCTGTTCCCCGTTGCCATCGGCGGCTCCGTGATGTGATCACTGGGTATCTTGGTGTTGCCATGGTAACACGGGGTCAGCTGATGACCCCTGACACTGCCATGACTCACTTCCTGTGAGAACCGACAGAGCACCAACTCTCACAAAAACGCTGCATGTGTGTTGATCAGAGCGATGCTGCTCTGATCAGCAGAAATGAACAGGAGATTGGACATTGAAGTGATAAAGTTCCCTTGGGGGCTAGTAAAATAAATAAAAAATGTACAAAAAGGATTTAAAAAATATTAAAAATAAAAAAAAAAACTAAAAGTTCAAATCACACCCCCATTGAAAATAAAATAGTTAGAAAAATAAAAAATGTACACGTATTTGGTATCACCGCGTTCAGAATGCCAAATCTATCAAATTATAAAATAAATTAATCTCATCAGTACACGGCGTGGTGAGAAAAAAATTCCAAATGCCAAAATTACTTTTATTGGTTCTTCAAATTCTTCGTGATTCTGATGAACTGGAGAAGTTTCAATTTGAGATTTAGCAGGTAACCTTTAGGAGATTTGGTTTCTGCATCAGGGTTTCAGATGGAGCCCATTAAGGCTCAGGCTGTTCTTGATCAGGTGCAACCCACTAATTTAAAGTGTTGCAGAGATATTTAGGCTTTGGGAATTATTATCGAAAGTTTATTAAGAACTTCTCAGTCATAGTTAAGCCTCTTACTAATATGACCAAGAAGGGTACTGGCTAGTGATGAGTAAGCACTAAAATGCTCGAGTGATTGATACTTGAATTGAGTAGGTCAGACACTCAGACTGGCTCAATTCAACTAACAAGTATAATGGAAGTCAATGGGAAACCGAGCATTTTTCCAAAACACCCCCCTTAAGAGGGCTGGGGGAAAGGAAATTTGCTGAATGGATGGAAACAGTGCTCAAATAGAATGGGAACAGTATGGGGAAGATGCCTGGATCTTTGATGCCCAGATTGCTGCTGGGAACATTGTTGTTAGATTATTAAGCCACTTTTATGGACTGACAATAAAACATAGAAAACCAAAGATAAAATGTATTTCACACAAGAAACATTATTTCCTCTTTAACGACTTGTGTATAAGGCAAAATGAAAAGAGGAAAAAAACACCTCTTCCGCCTTAAGCAATGTTCACACATAGCGTTTTTGCTGCAATTTTCCCCATTCACAATGCTTGAAATGCTTGACAATAATACTGCAATAAAGCTAAAAGTGTTGACATGCTGCTTTTTTCAAAAATGCAGCAGTTTTCCATTTCAGTCAAGGCAAAAAAAACCAATAGTGTGCCTCAGATTTGTGAAATCTCCTAGCTTTTGCTGATCCTGTAAAATTCAGCTGTTAATTTGCATACAACTCATGGAAAACACAGCAAAAATGCAATGTATGAACATAACCTTAATAGCCAGGCCATCTCTCACCATATTTCCCTTTGTTCTTTGTCATGGTAGATGACATATTAGAGAGGGAAATAAAAACTACCCCCACCAGTGGTATTTATTAAATCTAATTTTACTACCTTATCTGGAGATGTGGTGTGTGTTCCATGGTCAGATATATCCTGTTTGATTTATGAAGGAGGGATTCTGAACCTCACAAAGCCTTTGACAATGTAAAAACTGCCAAAAATGTGACGGAAGAGGGACTCCGATACACCCTGTATTAGACATAAAGGAGGGTTTCAAACACATTCTGTTAAAATTGTTACTTTAGACTCCTAAAGCCTATGCACTATGTACACGGGCTGCCAAAAAGTAGAAGGTGGAACTGCAATACACCCTGAAAGACACATAGAGGAGGGCCTCAGAATGAAAATGTTTCTCATTGCCAAAAAATAGAAGGAGGTTGTCATGAGTGTGTCCTGCTCTGGTGAGACCTCTGGCGAGTCTGGGATCAGAAGGTCAAAAAGCTTTATTGCTTGCAGATCCATTACCTAAATTGAGGGAAATCTACTTGCTTTTAGTACTGTAGGGGTTAAGGATTCTTTCCTATATTGCTGTCCTCTGTAGTCTTAAACTCAGTTGCAGCTCCCCTTCACTATAAAAAGTCACATGTCTTACCATATAATGCCAGTGATAGAATCTTCATTCTTATGCTGACCACTTTGGAAGGAGCTAGTCTTTGGAAGAAGCTGAGGAATCGTGACTGTTGCAGCTGTGGTGTTTAGCTGCATTGGAGGTCCTTGGACTGATTTCCCTTTGTGTCTATTTTTCCCCTGTCTGTATTCCTTCCCTTTTGTTCTATTATAGCAGTGGTGAGACTACAGCTCTCATCTGCTTTCTTATTAGCCAGGAAATTTCATGGCAAGCAAGGTCTTAGGTATGTAATCGGTGATGGGGTGAAGGACCCATATAGGGATGCTAAGGACTAGTGAGATCAGCCTCCATCGAGTGGCAGGAGTTTACCTTGCTCCCTTCTCCCTAGCGCCAGGGCTTACCATTGTATTGTGTTCCTTGTGTATCCTGTGTGCTGCATTGCTTGCTAGGAGTTCCCTTATACCTGGTAGAGCCGCAGCAATCACTGCGTGACAGAGGTACTGCAATACACCTTGAAAGACATGTAGAAGAGGGCCTAAGAATTTTTTTTCCCGTTATTAAGGAGAGGGACTCCTAAACGAGTAAAGGCTATGCACTTTGTGCAAGGCATGCCAAAAATTAGAAGGAGAGACTGCAATACACCATGGAAGACATGTAGAAGAGGGCCTTAGAATAAAACTTTTCCCATTATTAAGGAGTGGGACTCCCGGACTAGTAAAGCCTATGCACTGTGTGCAAGGCCTGCCAAAAATTAGTAGGGACTGCAATACACCCTGGAATACACGTAGCGGGGGGCCTCATAATAATTATTTTTCATTATTAAGGAATGGGACTCTTAGACTATTAAAGCCTATGTACTATGTACAAGGCCTGCCAAAAATTAGAAGAAAATAATGCAATACATCCTGGAAAACACGTAGAGGAGGGCTTAAGAATACTTCCCCCCCCATTTTTAAAGTGTGGGACTCCTAGACTAGTAAAGCATATGCGCTGTGTGCAAGCCATGCCTAAAAATAGGAGAGACTGCAATTAATACACACTGGAAGACACATAGATGAGGGCCTCAGATTAAAGTTTTTGCCTATCATTAAAGAGTGGGTGTGAAGACTCAGTGTTTCCCCATTTGTATGAAGGGAGTGAACTGTTCTTAATTAGGCAGATGTATGGTTCCTTTGTTTGTTAAACAAGAGAAGTTTGTCATTGTGTCATGTGAGACTGATCAGAGTCCTATTCTCTGTAAATGTGTATTGCTTTAGCCATTCTGACTATATAGTTCAGAGGAAAATTGTGCAAGCAGATTGAACTAGCGAGCAATGAGAGTGCAGCCATCTCCACCAATCCTGTAAGAGAACTGAGGGGTATAAAATGGACTTGCTTCTGTTACCAGAGAGAGTTATTCTACATGACCCTAGCCAAAGAGTTAAAGTTGCAGCTGTGGGATCAAATAACTGCTTCAAGATTCAGGGTTATTCTACATGACCCCAGCCAAGGAGCTATGGTTCCAGCTGGGGAAATCACAGAACTGCTTCAAAATTAATTCTACAGTATTTCAGCCTAGAATTCATGGCTCCAGCTGAAGGAACACAGAATTGCTTAACTTTTCAATACTGAGTCCACAAATTGATTAGAGAACCCAGGTGAAAACTACTCGGTCGCCTGCCTACATATCTTGATGTGCTCGGTCAGCTTCCTAAGCTTACAGTTATCTCTTCTCTGTAGATGCCTGCCAAAAATGGTTTACTGCTGGACCACAATAGTTGGCCCTGGAAGCCCCAAAGTCACAGAGATTCTAATCCCTGGCAGGACAGCGAAGGGTGAGACTCTGTCGCTTGTAGCATCTTGTGTTTTGATGGGAATGTACAATGTTTTTGCCTGTTGGTGAACCAATAAAAGCTTACCAATCTGTGGTTCCCTCACCCTGTGTTGTCTGAATAGTGTTCTGCTCATGAGGAAGGAGTGTGGGCGTTTAGCGAGTGATCCCTGGCCCATGCAGACTTTCTGAAGGCAGCAAGGCCAGCGAACGAAAGCACCCACTAGCCCTCGTGTCTCCACAGCGGGACTAATAGACTGGTAAAGCTTATGCATTGTGTACAAGGATTGCTAAAAATAAGAAAGGACTGCAATACACCTTGGAAGACAAGTAGAGGCGGCCATAAGAATACATTTTTTTTCCCTAATATTAACCCATTCAAGACCAAAGACGTACTTATACGTCCTTGGACGTCTATGTCCCTGTATTTCCCGCACATGTTGGCTGATCTGATCAGCTAACATGTGCAGCTAAAAGGCTCGAGTGGACCAGAAATTCCCCCATGCTTGTAAACTAGAAAAATAGTGCTATCAAACTCTAACATGCACCATTGGAGATTGCGCCATTCTACACCGGCATCGGAGGCCCAGTGACGCAAACACAGAGCACCAATGGGTTGTCCTAACAGCTGGTGGTCAGCTGATGACCATTGTTGCTGTCATGATGAAGTTCCTGTGAACACCAGCAGAAGCATCGCACTGAACAGCAGAAGCGATTAGACAATACAGGCTTCAAGTCCCCTGAGGGGACTAATGAAATCATTAAAAAAAGGTAAAAAAAAGTTTTAAAACATATGAAACCCCAAGAAACTAAAAATTAAAATCCTCCACCATTTGCCCTATTGAAAATAAAACAATAAAAAATAGTGAAAAATGCACATATTTCATTTCACCACATTTGAAAATGCCCAATCTGTCAAAATGTAAAATCAATTAATCTGATTGGAAAAGGGCGTAGTGAGAAAAAATCAAATTACCAAAATTATATTTTTTTTGTCGTTGCAACATTGCATTAAAATGCAAGAACAGGCGATCAAAACATCACAACCACCAAAAAAGCCATTACAAAGCCCCAGATCCCAAAAAAATAGATCTCTACAGGTCTCGGAAAATGCCCAATCGGCTGCAGGAAGGAGAAATGGAAAGTTATCCTTGTAGAGTGGGTCAAGAAGGGTGAACAACCAGTAATCAGTGTTGGCCAAAATGCACATCATGTGAGGGTCACAGGAAAGGCAGCGAGACATAAAGTCAGCCATATGTGCCACTTAAGCAAGCATTGTTGACCTTAGGGAGATCAACATAGCCATATGTGCCAGACTCCCAACAGGCAAGACTTCCCTGTCCACACAAGAAGGATGATTCTCCATCTCTTCCTGCTCCCTCTCCTTTTCCTCCTCCTTCTCTTCAGCCCATTTCTGCTGAACAGACGGGAAGAAGCTGGTGTTAGTAGAACCTTCTAGAGCGCAGGCAACCATCCTCAAATCTGCCTACTCAGCCTTTTCTTCTTCATTAACATTAAATGTGTGCTGAGAAAATTAGACGACCTTGGGTTGGGTAGTATAACCCTATGTACTTTATTCCTCCATATCTACCTGGTCTGCATGCAAAGCTCTTCCTTCTAAATTGTGAGCAGCAAGGGTTTGAGTAGACAAAGAAGCGGGATGGTTGCGCTGATTAAGGAGTAGTTCCATCTCACCATCTTGATTCATTTTGCATTGCTTTGTAGAATCTTCACAGCGGTCAGATATCCATGTCCAGTCTATAATTCTAATATGCAGAGGTTGACCAGAATACCATATAGCATATTGTAGCTGCTATCCAACTACTGCCCTCTGCTGCTCACAAAGCCTTGCCAACATGTGTAATGTGGAGTTGCTAACTTGCATAAATGAAAATATAGCAACCCACTCACAGGCCGAAACACTAAAGGGCACAGTGAGCAGACAGTCCACCGTAGAAGCGCTACTCTAAGTGCGAAACGGCAGCCGTCGTCCTTGCCCTCCACATCCTCTCCCTGCCTATCCTCATTTTTCTGAAATAAAGGACCTTGTATTTTATCTTGGTGAGTGCCTTTTCTCATTCTGGTTATTTGTGATTTTGCCTTAATGGTCCTATGAATGGCACCTCCTATTTTTGTGGCCTAGCTCTCCTTTTTAGCTAGTGATTTTTCTGCTGCTAATTTAACTTTCGCTGGAGTCAGTAGTGCTGGACTGTCTGCTCGCTGTGCCCTTTAGTGTTTGGGCCTGTGAGTGGGTTGCTATATTTTCATTTTTTGTGCCAATGCCTGGGGTAGTGACAGATGAACACTGCACAGGGACAATTAAGTGGATGTGGTTTTTGATGGTGTTTGCGAATCTGCAACAACAGGTGCAGGGTGGGAGCCATCCACGTCAGTGTCCTTGACATGGGATTGGCAGTAGTATTACCCACTGTCACTGATTGTGGACCAAGGCATTTGGCCCAACTAGTCAGGTGCCCAAATTACATGTGCCTTAGCATGCTCATGGTGGTCAGGCTGGTAGTGGTCAGGTCCTACTGATCTTGGTTAGGCACAGGTTGGAAATTATCATTTTTTAATCTTTATTGAAAAAAGCAAAAGTCTGGGGAACACATAACTCTTCACCTAAACTTAACCGCAAGTGGATACTCTATGGAACAGTTGCCCACGTTCTCACTCTAACCACCCCAGTGCCTCTGCCTTCCTGTTGCGGTGCTGCAGATTCCTCACCTTCTGCGCTGCTGTCTTCACTCTGCATGGCACCTTCCCAGATTGGGTCATTGACTTTATCATTCACCACCTTATCTTCTATTTTCACACTCTGGTCCTCCTCCTGATTTTGTGACTTAACAAATCACTTGTTGGCAACTGTGTTTCAAATCATTACCTACCTCTAGAGACACTAATTTATGTTCCCCATCGTTATCTTCTTGTGACTGAAGCTGCTGAAATATTTGACCATTACTACACATGATCTCCTCATGTCCCTATTGAAATGTGCAGGGCGAGAAGCCAAAATCAATAAATGGAAATGTGAAGAACTCCTCAAAGTGTGGGATCAGTTGTCTTCCGGAACTGGTGGGAGGAAGGCGGATCAGAATGAGGATTATGTGGTCCATACTCTTGGCTAGTGAGACTGGACGATGTGAAAAACAGGGTGGTGCTGGTAAACATACTGATAGCATTATCTGTCATCCAATTGACCACCTGTTTGCGCTGTTCTGGTTTCAAGAGTGGTGTCCCGCACCCCCTGCAAAGTGAGACAGGAAGATAGTTCTTGTGGATGAGCATGTTTCTTGTGCTCCTTCAGAAAGAGCAGTTTTACCCGGTCCAAATCTGTCTCTCCTCCAGCAGCTAGCCCTACAGAGAATGCAAGCATCAGCGATATTTATAGGGAATAGAATAGAAGTAACCCTTACAAGGGACTTTTGGTTTTAGGGAGCAGTTGCAAGGACTGTAAGGCTATAATTCCTGCCTATATCCCTGTAATCTGAACCTATCTCTCCTCCATCAGCCAACCATACAGTGAATACAGGTAACAGCAGTATTAATAGGGAATTGAATAGATGTAGATATGACAAGAAACTTTTGGTTTTATGCTGCAGTTACAAGGATTATAAGACCCTAATCCCTGCCCATATGCCTGTAATCTAAACCTATCCCTCCTCTAGCACCTATCCCTACAATGAATGTAGGTAAAAGCAGTATTAATAGGGAATAGAATAGTTGTAGCCCTGACAAAAGATTTTTTTATTTTAAGGTGCAGTAACAAGGACTGTAAGGCTTTAATCCCTGCCTATACGCCTTTAATCCAAACGTATCTCTCCTCCAGCAGCTAGCCCTACAGTGAATGCAGATAACAGCAGTATTAATAGGGAATAAAATAGCTGTAGCTCTGACAAAGGATTTTTGGATGTAGGATGCAGCAGCAAGGACTGTAAAGCTGGGTTCACACATAGCAACAGCGACAACGACGTCGCTGTTACTTCACCATTTTCTGTGACGCAACAGCGACCTTTTAAGTCGCTGTTATGATCGCTGCTTAGCTGTCAAACACAGCAGACTCAGCAGCGATCATAACGACACGCGTCGCTGTGCTACATGTGCAGAGAGCAGGGAGCCGCGCATACTGCTTAGCGCTGGCTCCCTGCACTCCTAGCTACTGTACACATCGGGTTAATTAGCCGATGTGTACTGCAGCTACATGTGCAGAGAGCAGGGAGCCACGCACACTGCTTAGCGCTGGCCCCCTGCACTCCTAGCTACATTACACATTGGGTTAATTACCCGATGTGTACTGCAGCTACATGTGCAGAGAGCAGGAAGCCGGCACTGGCAGCGAGAGCGGCGGACGCAGGTAATGAAGGTAAATATCGGGTAACCAGGGAAAGATCTTCCCTTGGTTACCCGCTGTTTACCGTGGTTACAGCTTATTGCAGGCTGCCAGAAGCCGGCTCCTGCTCCCTGTTCGCTTCATTTCGTCGCTCTCTCGCTGTCACACACAGCGATGTGTGCATCACAGCGGGAGAGCGATGACCAAAAAATGAAGCTGGACATTCAGCAACGAGCGGCGACCTCACAGCAGGGGCCAGCTCGTTGCTGGATGTCACACACAGCGACAGTGACGGGACGTCGCTGCTACGTCACAGAAAATGGTGACGTAGCAGCGACATCGTTGTCGTCGTCGCTGTGTGTGACACCACCTTAAGGCTCTAATCCTTGCTTATATACCTCTAATCCTAACCTATCCTTTTTGAAGCGGTTATCCCTACACTGTTTCTGAGGTAGAGTGAGTCATGTGTCACATCATCAGGTCTAATATAGACCTGATGACGCGTTGCGGCAGGCAAATCACAGTAACTGGGACTCAAGTATGGCCCTTGAGCATCGGGGATACTCGATCGAGCATTGATTATGCCCAATCATCCCAGTGTTCGATCAAGTATCGAACAGTGGCGAGCACGCTTGCCCATCACTAGTACAGACTTTTCCTCCTGGTCTACTGAGGCTATTAATGCCTTTGCTGCCCTCAAGACAGCCTTCTCTAAGGCTCCAGTCCTCAGTCAAACCGAGGTCGATCTGCCTTTTATGGTTGAGGTAGACACCTCTTTTGTGGGGATCGGTGCTCTCCTCTTGCAAAAGAAAGATGGTTACCTACATTCTTGTGCTTTTTTATAGGTGAGGAGAACTCCTCGCAGGTAAGAGAGCATTTGAGGAGTGGAGACATTGGTTTGAGGGGGCTAGACATAAAGTAACAGTCTTTACCGATCATAAAAACCTAATGTATGTTGACACCGATGAAATGCTAAAACACTAGACAAGCCCGGGGGGGCCTTTTTTGCTTAGTTTTATTTCTCTGTGACTTTCCTCCCTGGATCTAAGGATGTTAAGGCTTTGCTTTCTTAGTGGACTGGTGGTGGGTGCCCTGGGGAGAGTTATTTCTAGGTCCTTTTGGTGGCAGAATGCTCATAAGGATGTTGATTAATATGTCCGTAAAAGCTGAGTTTGTGCCAGGCCTAAAGCCTTTCACCAGGAGCAAGGAGATTTCATCTTGCCTAATGAGGTCCCATCTCAGCATTAGACTCAATTTTCTATTGGTTTTGTCACTGACCTACCTCATTCTGGTGGTAATACTGTAGTGTGGGTGGTGGTGGACTACTTGATTTCTCTTCAAAAATTGCTTCCTAGAAGTTTAGCTATGTTGCTCATCTTGCACATCATATTTAAGATGTTTTATTTCATTTCATCAGCAAATACATTAGTACATGCCCTCATCATCTCCCGCCTAAACTACTGCAACCTCCTGCTCTCTGGCCTCCCTTCCAACAATCTTGCACCCCTCCAATCTATTCTAAACTCTGCAGCGTGCTTTATCCACCTCTCCCCTCGCTATTCTCCAGCCTCGCCACTCTGCAAATCCCTTCACTGGCTTCCCATTGCCCAAAGACTCCAGTTCAAAACATTAACCATCACCTACAAAGCCATCCACAACCTGTCTCCTCCTTACATCTGTGACCTAGTCTCCTGGTACCTACCTGCACGCAACCTCAGATCCTCACAAGATCGCCTTCTCTACTCCTCTCTTATCTCCTCTTCCCACAATGGCATACAAGATTTCTCCTGTGCCACCCCCATACTCTGGAATGCTCTACCCCAGCATATCAGACTCTCTCCTACCATGAGAAACTTCAAGAGCAACCTGAATACCCATCTCTTCCGACAAGCGTACAACCTACAATAACCCTCAGTCCAGTACACCATTGCGCAACCAACTCTGTCCTCACCTACTGTATCCTCACCCATCCCCTGCAGGCTGCGAGCCCTCGCGGGCAGGGTCCTCTCTCCTCCTGTACCAGTCTGTTTTGTACTGTTAATGATTGTTGTACTAGTTTCTATGTATACCCTTTTCACGTGTAAAACACCATGGAATAAATGGCGCTATAATAATAAATAATTATAATAATCCTTGGGACATAATTGAGGTGGAAATAGAAGAGGATCTGGAGTATGGAATAGAGTGAGTTTTGGGTTCCAAAAATGTTGGACACCGGCTACAGTTCCAAGTTAAGTGCAAAATGTATGGTCCTGAGGACAACTCCTGGAATAATGCTGAAGATCTGTATGCAGAGAATCTGGTAAGAGTGTGCTGTCAGCAGTGTCAGAGGATGGTGATCTTAATGAGTCCAGGGGCCTCCTGTAGAAGGGGGGTACTGCCATTCCTCAGGATTCTAACCAGCGATGTGTTGTGTGATTTGTTTCTTTCTTTTCTGAGCTACAGTGGGTTTTGATTTTTTCTGGGTTCTTCTTATCTTGTGTCATTACTTCATTACTCTTCGGACAACAGATGTTTCCAGTTGAGCTATTTAAACCTTCCCCTGGCTGATCTTTAATGGTTGTGATGATATTCTTTGTTGATTGAACTTACATTTACATCCATATTGTCATTGGATTTCTGCCAATCAGATTGAGATCAGCTAGGTTATGTAACTCTGCCATTTCTTTTATCTGTCCTACTACTTTCTGCTCTCTTTAGCTAGAAGGTATGAAGCATTTCTTTCTAGCAGATGTACTTCACTTTTTTACATTGTTCTCATGTTTTTATATTTCTTACTTGGGCATCCTTTCTATCTGTGCATGCCTTCCTGGTTTAGAGTTATAGTACAATTCCCCTTTCCCCAGTTCCTAAAGCGTTTTGAGGAACACTCTGTTGCTGATCAAGATGCCAGGTCCGAGTGGTTAGGTTTATTCTAGCTGGTGTTGAGGCCACTAGGGACTGCACACCTAGGTACCTTAGACTGCACAGGAACTAGTTGGATTGTGTATGTTTGTTCATAGATAGACCGTAGACTACCATGTGAGTTACTACGAGAGCATAACAGGTACCCAGTAATGCTATAGATTTATGTCCTCATGATTTCTCTCTTAACCTCACAGAATCTGGTACTGCTGTAGCAATAGCTGATGTTACGTTGATTTGTGACCAGTTGGAAATAAGTAATGTCATATTAATATGTGAAACTAATATAAAGTAGCATGTAATAATCTGGGAGCCATAGAATCGTTTCCTGATGAGGCTAACTTCAT
Source organism: Anomaloglossus baeobatrachus (assembly GCF_048569485.1). Taxonomy (NCBI): domain Eukaryota; kingdom Metazoa; phylum Chordata; class Amphibia; order Anura; family Aromobatidae; genus Anomaloglossus; species Anomaloglossus baeobatrachus. Next base: position 396,020,523 of record NC_134356.1, read on the forward strand.
ATACCCTTATGGTAACTGACCGATCTAAACAGGGGCCCCCTTAGATATAAGCTGTGACCCACAGCAAAAGGGCACACAGTACAGACACTCTCAACTTCAATCCTAGGAGAGGGAAGTGAGCCTGTGTGAAAGTCATAGCTGACAGTTGTTGGAAGGGTAAAATTTGACTGTGTACATCAGCATTGCTAATCAGTGCAAGGTGAAGATAAATGAACCAAAGACCGATGGTAAGGTTCCAAGATCTCATGTGACAGTGTAGGTACAATATTTCCATGGTATATCTTTAAAATCTGAGTTTGACACAATCCATCAATCCATTTGTATCTGTAGGTAAAATTGTAAACATTTTGGTGGCTATCAACCTACAGGAATGCAATATCTCCCTGAATTATGCATATATCATATTCATGTGTGGTATGTAAAGAATGCTTGAAGGATGTTCAGTAAGATAATGGCCATATTGTTTATCTCAGAAGTTTCTTGGGGAAAAAAATGACCCAGAGCAGAAAAGAGGGCTAAAATTGTATTAGAATTTATTCCAATCAGCTGTCTCCCTCTTACCTCAGTTCAATGAGGAGTGAGGAGACTGGTAGACCCTTTATAACATCTAACCTAAGGCAGTGCTCCCCAACCCCAGTCCTTTATGCCCACTAAGATTGTATGTTTTCAGGATATCCTTAGCAATGCACAGGTACTGCAATGATGACATGTGCAGGTGAATAAATTATCACCTGGTCAATTCTAAGGAAATCCTGAAAATGTGCACTGTTGGTGGACCTTGTGGATTGGAGTTGAGGAACATTGATTTAAGGAATATCATGGTCAGACCCCAGGAGAAGCAACAAGTATTGCAGGTTTGTTCATATTTCCCGCGGTGTTCTTCTCCAGAAGCTCTCATGGATCCAATTTGTATTTTACCCTTTTATTATATACTGTTTTTTGGTTGTATGTCTGTCTTTTTATGATTTTATCTTTTTTAACCTTTTTAAACACTGTACATCATTTTGTTCCTTGCTGCTCTAAGTGTTCCAACAACCCCTAATGAGGTATATAGAATAGCTTGCTTGTGTAACCCTGTGTATGCCAAAGCATGAGTTAATGACACTGTGCCTTATCAATGACTGATCTATGTCTAGCAACATTGTTTACCAAGCTGTATCCTTCTACAGTTTGTAATATGTTTTATTATTATTATTCAAATCAAAAAAGGTCCATGAAGCCTCTGTTAGGAGTCTCAACACAGAAAATAGCCAGATATCCCTCCAGGAAGGATCCAGCCAAGGAGTGGCTCTATTTTGGAGACCACCATAACCACCATATTAACTGGCCGTTTTAGTCAATATCCAACACTTTGACGAGTTTAAAGATATGACAAGGGAAATACCAAGGCCAGGTATTGAGATAATTTGATTTAATGTATGTTTCACAAACCAAGTGAGATCACTTTTTTTAATTTATGCTTATTGAAAGTATAACTTTTAGTCTATTATGTAACAGTTTTCAGTCCGAAGTGATAATTTCTTTAGGAATAGTGAATATAAAGAGACAACTGTTTCTTTTTATGTTTTTTTTATTATCTTTTTTCTTCAGAGACATTCATTGTTGTGTTCTTGAAAACCAGTGCATAGTTTGACCATTAATATATTCTATTTCAGTTTATTTATAGGCATTTTGTACCATGAGAAACAAATTCTGCAACAAATTTTGTCATCTTTTGGAAAATTATCAAAAACAAAGCACAATCATTTAGAATGAATAGGTATGAAGATGTCAATAAAGTTGATTATCAATCAGTGAAGATTTGACTGAGCCTATGATATACTGTGTGCACATGAATGCCAAAGCTAATAACCAGATTGTCTCAAAACTTTTAATTCTTAAAGGTAATTTATATACTTATCTGTCAAATACAGAACAAAAATATGGATCGATAATTATACAACAAAATTAATTGTATAGCCTAGCTTCATACCCATTCATTATACAAAACACTAGGCTTTCATATTTGAGAAAATGGATTAGCACTATTGAGAATTGAGTACTATGGAGCTATAGTAATCTAAAACTGTAGTAAAGTTTGGCTCAATTTCCCTGTGCTTGGCTTTTGGTGAATACGCCATATCCAACTTACCAAGATGTAGCTGTTATCGGTTTACCCCTTAGCACACCTACACAGATAAATATACGGTAACTGAATGACCTGTTCTGTATTTAGAAATCCAATCCAATATTTGTGTCAGTGTAACTGCCCTGGAAACGTTATTAATATATGTAAAAGCATTTTAAAATGCACTGATCTCTCCAATATTATGCATGTTTAAACTTGTGAAAAAGTCCCCTTGTGGTACCACTTCTTTCAGGAAGAATATAATCATCAGGGAAATTCAACAAAATCAATATATAGTATACCCCTCAAAATTGAAATTACAACAACAAGAAGGAAAAGTCGTTGGGTTATGGAAATCGTAGGATCTATAAACGTTAATAATATGCAAATGATGAAAAAAAGAAATCATATTTTCAATAAATATCAATTTATTCAGTTTTGAGTATGAGCACCATGCACGGAAATACATGCACTTAGATGCCTTGGCATGCAATCATTAAGGTTATTAATAGTTGTTAGAGCAATGTTCTTACATGCTGAATGTACTTGAGCATGTAAGTCATCAAGATCCACTGCTGGCAGTTTGCTTAGCAATTACTGACTAATGAGATCCAAAATGTGTTCAATAGGATTTAAGTCCAGAGACACTGCATGCCATGATAGCAAAAATGGGCCAAGCAGTTTGCTCACAGTACCATGAGTAACATGCGGCCTGGTGTTGTTGTCTTGAAAATGGCTCCTGAGACACTTTGGCGAAATGGCCATACCACTGTTTCCACCACCAAATCTATCTAATATCGAGCTATTAGTGTGTCTGGAATTAAGACTGGAAGGGTCAAATGACTATACATTATGTCACCCATCACAAAAATAGCCCCCTCACGAAGAAACCCCTGGTGAAACGCGCGTTAGGGTATATTATTTTCTTCCTCTGCTCCTTGCACTTTACTCTGGCAGCCTGACACTGGTCTGTATGGCTGCATTTGTCTCCCATTGCCTCTCTATGCTTCTGTGGCTGCTTTTCTTGGACTTTGGGCAAATGCAATAATTTTTCTACCTCTGTTGCTGCTAAATTGCTGCTTTTTGTCAGTGCAATAACCATTGCTTTTCTGCTGCTATTTAGGTATTTTGCGTCAGTGCAATAAATGTTGGGTTATATTATATATACCAATATCTTTTTGCACTTTTCTGTCCATCTTGCTGCTATTTATCTGTAATTTTTGGGTCAGTGCAATAAATATTGGGCAACGTTATTTATACCAATCTTTGGTCCTTTGTTTAATGATTTAATTACAGCTCACTCATATACTGCACTTCCCCTTCATCTTTGTATATTTTGCACAGGTGGGCTTGTTTTATATGCTTGATCCATTTTTATATGCACTGTTTAAGGCCGTAGCTCTTTTTTAGGTCCTTCTTGTTTAGCTATGATGTTATTTTGAGAGTGTTTAAAATAATTTTTTGTGATCGTGCAATCCTCCGGAGAGTGCAATATTTAATAAATTTCTCTGCATTGAGGACCCCTAGTGGTCAATTTATATATCTCTCATTAAATATTTATTGGTGATACATTTGTGGTTTTTAGGATTCTTATGGATGAAAACAATTTTCATGGCTTATCCCCCCTTTTTTGTTTGTTTTTTGTTAGTCTCCTGATTTTGTTTTCAATAAAGATATAATATGATTCCATTTTTTTTGGCTATTTACTCTATGTTCTCTATAGGTTTTTATTTTTGAGTTAGCTACTATATGATTTTGGCCATTCATTGGTTGTTTCAGGATTGGTGTGATATTCCCTCATGAAGGCCTCCTTATGGCGTTGTCCACATGATCTCCAGACCAATCTTTGGCTACAATTACATCCAAGACAAAAGCAGGACTCATCACTGGAAAGGATAGATCACCATTCCAGCCTCTATTGTTCCATTCCAGCTTCCTGTCTCCACTTGGAGACCATTTACTCAAAGCCATTAAAATACATCATGAAGGAACACCTTACTGGTCCTATTCCTGGGATTTGTGATCTGCGATGGCATTATGTATGGTAGCCAGACCTCTTTAGAGTTCATTATAGGTACTCTAACAGCTTGGTTGTTACATTAACTTGGTGTTGGAAACAGGTAGCACGGCCATTTCTTCAATGTGTCCAAGGGGCTGTGCTTCAACACATCTCCAGGCTACATGATGCTTGTGGTATTGTGAGCAGCCTGTGTAGCCTAAACATCCCAGCCTACCATGACCTGCAGCATTTCTGAACTCATCTCCCATCTAGCACATCTGGGACTTCATTAATTGGCAATTGCAAAGGGAGCTACCAGCAGTGAATCTTGATGATTTGCATGCCCAATTGCATTCAGCATAGCAGAACATTTTTCATACAATAAAAAAAATCATTTATAGCATTGAAAGTGTGTAAATGTGTAATTCCGTTGACTCGCATGGTTGATATGTGCTGCCCTATTCACTGTGGCCACCACTCTGCCCTTCCCAGTGTCAGCTTGTCTCACGACACATCCATAACTGCTACATGCTCCTGTTGCTGGAGAGTCTCCACCAGACTATATAGAGGCCTGATCAGACCCTATAGTTTAATCACATGTCTCTTTCAAGTGTTGCTTCTCTAGTCTATCCCCTGGCAAGAGTGGATATATTAGACAGCTTCTTCCTCAACACCTTTCCTAAGCTTGGTTCAAGTCAGTTCCTGTCTGGTGCTCTGTCTGGCTACATTTCTGTTTGACACTCCTGATACCGACTTGGCTTCTTTACCCATTTTTGTCCTGACCTCTCCTCTCCTGAATTTGGTTTTCTATACTGAACCTGTCCTACCTGCCCCGACATTGGACTGTCTGATCACATGTCTGCTTTTGTCCTTGGTACTTCATCCTTGCACCCTGACCCGTTGGTCAGCTACTGCAGGTCTGGGGAATGCCATGGAGTGCTACCTGGTGACTACTATAATGGATAGAGGCTCTAGTGAAGCCCAGGTAGTCAAGCCCCTCCAGAGAAAGCCCTGTTAGTGGCGCATTGGGTCTACACCTACCGCAATCAAAGGGGTATGGCTTGTCCAGTCCCATTAAGGGTGAATTGGCAGGCAGATGCCCTAATACAACTGGCTACTAGGATTGACCTCCATTTCTATGAGCAGGCTATGGAGCAAGCTCCAGTATCTTCTCATGTTCAAGACACACCCAAGCTGGCCTCAACTTTCCTGCACCCCTTGCTGTCACAGGCTACATCTCTTGCAACAGAGCCGATGAAAGTTTAGAGAGCAAAACTTTTCAAATTTCATACAACAGCGAAGGTATAGCGAGAATAAATGCATGTACTGTGGATGCAAAAGGAATTATTTTCATCAGTATCCAGTAAGGTCGGGAAAACTCCTGCACCTGAGGTTGGTTGGGTAGGTGACCCTAGATTGCGTTCCTAAAATTTTAACTAAGGCCACCCTAGCCTAGGAAGAAAGGTCTCTCTTCGCAACAGCCCATATATACTCCAGATCCACTACCAAGTTCTTCCATCAGGACCTTGTTCTTTGACTTTAACTCTTTATACAACAGCTAAATCAACCCTTGGCTATTGGCTCCATTAATTGACTGCTTCTGGTGGAGACTATCCAATATATCATCCTGCCAGTCATGTTGCAGGTTGGAAGCCTGCATTACAAAAAAAAATGTCTTGGTTGTGTTTACACACTCCAGTTGTTGAATTGTCCACCGGTCAGGTGCTTTGGTATTACTGCCTTGCCAAGGACTCGAACAAGTCTACGCCTTCCAACCTTTCTTCTCTGCCCACCAGTTATCGTGCTTCTGCAGACATGTTTTGTGAAAAGAGAGTTGAGGTTGCGCTATCTCATAGACCTTATGACTGCCCAATCAATTTACAGCCTAGCATCTCTCCAACTTGGGGCTGGGTGTATCCCTTATCTCTGCCTTCAGAGTAAGCCCAGCCAGTACCACCCACTGCCGTCACAAAATGTATGTATTTCTGCGCATGGCACTTGGTACTGAATGAATCGAGAAAATCAAGAAAATTTTGTTTCCATTTTTTCATCATTTGCATTAACATTTCTAGTGTTTCTGAGATTTCCTTAATTCCAGAACTTCTTCTTGGTGTTGCAATTTCACTGTTGACGTGTGTAACTAGTTAAGAGCTCGCAAATGGAAAAAAAAAACATATAACATATATTTGCTTGGATTCGGTGTTAAAATATTAAACAACAAATTAAATTATATTTGGTATTTGACATTAAATTATATTTGGTATTTGCTTATGACATTAAATTATATTTGGTGAGATGTCATGTGAAAACAATGGAATTGCCAAACTTGAGTTATTCGACCATAGGGCAGTTTACAAAATATAAATTAATTAATATGCAAAATATACATGAATTGTGAGTGAAATTCTCATTTTTAATTAAAATAAGTTGTATAGAGGGGGCTTACTTAACATATCCATTTGGAATATAGAAGCCAGTTCTTGGGAACCATGTGCACATGTAGCTACTACTTATTACCTGGAGAATATCCAATGTAGAGCAGGTCATAGATAAGGTTCTAAGCAAATATTCTTCATCAATGAGCAACCTGTGTATATAGCACCTATGTTAGGTATTGCTTTGTTGTCTATGACATATATAACAAAGTGTTACTGTGGACTTTATTTAGATAGTCCTAAAGAACGCTCTTCATGTGCATTGTTGCTTCTAATACCTTACCAACTTAATATTCATCACAAGCATAATTTAACCTTTTTTGCCTGAATTGATTTGACAAACATTTGGTCCACACAAAGTTACATTTACTGTGTTTTAGTAAAGTTGAACAAATAATTAGAATAAAGACAACAAACAAAAATTAATGTTTGTATAAATATTTAAATTGAATTGTCCCAATTGTAAATTCTCAGTACTCGATATTTCTAATGATGTCTGGCACACTTAAAGGGGTATTCTCAAGTTTGAAAGTCATCCTTAATCTATAACTTCCTGATCACTATAACTAGAGCCCCTGACATTGTTGCTCAATTTATTCTTATTGGAGTCTTCAAGATCAGCCAAGCACAGCACTCAAGAAACTCCTGCGGCACCAATAAGATTAAATTGAGTGGTAGTAATGCACCACTGCTCTATTTACTTGGTACTCTTTGGAGTCCTAGTTCTTGGGATTGGTGAAGGTCCCAGTGGTTAGTCCCCCAGTCATCTAGAAGTTATCCAGTTAACACTTTTAGATTGGTGGGAGTCCAACTTTTTAGACCCCCACTGATCATCAAAATTGGTCACTTTTATCCCTAACAGAATGGAATGCCAGTATGCAAGCTCGGATTTCTACTGAAGTCCTATAGGGAATGAATTTAGTGGCAGTTAAGCACATGCGCTGTCACTTTGTTTAATGATGATAAAGGTTTGCCATTCCAATTAGAGGACATTGCAGTGGCCAGACCCCATCCAATATAAAATGTATCCCATAGATAGGTCATAACTTGCTCCAATCGGAATAATCTGATAATATGTCAAAACAGCAGGAACAAATGTTTTAACTTTTGGCTTCTATGAGCTCTGAGTGCACTGTAAACATATTTAAAGAGAATTTGTCAGCTCATTCATTCTAAACCATGATCTAAACCATGGGCAGCATAAATCAGAGACTATCGCCATTATTGCAGCCATGCCTGTTTAACTCTGAAATGGTGCGTTTCAGAGAAAGCATACTTTAAAACACAGCCAGGGGATAATGCGACTAAGATGGCTAGTCACAACTGCCTCCTATGTGGTATGCAGAGTGTTGCACCACCCAATAGTAGGGCAACACTCTGCACACCACATAGGAGGTGGTTGCCACAGCAGCACCTCTAAATGCCATTCATTTGAATGCTTTGATCTCTGTCATATTTGACACATCTATAGATTGTCAATAACTTTCAACTTGCATGTGCACTTCTCTGATGGCTTCTCATTGCCGAGAGAGAAATTTTTTGAGGACAATTAGTCTAATCCCACATTTAGGTACTGCCCTTGTCAGGGTGACAGCAATTACACGGGGCACGACAGGGAATAAATCCCCTTGAGTTGATCCGTTCCCTCAATGGCTTCACGGACTAGATTACAGCCTACCAGTTTGGTAAACTCTAAGCATTTTTTTTTAACTTGCACAGTTTAGCACATGCACTTTTTTTTTTTGCTTGTGTTGCACATTAAATATTGGGTTATCCCAACTGTACTTGGTAACTATATATATATATATATATATATATATATACACACACTGCTCAAAAAAATAAAGGGACCACTAAAACACCATTTTGTTGTTTAAGTGCTCCCTTTATTTTTTTGAGCAGTATATATATATATATATATATATATATATATATATCTGCTCTTTTAGTATGCATAGAGTAAAGGTTATATTTTAACTGGATCTCCCTTCTGCTGTATACCCTGGTTAATTTTTCCATGAACAAACATGGCATTGATAATTTTCACTACACCATGAATTTTCAGTAATGACACCCTTGCCTCTAATTATCTAGAAGGGGATACCAATGGAATAACCATGGAATGAAACATGGACCAATCTAACTTCCCTCCAGCAGTTGACACTCAAGGATATTTGGAAGTTACCCATACAAACTTTTTGGGGGATCATGCACCATTTATTACATATAACCTACATAACAACTATGAGAATTGTAACCATAAAATGATGGCTCTGTTTTCTGTGGACCAAATGCTTAAATAATAATATGTTAGAGTGATATTTCATTTACCATATGTAAAGTATTATCTAAGTTTATGTTTATTGTGTTTTTCTTCCTAGGAAAAAAGACTATTCATCTTGATATTGCAGTCTAACAGGGAAAGTAATGTATTCAAATGACAGGACACACTTTTATCAATGTTGAGGAATGGTACAGTTTAGCAATAACATTTACTTTATTCATAAAATCTACAAATACAAGAAAAAAATAGTTCCTTACATTCAACAGCGGTAAATTAAGTGTTTGATTTTGATTTAGAGGACACTTTTGGGGTTCTATGTGTTAGAAATTTTAATAATGATCTTCCTAATAAAAAACTACTTCCAAAACTCCTTAAAACTGATTCCCAAACTCGTTAAAAGGAAAAGGTACATTTTCCCGTTTTTATTACTTAAAGGGTTAAAAAAGTGGAAGAGTGATTACAAAACTTAATTGGAAACTGAAATAGGCTTGGGCAATTATAAAACATTTTCTGAGGTATGAGAGTCAATTAGTCGGTAACCACATGTAATCAATTTTTCATCGTCCGTAATCCCAGCGTGAACGGACAGAGATTATCTGCCCTTGAGATTTTGAAAATGTCTTAAGTAATGTACCGTAATCCTATGTTTGGAATCCATAACTTTCATGGCCATTAAGGTAAACTAAAAGTTATAGAATTTTTTTTTTTTACCGTGAAGCAAGAACTAAATTAGAAACGTATCATTTGACATGTAATGTAAACCCTATTGCAATGGGTCATGTAAGGAACAAAAAGCAGGGGTATTTTAATAGCTGCTCCCTCCTTTTTGTCTGCAATGGGCTTTCTCTCGAATGGAATTGACTGTAGCTTTTATACACAACATAGAAAAAAGAAAAAAAAAAGAAGAAACAGAATTAAAAAAAAAGAAATAAAAACAGACGTTAAACAGTGAAGTGTATCAATGCTTTACCACATGATGAGCACCAACAAACACAACGCACAAAGAGACGAGTATTAGGAAAATGGTTTAATATTGGAGACAGAAGCAAAAAACTGCATCACACAATAACATACGTTACAAAAATAAGTTTGACTGTTTTAACTACACAGTAATGTTCACAATGAAGACGGAAGAGTCAGAAGAAAAAACTTTGTTCTAAACGGCAAAAAGCAAACCCCTATTTTTTTTTGTTTTGATTTTCTTTTTTTGTTCTTTTAGATATTACTAATACATTTATCCACTTAAAGTGACGGTGTACGTCTAGCGCTAATTACCTTAGTGTGTAACTGCACAACACATAATAAAAAGTGTAACTTACCGCTGTCCATTTAGACATTATCTTAATGTTAGGTATAAGCAAAGGAAAAAGCAAGCCAAAGTTTTGTTTTTTTTAATGTTGAAAGCAAAAACCACCGTTCTTTTATCCAGTCAGAAATCAAACTCAAAATCGGTCATGGTAGGGCCTTCAAGAGTAAGCCACAACTTTTCCTTTTGTTTTTTTTAATCTCCAGTATAAAATGTTGCACTGGTACAAAATGCATAAGTACAATCAGTTAGTAGAAATAGGAAAGCCTGTTTTTTTGTTTTTTTAGTTTGTTTTTCTTTTTGGCTCAAATTCCATCACACAACAGAACCAAAATGCATCAATAAAACATAAACAATACTTAAATGATCTTACAGTTTTCCACTAAAATTGCAGTAACTTTGGCTTTTCTCAGACGATACTCAAAAACCATTTGTAATTCGAAACAAAATGAAGTCTTATTTAATCTACAAACAACAATTCTCACAGCACAAAAAGAAACACAAATACATTTCATTTGTAAGATGTAGTTCTAAAATGTTATGAAACTACAAGTTTTTTTTTTCTTATTTGTATTTAGCACTTGAGATAATAAAAACAGAACAGTTAAAATGACTTTAGAATTACACAAGCCAAAAAACTAGAATCTCAAGGTGAAAAGTAGGTTGAACGTATTAGTCCTTTAAGCGGCATCCTTCAGTGCGAACCTTGTGTTTAACTGCATCAGTGCTGAACATGTTTTTCTTTATACAGTCAGATGCTTAACTCAAAGACTCAACTTTCTGTATTGTCCAACTGTATATAGGGGGATGGGATGGACTTTATCTATTGTAAATGGTTTTCTTAACCCTAGGTGTGTTAGATCAATGTTTTTGAAGTAGGAAATTGTAACATCAGAAGTCACAAGACTTGTCATTGTACGCTTTCATTTTCGAGATGCATCCAAATCTGCATAAATCTACATAACAAAAATATGTGTTTTATAATATATATCTCTATACATATATTCATAGAATGGCATCTAGATAAAATTTAGTCATAATCTTTGTGCATTTCTCATACAAAAATAGCCCTCAAGTAATTCTGGTAGGACCCAGGAGTAGAGAAGTAAACACCGGCAAGGACCAATATATATATAAATAAATGATTACGAATTGAACAAATTTCACTGAACATAGGGGGTCTCAGACTACTGTTGATCGATAGCATTTGTTGAGGTTTAGAAACGAGGCACTGTATTATTTATCAAATGCTATTACAGTCTAGCCATTTCGGGAATGATGGCAGTACAAAGAGGCCAACCCTACATTTGTGCCATTAGACATCATGCCAGCTAGGAAAGTAAAGACATTAAAAACAAGCTCCAAGAAGTTTTGCCGACATACAAAGGATGGAAATGAGAAGTTTACAAGTGCGGCACTTTTGAGGTCATGTGCTATTTCCTTTGCTTAGTGAAGGTCGTATTAGAAACATGGACGACTCTGAAGTTGTACATAAACAATGCGCACGTGCTCGATAAACCATGTATGTGCTTTTATGTGTTTTAAATACCCTGATTCTTTTGGACGGTATGCTTAAAAGGAATAAGAGTTCAACCCTCTTCACCCTGAGACTTCCACAGACCATGAAAAAAGTACAGTTGTGAGGTTTGCTTTCACAGGATCGATGTGCAGAGTGGTTAAAAAAGTGGAACATGGGCACTTACTGTATACAATGTTTTACCAAAAACATCAAAGAGATATAACAAACAATAACAATTTCAGGCAACAAGACCACAGGATAGCAAGTTAACAAACTTTGTAACCTCTCTTTTTAAATAGAAGGGATTTATACAAAACACATAATAAAATACCCATGTTATCAAATTACTTCGTACACGAAATACACTGAAGCTTTAGGCAGGAAGTACCTTTGGAATTTGGCACTGTTATTTTTCGCTGATTTTTTTTCTTTCGAAGAAAAAAAAAACAGGTCACATTTTGCTGAACACAAACACATCTAAGTTTCCCCACAATAGAAAAAAAGAACATCGATGCTTTACAAGCCAACACAAAACTTATTTTTTTTTTCTGGAATAGTTTTTTTTTTTTGTTTCACATGAAATTATAGCAAACAGACTTTTTTTTATTTTTGAAAATTATTTTTTTTGTTTCAAGTAAACCAATTTTTTTTTCTTTTCAAACTTATTAAACATAGAACACTGAAGACTCTTAAGACTTAATGAAGCCACAACTAAATTCACAGAAGCACCAACGTGACACGGTATACATTTACCTTCTTTTCTGTACATTGAAACAGTATAAAATATAGGTAATTTCATGTGCATTAAACCATGGATTGTCTAACTGTGAGTCAGTTCAGCAAAAGGTGACAGAACTAGGTAGCATTTGCCCCAAAACAGGGTAAATATTTTCTTATACTAATCTACAAAAAAGTGGTTCTATATATATAATTTAATGAGAAAGTGAGCCACCTAAAATGGCCTTATCAAAAAACTTTACACTGCCTGAAAAATGTAAAAACTATTACAGAGCTCTAGAGACTTAAAATCAGACAGTTTTTCTCAAACTGTTTTGGAAGTTGTCTGCTTCATTTAGAAACCAACATTCTGCATTCCTGGACACATATTGCTTTAGGAAACAGTGACCAGACAGAATGCTAATCCCTGTGTAATACTTTCAAGTCTGTTTATGTTATGAAACAAAAAAGAGAAAAAAAAAAACGAGAAAACTTTTTTTTTGCCACAGGTTTTTTTTTATCTTTTTTTTTCTCTGTAATTTATCTTTATAGTAAATTTCAGTCTTGCGTGAGCGCTGCGACGCTTTTCGCATTGAATTATTTTGTTTTTGTCTTTTTTATTATGTTTTTTTTTCCAGAATTCAAAGCTAGATGAGATCACATGCAAATTTTTGCAGAAGTCAAACTAAGTCAGTTGGAGAATCAAATATGATGTGAGGTCAGAAAGACATCAGAAACAATGACGGGACGATGAAACTTTTTTTTTTTACAGACGCCACAGGGACATGCTAGGCAAACGGTGAACTAACAGGCATGGAGATGTTCTAGGGAAAAAAAACAAGGAAGAGTATAAAGTTACACAGAATCTATGCAGCAGAAACCAAAAATCACTTTTTAAGCCTATCAGTGTTGGCGCATTGGAAAGTAATGCAGTTCTGTCTTCTCCAGCACTGAATAGGTTAATCAGTGTAAGAATAAAATGTAATGCAATTTTTTTTAGTCATTAGAATATTCTATATGCATTCCATAGTTCACATTTACTTATAAATATATAGAATATATTTTAACACAAAGCACAATGAACAGCCCAAAAGAAACCATCTAGTTAGAGTTAGTGCAGATGGATTGCTTTGGGGAGGACAGGTAGGGTTACAGAAGGGGAAAAGGCGGCCATTTTGAACAAATGCCACACAACAAATAAGTCACAGGACAAATCTTTCACTACGCAATGGAAACAAAAATAATCAAACAAAACATAGAAACGGAAGAGAGTGATTTGTGCATAATGGGTGTTTCAACTAAAAATAAAACAGTATTATTTTTAAATATTTTGTAACTCTAGAGTCTATTTCAAAAAGGTATCTATCTAGCATCGAGAACTTCTCTTTATGTATCCAATAAGTTAACAATAAATAACTCCCATTATTTCTGAGGCAGTAAAAATTTTTGTATAAAAATAGAAATGTTTTTTTACAAATAAAATTTACAGGCCTGTGGCTTCCTTTATTATTAAATTTATCTCTCAAGTAACATCAAGTATATTCACTCACTTTAGTTATTTTGAAACCCTGTAGCTTTAGAAACAGTTCTCCGAGACGTTTTTTTTTTTTTAACACACATCATGTCCAAACAGAATGATGATAATAATAATAATAATAATAATAATAATAATAGTAATAAATAGCATACATAATATAATGAACAAACTGAATTTTGAAAAGATAAAGACCAGCAGTGTGTCTGGTCTTTAATATTATTTTTTTAAGATCAAACTAAAATGTTTTGTAAACAAAATTTCTAAAATATTCTGACACATTGGAAGGATTTTTTTTTTTGCCTGTGTGAGTGTGTACCTTAATTAAGTAGAGAAACAAATAAGAAATAAAAAAAAGATCTACGTAGATTGGCAACTATTTTCGTATTAAGCCACGAGCCTAGCCTCTTAACTGCTGGTGTCACTATTATACAACCAGGTCCTCGAACCTTTTATCATGTGTTCAGTATTTTTGTTTTCTCATTTGATGGCACCAGTGGTTGCAGAGTTTAATTGCACATTGTTTCGCTGCTATTGTAAATCTGAAGATGTCATACAAAAAATATAGGGAAATGAAAACTGAAAAAGGACCGATATTAAACAACTTGCTGGATTTTGGGTAAGAAAAATATAGCCAGAGTAAATGGCAAGAGCAGGGGCTCAGGGTAGAAGGGAATGGAAGCGTTTAATGTAAAAATAATTGTCTCTCTTGGTGAGTGTTGGCAATGTTTTCCTCCTCAGCCCCCAGTGGAGAATAGGGTGGCTCATGGGACTTACCCTAAGAAAGCTAAAATAAGAGTAGAAAGCTTCTGGGGTTAAGATCAGTACGGTTTGCTGTCATTTTTGGAGCGTTTCAGCTGAACTTTCAAACGTTTCATGCCGATCTGAAAGCCGTTCATAGCCTGAATAGCAGCTTGTGCGGAAACAGGATTGTCATAGCTAACAAAGCCTGCGAAGAAGAGGAAGAACATTATTGTACTTCAATATATATGGATGAAAACTGTTTTTTTAAACCAGAAAAAGGCAATTGACATTCCCAGTAAATGTAGACTACATGTACACCAAATATAAATACTCAGTAGTCCAATAATCTCTAGCTTCACACTTCAGAACATTCCCCTCTAATAGTTATAAAGCAATAAGTATACGGCATTATGAGTAGGTGAAATGTCTCACTTTCTTGTTCACTAAGCAGAGAATTGGTGTTTGGCTTTAAAGAACTTTTAACTCTGCATTTCATAAAATAAACCATCTGTGCTGCTTCAGTATTGCTGCGTAGGACATACCGAGTACTGAAAGAAAATGTCGCTACATGCTGAGAATCCTGAATACCTTCAGCAAAAAAGTTGGTTTGGCAGTGGGATAAAAAGGCCTGATGCACAAGGGAATATGCGGGAAGTAGGTTACAAGTATTATGCTACCGGTACTGGAGGTAGGTGTTCATCAAGCCATGAATGTATTATTAACCTCCACTGCAGGGATTTAAAGATCATCTTAGAATCTGCATTTTAATCCTCTTATTTCAAATATTTATTTTATACATTCTTTGTAGGAAAAGTTAGCAATTTTGGAGCCAACTTTCCAACATTACCCAATTATTATCAAATTTATAAATCTATATATGGAAATATATTGAAGACTTCATTAAAGCTTTTTTTTTTAGAAACATTTTGAAATGAAAAACATTTTCATAAAAAAATAAAAAAATGTTTGATGAGTGATGGGTTCCCACAGTGCGAAAACAGAATAGATTTTAATTTGCAGAAAATCCGCTACATTCTGCGTAATATATCCAGAGTGTAAACTGACAGAAGCTGCGAGTTTTAAATCCACAGCATGACATTTTATGCTGCAAATGTGGGTGCGAGATTCCCGCTTTGACACGCATAGAGTGAAATGTGCAGCTTTCTTGCACCTTTTTCCCTATGAAAAACACACTACACTGTTGCGGGTATCATTGGGGAACCTCCGCTGTTGGAAGTCTACAAAAAATATATTCCGTGACCTCTAAGCCTTAGTACCAAACATCAGACATATCTCTTTTTTACCCTGTGTTATTTATATGTACTGTTGCTGTACTTATCTTAGGTTGCCTGTTAAATGGCCACAGTGTGAAAATGCTGCCATGTGATGCATGTACACCATCTTATGGTCTGGCTCATTTCTCTGGTTTTGGTATTGTTTCTTGTATTCTCATTGAGTCAGGAATTTTGTTTATAGCTGGACAGTAGAGGGGAAAAAAGAGAGTATACTGACAGCACAAGGGCTGTGAGGAAAAACCTGTTTAAAAAAAGGCAGGTCAATATTTTACCTCACAGAAAGAATCAGCTTTGATCCCATGCAATAATGTCCATATACTCTGTTGCTTTTTTCCTCGTCCAGGAGCTGTGGTATGATCCCTGTACGGTCAGACACGGCCATTACACAGTACATAGCAGTGGCACATATATAAGATTATCTCGGTACAGGAACATTTTTTCTAACATATCAAATTGTGGAAGTTCTTATAATTCCAAGATCTATTGATTAAAATGGACTTTTGTATGTTGGAGAACCAGTGTAAAGAAATCATGTCATAAGATTCATGTTAGGCCCCTTTCACACATCAGTTTTTTCCCATCACAATCCGTCGAATTTTGAAAAAAAAAAGGATCCAGTGACTGATACTGCTGGATCCGTTTTTTTCTCATAGACATGTATTAGCAACGGATTGCGACAAATTTAGACGGATGGCCTCACGTTTCATCCATCGCTCGACGAATTCGGATGCCGACAACAGACAAAGTAACGTTTTTTGTCTACGCCGAAAAAACGGACGGCGATGAATCTGTCGCCGTCCGTCGTTTGGTAGAATGGAATCCTATGGGCACAGGATCCTTCATAATCCATCAAATGATGTTATCCGGTGATGGATTCCGTTTTTTTAACTGAGCATGCTCAGATGGGGTGTAAAAACACTGTATATATAATGCGACGGATCTGTCACATCAGTTTTTCCACAATCTGTGACGGATCCGTTGAGTCAATGGATTGTGACTGATGGCAAAAAACTGATGTGTGAAAGTGTCCTTGCCTGAATCATGGGCATCATGAATCAAGCACTGGCTAAATGATTGAAGTTAGGTATGCTGCTTCATTTTAGAATAAATATTTTGGAAAAGCTGGCCAGGGATTGAGGCCTCAGTTAACTAGTCTGATGCAGGTCACCTCCAGCTGTTTCAACATGGAGAGCCTATCAGTCAAAGAGATTGGGATGGGACGAAGTTAGCTGAGAACTACCTCAGACTAGTCAGCCTAGACACTCACTCAGTCCTCAGTATTTCCAAAGTATGCATATGGTCAAATACCGTGCCATTAAAACATAGCTGGCTGCAATCACACATTCATGCTGCCCGTGGTACTCACAGCATTAATCTGATGACAGGCTCACTTTTGTAAACACTTAGGGTTTTGAAAAGGTGACGAATTGGAAAAATTGAGGCACTGAACACTGAGTATAGGGAGCAGAGACTTTCAGTGTACATTTACACATGTAAACGCTATGAATATAAACATTTCAATTGAGTTGTTCTACAATATAATTCATACAAGATATCCATGGCTTTCCTTTGATCTACAACTGAATAATACTAAAACCAACTTAGTAAAGGATTTCAAAGCTTCCATACAAATCCGATATCACTACAATAACTTGCTAACCTTAGCTTATCAAAAGCATATGATACATATACATTCTTCCACTTCAAACTTTGGAGGATATTTAGTGAGCTAAATGTGGCAGAGTTCTGGTGTAATTGCATCAAGAATACCTGTCTTTCATGACGTACCACATTTATTATGTGTTTTAGTTACTTTCTGTGTATAAAGTCAGACTGCATGCAAAAAAAATGCACAAAAATCCTGAAGTGCACTTTTGGAACAAAGTATGCCACCTCAATGGTGCCGTTTACTTAGACTAGACAGTCTAAAGATGCCCCACATTTATCAAACAGCATGAACCACTATGATAAATATGGTGCATTTTGAGACGGTATGGTCTAAGATTATGTTTTTTGACAGTGTAAATTTAGTCTAGAATAGTTAGATAGTATTAATAAATATGCCCCAATGTGTTACAATAGTCAAAGGGGATGTCGGATTTTGAGAATCTGCTTATTTAATAAATGTCATCACCCTTTAACTACAGAATGGCCTTAATCATTTAAAAATAAAATAACTGAAATAAAGAGCAAAAAGTAAAGAAAAACAAAGATTTACATAAAAGGAAACAAGGTACCAGAATTTGACTTCACACGGCACAAGCTAAATTTATCATGGACTTTACACATACTTCTTACACTTAGAAAGTTATAAAATGTACTTAGAAAAGGGGGGAATTTCGGAATAGAGGTATACAATGTGATACATTTACAAGTGCCACAATTTCTGACAACCGTCTCAGTGAACAAAAAAGCCAAAAAGTGTCCTACATGTTAAGCATGCTGTGCCAGAATTGTGCCAAAATCTTAAGGATCTTTTTTATTTAAATGGTGCCAAATGGCAAAATCGAAGATATATTGGAAAATTAAATATTGCATTGCTTTCTACTGCACTAGGAGTTAAGTAGAACCTTACAAAGGCTTGAGTCAAGGGTTTGTGAAATAATTCCTGAGTCTTAGGGCACACGACAAAAGAACAGTGTCATAATGAAACATAGGACCAAGAAGACAGCAGAAACGATAGGGACAAAGCTACCTAGTAAGTGGTCTGCCTGCCTTTAGTACAAAGCAGTAAGATTAGGTATTCTAGAAGTGACAAGCTGATAGTATAGGAACAGCACTCGCCGGCGCTGAAAGTAATTAGTTTCATTTACTCACTATGTCCACATGTCAGTTTGTATTCATTTTCCTTTGTGAACTATTGTGTCTCTGCATCGCTCATTTTAAGCAGTACAAAATGTACAAAAAATAACACTAAAATATTGTCCTGAACGCTTCAGTGACAGGCAAGCAACATGCACATGATACAGAGCAATACCCTCTCTACATAATACACTTATATTAGGCACATTTATAAGATGTGAAAACATTAAATCGGGTCAAAACTAAAATTATATTTCATTTACATAGGGTTTGACCTCTGAACATGGGTCTCAATTAAAGTAATTTTTTTATTAAAGGGAAGCTGTCAGCATGATTTTGTAATGTAATGTAAGATATGGCTGTAATGTTGCTGTAATACAGATTAAATTGATACATTTGGTAAAAAAAACCGATTTGTAGTTTTTAATCACCATTTGCAGTTTTCTGCTAGATAAATTTCTGTGAACAGAGGCCAGTCTGTACACTGACACATTTCCTCCCTGTCTGTGATTCTCCGGCCCCTCCACCTGCCTCTGGTCTGTGAACCTGTCTCCTTTGTCTGACATCTCAGCAGTGACCTGTCATTCAAAGGCCGGTAGGGGGAGGGGCCGTGGAATCACAGACAGGGAGGAGAAGACCCAATGTACAATCTGGCCCCTGTATACCAAAATATAATTGGCAGAAAACTGCAAATGATTAAAGAGGAACCACAAACTGTATTTCTTCTCCAAATATAGCAATTTTACTATATTACAGTGCCATTATAGGCATGTCTTTTTCTACATTGCAAAATCGTGCTTACAGGTTTTCTTTTCAGCTGCAGTAGGAATCGGTGTAGTAAGAAGTATTTCGTGTGCTGGGGGACTTCTCTAGAACCTCTATATACATATAACAAAGTCTTATAATGTATCAGCTTCTGTTCACAATGGACCTATGTCCATTATAATGGGTTTTTAAACAGATTGCTATAATTCCTGACGAGTCCCACAAGCTTATAATTGTGTGAGATGAATTTCTAGCATTTTGAATAGCCAGAATAGCATTTTCCATTTGAATACCCTGGATTTAATCTACTAGGCTGCTATATTCTTTGTAAATTTCTATTTTTAGTGCAGTTTAGACTACACAATAGAAAAATAGTCCCATAACCATACTATGCTGCCCGTGACAGATCTACTGAAAGAGCCATCTGTAAAAGCATTTCTTTAAAGGTAATCTGTCATCAGGTTTTTACTATATGAGAGAAGCATAATGGGTGAAGACATCATGATACCAGGGGTGTGTTACTTACTGGGCTACTTGGCGCCATTTTCATAGAGTCCCTATTTTGTTTTATGTACATGTAGCAGAGCTGTATCTTACATAACCCCACCCACACCTCTGACTGGCACCTTGCCGTGTACACAGTGAAGTGGCAGAAAGCTACTAATCAGTGGTGGGGACAGGGTTACACAGATTAACCTGACTCCTAATCAGGCAGTGATAATTTAATGCTGATAAAATACTGATTGTATTGAAACTACAACACACAGCCTAAAGGTCCAGTCACACTAAGCAACTTACCAGCGATCCCAACAACGATAGGGATCGCTGGTAAGTTGCTAGGAGGTTGCTGGTGAGATGTCACACTGCGACGCTCCAGCGATCCCACCAGCAACCTGACCTGGCAGGGATCGCTGGAGCGTCGCTACACGAGTTGCTGGTGAGCTCACCAGCAACCAGTGACCAGCCCCCAGCGCCGCGTGGAAGATGCTGCGCTTGGTAACTAAGGTAAATATCGGGTAACCAACCCGATATTTACCTTGGTTACCAGCGCACGGAGCTACACGTGCAGAGAGCAGGGAGCAGCGCACACTGAGCGCTGGCTCCCTGCTCTCCTAGTACAGCACACATCGGGTTAATTAGCCGATGTGTGCTGCAGCTACATGTGCACAGAGCAGGAGCCGGCACTGACAGGGAGAGCGGTGGAGGCTGGTAACAAAGGTAAATATCGGGTAACCAAGGACAGGGCTTCTTGGTTACCCGATGTTTACATTGGTTACCAGCCTCCGCAGAAGCCGGCTCCTGCTGCCTGCACATTTAGTTGTTGCTGTCTCGCTGTCACACACAGCGATCTGTGCTTCACAGCGGGACAGCAACAACTAAAAAATGGCCCAGGACATTCAGCAACAACCAACGACCTCACAGCAGGGGCCAGGTTGTTGCTGGATGTCACACACAGCAACATCGCTAGCAACGTCACAAAAGTTGTTCGTTAGCAGCGATGTTGCTAGCGATGTTGCTTAGTGTGACGGGGCCTTTAGGGTATGTGCCCACAATCAGGACTCACTGCGTCCTGGACGCTGTGGTCTGCGAGTCTCCTCCGCAGGAGAACGCAGGAGACCGCAGCTGCTTGTACCCACGATCAGGGTTCAGTGCGCTGCGTTCTCTTGCTTGTGTTCTCTCTATGGAGGATGCATGCGAATCCGCAGCAAACAATTGACATGCTGCAGTCTGGAAAGCTGAACTGCAGGTCAGTGTTTGCTGTGGAAAAAAACAGCAGAGTGGGCACGGGATTTCTAGAAATCCCATCTACTATGCTTGTACTGTACATCGCAGCATTTTGGATGCAACTGAAGCATGCTGAGTCCAAAACACTGCAAACACTGATCGTGGGCACACACCCTAATAAGTGATATCTCCCTGAAATCAGGCTCTTATGCCCTAAATTATATAGAACAAATAATAAAATCCTGCTGACAGATTCACACTGTCATCAGGTCAAAAGTGGCCAGTTTATGCTTTTATTTTATCCCTTCTGCTCCCCTAAGTTATCTAAGTAATTGTTCTGCCATACGATACTAGAGATATATGCCTTTGGCTAATAATGCAGAGCAAGCTAAAAACAACCCCAAAGAATCTGTCCCATTGTAAAATCGGAGAAGTCCCAGCACTCACAGAAGGTATACCATATATTTTTATCTCAACACCCTAATCCACCTGAATGCTTCAGTTCATTCTGAGCTTTCCACAGCCCAATCGTAAAGACTATATAAATTAGCACTAAACAAAAAGGCTCATATTCCTGGAATTGTGTAGTAGATTTTTTTTTTTTAAGTCAGATGAGCAGAGGACATAAAATGAGCAAAAACTGTCCATTTTGATCCCGTGACAGGTCCTCTATAAACTTAGGGTCTCGTTCAATATACTAGGTCGCTCATACTTATGATCCAACATTTCATACTTTGACACAACATGTTCCTTACCAAAGCACTTGCTTAGATTGGTCTGTTTGTCAATGAAGACTTTAGCAGAGATTACATTTCCAAAAGGCATAAACATCTGCAAGATGTCCTGGTCACCAAATTCTTGGGGTAGATGATAAATGAAGAGATTTGCTCCTTCTGGGCCTTGAGAGGAAGAGAAAAGGAGGCCTGACTTCACTATAGTTAGAAACTCTTTCCAAGAATACTTCAAAATGATTATATAAAAGAAATACATGACTACATATTGGTAACAAGTAGAAAATCATTGAATGTTTGAATTGACAATTTTAGCAAACATGAAATGTGTAGTTATCGTAGCAGAACTGATAGACTTTTTGATATAGATATTAAACAATTCCACCATGGTCTTTCTCAACATTTAATAACGCTGCTAGATAGGGGTGTATAACCCATTTGAAAACATGTCGAACATTTATAAGTCTGGCATGATGTATAATTTCATAGAAAACAAAGTTTTATTAGATATGCATCAGTAGGTGGTCTTGATCACAACTGTCTAGGCTTTATTCCCAAAATCCTGCCCTTTTCTCCTGAATGACAGCTCAAGTATATGGAAGCAAAGTACAAAAAGAGTAAAGTTAGTGAGAGCTGGAGCTGCCATTCAAGATTTAAAGTTCAAGAAGACGGCAAGGTTTAAATTTGAAACACATTTATTGGAGACATCATTTTGTGGTACTTAATTTATTATAGGCCCTGCTTCTGTATTTGTCAGTGAAATCTTCTTATTCTCACAATCGATGGTGATGGAGGAGCATGTGTCAAGACCTGTCCATCAGCCACGGCCACCTCCAACTAAGAAAACACGGCACATGGAAAAGCAGTTTTTTTATTGGAGAAGACTGATGGACAGGTCTCATCTCAATTAGCAGTCATTGTGCGAACAGGGGAGCTGTGTGGTATGCGAGGAAGACTGGAATAAGAAGTGCAGTAGGGGAACGTGTAATACTTATATAATGGTAAGTGACCTTAATCATGTTCTCAACACAACTGTTAAAGTAAGGTAATGTGGCCAATCCCTGTAACAAAGGGAGACTGTGCACCTGCAGTTATTGGGACCCCCAATCAAGCATTCACATGTTCTTTTCTATGGCATTAGATCTCATGATTCATCCATAAAAGTGTATCTACACATGTATTTTACACCCTTACTCAACACTGTAATTAGTTGAACGTTATTAACCTACAGACATGAGGTTAATCTGCAGGTTAATAGCATTCTGATGTTTCCCGCTGCCGGGAGGAAATTAACTTTATTCCTCTCAGCAGCCTCGAGCTTCCACAACCCTTATCTTGTGGTTGGAGTATATTACAGCATAAAACTAGTGAGATGCAGAAAAGGTGTAGAAATTTCTGCAACTAAATATTCAAGGTGTGCACATTCCCTAAGCTACTGATTTTTTATATCTTATGGTTGGTATGGTTAGATAAACTTTCACGTTATGAATCTGAATCAATAGGAATGACTAGACAGCTTTGATTTTATTATGATCACTCATCATTGTCAGCATTTTCTGAGCATCATCATTGCTAAACTTTGTCTAATAGGTCTCCAGAGCCCAATTTACTGGCCATTTACAATCTACTCCCTGGGTCTTTATGACTGATAAATATATATTTAATTTTATTTTAAAACTGCTTAAAGTATATCCTATACATTTCAATCGTGAAACAGATATCGAAGACCAGGGCTGTTTGGACCATTTCGTAATGTTGCACAAACATAACCATATACTGCCGTAGTATAATAACAGATGGTGTCCAGAATGCACAGGCCTATGCGTCTTAGGATATGTATATGTATTGTTTAACGGTATATTTATATTTCCCAGCCATAATAATATGTCTCATCCAAATAATTGTGATTCACATTTACATTTTTTATTACTTCAAACTGCAGTGAAAGTTCATTTCTTGGTATCTGAGAATCCTAAGTCTATTCTCAGTTGTGTATCTAGAAAGTAAACCTTGATTTGCAAGTATGCGGGGCCTATCTAATGTGCGTAAAGGTAAAAAAAGGAAATAAATGTGAATCTGATAAACATTGATAAACTGTACATCTTCTTAAATCTCTATGAGCAAATTAACATTGTACATAACACTATAGGAAGAAAACCGGAATTGGTGCCAGTAAAAATCAATCCCGTAAAAAATGGATTTGAAAAAAGGAAGCTGGGGAATTTCTAAAATCCTGCAGACGCTAATGTGTTAATGGTTGTCCTATCACTAATTTAAAAATGACAGGTATGGTGCAAACATTGCAGGAAAATGTTATATTGAGTGGCCTCACAAGGGATGACAGCATAGAATGAGGTCCCCAGTCTAAATGCGATCTTGTTTAATGTGTTTAGTTCTCACACATTAGATTTAGAAAAATTGCAGTATTCAGGCCAGGAGTGAAACCTGAGAAAGCATATTGGGCATAGGTAATGTCATTTTCCAGGACCCACCATCCCACAGAATGGACTGTGCCGTGTCTCCAAGTGCACCATAACTTCTTATTACACACCACAGGCTCATAAATATGACAGAATCGTTTTTCTCAGGAGACATAGATTGAAAATAAATTTAATGAAAATTCAGTAAACTTGAAAGCCATCAATCAAATATCTCCCTATGCAGCATTCTCTTATACAACACTTTAGATAAGATCTCTGGGAGAGCTAAATTCAGTATACTCTTACCTTCTTTCTGACTGCCCGCAGCGCTCTGCTGTTGTAGCAAACTCTGACTATAAAGTGTTGGCAGTGCCGCGGCGGCATACTGCTGAATTCCTGAGTAGGCCTGGGTTAGGGCATCCATTGTACCAGCTGTACCATTCGTCAAGCCTGTTGCACCAAGTCCTCCATTCAGAGCAGCCATACCTGAGAGCATTTGAGCAACTTTACAAAAAACCCAACAATAGAGAAAAAAAATTGCACTTGTTCATTAGTGCTTTCTAATAAATATTGATCATTTTACACCGAAAATGACTGCACTGCATGCAATAATATGAGCACTCCGACAAGTAAAAACTGAAACAGCACTGCAAAACAATGGTGAGTAATATCTCAAAACATGCACATCACTGAAAGCAGGCAGGGTCACATTACTCCATTGTATGTATCTTTGTAGAACGAATGCCATGCACTAATAAGGAAAAAGATTGGCAAAAAGGAAAATGTACTACATGTACTGTATGTGCTGCTTCCTTATTATCATATTACTATGCTGCTCATGTTTTTATTATAATAGGGGCGTGCTAACATGCTATTCAATGCCTATTACCCAGTGTTATCGGTGGTGACACGTGTACCTGTGTCCATTGTCACCCCCTCAAATGCTGGGCAGTGCGCATGATGACAAGTACTACACTTCCGGTCATGTTCACTATGAAGCTGGGTGTACGCGTCCCAGCTTCAGAGAGGTCTAGTGTTCATTACCGGAAGTGCCAGGACTTCTGATCACACAAGTACGCTGAAGATGACACTGGACAGATGGCATTGAATAGCATGAGAGTACACTCCTGTGGGCATGGTAACATGCTAAGAAGGCAGAATGAGAGCAGGAACTAACGCCCTTGCGACTAGTTACTAATTAGCATATCATAAAGGATCTTTAGAAATACTTATTCTAAAGATCTCTTTTACCTATGCGACTAGATGGTGGGACGGTTAGGCAGAGATTAACAATATGTACTCAGAACTTCTCATGGTTCTGGGTGTATATTGCACCTTACAGGTTCACTTTAATTAGGAAACATGATCGAGCATGCTGGATTCATTTTTCTAAATTAGTTATTTTGGCACATTTGTAATAATTATATGTAGTTATATTTGTCAATGTATATTGTATTAAAGGGAACATATCACCCTGGAAAAGCAATCCAATCTGCAGGTAGTGTTATAGCAGGGAAAGCTGAGAAGATTGATGTATAGTCTTCTTAGAAAGGATTCAGTATATACCATGTTTTAACCAGGTCAACCATGGCTGTTTATGGGGACTTTTCAGTCCAGTAAGCGGTCCTATCAGTGATTGACAGCTATACCTGTATGCAAATTTATACAAAGAAAGCTGTCAATCACTGATACATCCGCCCACTAGACCAAAAATCCCCAAAAGAGCAAAGGTTTAAATGGTTAAAACACAGGTTATACTGAATCTTTTCTCTCACATATACAGTACAGACCAAAAGTTTGGACACACCTTCTCATCTCTAGAACAACTGTTAAGAGGAGACTTTGTGCAGCAAGCCTTCATGGTTAAATAGCTGCTAGGAAACCACTGCTAAGGACAGGCAACAAGCAAAAGAGACTTGTTTGGGCTCAAGAACACAAGTAATGGACATTAGACCAGTGGAAATCTGTGCTTTGGTCTGATGAGTCCAAATTTGAGATCTTTGGAACCAACCACCGTGTCTTTGTAGAAAAGGTGAACGTATGGACTCTACATGGCTGGTTCCCACCGTGAAGCTTGGAGGAGGAGGTGTGATGGTGTAGGGGTGCATGGCTGGTGACACTGTTCGAGATTTATTCAAAATTGAAGCCATATTGAAACAGCATGGCCACCACAGCATCTTGCAGCAGCATGCTATTCCATCCGGTTTGCGTTTAGTTGGACCATCATTTATTTTTCAACAGGACAATGACCCCAAACACACCTCCAGGCTGTGTAAGGGCTATTTGACTAAGAAGGAGAGTGATGGGGTACCACGCAAGATGACCTTGTCTCCACAATCACCAGACCTGAACCCAATCGAGATGGTTTGGGGTGAGCTGGACCGCAGAGTGAAGGCAAAAGGGCCAACAAATGCTAAGCATCTCTGGGAACTCCTTCAACACTGTTGGAAAACCATTTCCGGTGACTACCTCTTGAAGCTCATCAAGAGAATGCCAAGAGTGTGCAAAGTAGTAATGAAAGCAAAAGGTGCCTACTTTGAAGAACCTAGAATATAAGACATATTTTCAGTTGTTTCACACTATTTTAAGTATTTCATTCCACATGTTTTAATTCATAGATTTGATGCCTTCAATGTGAATCTACCATTTTCAGAGTCCTGAAAATAAAGAAAACACTTTGAATGAGAAGGTGTGTCCAAACTTTTGGTCTGTACTGTATGTATCGGTCTACTTAACTCTTCTTACTCTATAACATTGTGACAGCTAAGTAGACTGCATTTTCATGGTGATAGGTTCCCTAATGAGATGTTGTTGAGAGGATCAGTTAATGGCTGTCTGATCATTTGATTAGTGGTCAATAGATTAAAAAATCACTCAGTGGAACAGCTTCAAGCTCTTGGACCCAAATGCAAAATCTATTACAGGGTCCCCCTTCTAACACATCATTTATAATACTGGATGTTCTCTGACATACTGAAAGAGGTAGTTCACTACTCAGCAAAAGTGACCACATCACTGTAAAACTCATAGGGAAGGCTTTTATCAAATACCTTGTGTAATACATTCTGCCTCTGAGCCGCGTTATTGCGGTCCGCTCAGCCCCAAAAAGTGACCCCTCGGGCTCCATGATCTCTGAGATCAGATGTGATGTCATGTCAACCTCCAGTTGACCCAACATCACCGAGGAGAGCCCAAGTCTTCCTGAGTGACTGAGCTGTGGGAAGGTGTTTCACTGCCTGTAACAGCCCAGTATCTCGCGCACTCTCTCCTTTGCTGCAGAGCGCCACAAGCAAGAGTGATGCTGGACTGTGACGAGTGGTGACACTACGCCCTCAGCCCAGTCACTCAGGGAGACTGGGGCCACCTCGGTGATGTCGGGTCAACTGCAAGTTGATGTGACTTCACCGGTTCTCAGAGGTCACAAAGCCCGGGGGGGGTCACTTGATGGGGATGAGCGGACTGCAATACCTCTCGGAGGCAGAATGTACAAGGTATTTGAGAAAAGCCTTCTCTATGAGCTTTGCAGCGATGTGGCCACTAATGATGAGTAGTGAACCACCCCTTTAAGGAGTATGGAATTTGAAGGTCACCATACACATTACTAAACAATGAGCCAAACTGGCCAATTTCAGTGAGATTGGACAATAAGCTAATGTGTGATCATGTCTAGGGGAGAGAAGGATCTGAAGATGCAGGGAAAAATAATGCCAGCTCGCCATGTGTTTAGCTGCTTTTTCACGATAATGCCTCATCTCTGGCCTCTGGCTAGTTGAAGAAATTAATCCTCAAGAATCAAATTCTTATGAATATATGTCCAATATTTGAGGTAAAAGAAGCAAACCTTTAGGTTATGGAACGTGTATATTCAGCGCACAAGCTGCACTGCTGCTGACATGGCCTCTTCACATCCTTAGTCGTAGCTGGGCTGATTACACACATTCCACATATTGGAAATTAATAAGTTCAAATAAAACTTTGCTGCTTTTACCTCGAATGCCAAACAGATATTCAAGAGAAGAATCCGGCCTGCTGTATTTCCATGGCCAAACCTGTTGTTCGGCTCTGGAGATAAGTTGCTGCTAGAGAAATTTGGTAGAAGCTATCTCATAGAAATATTAGAGTTCAGTATTCCTGTGTATGGAGGACTAGGGAGAAAGATCTAGGGGCTAACAGCTCTCCAATGTCCAGTATATGGCCAGCTTTGGTGTAACATCCTTCTACACTTTACCTAGTTTTGTGCATATTTTGTTTTTTAAAGCCTTATATCTGTTAACAGAAAAAAATCTATGGAGGCAATGACTCCAAATTGTTTTAGACCAGTGGTCTCCGTGGATCTTCAGCTGTTGCAAAACTAAAACATTCAGCATCTTCTGACAAATAAGATGAAGCTTTACAACAGCTGCAGAGCAGCAGGTTGGAACAGAATGCTTTAGATAGTGACAAAATACTATCACAGATGTAAATGTTAGAATACTAAGGACCTGATTCATCAGGATTGGCTCGAATCATGCAGGTGTTCATGAAGAGATGTGCTGGAGTCAGACGCTCCTGATTCATGAAGAAGCGCATGCCTCTTTATGAATCAGGTGCATCAGACGCTTGGCATACACCTCTGTGTGCGCTATGCTACAAATCCTACTCCAGTCCCTGTCCTTGCTCGAGTAAGATTTGCATTGTGATGTAGCAACTCTATCACTTGTGATGAATTTGATGAGAGGCAGTCATCACACCCCCATCCTAGCCAAGCTCTGCCTACTTTGCCAGAGCTGGGTGAAAATGGCGAGAGCCAAGCAAGCGCTTCGGTGTATGTGAAAGTTGGCCGAGATGGCAGCTGGATGAATGATCAACCTAAGTATCGTTCAGCCAACGGCCATCTAATCTGTATGGGAGTCTTTAGTCTTGTAACTTAGAGATAAAGTAGTAAATATGATATAATATACTAATCAATAAACTACAGTAACTTAAAAGATTCCGAATATATACTGATATGGTAACATCATGGCAAACTATTCTTCATATTGCTGCCTACTTCACTTAACATTTACTAAGAAACATGTATAAGTTGTAAAGGTAATGTTAATAATTAATTGCAAATTTTACAATACAACATCAAAATCACATGAGATTCAATGGAAAATGCCATCCACCACAGCACTAAATACTCACTGTTTACGGTACCTGCTAGTGCATTTATATTATTCAATCCCACGGTGGCCCCAGCCAGCCCCTGTAGAGTGCCGAGAGAGGTTAAAGAATTCATGGCTCCGGCAGAGGAGTTCGCAGTTGATCCAGCCACTAGAAGAAAAAAAAATATATAAAGACATTACAGAATGGAAAGTATAAGGTTCATCTACCTATTATAAATGTATTAGATTGACTGCATTTAGCTTTATTATTTCATTTTTGCCAAAAGGTGAAGTAAGATTTAGTAAGGTATTGTATGCGATATTCTAGAATGGAATGAGTTAAACTGGGAACTGCCAGAAGTATCTGTAATTCTGGCCAGGATTCATTGTACAAAACATATTGTACATGAAATCAAACCGCAAAACATTTGAACAAACCGAAATGAGAATCTGTGAAAGAGAGGTGCTTGCACAGCAGAAAAATGTAATATCATAATAAAGCAAGGCTCCCTTCTGACAACATGAAGCCAGAGGTACCGTTCACAAAGAATATGAAGCTAGAGCCAGGCACTTGTTTCATCTTCCAGTTCTTATCATTGTCTTGCCCTTCAAGCATCATAAAAGGAAGACATTAATAGATCTACCCCTATCTACTCTGGAAGTCGATTTTTTCCCTTGCTCCCTAGCAAAAGCTTGACGAGTGAAACCTACTTTTTAGAAATTGCAAAATATTAAATAAAATGTCAAATGTAATTTTTTACATTTTCATGATAGTTTTACAATGTAATTTCTGCACAAAGGAAAGCTGACATGAGTGGGATTGCTAAAACTATATCAGAAATATGCTACAAAATGTAGGATATAAATGAAAAAAAAAAAAATCTTCATCAAAAATGGCTACATTTGTTTGATCGCCAATCCCCGTGAAACCTGATGTTGGCAGCAGAAGAATGCTGACTCTAAAGCTGTTCATTAACAGAAGGTTTTCGTTGAGGTTGGAGTCTCTTCTCTTTAATACATTTTCCCAAGTGGGAGATATCAGGACGCTGTCAAGCTAATGTCAACCATAGGATAGTTGGCAAATCTCATGTAAATCAATGGATTCAGAGAATGCAGAGAGAAGAGGATTCATGTTTTTCTGGAAATAAATGCTGCCATTGCTGAAAAGGGCCTTTTATTGGAGAGTTACAGGACATCATGTCTGGGTTGGCAGTCACCTAATAACTAGGTGCTATAAAATGC
Source organism: Anomaloglossus baeobatrachus (assembly GCF_048569485.1). Taxonomy (NCBI): domain Eukaryota; kingdom Metazoa; phylum Chordata; class Amphibia; order Anura; family Aromobatidae; genus Anomaloglossus; species Anomaloglossus baeobatrachus. The sequence goes on from NC_134356.1 coordinate 396,051,274, forward strand.
AAAGATTATTTAATGAGGGATGATTTATTATCTATTTCCAATCTTACTTTATATTTTTTAAAATAAGACTAATACAAACGCTGATTTAAGATTAAGGATAGAAGTGGAAATGATCCTCTTAATTGCTCTGAATTACAGCAGTATGTGTAAAAATCCTTCAGATAGCCTCAAATGAAGTAGTATTAGTACTAGTAATGGTAGTAGTAGCATTGTTGGAGTAGCTGCAGGCTTAAGCTGATGGAGTGTGTTGAGTGGATTGCAGATGGCGCTGTTAGAATTTAGTACTCTACTGTTTGATGTTTGGTTTCTGTGTTGGTTCTCACAATGTAATCCTCCATGTTGTGCTGATGATGAGAATGGCTTTTGTATGTCCCAAGTAAAACAGTTCCTTCTCCCACAATGTCTAAGTGCTAAATGATTCTGCTGAAAGGTAAAATCCGCAACATTACTTCCATCAGTTTTTTATATCACATGTAGCAAGCTACCACAACAGCAAGGTTCTGGCACTGAAAACGGAGTTGTCTTTGTTGAATTCTAATGATATCTAAACTAACAGTGATCTAGTAGCCAACATAAAGGAAGGGAAGAAATATCCCGTAGTCCATTCTTCTATAAAACATCCAAATTTATTTAAGCATTTAACACGAGAACTACTGGACTCGTGACACCTATATAGAAATACATGGTGCAAAGTAGTCAAAATGACTACCTCAGTAGTTCTAGTGTTAAAATCCTCTTTAAAAATTACATGTTCCAGACTCCTTGCCTTGGCTTACGCATTTTGCACCATAGTCCTTTCACAAAGTCCTGTTGATGTCAAAGAACGTGAACATTAAATAAAAAACCCCAAAGAATCTCCAAAAATCAAAAATAATCACAGAGTATCTGAATGAACCAACTATGTGAAGTTCTATTTTTTCAAATATGTTTAAGGCATTTCACAATGATGAGTGTTTTGGGATGTTCTTAATCCATAAGCAACATGTGTAACAGATCAAGCTAATTATTCCTCTGTGAGTGTTTGTGATTTCTGGTGATTCCTTGGTTTTCTTACTTAATAGTCCTGTTATTTGACATCAACAAGCCTTTGAGAAAGGACTACTGTCCAAAACACGTAAGGCAGGGCAAGGAGTCCGGAACATGGAATTTTTAAAGTTAAATGCAAATGCTTAAATTAATTTGGAGGTTTTATAGAAGAAAGGACTATGGAATTTTTCTTCCCTTCCTTTTTTTGGACTCGTATAGGTGTTTGACAGCCACCTGTCCTGGTCTGTGGATCCATCCAAGAAGTGGGGCGCCTACTATTCTTATGTAGTGGCCAATAAATGTTTTTTTTTTTCAAGGCTCTATTCACACCTGCATTTTGAGTTCTATTTTTCTGTTTTTGGAACAGACAAACGGAATTCATCTAGAAAATGGATTCATGACAAAGTAAAGCAAAGCGAACCCACTGAGTATAGTTCTATCTGTCTGGTTTCCGTTTTTTGCTTGTTTTTTGAATGGAACATAAAATGCTGGTTGAACAATTTTTAAATCAAGTAAAGAAAACCACTGGAAACTATGTTCGACTTCAGTGACTTTGAGCCCTTCAGTGTGAGGACCTAGAAGCCAAATCCATAGAACGCAGCTTAATGTTTGAGATTTGGTGTGGGTTTGAGCTTTATCTTTGATATTTTTCCTTATATGTAACATTTCAGAAGTATGTCAGTGGTTTTTCATAATCTATCTAGAAAACCTTACTCCAGATCTATAGAAACACTAAATTACATGTTTCCACAATTCTGTCCTAGTTTATAAGTAATTAATAGAACAATAAGGTCACACAATGGTAGATTCTCTCATGCGAAAGAATCAAACTGATTATGGTAGTGACATTCAGATCAAACTCTGATCAGGGTTTGATCAGAGTGTTGGCTTAGTAAGGTCTGATTCTCTGGGATGACAGAATTCGAGCACCCTGGGAAGATGGAGAACAAAATGTCTCCATTTTCTTCATTTTGTGAGTCTTTGGTAATCAGACTGTATTTGTATGTTATCCGACTACAATCTAAAGATTTCCATATACCCATAGACTTGAGTAAGTATGTGCTATATGAAATCGCAGCATGATATGGTTATTTCACTATCAAATTATTTTAGTGAAAAAAATTGACCATCAGCATTGGCCCATTGAATAACTTTGGTCTGAGAGCTATTCAATAAAATATCGGATAGCACTCGTCCGATGAATAAGCTCATGTGAGCGAACCCTTATTGTCATTATCCTCTATACATCTACCAGAGATGAAATTTAAGGCTTTTAAGACCCCAATGCAAACTGTATTAGGCTATGTGTGCAACTTAAGTATTTGCTTGCAGAAATTTCTGACCCATTTCTGCATCTCTTGGTAGGAAAAACACTGCAGTTTTGGTGCATTTTTTAATGCATTTTTCATGCATTCTGGGGTAGAAAAATGCTGCAAAAATTTTGAAAAAATTGACATGCTGCAAATTTATTTTTGCAACAAATTTACAATGGAAAAAAAGAAACTTGAGCAGAAAATGTCAGGATTCTCAGTGACTTTGCTGCAATAAGGATTTTCATACAGTTTTATGACAAATCTGCACTCGAAAATGAATAAAAAAAATGCTCTAAAAATGCACTGGGGTCCTATCTACACTTGTATTGTTGACCTCTCCCCATGCTTATGCTGCTGCACTACTATATTGTTTTGCCGGTTTTATTGTTAAAGGTTGAAAAATCAATAAAGATATATTAAAATGGTCAGAGTTTCATCTTACTGATGCTAAGCCAAGTTAGATGGAAAATGTCCAGCCGGAAAAAAAGTAATCCGAAAAGAAAAAAGAAGCAGGTTTCCTAGTGCTTAACATTTATATTCTAAAGAAAAATGCTGTTACTTGTAACAATGAATGGAATGGCAGGGACATCAATATTATCAGTCCACAAGAATGAGAGGAATGAAATATAGAGTATGTAAAATAAAGAACTAATCTGCTGTGAGCCATTCAGTAAAAACCTCTTTATCCCTTATGTTGGCACCAATGTGGTGTTGTCTACCACAGAGTAACCTACATATGTCGGTGCCGTCAAAGAGTTTTCAATGCTGTGAATTTGTGAGATATAATGACAATGCTGGAGCAGCTTATCTCTCCATGTCTTTATGTGATATTTATTGTGCTTCTTGTCCCACTGACACGCTACGATTGGACAACGGCAGAACTTTTAAATTGCATTTCTTCAGAAGTTCCCAAGACACTAGCGAACACGCAAATAACTGTATTGAAATGTGCCTGGTACGAATTGTTCAGCGTCCTAGCATATTTCAGGCAAGCCACAAAAGACCTGGATTGTGCCCCCTATAACGTGTGACCACTAAACATCCCAATATTTATTCATGGCAAATTTTTCCAACGTCTCTGCTAATAATGATAGTGGAATACAAGTAACAAAATATTTAATTTTTTCTAATGCCTTTTCTCATGCAGAGGAACATTACAATGTGGTTGTTAAATCTTTGTCATTTATCGTGCATTATATATCATCAGAAGAATGAGTCTGCATGCAAATTTATATGAAATGATCTAACAAAATTAATCCCAGCAAGCAGTGACTTTTATTACACATATCAAAAAGTCTTATCTTATGTTACAGAAGCTCATTGTATTTCAAGCAAGGCGTATCTTACTCTAGAATATAAATACACAATATAATATATATAATCTATAACATAAAATAATAATATATAATATACAAATAAAAAGTAACAAAATATATTTTTGAATCTTATTGATAATCACAATTAGGGTACCTCTTTGAAATGTATTAATGTCTAATTAAAGGGCATCCCCTTTAATTAGACATTAATACATTCAAAACAGGTACCGTAATTGTGATTATGAATGATAAAATACAAAGTATATCTAGTATGTGATTATCAATGATAAAATTGTGTTTATCTATGATAAAATACAAAGTTTATCTACTATGTCTCAATAAAGGGGATGTCCACTACTTGGGCAACCCCACTCATTTCCCCAGTGTAGACTCATTCCCCGAGTCTATACTCAGTTCCAAGGTGGCCACCGTTCCAGCGATGTCTGCAACTGCGTTCCCAATGTCCAGGTGACATGTTATGACACGCAAGCCCCACAATCAATCAGCGCTGGCTTCCTTCTCTCAGCTTTCAGATATTTGAGCAAGAAGTCAGCGCAATTCTCTGCTCCTGTTCAAATCTCCAAAGGTGACAGACATATGCCGGACGCTGATTGCTCATGGGGCTAGCGTGTCATAACAGTGTCACAAGGGCCCAGAGAACGTGGCTTCAAACATCACTCAAACCATGTCTGCACTGGCGGTGAGTATAGGCTTATTTATTTTTACGGGGGCGAACAATGGGAATGAGTAGGGGTTGTCCAAATAGTAGACAACCCCTTTAATGTCTACCGTAAATATGCTTATCCTACATACCATGCCAGAGATATTATTCTATTAAAAGACTTAGGGGTGCTTCACACACAGCGAGCTCACTGCCAAGATCGCTGCTGAGTCACGATTTTTGTGACGCAGCAGTGACCTCATTAGCGATCTCGCTGTGTGTGACACTGAGCAGCGATCTGGCCCCTGCTGCGAGATCGCTGCTCGTTACACACAGCCCTGGTTCGTTTTCTTCAAAGGCGCTCTCCCACTGTGACACACAGATCGCTGTGTGTGACAGCGAGACAGCGACAAATGAAGCGAGCAGGGAGCAGGAGCCGGCGTCTGACAGCTGAGGTAAGCTGTATCCAAGATAAACATCGGGTAACCAAGGTGGTTATCCGATATTTACCTTAGTTACCAGCCTCTGCAGCTCTCACGCTGCCTGTGCTGCCGGCTCCGGCTCTCTGCACATGTAGCTGCTGTACACATCGGGTTAATTAACCCGATGTGTACAGCAGCTAGGAGAGCAAGGAGCCAGCGCTAAGCAGTGTGCACGGCTCCCTGCTCTCTGCACATGTAGCTGCATTACACATCGGGTTAATTAACCCGATGTGTACTGTAGCTAGGAGAGCAAGGAGCCAGCGCTCAGTGTGCGCAGCTCCCTGCTCCCTGGACACACAGCTAAGCGGTGTGCGCTGGTAACTAATGTAAACATCGGGTAACCATACCCGATGTTTACCTTAGTTACCAGTCTCCGCAGCTTCCAGACGGCGGCTCCGTGCAAGCGCAGCGTCGCTTGCACGTCGCTGCTGGCTGGGGGCTGTTCACTGGTCGCTGGTGAGATCTGCCTGTTTGACAGCTCACCAGCGACCATGTAGCGATGCAGCAGCGATCCTGACCAGGTCAGATCGCTGGTCGGATCGCTGCTGCATCGCTAAGTGTGAAGGTACCCTTAGACCCTATTCATTAAAACTGGCATTGTACATGCCAGTACTAATGAAGGGGTTTGGTGGAGTAAGAGGCACCCACAACTTATTAAATCAGGTGTATCTTACAAGAAGTGTGCGCCTCCATCTTCCTCATCAGAAATCTTACTCCCCATTGGAGGAAGATTTCTGGTATAAAGTCCACCACATCGGCTACGTGTGCAGGAAGCCAGAGCTAAGCGGTGTACACTGGTAACCAGGGTAAATATCGGGTAACCAAGCAAAGCGCTTTGCTTAGTTACCAGATATTTACCCTGGTTACCAGCATACGCTGCTTACATAGAGTCGGTGCTCGTTGGTCTCCCGCTGTCAAATGGATTGTCAGAAGTATAAATAAATTTCTCCCACCAATTCATATATACATTAGTAAGGGAGGGTGAAAAACTCACTCCCATGCTACCCATGCTACATGCCTGGTATTGAATGTAGCATTGTCCCGAAATAAACAAAATAATTATTCCTGAGTAGGAGCTGGATCTTTCATCATTTTTTCTGGATTCTCTACCCTGATCAGTGTTGTTACCGGGCTCCATCACATTTATACCACTACAGGGGAGCTGGCCGTTATTTTTTGTTTTCCCTTATGCTTCCACCCAGTGCCTGTCACCTACCCATCTACTAAAGAATAGAATTCATCACTCTCAGCCCTTGTGCTGCAATGTCCTCCATCTCCTCCCTCAACTCTTGCTACCATGCTACCTGTGCTCTCAATTCTCCTAAGACTAACATGAACCATAATCCAAATCCCGGTAAGATAGATCGTAAGCTGTACAAGTTTTGAAATGCCCTACCACAAACGCCCTGCTGGGGAACCCCTAACCAAGGAGGAACAGTGCGTTAGATGTGCATGAACAATACTGGAGAATGGCAATCTGCACTATATTCAATGTTGCTGCATAGTCAGAACATTCATTATTTCAAGGAACAAACTTAGGAACAAACTAGTAAGGAACAAACTGGCAGGATCTATCTTTTGTTTCCTGCCCACACATTTACTAAGCCGAAAACTGAACAAGAGATTTGTACTGCACATTGACGCGAGGAAATATATGTGGTGTAATCTGTATTTACCTATTAGAGCAATAGACACCCCCAGAATCAATAGGACATAATTGCAGCCTTTGGAACAGATCTGACATATTAACGCAGTTGCAATAAAAAAATTGGGCTAAAGATGTTTGAACTAGCAGGGGAGAAGAACAAGGGCAAACTTAAAAAAAAAAGAAAGCCATGGATGTAAGGAAAGAACACGATGAAATTGGAAAGAGAGAGCTAGCAAAGGTATCATTAGAACAAAATAGGTTAATGGGAATGAGTGCTGTTAAAAGCATTGCCCAAGGGCTTTTCTTTCAGATACCAAGAGGAAAATATTATCTTATAACTCAAGTATAAAAAAATTGAAAAGAACAAAGTGAAGTGGAAATAGTGGATGTGAATGTTATAAAATGTGTCTGCTGTGCTTCATACTTTAACTGTTCCTTCTGCTTAATGTACTTTTAGAGCAGTGGGTGATAAATATGTACATGGTTAATGCACTCCTCCTAAATTTAGACACAAGTAGAGCAATATAGCAAAATGCTGTCAGGTCAGACCGGGAAATTGATAAAAGTACATCGTACTTATCGGAATGAATAGTGATCTCTATAAAATGAAAGAACTAGGCTTAGAGAAAAAGAATGAGTTTTAGAAATATTCCATTCATGACAAATATATTTAAAGTTAAACATATTCTAATATATTCTAATATCTATTATATGTATAGTCCTAAATCCGACTCACATGTGATTTCAATATATAACATATTTTTTAATCACTTTTATTCTTTTATATGTAACTTTCAGTCATATAGTTTTGGCTATATGTTCTTAACTGATATTTTCATAGTCCAGAGCTTAAAGGCTCTTACTTTGTCTATCAATATGTCTGTATAGGTTTTCTACTTTGTATCCCTTACCATGTAATTCCTGATTTGCTGATAACTGAAACTCTGTTACAGCATTATTATCACTTTGTTTACAAATATATTTTTGGGAAAATTGACTTGTGCCCTAAAACCCTATTTCCAGGTTACTGCTGATGGGTCTGTGAGAAAGCTTTGGTGGGTTTAAATTCTTTGGAACATCCTTGTTTTATTTCACTAGATTGCTAGAATATCTATTTAAAGAAGAGTTAGGATATGTGCCCATGGGACAATGTACCCGCGGATATATCCGCAGGTTCGTCCACAGGTTTCCCGCAGCAGCTCCCCAGAATCCGCAGCTATCCATTGCTGCGAGATTCCAGCAAAATATCTGCGGTAAACCTGCGAACATTCGTGTGACTGCGGAAGTCCCGACCTCTATCTCCATAGTGGAGAAGCGGGACTTCTGCAGGTATTTCCGCAGAAATAACTGACATGCAGTTACGTGTGGCTGCGGGACATCCACAGCATGTTCCGCAGCCGCACATACCGCAGCATGGACACAGCCCTCCCCATGTCCCATAGGATAACATGAGGAGTGTCTGTACTTGCTAAAACCTGCGGATTTATCTAGAAAATCCAGATAAATCTGCAGGTTTTCCGCAGCAAAATCTGCAGGTACATTGTCCTGTGGGCACATAGCCTAAATTTGTTGAAGAAAAATTAATTCACCTAAAATTCTACAAAAGATTTGGGCTTTTCTGAACCAAAATGTTTTGTGATCTGCTTCTTGTGATTTCAGCAAAATGACAGTGGTCTGTCCATTATTTTGCTTGATCGTAGAGGCCATTCATCTGTCCCACCACCACACACTGCACACTGTCCGGTGCTCTGTATGTCGTTGTTGGCTCTTCAGTCATCTTCACTCACAAGAATCATTTTGGGCTTAAATGTCATGACATGTGTCAAAACATCATGATGTCATGACATGCCAGAGGTCAAGCCATCCCCTTGGGTAACGCACTTCATGGCACCATGTTGGGTACTAACTAGCCCTTGGGTGATGCGAGTCATGATGTCTGAGGCCTTCTCGAAGCCAAGAGCTCTGACACAAAGTGAAAGATATGTAAAGGACCAGAAGAAAGGAGTACCAAACTTGGGGCTATGGCAAAAAGACAGACGAATGATGAGGTATTCCACTCCATGCTTATTATGCTCTGGGGTCAAGAGAGAGGAAAAACTTCAATGTGAATCAAATTTCCTGGCCAAATTCAAGCAATATGCCAAATTAAAATGTTAGCAGATTTGCTCATCAATATAGCTCTATATTAAATAATATCTGTCACCAGATTTCACAAACTGCATACATTACTAAATAGTTGTCTTAGACCTGTATTTACATTAAAAATAATCCAGAATGGCTGTATAATCCTTCATGAACGTTAAACTCAATCCCATCTAGGCTGACTGACAGATCCTCATTGTCCCTCCTGCTGCTGAGACCTCACACTGCTCAGCACAAGCTGCAGTCAGTAAGGCTGAGTGGGTGGAGACTGAATATACTTGAATTTGTGAGCTAATTTATTCCATAGCTATATTTATCATCTTAATACCAGGAATATACAGCCATAGTGGCTTTGATTTTGAAAGCAAATATACCAGTCTCATAGGGTCAATAATAATGCACACAGCTTGTATTGCTAGATCCGGTGGAAGATCTGATTTAAGAAGCCGTAACTTAATTATTTTAGAGTTAATGGTGTAGGTGGAATTTGTTAAGAATACTATCTACTCTTAATGTTCTTTTACAGCATTAACCGATAACTTCTCATAGGCAAAATCTCCCTTCCCCACGTTAAGTCTCCTTCCCCAATAGTCAATGTTAGTTTGTTACTGTATATTATTTTGCCTCTGTATGTTATTTATGAATTATATGTATAAAACTGTGTACACAAGTACAGCATTGTGTAATTAATAGTGCTATAATAATAATAATACTTAAGAAATGTTAAAGATCCAAATATATACAGTATATTATGGCATACCCAATCTATCAAACATAGGTAGCTGGTGTTGAAATGAAGTGTCTACGGTTACTTTTCCTGGCAATAAATGCTTCCTTTAAGACTTTATCCTTTTAGAAGTGAACTGCTGTGGGGAAGCAAGAGGTCTCCAAGGAAGCCTTTAATTTGGAGAAACATGTAGTGTGTTATATTATTTAACAAAACAATAACTGTTTCACCATATGCAACACACTTGCTAGTTGTTTCCTCTCCTATTCCCAGACACAAGGGAAGACAAAGAAATAACTGTGATTTATTGTATGGAAATTGCTGCAATATTCATTTTTAAACCAATATATGATATGAATGCACATGGAAATGGAGAGAAATAATTAAGCGAAGACAGAGGTATCATCATTATTAGATAATCACCACCCCAGGGCATTAGAGATTCCAAGTGCTCCCATCCCATGAGGACCAATTATTGGCACTAACCACACCTCCTTATTTGAATCTGCTTTTTAAGAATTTGTTTTCTTTAGTGAGAGCGGAAGGAAGGGTAGATGAGGATTTAAGAGGCAGAGAAGCATTTTACAATCTCTGCGATACATTTTGATGAGGAGGTAAATGTGACCAGCATACAGTAGGAAATAAAACTCTCCTTACAACACTCACTGTAAGATGTTACATAAATTCCTCGGTACTTCTTCTGAGATTAGCCTGAACAATAATCAGCACTTCACTTATAACCTTTACTTTTATCTTGTTTGTCAGCCGTTACAAGTCTGCTAGCAGCAATGGGTGATGCACAATTATGTGGTGGATACATTTTTGTGTGATATTATTATAAGAGAGGACAATCCTAATCAATGATTGACAGCTTTTCCTGCTGTGCGCGTCAATCACTGATAAGACTTGACTCCTAAGCCTAGAATGGGCATGGAGCTCGATAAATAAAGTACAAGTTATCCTTAATCTTTTCCTACTAACTATATATCAATCTGTTCAACAATCCTATAAAATTAAGCTAGCAGATCAGACTGCATGTGTAATGTGACAAGTTGCCTTTAAGTGTAATGAACAATGAATAACAGAAGCATTTTGCGCTTAATGATAAGTAATGTGTTTAGTGATGGAAAATTAGTAGAAATCATAATATATATATATATATATATATATATATATATATATATGCTTCACCTTAAATTTATAATAGCTTTACTTATCGAGTGTGTCTATAAAGGGACATTTCTGGAAATCTTACCTAATTATAGTATAACATGCTATATATAGGCAATTAAAGAGAATCTGTCAGCAGGATTTCACCCTCCAGCCTATGTAGCTCTTTCCTAGATACGTCCAGCAATATATTTATATGACCAGCCCCTTCCTCCATTACTGAGAAATCAGTGTTTGAATTGATATGTATATGCCCCTGTAGATCTGATGCCTCTGTCACTCCAGCTCTATTCCCCACACAATGCCATCTTCAGATGCTTCACTGATTTCTCCATTGTCTAAAGCAGGGGTCGGGGGACCTATGGCTTGCGAGCCAGGTTTGGCTCTTTTTATGGCTGCATCTGGCTCACAGACAAATCTTTAATTAAAAAAAAACGTTCCAGTTTGTAAGACGCACTTTTTTCTCCCAAAACTGTATATGGCTGTATATAACTGAATATGGCTTACTGGGGCAGCAGTGGTGGCGGAGGGTTGGCGATACTGAGGGCTAGTGGAGTGTCGTGACGACAAGCCTGCAGTAAGTGGCAGACTGCGTGCTGCTTTGAATCTCCCGCAGTTGACAAGATAACTTCAAGAAAATGGACGCAGAGGTGGCACGTGTGCAGATAGGACTCAGCAGCCATTTTCTTGAAGTTGATCTCATCAACTGCGGGAGATTCAAATCAGCCCTCCGGCAGATCAATGGCGCCGTGACACCCCATGAGCCCGCAGCAGTATCGACGACCCTCTGCTCACTGACCCTCTTGAGCAGCATCACCTGCCCTGTCTCCTGGGACCTTCTGAGTCATTTTGGCACCGCCGCTTCCCCCTGGTGAGTCTGGCTCAAACGGAATTACATTTTAAAATATGTCGCATTCATGGCTCTCTCAGCCAAAAAGGTTCCCTACCACTAGTCTAAAGACACACAGCACAGAGACTGTCATTCAATTAGGAGGGAATTAAGTTGTAAATAGAGCTGGAGTGACAGATGCTTCAGATCTATGGCCTTATTTGCATATCAACTGAAACACAGATTTCTCAGTAATGGAGGAACCCCTGTAAGAGTATTGCTGGACTTGTTTTTGAAAGAGCTAGAAACACATATAATTTGTTAAGGAGGTGAAATCCTACTAACTGATTCCTTTTAGAGTTAATGACAACTGTCTCTTATTACCATGTATAGGGGACAATGGGAATAATCAGTCAACAGTACTAGTTAAGGTCAGGACGTAGAACACTCAAAATATCAAGAATAATGAAAATACCATCCAAGATGATAAATCATTCATGATATACAGTATCTCAATAACATAATATAATGTCTAATGCATATCCTGCACTTTTTCGTAATAAAAATTTGGGTTACAATAAAGTGTAATAACAAAAGGTATGGTAATTTGTGCAGAAAGCAAATGTACTTGGTAATCATTGATGAACAGTTGAACGGGTGTTTTTTTTCATATCGAGTTGGGTTCCTTGGGTCCCGAGATAAACCAAGGGGCTTTTTTATTTGCAGATGGAATCTTTAGGGTCTCAAGATAAACAGATGTGCTTTTTCAGATGGACCCTTTGAGTGTCCAGATGAACATGCAGACTTTAAGGTCTCAGTTATTTCCATCTACTGTATCTGTTTTTAGAAGATTGAGTATTGACCATATAGTAGTTTATATACTGTATTTTTCGGATTATAAGACACACTTTTCCTCCCAAAAATTTGGGAGGAAAATGAGGGGTGCGTCTTAAAATCCGAATATAGCGTTACCTGGGGGTCCTGTCTGTGCAGCGATCGGGCGGCCAGGTGCCTGTGGCTGCGTGCAAGTGGCCGGGTACCTGTGCTTGCATGCGGGTGCCAGCCGGGTACCTGTGGCTGCGTGCGGGCGGCAGTCGGGTGCCTGTGCTTGCGTGAGGGTGGCAGCCGGGTGCCTGTGTGCGGGAGGCAGCCAGCACCGACAGGCACCCGGCTGCCGCCCTCACACAGGCAACTGACTGCCTCCCGCACGCATACACAGGTACCAGGCTGCCACCCGCACACAGGCACCCGGCTGCCACCCGCACGCAGCCACAGGTACCCGGCTGCCACCCGCACGCAAGCACAGGTACCCAGCCGCTTGCACGCAGGCTGCGACTCTGCATGTGGGCGGCTGTGCAGCAGGTTACCCAGTTTGTCCGCGGTCCCAGTTTCAAATGATGGCACCGGGAGTGGGCGCGTGCACAGATGGAGCTCTTGGATGAGAGCTCCATCTGCACACGCGCCGCTCCAGGCGCCATCATTTGAACCGGGACCGCCGGCACTGGGACACTCACCGCACCGGCCTGCTGCACGACTCACCCGCCGCCGCTGCTGCCGCCACCACCACGGACGCCGCCGCGCCTGCCACCAGGTACCCCGCCGTACCTGCCACCACTGACGCCGCCGCACCTGCCACCACTGACGCCACCGCACCTGCCACCACTGACGCCGCAGCACCTGCCAGCACTGCCCCGCCGCGCCTCCCACCACTGACACCGCAGCACCTGTCACCACTGACCCGCCGCGCCTGCCAACACTGACGCCGCAGCACCTGCCGCCACTGACCCGCCGCGCCTGCCACCACTGACCCGCCGCACCTGCCAGCATAACCTCTGCCGCCTGTGAGCCCGCTTTACCACCACTACTGCCCCCCTCCGGTAAGACAACACCGAGTATAAGACGGACCCCATTTTTATTTATTTTACCTTTTTTTATGTCTAAGTTTGGGGTGCGTCTTATAATCCGGTGCGTCTTATAAACCGAAAAATACGGTGCATGTTCTGTAAGGTCATCCTGGAAGCAGCCATACACCCATCTCTGAATTATGTGCCCACTGCAAGCTAGTAAGTAAAATATTAATTCTTTTCTATCCACAAAGGAATTGCAGCATATCTTAACATCTTTGCTTGACTTGAATATTCTGATCAGTGTCACTGGTACCATGAACCTATCCTTTATCAAAGTCTGGATTTAAATAACATTTAAATTCACAGGAACAGTGCTGAAAAGACGCCAAATACTTACAATAAGGATAGTTACAGCAATGATGATTTTAAGACCAATTATACAGGGCCGCAGTGATCCAAAACATTTTGCAGATGTAGATACGTTCATTAAGCTGAATAATTTATGGACTTAATGGGAGAAAAGCAGAAGGAAGGGAACATGAAGCCATCTGAATGAAATGATCACTATTCTTTAAATTTTTAAATACCTCGTAAAGTACATTCTCCCATATTTAAATGTTCTATATGGAAGTGCATTTCTCACGAGAAAATTTATAATGTGCTTTCATGTACGTTTCAAATTGGCATTAATAGTTCACAAATTCACTGTATGAACCTCAATTCATCACTATGGTTCTACCTAACAGGAAAAAAATACTTTTTTATGCTAAAATATTAGCTCTTAACTAAGTTGGACTTGGGGAAAAGTAAAGCGGTATTGAAGTAAGTTATTAGTGTGGCATGTTCCGTATAGAAAGAGTATGCCACTGCTTTAGAACATGGCAATTACCAATCTCGGGAAGGCATTGTGATGGGTGAAAAGTAACTATTCATGTGCAGATTATTCGTAACGAATCCCAAAGTACTATTCCGGTAATCATCACGAATAATGAACCCAACGCAAGTCAACAGAGAACCCAGGCATTTTTCTTGTCTTGACGAATACTGGAATAGTACTCAGTATTTGGTAAGCTTTATCCGAACACCAATAGGCAGTATTCACCCATTACTAGTTAACTTAGCTTAGGAATAGAGTTGAACAAAATTATTTGCATACTCCTTGTCCAACTGCCATGTTGGGAGACTGTGGCTACCAAACCAGAGCCCTGCAAACCTTCTACTGCCTGCAGCATACATGGCACCACTTCTGATCAGTAGGCCCCTGTAACATTATGCATGTGTTGGTGAGGATGCTCTGGGACCTAGCAATCAGAAGAAACACCAGAGGTGATGAAGGGAGTATGAGGTTTACAGGTTTTCCTGTGGCAGTCACAAACTACCAATGTGGTAGCTGGACTAGGGTTCTGCAAATCTTTTGGCTCAACTGTGTGGGGCTGAGGAACATGAGTATTCCTTAAAAATAACAACAATAAGTAGCCTCATGGGTTTACCACTGTACTTTAGGTTTATGTACTAAATGCAATTCCACCTTCAATTTAAAAAAGAAAGGCTGGGGGCGTTGTGGAGAACTAAATATATTTTACAAATAGATTTAAAAATATCAGTGATAACATCAATTGTAAATGCTCTCCTGGCTTTGCCTTGGCAATCGCTCATGTTTCTTTTCCATTCTCTGCCATGAAACTCTTGCGTATTCGCATTTCTATATCATTAAACTGTCCAGAACCATTTCACATGTGACACCGCTTAGCAGTGAAATGCTTATACATGTTGTTTACTGACATATATAGTAAATACATTTCTTTTCATGGGAAATTGCATTGTACTAATGTGAGTTAGCCTTGCACTTACTCATTGTTAGGAAAACTGACAGCCATGTATTTTCACCTGAAAAAAGCCACTTCTTTTTCTATCACCCCAGGGCCAAATCGCCAACACATTTGATCTCTATAATAAATGTCACTAGGGCTGTAGCAATCTAATGGCTACTGTCTTTCATTCAAACAAAGCCTGCTAGGAATTCAATATGACCTTTAAAATCTGCAGACAGGACTACCACACCTTATGCCAGGAAAAGCTAATGCTTGGCCACTGGACTCCTAATACATACTCACTTTAATGGATATATTAATGGAGGGAACGGCTTGTTAGTTTTAAAATAAAAGGAAGCTTTGAAACATAATTGCACGGCACCAATTGATAAATATGGTGCAATTCCGTCTGTCAAGAATTCTCTATGGCAATAATAACAAGGTCTATAGTGAAGCAACTTATTGAAGCTATCCCAGTGGAGCAACACGCAGGTCACTGTGCTGGACACTTGGCAATAGGCAAGTTCAATACCGAGCGAACCTGTCATCTGCGTGACTCATTGCACAGATCTCAGGCAATTTACCAGCCAGTGACCCTGTATTTTGCTGGGACGTTGTCATAAAGTCTGAAATTCTACTGACCTCATTTGGTCATTTGAGGTGAAGCTGCGGGGAAAAAAAAACGTATTCTAGCAAAGATCAGATAAATGCAGCACTTTCTGATTATTAAGTTGTCATAAGGATGTGCAAATACAAACTGATGCCCAAAATTATAAAGCCTAAATCATATACATAAACACATATTGTTTAAATATACTAATCTGATAATGTATTATACATACATACATACATATATATATATATATACATGAGCATTATTCCAATACTTCTAATATCTGCATGGCTAGGGCCCCAAGTGACACTAAGGTCATTTATAAGGATTACACAAGATTAGTGATGAGGAAGCATGCTGCTTGTTACTCGCTCGAGCATCAAGGTGCTTGGGTACTCAAGGAGCTCGGCCAAGTATCATGGGTGCTTGGATGTTTCATCTGTGAAACAACGACCACAACACACAGGCTTGCTTCTCTGCATAATGTGAGCAGGCACCTGAGGGAGAGCAATTCACAGTCTCTTAAAGGCTCTCCCAGGGCAAAAAAATGACATTTCTGGATGTAGTGTGACCGAAATAAAAACAACCTTGCCCTCCCTCCTGCTGGAAATGCTCTGTTTATGGCTGGCTGTATGTGGGTGGAGATCTGAACAGGCCAATCATTGATTTTCCATTATACTCCTTACTCGCGTAGAACTTATCCAAGCATCTGACCAGCTGGAATCGAGTAGACAGCATTCAAGCATTTTAGTGCTCGACCATCACTACACAAGATCTAACGATATGCAAATAAGTATGGTACGTATGGACATTTAAAGCTACATTCCTCCGAGGGTCAGCTGAGTTTATGACGCTGCATAATTTCTGCACTGTAGTCTACTCTCATATTTTTCATTGTGTTTTTGACACTGCATTTTTTATTGCACTTTTGATGCTGTGCTTTTTGTCTTTGCTTGTTGTGTCATCCTTTAAATAAAGCTGTTTAGTTTTTGAAACCTCCCGGTAATTACATCATTAGGTGTGGATTACATGCATTTTTGGTGCGTTTCCGCCACGTAAACTAAAAGCACTGTGTGTCTTTTACCTGCGGATTTTCAGCATCTAGTGCAAGTCTATGGGGAAAATTGGCACAGAAAACTGAGCGTTCCCGCAAGACAAATTGACATGTTGAGTATTCGAAAAACGCACCGCAGGTTAGTATACGCCGCATAAAAACGAAGCACAGTGGGCAAGAGATTTTTATTAATACCATTCATTTCTACCGTAAAATGCTGCATTTTGGACATAGAGAAAATACGCAGCGTCAAAAACGTGATTACCACTCATTCTTACAGGATAGAAACAGTAATAGCAATCCCATAAGTGGCACTGGATTAGCTATAGTGGGGCACTGAGAGGTTTCCCTATGCTATACGTGCCACGTAACAGCATATACAAGAAATTTACTGACTGTAAAAAATAAAAGAAAGCCTCTATTTTATCTTTGCTTCTCTTGCAATTGTTTGTACTTCATTCTCAGTCCTATAAATGTCTGCATTTGTCCTTACATGTCTGCTATAATTAAAGGGGACATTTACTTATCCAAAGGCAATTTAGAAAATATTCCACTCTCATTTTTCAGGCCAGGAAACAAAGGAAACAGCTTATTGCCCTAGGTGTTATTTTCAACAAAGGGAATCTCACCTTTTAAGTTACTGCACAAAGTTACCAAGGATCACTTAGGGGAATGCTACTAGGAGGTACTTCGTAGAATTAAAAAAACATCATCATGGCACAGTTGTCATCATTTCAATTAAAACATTTACTGATTTGTGGAGCTTTTTCTGCTCCCTGATGAGTCAGAAGCATTAGGATATGGATATGTGTGATCAGTTACAGCACTTTTTATGTGATAATGCCCTGGAAAAGCTGTAGATACATTTACTTTTTCTCTTAAAACAGGGTTAAAAAATTTAGTAACATAAAAAAAATGCAATGTCATTAAAAGAAAGTCTGACCAAAGGCTGTCATCAGTCTAATTTAGAAATTTGAATTTTTCATGCCCTAAATACCCTTTATAAGGGTAAATATACACACGTATAGTAAACAAGTCAATAGCTGAACATTAACTCATTTTACATGTATTCTGATGAACAAAGGGCTATTCCCATCTCCAAAATCCTATTCCAATATGTAGTACATGTAATAATAATATTATCAAATCCCTCCAATTAGAAATGTAATCTGGTTCTTCTGATTCACTATGTCGCTTGCTTCATGTGCAGGGCATTGCAGGACCTTAGGTATCAATGGTTACGACCACCAATATAGTCACAGTAAGTTAGTTGCTCATGGTCATAACCATGGATACCTAAGGTCCTGCAATGCCCTGAATATGAGGTAAGTGACATAGTAAATCAGAAGAACTAGACTACATTTCTAATTGGAGGTATTTGCTAATATTATTATTATTACACCTACTACATATTGGGATAGGATCTTGGAGATGGAATACCCCTTTAGCTATAGCATTGTGAGAAATCCAAATTCCAATTTGTATATTCATGGGGACCAAAGCAAGACTGGTACGACCGATTGTGCGATTTCACACATCGTACGATCGTACCTGCCCCCATCCTTTTTGCGTCACGGGCAAATCGCTGCCCGTGGCGCACAAAGTCGGTAACCCCCGTCACACATACTTACCTCTTGTGCGACCACGCTGTGGGTGGCGAACGTCCACTTCCTGGAGTGGGAGGGACGTTCGGCGTCACAGCGACGTCACATGGCCGCCGGCCAATAGAAGCGGAGGGGCGGAGATGAGCAGGATGTAAACATCCCGCCCACCTCTTTCCTTCCACATAGAGCCGGCGGCTGACGCGGGAGGCAGGTATGCGATGTTCATCGCTCCCGTGGTGTCACACGGAGCGACGTGTGATGCCATGGAAACGATGAACAACCGGCGCCGGATTTCAGAACCGATATTATGGAACCTAGTGACCAGTACACGACTCACGATTTGTGAGTGATACTGCGTCGCTAGGAGGTGTCACACAGGCTGGCATCGCCAGCGATGCCGGATGTGCGTCACAAAAAAACGTGACCCCGACGATCTATCGCACGATAGATTGTCTGGTGCAAAGCAGCCTTTAGATGTATGCTGTGGCTCACACGTTTCATGTGAATCTCCTATCTCATGTTTTCCCCCAAATGATTCCAACACTACAAATGCCTAAACTCACAGTGACAGAGGCACATGAATCCCCCTTTAAGCCAATGCCTCTGCATGATTTTTCACACTTCTCATCCATTCCTTCTCCATGTCCCCTGAATGTATGATTAGACATCATAGCATTTCTGCATCACACAAAAGAAACTTAGAATTGCAATTTTCGGGGGGTTTCAACAGCCTTCAGGAAATTTGTCAACTCTGGGAAGTCTTCTTTTTCTGGGAATCTTCTAGAAGTTCCAGGAGAGTTGGCAAATATGCATATGTCCTTATCTACAGCAAAGACATAAAGTAAAGGCCGCTTTATACACTGCGACATTGCTCAAGCGACCTCGTTGGGGTCATGGAATTTGTGACACACATCCGGTCGCTTTTTAACGATGCCATTGCATGTGACACCTTTGAGCAATTTTGCATTGTTGCAAAAATGTGCAAAATCGCTCATCGGTGACATGAGGGGTCCATTCTCTAATATCGTTGCTGCAGCAGTAACAAAGTTGTTCCTCATTCCTGTGGCAGCACACATCGCTCTGTGTGACACCGCAGGAATGAGGAACCTCTCCCTACCTGCCTCCCGCCCGCAATGCGGAAGGAAGGAGGTGGGCGGGATGTTACGTCCCGCTCATCTACGCCCCTCCGCTTCTATTGGGTGGCGGATCAGTGACGCAGCTGTGACGGTCACAGCGACGTCGCAGGGCAGGTAAGTAGTGTGACGGGTCTGGGCGATGTTGTGCACCACGGGCAGCGATTTGCCCATGTCGCACAACCGATGGGGGCGGGTACCCACGCTAGCGATATCGGTCACGATATCGCAGCGTGTAAAGCGGCCTTAAGGCCATGGGGTAGGTGAAGGTTTTTATATTTTCAAGTTCCAGGAGTGCACTGCTCCCTGGATCTCCAGGTTCCTTGCCTACATGGGGGCTTTGTTGTACTCTTAACGATTGGCAGCTCAAGTCAGCTACATGGCTACGTCTCTGGACCAGTGTTCTTCCCGATCTACTAATAGAGGCAGCTTTACATCTGCAGCATCAGATCCAGCAATCTGCTGAGCTTCAGAGCAGCACTCCTTGCCTAGGAAACTGGCCAACTCTGAATTGGCTGGTAACGTTAGCAACAAACTGAAATTCACATCCCCCCATTCTTGTCAATGAAGAGGATTTTTAAGAAGAGATAAAATGCTAAATTCTTGTTTTTGCAAAAATGTTGCAATTTTACCAAGTTAATAAATGATACCACCTATTTAAGAGCTTTTAAAGAAGGGACACAGGGTTGTTGGCCACCCCTTGTAAACTACCTGCCTATTTTTCAGTTCAGTGCTTGGAAATGATCATGCACTCTAGTTAATTATCATTATCTGTGAGATTTGATGCATAAATACTAGTCTTTATTAATTAAGTATGGACGAGGGTACTCGACACTGTCGTTACTCAATGGAGCATTGTGGTGCTCAGGTACTCACGTTGCTTGACCAAGTATCACGGGTGCTCGGATGTGTCATTCGTGAAACAATGACCACAACGCACAGGCTTGCTTGACTGCATGATATGAGCAGGCACCCCAAAGAATGCCATTTGCAGTCTCTGAATGGCTCTCACTGTGGCTTAAAACAACATTTTCAGATAAAAATAAAGCAACCCCCCCCTGTGGAAACGCTTTGTTTATGGCCTCTGCCACACTCACGTGAAAATCACGCGTGTGCCGCGAGACACGTATTCTCCTTGCGTGTTGCGTTAGGTAAGTATGTGTCTCTGTTACGTGCGGGCCGTGTGCTATCCGCGATAACATACAGAGAACCGGTAATTTACATACTCACGTGGTCCTTGCTGCTGTCCAGGGTACTGATTTTCCGCTCCAGCTACGCCCACTCCCCGCAGATGCTGCTTCCGGCCAGGCAGAGGGGCAGAGATCAGCGCCCGTGACATCACGCCCACCTCCTTAACACGCTCATAATGAGCGCCGGCCGGCAGCAACGGTTTACAGCAGAAGATTCTGCAGGGCTGAAGGAGGTATTTGTTTTTTTTTTATTTTAAAATAAACACACGTGTTTCTCTGGCGCGTGTCACACGGGACCGCATCCACACTACATCCGGGTGGTACGGGTGTGGGCCGTGTGACACCCGTGATGCCGGAGAAAAACGGACATGTCGGTGTTTTTTAAACACGTACAAATGGACAATGCACACGGACACACGCTCCGTGTGGATTTACGTTAATGTGCCTGTTACTATAGGGTAACATTGGTGTACGTGTCTCCGGTACGTGAAAAAACTGCAAAACACGTACCAGAGGCACGAACGTGTAACAGAGGCCTATGGCTGTATGTGGGTGGAGAGTTGAACTGCACAGTTATTGACTTCCATTATAATCGTTACTCGAGTTGAGCCCTTTTTGAGTGTCTGACCTGCCCAAGCATTTTAGTGTTCGCCCATCACTACTCACGGCTGTTCCTTTTTTTTCTATCTAGCAAACTGTCCATCTATCTATCTATCTATATATCTATCTATGTATATCTCTGTACCTGAAGTTGTACTATAAAAGATAAAGAGAGAGGGAGGGAAAGAGAGGAGCTGTCTTGTTAACAGGAGGCTTGGCAGACGAGAACAGCCCTGCCACTGGGTCAATCCGTTAGAATAAAATTGTCATTTGATTAAAGATAAAATAAATTAGTCGGTAAGCACCATTGGTTGGCGTTGGCTATCAAACACTTCAAGCACTCATGAAGTGTGACCACCTATTAAGTAAATGTTTGTTACAACAGTGAAGAAAAATGGACTTAATACACGAGCTGTTTTCAAAGGACAACGCTGAAAACCGAGGATTCTCAAATAATACAAAAGGAAGCTGCACAAAGATATAGCGAAACCTGCAAGAATCAGCACGGAGAATGCTTTTGATATTGACACTAAGCTTTTATTATGACAGAAGCTTTGTAAAACTAGAACTTTTTTTTAATAGAAAGAGTGTTACAGAGTGGTGTTTGGCATATTCTCTCATAGAAATACATTTCTGCAGAGGCCAAAGTGACACCATTTTTCCAACAAAGCCACGCGTTTTCAAGAGCGAATGCTTTGTTACCCTAAAAGTGAGCTTGGAAACGCTAAAGATAAATTCTCAACTCCAGCTTTATTCTATATTAAAGTCAACCAAAACCATAATATATCTTGCGGGCAATTTAACCAAGCATTACAATGCACAGATTTTACATCATTTAGATGTTTAAAATATAGTATTTTTACATAGATAGAATGTAGCTGGCGGTGTCTTTAGGCTGAATATGTAAATCTAGTGATGAGTAAAAAAATCTCTACATCCAAACATAATACACATTTATAAAATTATAATGAGAAATATAATATAAGACAAAAACCATAGAGCTACTTTAGCCAGTCAGCTAAAGATGGCTACACATGAGACAGCCGCAGACCATATGTTTGTTTAACAACGATCCTTTCAAGATTTAAAAAAATATGCATGCTCGCCTCAGTTGGATGTGCATTTTTGTTATTTTTTATGATTTTCCCAGATCCTTCTTTAACCCAACATCTGCTGTCTAGGTAGACAGGTATGATATATGAAGGATGCATGCTAGTTCTGCACTATGGCTTAATCTGCACATGCGGCAGTAATTTGCAAACACATACACTACAGTTCAAAAGTTTGTGGTCACCCAGACAATTTTGTCTTTTCCATGAAAAATCATACTTTTATTTATCAAATGAGTTGCATAATGAAAATAAATATAGTGCAGACATTGACAAGGTTAGAAATAATGATTTTTACTTGAAATAATAATTTTCACCTTCACACTTTGCTTTTATCACAGAAAGCTCCTTTGCAGCAGTTCCAGAATTTGACTTTGCAGACCTTTGACATTCTAGCTGTTAATGTGATGAGGTAATCTGGAGATACTTCACCCCATGCTTCCAGAAGCCCCTCCCACAAGTTGGATTGGCTTGATAGGCACTTTTTGTGTACCTTATGGTCAAGCTGCTCCCACAACAGCTCAATAGGGTTGAGATCTGGTGACTGGGCTGGCCACTCCATTACAGATAGAATACCATCTGCCTCCTTCTTCCCTAAATAGTTCATGTATAATTTGGAGGTGTGCTTTGGGTCATTGTCCTGCTGTAGGATGAAATTCGCTCCAATCAAGCTGTCCACAGGGTATGGAATGGCATTGCAAAATGGAGTGGTGACCTTCCTTATTCAAAGTCCGTTTTACCTTGTACAAATCTCCCATTTTACCAGTACCAAAGCAACCTCAGACCATCACATTACCTCCACCATGCTTGACAGATGGCGTCAGGTACATGTCCAGCATCTTTTCAGTTCTTCTGCGTCTCACAAATGTTCTTTTGTGTGATCCAAACAACTCAAACTTCAATTCGTCTGTCCAAAACACTTTTTTCCAATCTTCCTCTGTCCAATCTCTGTGTTCTTTTGCCCATATTAATCTTTTCCTTTTATTAGCCAGTCTCACATATGGCTTTTTTTTTGCCACTCTGCCCTGAAGGCCAGCATCCCGGAGTCACCTCTTCACTGTAGAAGTTGACACTGGCATTTTGTGGATACTATATAATGAAGCTGCCAGTTGAGGACCTGTGAGCCATCAATTTCTCAAACTAGAGAATGTATTTGTCTTGTTGCTCAGTTGTGCAGCGCGGCCTCCCACTTCTCTTTATACTCTGGTTAGAGCCTGTTCGTGCTCTCCTCTGAAGGAAGTAGGGAATCTTCAGTTTCTTGGCAATTTCTCGTATGGAATATCCTTCATTTCTAAGAACAAGAATAGACTGTCGAGTTTCACATGAAAGTTCTCTCTTTCTGGCCTTTTTGAGAGTTTAATGGAACCAACAAATATAATGCTCCAGATTCTCAACTAGCTCAAAGGAAGGTTAGTTTTATAGCTTCTCTAATCAGGAAAACTGTTTTCAGCTTTGCCTCTATACACCTATGTAGATATTGCATTCAAAACCAGATGTTTGAAGCTAGAATAGTCATTTACCACATTAACAATGTATAGACTGCATTTGAGTTTAATTTAATGTTAGCTTAATTGAAAAAAAAATGTGCTTTTCTTTCAAAAATAAGGAAATATCTAAGTGACCCTAAACTTTTGAACTGCAGTGTGTATATATATATATATATATATATATATATATATATATATATATGATACAATAGCTAAATATAAGCACACATTTTGATCCAAGTGCGTGAGCTTATCTGCCATCGACAGGGTGACCCCTTTTACATTGGATCCTGTATAAAACTGTTCGGCTTGTTCCTGGGCCTAAAACTAGGGAAGATGGTATCCAGTTATACTTTAAACTAAGTAAACAGATGGGTGAATGCCAGCAGTGTCACTGGCAGGTGGGCTCATACATTTGGATCAAGATGATGGCGAAGCACCTCACATTTCTATGTCCGTAGCAATATTACAATTCTTGTATTGAATATTTGCATAGTACTGTTGAATAGTTGTAAAGACATTTCTATTGCCGTCATGTGGTACTTGCATTGGTGTATTCATTTGATAGTATAGGTAGTGCTGACCAATCTAGATTTTAATTTGCACATGCAGATTTACAAAATCAATTCCAGTACCAAAAATAATGCAATTGTGACATTATTCATAAAGGTAAAATTGCCAAATTACAAAAACCAAGAGTGCCATTACACACAACAGAGCCATTGCAACTAATCGGAACCCATCTGTCCTTTTTCTAACAACATTTACAGACATTCATATGATTGGTTCTTGTGCAGATTCTTCATTTTTGGATTGTGTCAGTTTAAATAAATGGGACCCATGTTATCTGCAGCCAGACCACCACATCAAAGTGTCGGAACCACATCAAATTAATCAATAGGATGGGGAATGAATTAAAGGCAAAAAAGATGAACATGTCAACAAGAACAATCCATTAAGCCCCCTCCCCTACAACCGTTCAATGATAAAAAGATGGAATTGGCGACACAAATGTTTTCTCTGAACATCCTGGAAGAATGTTCTATGTGACAGACAGAAAACACGTCTCACCCGGGCTTGTTAGCGCTCCCAGTGCGCTAGTCGTGGAGAGAGGATTTGCATTGGTGGTGGTTGCAGAGGTTTGGGCTGCGGCTGCTGCAGCTGCTAAAGTAGCCAAATTCTGTAATTGCAAAGCATTCATGCCTGTGTAGGAAACAAAAGAAACCTTCAGGGACAATGTAAAAAAAAGAATTCACTGCTTTGTGAATAGGTTTCCTGCTTTGCTGATTGTGATGAAATTTGAAAATTGTCAGACCTAATGGAAATGGTAGTGTCACAGAGTTAATGGAATTCTAGGTACCGGTCCACTTCAATAACACAGAATACTTCGCCATGCCTTCACGCCCTATATAACTACATGTGACAACATTTAACAAGAAAAAAGTCAGACTTAATGGGCACTTAACATTGACATAAGCCAAACTTTCAGAACTACTAAATTTGTGGAAAAAATTGGAAATTGTGTACACATTTTTGGGACTTAAACTGCCCTTCCACATTAGGTCAACTTTTTAAATTTTAGTTACTTTTTAGTCAGTATAGTAGAGCATGCTGTGTTATTCAATCCTCTAAATTAAAGGTAGCAAACCCGTTAGAAGTTAAAAGGACTTGTAAAGATATATACTATATATATATATATATATATATATATATATATATATATATATATATATAGTATATATCTTTACAAGTCCTTTTAACTTATAACGGGTTTGCTACCTTTTTATATATATATATATAAAAAACACATCTTGGACCCTATGGTACAGCTCATGCCTTAGTCCCCAGAAAAAAAGGAGTTACCTCCATGAAGTAAAAAATGACATGGGGATCAGTAAATGTTCCTTGTCCCAATTGACTGCCATCCCGTTCAACTGTGGACCTCAATTTCTATGCCCAATGACCAAATACATCTAATTTTTACATTTTGCCTTTTGAGAAGCAGAAGTCATTATTACATTAGAGACAACTCAGGTCATATAATAAAAGAACAATAAGTAAAAATCAGTAAACTCTACACTCTGCTGTTTAGATTGGAAATCTCTCTGGCCCTTCCTAATTTACCTTGGGTTTTACGTCACCATAATAAAGAAGATGCCTCAGGAGTGAATATATTTCTCCCCTCTGGAGGTATTTCCATAACCTAAATTTAGAGTTGACACACTTTTCAATTTTCTATCTTAAAAAATTAGTTTATCCTGTGTAATATTATAATGTATGAACCTTTTATCTCACTAATGATAACCTCAAAGATTTTTTTTATTAGTAGCAGTAATTAAAGCAATTGTACTCAATTATTTAATGGGGTTATCCAGGACTGATATATTGATGATGTATTTTTTAGCAAGCCATACACATTAGATGATTGGCCGATTGTTTGGCCAACAGACATTTTGACCGACTCTGCCATACTCATTTGGCTGAGTACTCCTGTGTTCGCTATCAACCGGAATTTGGACATGCCCAATTGACATCTTCCCCAACTATCAGTTGACAGGTGACCCCATAACAATTAGGCCGTCATCCGTACCTATCAATATCGGCAAGTTTTGCCGAGATTAGTCTAAAGTGTATGGGTCTTTTTAAAGATTGGTTATATTTATTTTACTCAGTTATATAGTGCCACTGCACTTTACAGATGTGATCATCACTGTCACCAATGGGGCTCACACTCTAGATTCCCCATCAGTATCTCTTTGGAGTGTGGGAGGAAACCAAAGAACCCGTAGGAAGCGCATGCAAAGAGGAGAGAACATACAAACGCCTTGCAAATGTTGTTTAGGTGGGAATTGAATCCAGGACCCCAGGGCTGCAGTGCTAACTATTAGTACCCAAAGAACACAGTGATAAAGCCAATACACCAAGACTCTGAACAATGTGTTCTGGATGTCCTCCTGGAGTCCTTTATAACCACTTTAGTTTGCAAAAAATGCTCTTCATCAGTCTGAAAAATTTGGGATTAAATGGGCACAGGCTGTGTGTATTATACTAGTATTCTGTATATGTAATTTATACAATTTCATTGTTTTTATAGAAAACTAAAAATGGCTTTTTCTGTTGGTAAATATCATCGGTTTTCAGTATTCCAGTCAGGTTCCCATGCATGGGTGGTCACAATGCCATAGTATGCATGTTTACATAGCAAAATGTGGTCAGTACAGAATCGCCATTTGTTAGGATCTGTTATAATTTCTGTTGAAATGTTAAATGAAGGAGTAAACCACATGGAGATGTTGCCTTATAAAAAAATGATTGTGTGGGCAGGTAAAGCAGGGAGTATGGAATTATACTGTGCACAGGATGGAGTGTATGCTCTGAGAGCCAACTATGAAGTGATAACATAAGCCGAGCAGCACATATAATACATGATACATATTCATGTTCTGTACAGATAAATACACGCTTTACTTTTGCCTGGATATCGGCATATTTGGAATCTATTTTTACCAGCATTATACATTTTCTATGTTGGAAACAAGTCTAATAAAATAGTTGTCTTGTGACAAATGCATTTATTTTACAATAGTTCAGACATTGAGATTTATTGATCTATGGAAAGATTTTTTCTTTAAGGTTGGCAATTTAAAAATGTAACATTCACCTTAGGTATTTTTTTGTCTTATTGTTCATAATGATTATCATAAATCTGCATATCAATAAGCATGAACAGATGTCAGTTGTTATGAGCGCTTGCCAATCAGGCCTGTTAGAAAGTGACAGATGGGTGGTGATAAAAACATTCTCACAAGGCCTATTAGCACATTCACCGAAAAATGTTGTAGTGTCTGTACAGTCCCAGATGCCGCTGTGTGAAAATAAGGGTCTATTTACAAGTGCGATATGTGTACGCTCATGACAAAGGCTGCCCCATACAGACATAGACGTGCAAAATAGAAGGCAATTATCACCACGCCAGATATTCTATCTACTAGTAGTACCGATCACAAATGGATATAATCTATATCTATCTATCCATCGGTCCATCCATCCATCCATCTATCTATCCATCCATCCATGTATCTATCTATCTATCCATCTATCTATCTATCTATCCTCTATCTATCTATCTATCTATCTATCTATCTATCTATCATCTATCTATGTATCTATGTATGTATCTATCTATCTATCTATCTATCCCTCTATCTATGTATCTATGTATCTATCTATCTATCTATCTATCTATCTATCTATCTATCTATCTATCTATCATCTATATATGTATCTATCTATCTATCTATTTATCATCTATGTGTGTATGTATCTATCTATCTATCTATCTATCTACAGTGAAGGAAACAACTATTTGATCCCTTGTTGATTTTGTAAGTTTGCCAACTAACAAAGACATGAGCAATCTATAATTTTAAGGGTAGGTTAATTTTAGCAGTGAGAGATAGAATATCAAGAATAAAATCCAGAAAATCACATTGTATAAATTATATAAACTTATTTGTATTTTGCATAGAGAAATAAGTATTTGATCCCCTGCCAACCATTAAGAGTTCTGGCTCCTACACACTGGTTAGCCGCTCCTAATCAACTTGTTTCCTGCATTAAAGACAGCTGTCTCTAATTGTCACCTGAATAAAAGACTCCTGTCCACAGATTCAATTAATCAGTCAGACTCTAACCTCTACAACATGGGCAAGACCAGAGAGCTTTCTAAGGATGTCAGGGACAAGATCATAGACCTGCACAAGACTGGAAAAGGCTACAAAACCATAAGTAAGATGCTGGGTGTGGAGACAACTGTTGGTGCAATAGTAAGAAAATGGACGAAATACAAAATGAGTGTCAATCGACATCGATCTGGGGCACCATGCAAAATCTCACCTCATGGGGTCTCCAGGATCATGAGGAAGATGACAGATCTGCCTAAATCTGGTAGGAACTTGTTAATGATCTCATGGCAGCTGGGACCACTGTTCCCAAGAAAACCATTGGTAACACATTACACTTAATGACTTAAAATCCTGCAGTGCCTGCAAAGTCCCACTGCTCAAGAAGTCACATGTGCAGGCCCATCTGAAGTTTGCCAATCAATGAACACCTGGATGATTCTGAGAGTGATTGGGAGAAGGTGCTGTGGTCAGATGAGACAAAAAATGAGCTCTTTGGCCTTAACTCAACTTGCCCTGTTTGGAGGAAGAGAAATGCTGCCTATGACCCAAAGAACACTGTCCCCGCTGTCAAGCATGGAGGTGGAGATATTATGTTTTGGGAGTTTTTCTCTGCTAAGGGCACAGGACTACTTCGCCACATCAATGGGACAATGGATGGAGCCATGTACCATAAAATAACATACAGCCAAGGCAACAAAGGAGTGGCTCAAAAAGAAGCACAATAAGGTCATGGAGTGGCCTAGCCAGTCACTAGACCTTAATCCCATAGAAAACTTATGGAGGGAGCTGAAGCTTCGAGTTTCCAAGCGTCAGCCGTAAAATGTTAATGATTTAGAGATGATCTGCAAAGAGTAGTGCATCCAAAATTCCTCCTGACATGTCAACAAACCTTTTCGTCAACTACATCTATATATCTATCTATGATTCTATCTATCTATCTATGTAAAGTATCTACTAATAACTATTAATTGACTTAATATAGCAATTTACTTAAATGATGATTACTGTTTAGTATTAGTACGTGTTAATTTACAATTACTAGAAATAACAATAAACATCTTACAACTTTGAAAGAGACAAGACTAGTCTCGTGTATTTACGATACTTTGTGTGTCATAAAATCTGCCATGCAGGAACAGTGTATTCTTTCTAATGTATTGCTGGCTGTAAAGCATGCTGAACAATCTCCACGAGGAATTGACAAGCAATAGATTATTTTACATTATTACATTAACATGCTTTCCCCTTGATGTGCAGTAAATGTGACAAGCACGAATAATTCTTCATACAGAGACACAATATAATAATATAAAATGGTCAATACAGAGCGTAAGATACTGATTAATTACACAGTTGTTTTACTTCAGAGCAGAATCAGCTACTGCGCGAACAATGTCCCTATTTCATTATTAGTAATTATTCATGATGGAAGCCTGTGTGAATACCATTGGAAGAAAGTTCTAATTATTGCAAATAAACCGCACAAAAATATAGTATACTATTTTTTCACAAAGGATGACATTATGACTTGTCCTTTGCAAGCATTGCACTGAGTTGTAGGCTGTATTGCAACTAAGGGAAAAAGTAACTATGGTATTTAAATCATCTTCCATTGCGAGTGTGAGTGAGCGGGAGAGTGACTTGTGTCTAAAGGTTGCTTTACACGCTGCGACATCGCTAGCGATTTCTAGCGATGTAGCGAGCGATAGCACCCGCCCCCGTCGTTGGTGCAATATGTGTTGATCGCTGCCGTAGCGAACATTATCGCTATGGCAGCGTCACACGCACATACCTGTTCTGCGACGTCGCTGTTGCTGCCGAACAATCCCTCCTTCAAGGGGGAGGTGCGTTCGTCGTCACAGCGACGTCACAAAACGGCTGTCTAATAAAAGAGGAGGGGCGGAAATGAGCGGCCGGAACATACAACCCACCTCCTTCCTTCCTCATTGCCGGTGGACGCAGGTAAGGAGATGTTCATCATTCCTGCGGTGTCACACATTGCGATGTGTGATGCCGCAGGAACGACGAACAATCAGCGGCATGTACAATCACCGATATTATGAAAAGGAGCGAAGTGTCAACGTTCAACGATTTTTGCTGTTTTTGCACTCGTTGATCGTCACTCCTAGCTGTCATACGCTGCAATGGCGCTAACGGCGCCGGATGTGTGTCACAAACACCGTGACCCCGACAATATATCGTTAGCGATGTCGCAGCGTGTCAAGCACCCTTAACACTAGAAGTCCCAGAGAGGGGTCATTTAACATTTCTACCTTTGGAACCCAGAGACGGGTCGAAAGACCTGAAGGATTTTTAGCTAACATCCTATAATCACCGTCTTTTGTTCTGTAATTAAGGCCATTACTGTCGCACCACAGGAGGTTGTTGTTTTACATTAAGTTTAGCCATTTAGTTTCTAGTTAGTTCTATTCAGTTTGGACTAAGGGTCATTTGACCCTCTTTCGGGACTTCAGGGCGGAGCTCGAAATTTCTGGGACTTCTAGTGTTAAGTGTACTTTGGATTAAGTGTGTGATTTGTGATTCAATTACTTAAATTCTGGGAGTTTAGAAGGGAGTAATTTGTACTGAATCGCTGTTTGTATTTATTGTTTAATATTTCTGTCTTGTGTAATCCCCATTAGGAAAATGTGCTCCATTATTGACAATGCCATCCAGTGTACACCTTGTCACATGTATGCAGTCCTTGAAAAGCCATTTGTGGGTGCATACTGCTGTGCTAGATATTGCTCATTGCACATTTGGAAGCCCAGGTACTGGAACTAAATAAGCAGCTGCCAAGATTGAGATCCATTGACAATATGGAAAGGAGTTTGCTACTCGCTGGGGTAGATGTGGAGGAGGAGCATACTATTGATCTGCTGGACAGTGAGGCAGCTAGCTAGGTTACAGTTAGAAGCTGGGGTAGAGGGAAGAGTGCCAGGGAGGATAGTCCTGGTCTGGCACACCCCAACAAGTTTGCTAAGTTGGCAGATGAGGGGGGTCTCAGTACACAGGTAGTACTGCTGCAGCAAGGCACAACCTCTGAAGGCCAAATTAGTGTCTGCTCCTGTGGGGGAAACAGGAGTGCAGGGCAGGCCATACAGGTGGTGGTAGTGGAGGGACTTCATTATTAGGGGAACAGATAGGTAAATCTGACACAAAGACAGGGATCTTTGAACAGTGTGTTGTCTTCTTGGCGCTCAAGTTCAGCACATCGTTGATTGGGTTGACAGATTACTGAGAAGGACTGGTGAAGACCGATATTTCATGGTGAACATTGGCATAAATGACAAAGTTAGAGGTAGGTAGAAGATCCCTAAAGGTGATTTCAGGGAATTAGGCCGTAAGCTTAAAGCAACGACCTCGAAGGTGGTGTTTTTTGAAATATTGCAAATATCCTGTGCCACGCCAGAGAGGCAGCATGAGATTAGGGAGGTAAATAAGTGGCTCAGGAATTGGTGTAGGAAGGAGAGTTTATGGTTATGGAGAACTGAGCTGATTTCTCTGTTGACTACAGGTTCTATGCTCAAGATGGGTTGCCCCTCAATGGGGAGGATGCAGCTGTTCTGGGGGAAAATGGGTAGAAGGGTGGAGGAGTGTTTAAACTAGAGACTGAGGGGTAGGGCAAGCACTGTACAGAGGGGTAACATAGTGACCTGGATATAAGTAATGAAATTGGGGGCGGAAAGGTGGGGGGGGCAATACAGTTAGCAGGAATAGAGGTATAGAGAAAAATAGAAAGTGCATGTACACTAATGCCAGAAGCCTCACTAACAAGATGGAGGAGCTAGAATTAATACTGTTGGAAAAAATTATGATATGGTGGGGATAACGGAGACCTGTCTAGACGAGAGCTATGACTGGGCTGTTAATTTACAGAGGTATAGTCTGCTCAATAATGACCGTACAAATAAGCCATTGGGAGGTTTGTCCCTAAAACCCATGGTACGTGACAATATAAGTGAGGCTGATGAAAATGCAGAGTCCCTATGGGTGGAGACAAGGGGAAGGAGAAAGAATAATAAAATACTGATAGGTGTTTGTTATAAGTCTTTCAAAATATAATGGAAATAGCAGAAAATATCCTCATAAAGCAATATCTTCATAATAGATGAGGCAGTAAATCAGAGAGAAGCCATTATCATGGGGGACTTCTACTATCCGAATATAAATTGGGCAACATAAACCTGCAAATCCAGCAAAGGAAACAGGTTTTTGACAATAATGAAAGACTCTTACCTATCACAACTGGTTCAGGGCCCAACAAGAAGACTAGACCGAATATTAACCAATAGGCCAAACTGCATATCAAATATACGGGTTGAGGGTCACTTGGGTAATAGTGACCCCAAAATAATAAGTTTTCATGTATCCTTTAATAAGATGTGTGTTAGAGGCTCTACAAGGACACTAGACTTCAGGAAGGCAAATTTCCGAAGTATAAGACATGAATTTAGTGCTATAAACTGGGATAATGTCTTGAGAAATAAAAGTACACAAAGCAAATGGGACACTTTAATGAGCCGCCTTAATAGGAACTGTGCACAATATATATGGGAATAAACAAGCTAGAAATAGGAGGAAACCACTATGGCTAAATAGAGCTGTAAGGGTCGCAATAAATGAAAAAAAGAAAGCGTTTAGAGAATTAAAACAAGAGAGGAGGCATTAAATACTTATAGAAAATGTAATAAATTCTGTAAAAAGCAAATCAAGGCAGCAAAGATTGAGGCACAGAGACTCATCAGGGCTCAAAATGCAGAGCTCTATAACCCCGCCCACATCACTGATTGGCAGCTTCTTGCATGCACTGAATATTGACAGAAAGCTGTTAATCAGTGCTGACATCATATCTGGACTAGGAAGTAAAAGGCAGTTTGTCCTCTAGTAATAATCCCCTGGTAATAAAACACTGATTACTCAAACAATAACCATACAGCCCAGTGAGTGACACATGACTGTAATTACTGTAATCAGGAACTCTTCCCCTACATCATGGTATTATCACATTACATAGCAAAAATATGGTGACATATTCCCTATCATCAGAAAATGACCCATTGTTTAAATCAGATTTTTGTATTCTTAAAAAAAAAAAAAGAAAAGCATTTTATTACACATCCCAATTGGTATTAAAAGTAAAAAAAACTACTCTTGCAGTTTTCACACTGACTATTGGGGCTATTATATACTTCCCATTTCTTCCATTTACAGGGCTGGCCAAAAGTATTGGTACCCCTGCAATTCTGTCAGATAATACTCAGATTATTCTTGAAAATGATTGCAATCACAAAATCTTTGGTATTAATTTGTCCATTTGGTATCTTCATTTAATTTGCCTTCAATGAATAAAAAAAAAAAAATTGTCATAAAGCCAAATTGGATATAATTCCACACCAAACATAAAAAAGGGGGTGGACAAAAGTATTGGCACTGTTTGAAAAATCATGTGATGCTTCTGTAATTTGTGTAATAACAGCACCGGTAACTTACCTGTGGTACCTAACAGGTGTTGGCAATAACTAAATCACACTTGCAGCCAGTTGACATGGATTAAAGTTGACTCAACCTCTGTCCTGTGTCCTTGTGTGTACCACATTGAGCATGGAGAAAAGAAAGAAGACCAAAGAACTGTCTGAGGACTTGAGAATCCAAATTGTGAGGAAGCATGAGCAATCTCAAGGCTACAAGTCCATCTCCAAAGACGTGAAAATTCCTGTGTCTACGGTGCGCAGTGTCATCAAGAAGTTTAAAGCCCATGGCACTGTGGCTAACCTCCCTAGATGTGGAAGGAAAAGAAAAATTGACGAGAGATTTCATCGCAAGATTGTGCGGATGGGGGATAAACAACCTCGACTAACATCCAAACAAGTTCAAGCTGCCTTGCAGTCCGAGGGTACAAGAGTGTCAACCCGTACTATCCGTTGGCGTCTGAATGAAAAGGGTCTGTATGGTAGGATACCCAGGAAGACCCCACTTCTTACCCCGAGACATAAAAAAGCCAGGCTGGAGTTTGCCAAAACTTACCTGAGAAAGCCTAAAACGTTTTGGAAGAATGTTCTCTGGTCAGATGAGACAAAAGTAGAGCTTTTTGGGAAAAGCCATCAACATAGAAAAAAAAAGAGGCATTCAAGGAAAAGAACACCGTGCCTACAGTCAAACATGGCGGAGGTTCCCTGATGTTTTGGGGTTGCTTTGCTGCCTCTGGCACTGGACTGCTTGATCTTGTGCATGGCATTATGAAGTCTGAAGACTACCAACAAATTTTGCAGCATAATGTAGGGCCCAGTGTGAGAAAGCTGGGCCTTCCTCAGAGGTCATGGGTCTTCCAGCAGGACAATAACCCAAAACACACTTCAAAAAGCACTAGAAAATGGTTTGATAGAAAGCACTGGAGACTACTAAGGTGGCCAGCAATGAGTCCAGACCTGAATCCCATAAAACACCTGTGGCGAGATCTCAAAATGGCAGTTTGGAGAAGGCACCCTTCAAATCTCAGGGACCTGGAGCAGTTTGCCAAAGACGAATGGTCTAAAATTCCAGCAGAGCATTGTAGGAAACTCATTAATGGTTACTGGAAGCGGTTGTTCGCAGTTATTTTGGCTAAAGGTTGTGCAACCAAGTGTTAGGCGGGCTTTGCACACTACGACATCGCAGGTGCGATGTCGGTGGGGTCAAATGGAAAGTGACGCACATCCGGCATCGCCTGCGACATCGCAGTATGTAAAGTCTAGATGAAACGATTAACGAGCCCAAAAGCGTCGTAATCGTATCATCGGTGCAGCGTCGGCGTAATCCATAATTACGCTGACGCGATGGTCCGATGTTGTTCCTTGCTCCTGCGGCAGCACACATCGCTGTGTGTGAAGTCGCAGGAGCGAGGAACATCTCCTACCGGCGTCACCGCGGCTTCCGTAGGTTATGCGGAAGGAAGGAGGTGGGTGGGATGTTTACATCCTGCTCATCTCCGCCCCTCCGCTCCTATAGACCGCCTGCCGTGTGACGTTGCAGTGACGCCGCACGACCCGCCCCTTTAATAAGGAGGCGGGTCGCCGGCCAGAGCGACGGTCTCAGGGCAGGTGAGTGCATGTGAAGCCGGCGTAGCGATAATTTTCGCTACGCCAGCTTTCACAAGATATTGTACCTGCGACGGGGGCAGGGACTATCGCGTGCGACATCGCATCGGCTTGCGATGTCGCAACGTGCAAAGCCCGCCTTAGGCTAAGGGTGCCAATACTTTTGTCTGGCCCATTTTTGGAGTTTTGTGTGAAATGATCAATGATTTGATTTTTGTTTCATTCTCTTTTGTGTTTTTTCATTGCAAGCAAAATAAATGAAGATAATAATACCAAAGAATTTGTGATTGCAATCATTCTCAAGAAGAAACTGAGTATTATCTGACAGAATTGCAGGGGTGCCAATACTTTTGGCCAGCACCGTATACTTTATGCTGAAATGCTGTGGAGTTTAGGTAAAAATATACTTTGAAAAGTCAGTCAGGGACCATGCCTACTAAACATGATAACGCGTGCAAGGCAGGTGCCCGCTGGTGTCTCCCAATCCTGATATCCAGACTGACAGGTCTCTCTTTGTACATATGTGGCTAAAAAAGCACAGCCAGTGTCTCATTCATGCAACCCGCGATTTGGGCTGTATGAATATATAGTCAGGTTCCCATAGTGTTCCCTTATTTGATGCCCTCAGCACAGACTGTCAGCCTATAGTACCATATAAATTCCCATAGTATCCTATAAATGCTATTTGGATTCTCTAGTTATGTATTTTTGTCCTTTGGGGTGTGCACTGGTGTACCATAGCAGATGGCAGACTGGAATCAGGAGGAGCAGGACTGCAGGAGCCCTGGCCATTGCCTCTCACACAGAGGCACTTCTATCAAGCAGAACAGTATTGCCACACGCCAGTGCCAGTGTGCATGGTGTAACATAGGACTTGGGGAGTGCTACTCGGAGTTATCTGAGGTGGGATATAGGACTTCAGGTAACACCAACTACATAATCTGTACTCTGAGAGTTATCATTGCGTTATTTGCGGTGTTACATAGGACTGCAGGTGACATCTACTACATTACCTGTTCTCAGAGAGCTATCACTGTGTTACCTGCAGCCTTACATGGGACTGCAGGTGACATCTACTGCATCTACAAGCGTCCAAGGCGCCAAATGAACTAGACTGACAGTTCTTTCATACACACTCATAGGCAGAGACATGTCCGTTTACCTGAGCATGTGAGGAGAAGCCAGGGGGGACCTGCCTCTTGGACTGGTCACTTCATCTCTGGCCATGCAATCCACTATGGTCTCTGAAATGCAGCAGTGTTTTCATGGTGGCAGAGAATCATAGTCATGGGCAGAGGTGAGCACCTGCTTCCAGGCAGAATCTCTCTTCGGTGCTGCACTCCTGCCACATCCACAATGCAACCAGGGACACTGCAGCTTTTCCTCTCCAGGACAAATTCAGACACGAAGTGCAGGATAACGTTTAACACCTCTTTACTGAGTAACTCGCACAGTTTCTGTGGCACACATCCACTGTGGGCACATAGCTGGAACGTTACAGGCACGTTACAGTTTGGTTTCACTTCCCATTTTCCTGCACACTGCTCCCTACTGCACATCTCTCCGGCTACTATAGCACTGTTTGTTTCCCCAGGCCACACCCCAATGGCAGCTAGTAAATTCATGGAGTCCCACATGGATCTAACCTCATCCCCTCCCACAGGGATTTGATACCCCACCGGACGAAGTTCATTCACCACTGTCTCTGTTACGACCCATTCGCCCAGGTCTATGTTACCTCATGCCCAGACCGGTCCTATGGGAGTCAGTTGCTTCCTGGAAATTCCACTAGAATCAAGGCCACAACTTCAGGGTCGGTCGCTGCCTATTTCTGCACCCGGCTACTGAAATGTTTCCTTTGTCCACTTATTCTGGGTGTCCTGGGGTGACCCTGAGGGTCTGGCCAAATTACTCTGGGCTTCTCTAACTATACCCCCCTCAGACACAGCTTCTTCTCTCTACTCAAGAGGGTCCCTATCTGACTAATCCCAACTGTCAACTCACTGTGGCTACAGCAGCATGAACCAAAGATGATTGTAATACAAGAATTGGTCTCTGAATATGGTTCGGGCAGCATAAATCAGCTAAGGGGTAACACACTATATATTGTGTGTCCAATAAAGACCCCTAACTTTATCCTCCAACCTGTATCCTCTTGGATGCCTCGCTTTTAGTACACGGCTCACGCAATCTCATCTTAAACACAGAGTTTTGGAGTTATAAATAGTCTCATTAAAAAATGTCAATGTTTAAATTGCGTAAAATTGTAATGATAAATGATGTTTTATGATGTTGTTTGTTTACAGTCCTCTCACTCAATGATTTGACATGAAGTGATAGAAATGTTAACAGCTGGGAGAATAACGTGCGGCGGATGCGATAGTGACAGGAGTTATGTATTGCCCTTGTTAACCTATGTTCACCTGCAAGTCAGACTTTATATAAACTACTTGCTTTTTATTATCAAAGTCTCCCAGCTGCAAACCTGAAGCAAACAGCACAACAGGTGTTAAATAAAACATCATGCGAGCCCTGCCGCGCCGGCTCTATATGTGCAGGAAAGCAGATGTTGTTTTTTTTCTGCTGTTAACAACTGTTGACAGCGGTGGGAATTGTGGTCGGATCGGCTAACGAATAGCGACCAGTATGTGTTCACTTAGGCTATTCAGTTGAATTATTTTGTCTGATAACGCCCGGGCAATTTTGTCTTGTTTTGATTGTATTTGTTAACACAAGATAATGATAGTGAATGATGTTAATAGATTTAGATTTTGGCGGAACTAACACATTGGCAACTGGCCATAAAAGGGGAACCACAATAAAGGCTGCATAGTGTGAGTGTCTAATACATACCTTATCATGCTAATACTGTATATTCCAGCTTAGAGATAGACCGATACAAGTCCAAGTCTATATTAGTGTCTGTGATGAGTAGATACGCTCTGCACTGCTCGGTACTCGGCCGAGTATCCTGGTACGCAGGTGCCATGCTCGAGTTCCCGCCCACATGTTTTACGGTTGTTTTTTAGCCCCCAAACATGCAGGGATTGCCTGCCAATCACTTTAACGATGTAGCCACGTTGGTGACTGGCATTACTGTGATTGATCGGTTGCATCTCATCATCAGGTCTTATATGAGACCCGGGGTACGACGCTTGGCACAATGCTGAGGTCACTGCAGAGGTCCTTCCCATTCAGTGCCAAACAATGAATTTCTCATGCACACTAGAAACTCCGGGTCTGGCACAGACCGGGACTAACCTAGGGATCCTTCTTCTGAGAACCAAGCTCCATAGGTTGGAGTATGGATTCAAAGGACATCATGGGACCACTGCACCATGAATTACATGAATTTAAATAAATTGTTGAACGAGAGATAGTGTGGGGGAGACTTTATTCAAATAAACAATTTTATCCTGTCTGTGTTTTTAACTTTACACTTACTGGGTTAGTAACTCCTGGGCTTGATATCAGATCACATTTCATAGCTGACATCACACCCAAACAATATTACCCTTATTGAACCTGGGCAATTGGGAGAGCCGAGGTCAAATTCCAGAATTAGTGCATCTAACAGATGCGTCAATTCTGGGGCAGTGGTAAAAATTAAAATTACTAAATTAAATTATTAAAAGTAAAAATTGCTATTTTTAGGCTAGGAATGGCCAAATAACCATGGACTTTCCGAGCCTGATAATATCTACCCACAGTTGTCTGCTTTACCTTGGTTTGGTTTTCAAACATGAGGGAACCCACGCTTTTTTTTTTAAACTATTTAATTTTTCTCTTCCCAGCAACGATCTGGGAGTCAGGGATGCATCAAGGCATTGAGAATTGTTTCCATTCATTTCAGCGATTTTCCAGCCTCCCCAGCCCTCCTGGGGGGTCTGATGAAAAAATGCTCATGTTCTCCATAGACTTCCATTATACTCATTATTTGAATCGAGTCCGTCCGAGCGTCGGACCAGCTCGATTTGAGTAACGAGCATTCAAGCACTTTAGTGCTGGCTCATCATTAGTGTCTATATCTGTCTCCAGGTTTTTACAACCTAAGAGCAGCATGATAAAGAGACAGATACCCTGATTACTGGGCTGCTTGCTGCAGTTTTGATTAAATCACTATTTTATGAGAAAGAGATTATTATCAGAGGACTAGTAAACCTACTGCCATGTAGTCTTTCATATTCATGAGCTTTGTATAACGCTGCCCACACCGCTGACTCGTACTTTACTGTGTACTTTGGGCAAAGGCAGAAAGCTGTCAATCAATGGACGGAGTTATACAAAGATAGTGAATATGGACAACTACCTAACAACAGGTTTACTAGCCCTCTAGTGATGATCTATTACTGTTAAATCAAGGATTTTATTAAAACTACAGCTAGCAGTCCAGTAAGTGACACATTGCTGGAATCGGGGCCTCTTTTCCTACATTATGCTGCTCTCAGATTACATAGCAAAAATGTGGTGTGAGATTTCCTTTAATGGCTGCAATGAAGAACTTGCTTACATAGATATAAATTTGGGCGAGTTCATATATGCAGGCAGCAGCACAGATTAGCCTGTGTACTGTAGCTTACTTCCACCTTCCTTCTGCTCTTGGATAACAAATTTAGCAGCAGTCTAATGTGTATGGGGGCCTTAACTGAATCCAAGTGTAGATGCAAAAATAATATTGACAACAATGGGTATGAAAGGAAACATTTCTTTAAATTGTATATAATAGTAACAGATTAGAAAAAAAATCCCTCAGTAAATAGCATCTTAGAGCCTCATACTTATAGTCATATAAAGATCTCAGTATTTACTGTACCGCTCTATGGTACTGAATTTATATGGTATACTGTGCAGATATTCATAAGGAGTGAGGCAAAAAAGGGAGAATAATAGATGTATATTCTTCTAAGGAAGATTTCTATGATATATAGCACCCAATTCAGACCCATATTGTGGTGCATGGAGAACTATAAGGTCCTAACCCTGATTTAAACTAGTGTGGAACTTCTTAAAACATATACCGTATATACTCGAGTATAAGCCAATTTCTCAGCCTACTTTTTTATGCTGAAAATGCCCCCCTCAGCTTATATTCGACTGAGGTTCCCACAAAAAAGTATTCTCACCTGTCCTCCATTCCTGCGGTGTCCTCTTACATGCTTTTTGTGAACCACAGGCACAGACTGCTACATGATCATGTCCGGTGAACTGGTCCGCCACTGCCATTGTTTTACTGCAGTTGAATGCTTTGCGGCGCCACAAAGTATTCAATTGCAGTGAAGTGCTGATGGCAGCAGTGGCCCCACGCACTGGACGCGAACATGGAGGTAGTCCATGCGCATACGGTCCGCAAGAAGCACGTAAGAGGACACCGCAGGAACTGAGGACAGGTGAGAATAATTTTTTTGTATGTGTATGTGAACAACGGCATAATAGGGAACCACAATGAGGACATAAATAAATGATGAGCAGATTCCTACAGGGCTCAAAGATGGAGCACATTACTACAAGGGGGACAAGGATGGGCACATTACATTTTATTTGTATCTATTTTTATTTTTGAAATTTACCAGTAGCAGCTGCATTTCCCACCCTAGGCTTATGCTACAGTCAATATGTTTTCACAGTTTTTTGTAGTAAAATTAGGGGCTTCGGCTTATACTTAGGTCGGCTTATACTTTGAGTATATATGGTAGATAAAAATTAAAAATTTAATAACAATACTACTAATAAATAAACTAAAGTCAACTAAATCAAACTCGGTGACAATGCAGTTTATATCTATACCAGAAGAAAAGTAAGGCTACTAAAATCATATTCCTTCACATAAAATACACTGTTTAGACCCCTTTCACACGTCAGTGATTCTGGTACGTTTGTGCTTTTTTTTAAACGTACCAGAATCACTGACATACGCAGACCCATTATAATGAATGGGTCTGCTCACACATCAGTGATTTGTCACTGCACGTGTCTCCGTGCAGCGTACCCGTGTGTGCATGATTGCTGCACGGAGACATGTCCATTTTTTTCTGGCATCACTGATGTTCCACGGACCACGCAGTGGTGTGGTCCGTGAAACACGTGCCAGAAAAAAACGTGCTTTTAAAATAAAAAACATTTTAACTCACCCGGCGTCCAGCGATGTCCTCTGCAGCCCGTTCTCCCTGCTCCTTCTGTGCCGGCTGATTACTGTCGCGCATATTCATTATGCGCGACACAGCCGACCTGGAAACAGCTCCTGCAGGGGTCACCGCCGGCCGGATGCTGCGTCGCGGGAGCGATCAGCACCATGGACAGCGGAAGCGGGCGCAGGTGAGTGAATCTCTAAGTGCAATCACGGGCCACGGAGAAGAGAGCCCGGATTGCACTTAGACAACCCACGTGTGCCGTGATTTTCGGCACACGCAGGGACATGTGCGTGTTTTACACGCCAGTGAAAAACGTCTGTGTTTTTCACTGACGTGTGAAACGGGCCTAAAGACATGTTGAGCTTCTAAAAATCTATTACATTACAGTCCCTCATAAAACATGTGATCAAAAGAGGATCCAGGATCCATCCCTGAGACTTCTCGTACTGCCCTTAAAATATGCTGGCTCCACAGTTGTATGTTGGCACAGAATGACTGTTCAAACCAAGCACTGGCACTCGGTGCATCATGGTGGGCCAAACATTTAAGTGCACCTGTCCACCTGCTTGTTTTCCCCTCTACATCTCGCCCTCTTTGATTGACAGCTCTGGTGTCATAGAGCCAAAGAAGAGCAGAGATGGAGGGAAAACAATTAGAGTAGGAATATAATAATAATAATTAATTAATAATAATTTTATTCATTTATATAGCGCTATTAATTCCATAGCACTTTACATACATTGGCAACACTGTCCCCATTGGGGCTCACAATCTAGAGTCCCTATCTGTATGTCTTTGGAATGTGGGAGGAAACCGGAGTACCCGGAGGAAACCCACGCAAACACGGGGAGAACATACAAACTCCTTGCAGATGGTGTCCTTGGTGGGATATGCACACAAATGTTTGGTCACACCATGCTGCACTGAGCGCCTGTACTTGTTTTGCACAGTCATTCTGTGCTAACACAGTCCCCATAATATTGCATTAGTTAAGGTTTCATAAACTAAAATTTTCATGCACATTATTTTTTTAATAATTGAAATTAACTAATCTATTTTTATTGCTATTTTGTAAGACACACGTTTGATAGACTTCCTGAATCCTTGGACCTTCCATTTTACTATGGATATATATTAAATTGAGACGTATAAAAAATATGTAGATTTTTGTAGTGTTATTTCCTGAGGTGTAACTATAATAAATTCAGAGGTTGCATTTTTACCCCAGGCCCTGGAACCTAGGGGACCCAAAAGGCCCCTTCGCCCAGATTAAAAGACTATTAAAACACCTGCTATAGTTGAGGGCCCTGTCAGAGATTTTGCAAGTTAAGTCACTGGTTATTATAATTCTTCCTTTACTGTATGTGACATTTCAATTATTCTTTTTGTCTAAAGTCACCTGTGCTACTTTAAACTAAAGCTAAAATATTAACTTTTTATAAGCTCCTTATAAATGGCTACAGGAAATAACGTACAACCCGATTTCTGTATTCTTGGGTCTTATGGCCTGTCTTTACTCATATATTAGATGAAAAATAAATATGAAAAAATAAGAAAGGGAAAAAAAAATCAACAGCCAGCAGGTGTTAAGATGAGAAAATAATTCAGTGATCTTTACATCTCCAGGCCAATTTATATTGTCAGACAGCAGGTTTAGATTACTCAAAGATGCCAGTGCAATAATGAGTTGCTGTACCAACTGATCACAGAATATCTGTGGGGAGAGACTTGTACCAGTAAAAATATTGAAAGTCTTATTGGAACTGAAGTCAGATTCTCGAAAACAATAAAACGCACAGATGAGAAACCCTCAAGTGATAAACTCTCGCTTCAAACAGGAAACTCCCATTAGAAAACAGTCATGCACATTTAAAGAAGCAGCGTCAAACTGGATGGCCACGGTGCCAGCGTATGTGCATTATATGCTGATAGACTACATTGGTAGAATATCAAGAACGGCAAAAATGATGTTCTCATTCTTGTGATGAAGAAAACTATGTGTCATCTATGCTACAAAAACATAAAAACAAGCTAAAGAAATTATAATAGGAAAACTACTTAAATAGAAAAATGAATCTGCCAAATATTCTTGAGCTCATACTACAATTCCGCTGGTCTTCAGTTTCTAGCATTAAAGAGGTTGGCCACTAGTTCTATATTAATGGCCTATCCTTAGGATAGATCATAAATGTCTGATCGTCTGTGGTCTGACACCTTGAACCCCCGCCGATCAGCCGTTCTTGGTGCCAACAGCGGCAGCAGGCGGCCGGAAATGCTCCTGACTGCCATGTCTTCTGATAGTGGTCGGGTACTGCACATCTGAATCCTATTGATTTGAATGGGATGCAGATGTGCAGTACCCGGCTGCGGCCACTATCAGTTGACGGGCAGCTCCGGAACTGAGCATTTCCAGGTGCCTGCTGCCGCCGCCAAGAACGGCTGATTGTCAAGGGTGCCAGGTGACGGACTCTGTCCGATAAGACTTTGATGACCTATCCTAAGGGGTACTTTGCACACTATGACATCGCAGGTGCGATGTCGGTGGGGTCAAATCGAAAGTGACGCACATCCGGCATCGCTGTCGACATCGGAGTATGTGAATCCTTTTTAATACGATTAACGAGCGCAAAAGCGTCGAAATCGTATGATCGGTGTAGCGTTGGTCATTTCCATAATTTCGGAAGGACTGATGTTACGATGTTGCTCCTCATTCCTGAGGCAGCACACATCGCTGTGTGTGAAGCCGCAGGAGCGAGGAACATCGCATTACCTGTGTCCCGGCTGCAATGAGGAAGGAAGGAGGTGGGCAGGATGTTTACGTCCAGTTTATCTCCGCCCTCCTGCTTCTATTGGCCGTCTGCCATGTGACGTCACTGTGACGCCGCACGACCTGCCCCCTTACGAAGGAGGCGGTTTGCCGGCCAGAGCGACGTCGCAGGGCAGGTAAGTGCATGTGAAGCTGCCGTAGCGATAATGTTCGCTACGGCAGCTATCACAAGATATCGCAGCTGCGACGGGGGCGGGGACTATCGCGCTCGGCATTGCTACCATCAGATTGCGATGTCGTAGTGTGCAAAGTACCCCTTAGGACTGGTTATCAATGTAAAAGTAGTGGACAATCTCTTTAATGACCCATTATTCATAGAAAATTGTAGGAACTATAAAATGAATTGCGCTTCCAAGGGGTCCAGGAACAATAAAAAATGTTTTATTTTGAGTGGTTAAAATACAATGCATTTTGGCCTTATGAAAAGAGCTTCTTCAGGTGGAAAATATTAGGATTAATATAAGGTTGGTACACTCACAATCATGTTACCAACCTTA
This sequence comes from Anomaloglossus baeobatrachus, assembly GCF_048569485.1. NCBI lineage: Eukaryota > Metazoa > Chordata > Amphibia > Anura > Aromobatidae > Anomaloglossus > Anomaloglossus baeobatrachus. The sequence continues at coordinate 396,096,249 of NC_134356.1, forward strand.
TCTATGAGGAGGATAACTGTGTCATGGGAATGGGTTGAGTGAGTTAATTTTGTGCCCATAAATGGTGGCTCATCATTCTTAAAATCATACATGTAAGTGAAAAAATTCTTATTAAATTCTCAAAAATGGTGTAATATAAATATATATCAATAATCAGATCGGCAAAAAGGAGAAAGGGAAATTTAAATCCTGAATCCTAGTTATGGCTTTTAGTGATTGGTTGATCGTGCTCTGAGATATTTGTACAGTAGCATAGACATGAGAACGAATTCCTGTCATATTTTTCATCATTATTACTACTATAAAAGTGTGAAATTAATTATCAAACATTTTATCACAAATTCAAGTCAATTTTCTTTGTTCATTATCAATGGAAATGATTGTGCGATACTTTAAGAATTCATGTATTCAAAATAATTAGTGTTACTTGTTGGATCGGAACATTGATCACCCCCACACTTCAGATTATCTTCCTGTGTAAGCCCAGTGCATCATGTTCAATGTTACGATCGCAACTCGACCATCTTATTTATTCACTATTATCCTCCTGTGTGACATTGTTTGCTGGTCATGAGTTACGATCGCAACGTTTATTGCCTGAATGATTATCTGCTCATGTAAATGAACCCTTACAATATGGTCTGTCGTGTTCTGGCCTGTGTCTGTCATTTTGATTGAAGCTTAGTGCTACAGACTATTCTTCCAAGAAAAAAATGGAATCTGCAACTGAGGCCCCTAATGGAGCAGCCGATGCAGATGTGAATAGATCCTAATCTGACATGTCAACAATATCATCCCAAACACTTTATTTTGAATCTAAAAATATTCCCAAATACGAATTCCAAATTTCAGACCATTGTTACCTGGAATAGATTGATAGTCCTGAATCCAGGAAAAGAGAACTATGGGACTGATTCAGCATTATATTTCCACCATTTTTTTTAGAGTGAATGCTTCTAAATTAGTGACTTTTTGATTTGGAACAAATTGATTAAACAATTTGTGCATCTTTTATAGTTGTCTTTTTTTATCTAAGTAGCTTTCTGATTTTTACATCAATGTTGCTCTTTTAGGTGGTTATTCCTAATTAATCAAATGCGACTTTTTAAAACATCGCAAATTTTTGAAAAATGTGCAATTTCTGGAGTTTGACTAGGCCAGTCAAACACATGAATATGCTTTGATCTAAACTATGCCATTGTAGCCCTAGGATTATGTTTTGAGACGTTATCCTGCTGAAGGAGAATCTACACCCCAGTCTCAAGTCTTTGGCAGTCTCTAAAAGGTTTTCTTCCAGGATTGTCCTTTATTTAGCTCCATCAATCTCCCCATCAACTCTGACCAGCTTCCCTCTCCCTGCTGAAGAAAAGCATTCCCACAGCATGATGCTGCCATCACCATGTTAGACAGCGGGAATGGTATTTTTAGTGTGATGTGCAGTGTTAGTTTTCCACCACACAGCATATTGCATTTGGCCCAAAACATTCTACTTTGGCCTCATCTGAACAGAGCACCTTCTTTCACATGACAGCTATGTCCCCTACATGGCTTTTTAGAAACCGCATAAAGGATTTCTTATGACTTGCTTTCCAGAATGACTTTCTTTTTACCACTATTCAATAAATGCCAGATTTATGGAGCGTGCAACTAATAGTTGTCCTCTGGGCAGATTCTCCCACCTGAGGTGTGGATCTCTTCTGCTTCCCCAGAGTGACCATGGGCCTCTTGGGTGCTTCTCTAATTTGTGCTCTTCTTGCTTGTGATGTCAGTTTACGAGGACAGCCATGTCTTGGTAGGTTTGCAGTTGTACTATCCTCCTATTTTAAGCTGATGGATTGAAAAGTGCTGAGTGAGATGTTCATAGCTTGGGCTATTTATCTTATATAACAACTCTATTTTATACTTCACAACTTTATCTCTGACCTATCTGTTGTGTTCCTTGGTTTTCAGTTTTGATCCCCAATGTTCTCAAAAAACATCTGAAGCCATCACAAAACACTTGTTAAACTGATAATAAACATGTGGATTTAACTTACTAATTAGGTGACTTGGAGGCAATTAGTCACTCAGGATTTTATTTAGGAGTATAAGACTACAGGGTGCTGAATATAAAAAATACTTCCTACTTATGTTGGTATATCATATAAAGTCCTAAAAAAATAGAGTTTAGTCTGTGGATATAACATGAAAAAATGTGCTAAAGTTCACAGGACATAAATACTTTATCAAGACACTGAACTCCGAAATGTATAGTAAATAGTTGTAGAAAATAATGATAGAAAATTGCCACTAAAGCAGTCTAATTAGGTAGTTTAGCATCCCTATGAATCATCATCATTTTCCTAATTGCACTATCACTATGTGCCAATAACTGGGAGATCAGTAAGCATGATGCCAGCTGAGATCATGCCCTGACGTCTATGTGCCTGTTGCTTAACAGAACATGTCCATGCAGCGGCAGATACTGGATTTGGCTCTACATATGGATATCAACATGATAGATCTGTCTACTATCCAATTTCTTTTGACCATTTCTGGTCATGTAGATGCATAAATTAGAGATTAAAGTCAATAAACCTAATATATACCCCACGTGCAGACACAGACAGAAAAGGGCCCCTATACAAGAACAATATATGGGCCCTTTGCAGACCAATAGCTCATCATGTTGCACAATTCCACCTACTTTAGAGTTGTTCATGGGCACTCTTAATTATTTGGCTCCCGTGCGACTGCACAGGTTGTCCAATGATATGTCTGCCCCTCATATGTCCTCCATTATACCACAAATGTGATATGTTTAGTATTCAAACCATTGCCTTAATCTGTATTATAAACCTCCTCTATGGATGTGGTCTGTATTTACTTATTAATGTGAACAACTTGACTTTGCCACCTCGGAGCCCTGCTAGTCACTTGTCAGTTTTCACTCGTGTGAAAGATTTTTCTGTTTTGGGGCAATTATTCTCCGAAGCATAATAGAAAACCATGTAAAAAAATACTGCATAGCAAGGACAAAAGAACCTGCAACACGCACAAAGACTAGACCCAGCCTGTAATATTAAGTAGGCAGGGCACAGTATAAAATAGAGAATTACACAGTCCAGGGTGGAAAAACCAGCGACGTTTTGTCCTTGTTTGTGCAGATTACATATTCATTGATGCGGTGGGGGTTATGATTAAAATAAAATACAGCCACATTAATGCTCCAAATTGTTTTGCTTTTGCATCAAACAAAGAGAAAGCTTTCTGGCAGTTTTTCACGGCAGGCATAATGGGCATCCAGGCTCTGATTTAGCGCACGTCCTGCCTTCTACAGCTCCATGTTAAGTTAGAATATCAGCATGGAAGGTCACACAGTGGGAATGACCTTTCACTAATCACTACACATCAGCTACTACAGGCACAGCTCATTACAGAGAAATTCTTCAACTCGCTGCCTTTCAAATAGAGGCAAGCTTTGATTTTTTGGAAACGGAAAGATAATTTTATATTTTGGAGGGGGGGAATGAGGGACCAAAAAATGGACGTTTATTGTGTCATTTTGTTGTCTGGGTCTCCTCTGCAACAAGTCCACTCCGCAAGGTTGAAAATAGATTTTAATCCCATATCGACTCGATGCTTGTAATTTTGGCTTCTGCCAAAGAAGGTCAGAGCATTTTTCTTCCCAGCGTTCTCTGCTCTCTGTAAAATGCCGGCGTTGTCACTAAATGGGTTGCCAGGACATTGCAATCTCTCTAGAAGTTAAACCGAGGTCCTGTGGTTGTTTTGTCGTCACCATTATTAGAATATGATGCAGCTGCAGGGACTAAAAGCTCTCCTGCCTTTTACAATTGGTTGCGTAGGACAAATGGCGGGTGACTAATGTAGGATAAACTACTTGTTCAACCTCGGAGCAGTTGGTTCAATTTTCCATTTCTAAGAAAGCAAGTGTTTCAATTGAGAATTTAACAGAGGGGTGTCCCTTTTTAACAGAACATCATTAGAGCAAAAGAACTTAAGAGCTGGAGAAAATAGGGCATAATTGGCTAAAATTAAATGCTTTTTTCTCCACTTACCAGCCATTTGCTGAATACCGCTAAATGCACCCAGGTTACTGGAGGAGGTGGCTTGCTGCAGGAGCTGTACATAAAAGAAGAAATCAAGCAATAAGGCATCCACAATGAGACAAATTGGCTGCTTGATATGCGTTGTTGCACACAGGGCTTTTTTCTCCCTTTTCATATATTCTATTTCTTAAAGACTTTTTGCTCACGGATGGACAGGTTGTCCCCTGGGTCGGAGCTGTAAATCTATATCAATGTCTAATCTCTGCACAGAAAGGCACACACACCAGAGAGACTCAATGAAATGACTGCTTTAAAAACAATTAATCAATTTAGTCTTTTTAACAGCCAGGTGTTAAATACATTTAAACCGACACAGCGCGACTAATTAAAGCCCTCTGTAGTATTGTAGTTACCATAACTCATCTTTAAATATTATTCTCATTTTTTTCCCTCTTTCTGAAATATCTTCGTTCCGGTAAGAGGCTGAAATCGGAGCTTCTGCTTCGCCGAATAGGTACATACAGGAATACATTTATATGATTACATGTTTGAAAGTTTGAGCTCCTATGTGAATACTAAAGAAGCATTAACTGTGATTTGCACTAATAATCCTGAAGGCCTCTTGAGTTAAAAATTAATTACTCATTAAATGTCAGTGTTGCAGCAAACTAGTTGTTCTGCATACATGTAATGATATTCCATGTGTTCTTATGTGGAGTACTTCAGATTAATTATGAACAGGTAGAAAGTTCGGGACAGGTTTCTTTCTTATGATGGTCTAGGCACAAATCCTACAGCCTACTGTCATTTTCATAATTGACTTTGGCACTTCTTTTTCACAGTGTGCTATAAACATGACCACAGCGAAATGTTTCTTTAATACCTTCTAATGTTATACCTTATAATAATATTGCTATATGTATCATAGATCAAACCAGATCAAAACTTAATTCTTTAAAAGTGAATAATATCCTATAATAATAAGTATGCGGGAAACTGTAGAAAATACATGTTAAAGTATGATTATAAAAGGATTTTTTTTATGCATTTAGTATTTTTTTTTATTAAGAAATTAAAAAAAAATCCTCCATCCCTACTACCTCCAGAGTGCCTCTGGGAATAAACATGGCTACAATACTCCTTGGTACATGGTCTTATATTGGCACAAAGGAACATCAACACAGCCTGCGAGTGCTGCAATGTCTATATGTGGTGACATTCAATTCTGTGGACCCCAGAAGGATGTTTTAATGCATACTATTATTAACTAAAATATCATAAAAAAGTAGACATTCTAAAATCCCTTCAGCCACACTGTACAACACAGTTTCGGTAAGATTTGGAAACAGGTTGGTTGTGCTTGCAACAATATATCTACTTGCCTAGCTTCAATCTGTATAAATCTTCCTGTAATTTTTTGAAGAAATCATTGTAACAAACTATTAGTCAATTGGTGCCTTAAAGGGAATCTGTCAGTTGGATTAACCCACCTGAGCCATGTATGTGGGCATGCAGGTCATAGGAAGCTGAATAAAATGATACCTTGATATCTGCGATCTGATATGTGATTCCAGAGAAATCTACACTTTTCTTAGATGTAAATGAGCTGTTCCAGGCTCGGGCCGGACAGTGATCTGCATAAGAATCTGCCTCAAGAACGTTTACTAAAAATAAAAGGCTTTACCAGTGTGATATGTAATGGCCGCTATCTGCTCTCCTGATTTCACTGCAGAGCTGTGTGTCATTTTAACTCACACATATGCAGGTGCCTCTCATCTTCCATCTCACAGACAGACAGTGTCACAACACTGTTACAATACAGCAGCAGAGCTGTGAGAGCTGCAGATACTAACGTGTCTGCTAAAAGACAAAGGTCTACTGTTCTGTGATAGTTACATGTCTCACACTGGTAACTCCCCCTTTTTATTTAAAATATTTACTGGTGGCAGATTCTCATGCAGATCAGTGTCTGGCCCAGCTCATTTACATATAAGAAAAACATGTATTTCTCTGGAATAAGACATTGGATTGCAAATATAAAGGAATCATTTTATTCATCTTCCTATGACCTACATGCCCATATAGATGGGTTAGGAGGGTTAATCCAACTGACAAATTCCCTTTACATCAAGGAGTCACCACTAGAGCCATGGTTAGGCTTTTCATGTCCTCACAGCAAAGGTGACGTTCATTGCCCTCACCCTAGGGAAATGGCAACATAAATCAGATTTGTATTCTACAAATCACTAAAACAGCATCCATAGAATTCTACTGGCTTATACAACACCTTCACAGGTTGTTTTTTTTTTTTGCTTTATTATGGAGATAGTAAACTCTTCCCCAGAACACAGACCTATATCATAGCTATAATAAAAAAAGATTTACGTGTGTATGGAACTTGTGTCTTTGTTAGTTCACCCTTGTATTTGTTCTAATAAAGATATATGAGCTTGTATCTGCAAATGTCCTATTAATGTTAGTTTCTGCTGAGGTTTTGGTCTCCAAAAAATACCAGTATACATACACAGAAAATACTTACTGCTAAATACTGTGGTGTAAGTCCTCCGAGTCCAGTAAGGTTCCCCCATGTGGCAGTATTAAGCTGTTGCATTTGTTGTGCTAACTGTTGCTGTAGACGCCTTTGTTCCTTGTCTTTCTGTGTATCAGCAAATTTCACCACTATTGGTGAAGAACACCCCTAAAATGGGACAGACCACAACAAAATGTATATAACAACTAATACAGTAATGACTTCATGATTGCCACTTTTCTGCATATGGTTAGGTTACTTACTGGAATCCACATGACTACACCCAACACTTCTCAGTGATGGATATCTTGTAGAAGAACCTTCTACACATTGTTCATAAAATATTACATAGGGTAAATTAGGCTGTACTCCACTTTGCAGGCTTCAATTGCATTTATGGTAACTGCAATCGGTAAAGCATCAATATGACATCATTTGTGTTACTACAGTACCTAAGAGACCTATCTTCACCTCTTGTAAAATCTGTTTAATATTGCAGCCTACTCTTAGCTAGACTATCCAATTTACTACTAATTTCCATATAATGTCTTTGCTTTCTAACAATGGGTGCTATTGGTTCGCTACTATATCTACAATTGTTTTCTATTGTACAGGGCATGATGGGTTAACTTAAAGCACCTTACAATAATCCTACCATAAGGCATTAAATGCATATGGCTCACACTAACTAGTTAAGTTTTATGGGGGTGGTTAGACCCCTAAAATGTGAGTAATAGTCATTCTAGATTGGGTGGTCTGTCATCCATCAGGTTTCTGGGCTTCTAGTCCCTGACAAATGACTTTTGAGATCAAAAGGCTCCACTACTACATGGATAATGATTGAATCCATCTAATATAACTAAATATTCTGCTGAAAGTCACTTTCCGCAGTTCACGCTCTACTATTATGAGATTGTTCAATATAAATACTATTTGCAGGTTCACAAAATATATTGAAGTAAATATTTCTGATTAGAGACCTGCCACTTGTAAAATAATTTGAGCTAAAGAATCAATGGGTTTGAACCAGGGAATGATCTCCTATGAATTATCTATTCTGTATGCTGTCTGACATAAACGGCAGTAATTATGGAGTACAATCAGATATAAAAGAGGTTTATCTTATGGTTTGATAACAGACAGATGGGGCTGTTTTAGAACGAGCAAAAGAAATGATCATAAATACATGAAACTAAAATACAAAGCAGTTTGCCTTGATATCTTGACTGTAACCTGACATCCCATTTCTCGAAGCTACCTCTCAATTCAATACATAAAAAACAATTTCTTCATTGTATACCTAGCGTATTCATTCTTCACTGTCTGCTCCATATTTCACAAGTTTGTGAGTTTCAAAAGCAGATGCCATTATCAGAATTGTAATGACATGAGAAAGTGTTTTGTTGTTGAATGAAATTCGTTCGGAGAGATGAAATGTACAGGAACCATGCCCAGCGTATGCTCTATAGCTTATAAATGGGGATATTATGCTATATTTTAGTTAGCTCGTGGTTAAAAAGCAATGATGATGAAATATAATGAGCTATCTTAAAGGAGATGTTGCATCTTCATCATTCAGGAAAAGACCACTCCTTTGCTTACTGGTTTCTAGCTTGTTAAGGGGCAGCAACCTCGATGATTGAAATTGACAGTTTAGATTTGTGGCATGGCTGTGCCGCCGGCCCAAACTGCATAATCTCCCATGCTGAAGGGAGAGATAGTTTGCATGTGCAGCATCTGAGGCGTGTAGGGGTATTGAAGCTGGTCCTCTCCAGTGATCTGGCCAGCTTCAGAGAAAAGAGCTTGAAAGCGTGCGCTCCTTGTCTAGGAAACAGCCCACCGCTAAATAAACCACAATGGTGAAATTATGGAATTTAAAATCCCTCCATTCTTAATAATGGAGAGGTAAATAAACAGCAAAGTTATCTTCTAATTTTACCCACTTAAGAAGGGTTTAAAGGATTTGGTCCAAGACAAGTTAGGTTAGGGATGAACTCTGTGAGCCCTAGTCTTGCCACGAACGAGAGGCCCAGAATCCACACTCTCAGTCACAGAGCAGGGGAAGCATATTCCAATGAGTAAGAAATGAACGTAATAATCTATATCCATAGACTGTTTTTCAATGATCATTTCATGGAGAAATGGTTTATTCTCCTCCTGATCTTCATTTGAAAGTGGATTAAGAGCCCCTCATTTTTGGCAACATGAGAAGTTAGGTTGAGTCCACATGTCGAGTAATCATGTGTTACAACGGATCGAGCCGCAATCCCTTGGTAAAGACGCTGTGCAAACACAACTTTTTTTAGTATATTTTGAGCATTTTTTTTATTTTTGTAGGATCCGTTTCTTTAATATTGAAGTCTAAGGAAAACCGATCCATTAACTTATGAATATTTAGCCATCTGTTTTTCTTTAACTTGTAAAGGATCCATTTTTTCTTACTGGATCAGTTTCAAATGGAAGATAAATAGCCATCAGATAATGGGTCCGTTTTCCATAGACTTCAATGTTAAGAAAATTCAGATCCTGCAAAGATCTTTTTTTCTTTTCTTTTTTAAAAAAGTTCTGGCTACACAACAGTGTTGCCAACAGATTGCCCTGGGATCCATTCTAACAGATGATTATTGGACATGTGAACTCATCCTTACAGTGTTTGGAATTGTAGCTAACTTGTATGAACTGTTTGACTGACAGGTTCTAAAAAGTAAAAAATGGTTTTCTGTGCCTCTTTGCGGTTTCCACCAATGCCATAGGCTTTGATTGAATCGGCCTTAGGTATATTCCATTGCCAGTCCATTCAAACCCCTCACTATGTAACAAGAAGAAACAATGGACTCGGCTTCCTCTTACAGATTGTGAGGTGGCCAAGAAGTGTGGGTCCTAGGAACTATGAACTTTTAATTAATTCCATTTCTAGGGAAATAATTTTTGACATGATTTATTAGAAGGGTTTCTTTGAATTATTAAAAATGTGCTGTATATGCAAATATAAGAGCAGTATGTGGTCATATGCCTAATGAATAAGATAGCACCAATCCCAGCACTGGAGCTGCCAAGGATCCAACAGGTAATCAATGCTTAATTTGACATTTTATGCCATTTTTTACTATAGTTTCAATTTAAAACAAATCTCAAAAATCTTTTTACCATATGTGGTTTACTGTGGAAAGCAAAATACTGTCTTCCTCATTGCTTCTGACTAAACATTTCTTTTCAGGCGCCATCGTGTGTTTCCATCTCTTACAAGTCAGTAATTAGTATTCTATATACTATGCCACTTGTGAGCACATTTCGGTATTAATATAGTAGTCTATATACAAATCTAAAAAGTGGCCAAAGATAGCTAATCTGACCTAAATTCTCAAATGGGTGGCTTGTGTGATCTATCAAGAAGAAAAATATACTACATATAAACTAAGCAAACTGTACTAGATGCTTCGCCACTGTCTTCATTTTATTTAACTGTGGTATGGCATTCATTAATTTCATGCACTCACTCATTTGTTATGTCCTTTATATGGAAAGAGCAGAGACTCCATGGTTTACAATAGCATTAAACACAAAAAATACCAGCAGGGTTAAAATCACATAGGGACTTGTACACTGTTATCTCAGGAAACAAACCTGCCATCAGGATAAATGACAGACTAAGTACTTCTCAGGCACGCTTTGGACACAAAGCACTTTTAATGGGAAATGGCTAGGCTCCAAGGGGTTACAAGTTCTGTATTAGTCACTGCAATTATCAATACTAATTAGTGCCTCACATTACAAAAATGCCACAAGTAAACACATTTAATTAATTCCCTGTTAGCCAGACTGTGTACTTCCTGATCTCCAACGGATACAAGGCAGAAAGTTCTGGAGAAAATAAAGCAACATTCTGCATTCGTATATAGACTAAATGACTGATTCCGCACACTAAGGGCAAGTATCAATAACAAATTGTACTGCCACAATTCTAAGCCTCTGCTTTAAATTCAAATTTAGAACTTGATCTTTACAAACAGTTCCAAAGTTTCAAATATTTTCCAACAAATGTTCTTGGAAATATCCAAATCTTTCCCCAGTGGCCAATTGTGTGATATATTCTGGTAAAGCACCTATTATCTGCTCCTAATTTAGACTACCAATCGAACTTAACAATGATGATCAATTAACATGTAATAGGTACACTAACTTGCGATTGATATTTCTTTGAGTGTGTTCACATGATTCAGCTGCATGACACTGGAGGGCCTTGAATACCAAATGACTGTAGCTAAAAGCACTTTCTTTGTTATTGGCCATACCGCATGATATTCCAATAATAAAAAGCTAACCCCTATGTTGTGGATAAATAATGACTTCAAGATTGGTACGGGTCTGATTGCTGAGAGCCCCAGAATGATAGTTCATCACTTCATATATTCTGTTTGACACTGTTGGAAATAGCTGAGTACATACTTGGTTATGTCTAGCAATTCCAAACACCTTGAATTGAGTGGTAGTCAAGCATGCAACCTACAGTCACCCTGGCAGTGTCAGAGGTCAGGCCCCACCAATCATGAGGTTATTATTATAGATGATCAAAATGATGCTGAACAAACTGAATTAGATATATATCTGCTCCAAAATTTTGATTGTAGTGAATACAAATATTTAGGGATTTGATTTGTGCAATTCCAGAAAAATACCAGCTATGTGGATGTTATTTTGCTGGATTCTTTGGGCTAAGAAGAGTAAAAAACCCACCTATAAATTGTTATACTCATCTTTCATTGACCCTCCCCTTACCTGTCCAGCTGACGCCATTCATCTTTCTTCTTCCGGTAGTCTCCTCTACTTTTTCTCTGATCTGGACTTCTGACGGGTGCCACCACTAAGTAGGCCTCATGAGGTCATGAGGGGTGTGATGCATGTCAGTAATGTGTGTTGTATACCACAAAGCCACTTGGGATACAACAAGTTGCCCCAAGTGACAAGTAGGGCCTAGTTAGCAGTAGAGCCTGCTTGAAGAACAGATGGAAAGAAAGACGATACTGGAGAAGATTAAAGAGCAGGCAGGACAGGTATTCCAAGGAGAGATAATTATAAGAGTTTATTATTTTTTTTATTTCTTCCAAGCAGATTTGATTCATATTCAAACCTAATGTTTTCCTTGAGTGGTGACTAGAGATGAGCGGACCTGTGAAGTTTGGTTTAGGACCCAGACTTACCTCGGTTTGGGACCCAGACTTACCCGAAACCCCATTGGAAGTCACTAATTGGGCAGTTCAGGTCTCTGCCCACGTGCAACCCATCATAAAGAGAATACTCGGGGGAGGATGGACAAGGTTTTTCCATTTTTTTGTTTGGTGCACACTACATCTCGGCTAAGCACTCAGCGTACCCAAGCACAGCGATGCTCACTTGAGTGGTAGGCATACAAAAAGCAATGGAACTCCAATCCCGAACTCTATTTTTTGTAAAGTCTGTGTTTTATACGAACACTGAACCTCAGGTTCATTCATATCTAGTGCGGAATGTTGTTCTGCTCCTTTGGCCAAGCTAGAGATCTCAGACTATGTGATTAAGGATGAGTGAACCCAAATGGAAAAGCTCGGAGTTTGTACCGAACACCGGGTCTCAGACTCAAACATAGTCTTTTAAAAAAGTCTGTTTCCAAGTTTGGAGTTTGGGTACTGTTAGTATGCTAATAAAGTTTGTTGAAAGGCTGCAGCACAGCCAATCAACAAGCTTTATTGCATGCAGAAGTTTTCCTGTACGCTGCTGTGAATAATAATGAAAAAAAATAAAATATGTTACTCCCACATATTTATGAGAACCAGAGCAGGTAAAGCAGATAGCTAGGGGCTGCAACTCTCAGCTGTCAGCTTTATCTTGGCTGGTTATCAAAACTAAAGGGGATTCCACTCCAAATTTAAATAAATAGCTTTTAAAATGTGTGAGGTACACCTTATTTTTGATAACCAGCCATGGTAAAGTAGACAGCTGGAAGCTGTTATTATCAGGTTGGTAAGGCCCATGGTTACTTGGCCCCTTCCAGCTTGCAACCACGCCAGAAGTGGCACATTTTAGATGTGCCAATTCGGTAGCTTTTCTTAGCTCTTCCTGATTGTGCTAGAGGGGTCGCAATCGGGGTAGTACTTTTAGGGTTAATGTCAGCTGTGAATTGACAGATGATATCAAGCGCAGGGCTTAGTAATGAATAGGTGCCTATCAGACACCCACATTAGTATCCCAATAAGTATAGAGTTAAAAAAACACACAGGGAAAAAATAGTTTAGTAAATAAACACATCTCCACACGCCCTTGATCACCAATTTATTGAATAAAAAAAATCCTCGAAGTTCTGACATAATCCAATTGGTGAATAAAGACTCCCCCAAACTAACTTAAACAAACATAGCAAATAAACAATTGGACTTTGACAAGACAGGCATCCTGAATTCTATGCTTTGTCCCTTGTAGTATGTTGCCTTCAGCTTACATAGCAAAAACCTGCTGACAGATTCCCTTTAAAAAGAAATTCTGGAAGTTCTGACATAATCCAATGGACAAATGTCCCACGACCCCATGAATTCCTATGGACCTTCATTCTGAGAATGTTCTTAGAATGATACCTCATAGGTCACTACCTGTCAGCAGCAGACCTGGAATTTCTCACCGACTGAGAGTGACCTTTGGAGCCTCATTCTGAGAACATTCTCAGAATGAAGCTCCATAGCAATTGCTGGGCATTGTGGGACTTTACACCCTCACAAAAGCAGAATTCCCAGGAGACTCATACCGTAGTTAGAAAGAAATCTTGAAAGTTCTGACGTAATCCAATGGAGTAAACTTACTCTCAGTCGTGTTTCCCCAAGAATAAGACCTACCCAAAAATAAGCCCTAGTGCATTTTTCGAGGCAAAAAAAGTATAAGACAGTGTCTTATTTTTGGAAAAACACAGTAATAAATTGGTGAACAAGGGAGTAAGGGGGAAGTCTATATTTACCAATTGGATTACGTCAGAACTTTAAGGAGTTTTTTTAGTGGTGAGTGAGGTAGTGTGGGGGAGTATATTTTTTCAAATAATCTATTTTTCCCTGAGTGTGTTTTTTTCTAAACTCAATATTATTGGGCTAGTAATATAAGGTGAACAGCGAGGAAAAAAGAAAGTTGGACCCAGCACAAATTCCACAAATAGGATAAAAATTTACTTTTCTTTATTGGTACATTGTTAAAATTCTCATATGAAGACTGTGGATGGAAGGTTCAGTACATAGGTAAGCTTAATGCGTTTCGGACTTCATAATAATAAAAACAAAACAGAGTCCTTAATCATAAGTGACTTATGATTAAGGACTCTGTTTTGTTTTTATTCTTATGAAGTCTGAAATGCGTTAAGCTTACCTATGTACTGAACCTTCCATCCACAGTCTTCATATGAGAATTTTAATAATGTACCAATAAAGAAAAGTAAATTTTTATCCTATTTTTGGAATTGGTGCTGGGTCCAACTTCCTTTTTTCCTCGCTGTTCACTAGAAGCTGGTTTGGACTTACCAGCGGACTTCGTGCATCCCTGAGATTCTGCAGCATTGGGTGACAGGTGAGCTGGAATTACTTTTTTCATAGTAATGTAAGGTGTCTGATAGATGTCCATCCATTACTAACCTGTGGGCTTGATACCAGCTGTCAATTCACTGCTGACATCAATCCCAAAAGTATTACCCAGAAATTGGGAAGAGCTGGGCAAAGCACTAGAAATGGCACATCTAAATGATGCACCCCTCCTGGTGCAGCTGCAGACTGCTATTTTTAGGCTGGGAGGGACAAAATAACCATGGGTCCTCTCAGCCTGATTAAACCAGCCCTCAGCTGTCTGCTTAACTTTAGCTGGTTATTTATTTAAATAATTAAAAGAAAATGGTTTGGGATCCCCTCTAATTTTGATAACCAGCCAAGGTAAAGCTGACAGGTGAGGGCTGCAGCCCACAGTTGTCTGCTTTACCTGCACTGGTTATCAAAAATAGGAGGGACCCCATGTCATTTTAAAAAAAATAAATAAATATCCACATTTGTAATTTGTTGGTGAGGCAATTATCCCCACATTTTGCTTCTTTTTACAGACCTCTAGCCCTTACTATGACCATTTTACAGCCATTTTACAGGATGAAAGTTCGGGTCTCCATTGACTCATATGGGCGTCCAGGCCCAGGGTCAAGTTGGGGTCATGTCTGGGTCCCAAACCAAACTTTTAACTAAAGTACAGCCAAATTTGGCGAACCTGAGCTTCCAAGGGTCCTCTCATCCCTATATGTAATTCATAAGGTAAATTATATATATATGTGTATTATATGTACAAATTCACTTTACATTTCAATGGGAAAGCGTCATTTTATGTAAAAAGTATTTGCTATTTTACATGCATAAATGCTGACTAAAAAACACAATAAAACTGTAAATGGAAAAGTCGAGTACGGCTTCCTGCTTTTTTTTCTAATAACATAATAGTCTTAAGTAATACAAGGTCTAGATAGTTCCCTTTTTATTTTATTAGTGTACTTTTCTTTTTTTATGTCAGTTGCTTGGAGACAGTTTTATGCCTGGAAGACAAGCTCAGTGTCTTCTAAACTGGAAATACAGGCTGAAATCACGATTCTTCTAGCTAAGCATAAGGGCTATGAGAGCGTGCATCCAAGCACACAATATACATTCTCCGAGGAGAAAGAGGGTGAAGTGAAAGCAATGAAAATGTCTTCAACTGATTAGCATTGAAGAATGGCATCGGTATATAGCTTGGCAGTATGTCAATGGCACACTACATTTTCCTACATCTGTGACTTAGATTAGCTCATACCTGAAACCAGAAAGTAGTGTCCTTAAAATGTGTAAAAGATAATGTTCTCTAAATTTGTAATAATAATGTTCTCATTTTGTAATGGTGGAATAATGGATTGTACTGTGACTAAATTATAATATATTTAAGCTGTCTAATGGGTATGATATGGATCAATATATACTTTACGACATAGTTTTGAAAGCACTACAGGGTCAGTTTCTAACTTACAGAGGGCCTGTCACTTTACAAAAATATGTATTTTTTTACCTGGTGTAAATATTTTATTCTTTGCTCATATGCCTCTCTGTTGCTGAAAAATGGTTTCCTCCTTTGTGTATATAAATCTATTTTATTTCAGCAAACTGGGCGGGATCCTCAAAAAGTCTGATAGAGAAGAGTTGAGGGCCATGCCCAGATTTATATGCAGAGAAGAGGAGGCCAATATTTCAAAAATGGACACAGGAACAAAAGAAAACCAAGACCAGATTCAGAAGAAGAAAAATGACATATTTATGGCAAGCGACAGGACCTCTCAATGCATCATGATGTACATATCTGTCATGAGCATGTGATCATTTGTGATCTATGTACCAGTGCGATCAGTAGGGGAAGCACAACTGATATGTTCTAGCTGTGACTGCTTGGAAAAGCATTCTTGATAATCTTGGTGGTTTAACACCTCACATGCCACTGTCAATAGTGTTAAAATACTTACTGATCACCATCTTCTCCAATTTCCATCAGCGCTGATCCTTTTCTGGAACACTTGCCCCTTTGGCAGCTCTGCTGGCTCACATGGCATCTAATGTACAACGTTTTAGCTCCTCTTGCAGTATAAGTCTATGAGACTCAAAACAAGGATCCATAGTAATGATGGGCGAATAGTCAGATATTTGGGTTTGGGATATTTGTACCGTATACCTAGTACTATTCCAGTATTTTTCACGAATAACAATATTAATGCAAGTCAATAGGGAACCCAAGCATTTTTCTTGGAAATCTTCAAGAAAAATACTCGGGTTCCTCACTCACTTGCATTAGGTTCGTTATTCATGACAAATACTGGTCTACAAATAATTTGAACCCGAATATTTTACTATTCGCTCATCAATAATCTTTAGCCTTAGACTGAGAAAGTGACTTCTAGTTAATACAAAACACTATGTGATGAGCCAAGTCTAATGGGTGCTTTACACGCTGCGACATCGCTAACGATTTATCGTTGGGGTCACGGTGTTTGTGACGCACATCCGACGTCGTTAGCAACATCGCAGCGTGTGACACGTATGAGCGACCTTCAACGATCGCAAAAGTGGTTAAAATCGTTGGTGTTGGAGAGGTCGTCCAAACACCAAATATCATTGTCTAGTGAGTAGCGATGTTGTTCCTCGTTCCTGTGGCATCACACATCGCTATGTGTGACACCACAGGAGCGACGAACATCTCCTTACCTCCGTCCACCGGAAAAGAAGGAAGGAAGGAAGTGGGCAGCATGTTCCGGCCGCTCATCTCCGCCCCTCCTCTGCTATTGGATGGCTGCCATGTGACGTCGCTGTGACGTCGCACGAACCGCCCCCTTAGAAAGGAGGCGTTCACAGGCAACAGCGACGTCACAGGGAAGGTAAGTAGTGTGACGTGTGTTAGCGATGTTGTGCGCCACGGGCAGCGATTTGCCCGTGACGCACAACCGACGGGGGCGGGTACGCTCTTTAGCGATATCGATACCAATATTGCAGCGTGTAAAGTACCCCTAAGTCTGGAGATGCGGTCAAGAAAAGGACCAGAGTTACAATGGAAACCAGGAGAGACAGTGATCGGTAAGTATTCTAATACCCTTACACACCAGTACATATGTAAATAGGAGGAATTAAGGATACAAACTTTGATGAGGCTACTTTTTTAATTGTCCAGGAAGATCATGAAGATAGAGCCTGTTGCTTTATACTTTGACTTTGTTTTCATATTCTTGCTATGGATAAGAATCACCATTGTACTCTGCTTCCAAGAAAAGCCCCATAATCAGCTCTTTTCTGTAATAATCAGCTATGTTTATGTTTCTCTGTGTCCCTGCTGAATAATCTGAACACTAAATGGGAATGCATTGTGCTCATTGTTTGCTATTGCTGAAATGGCAACGAACATGGCTATCCTCTTTAGCTCAGGCTCTAGAGTGAAATAATATAGACATATAATAATAATGTCTCTGACAAGGGAACATATCCTTTACTTTATTGGCTAAAGCTCTGCTGTATATGATGCTCTCCTTGTTACTCAAACATACAAATTGGGCATTTCTTGCTACGGTCACTTTGTATTCTACAGCCATGAAGGTAGGATGCTGGAAGAAAAAATCGTGAACACAAGTTGAAGATTTTCAACCAAAGTTCAGAAATGCTGCTCGCAAGATAAATTTATGGTGCCAATCTCATTACATCTGAAAAACGGAAAACAATTAAATTATGACATTTTTCATGCACTATGCTTTTCATCTCTCATTTAACAAAGCCACAGATTAATGGGTCACAACATGATGCCATAATGATGATCTAGTACCCAACATGCTCTGGGAGAGACTAGCATTGCAAACAAACATACATAAAAAAAGAAGAAAGCAAGAGAAGAAATGCGAGTATTTCCACAGGTTTTGATTCTGAAAACACTGCACATAACATCACAATGTCATAACCAAGAGAAATAGTGTACACACATTACAATATACAGAACACAGTGTACATGCATGCAAAAATCAACCAGTAACATAAGCTGCAATATTACTGTTTTTTGTGCAAAATTCTGAAAAACCATGACAAAATCACAGACTAAATTGGGTTTGATGTGTATATGTATGATCTAAACGTATTAGTGTTTCCCTGTTCTGATCCCAATATGACTGTAGAGGTCGGGGAATGTAAATGTAACCATTATGAGGGTTGTAATTGGTCTACAGTATTTATGATTAATTATAAAGAATCAATTTATAGATTTATTCATTTTACACCTGAATCATCTTGATTTTTTGTTGTATATGGGGAATGGACAGATGACTGGTAGTATATTCTCCGTGTTTTGGACCTAAACCCTAATAATTCCCCAATCCTCCTCACGTCCCACACTGAGTATCCTATGTCCAATAGTGTAGCTGTATAGAAGGATCCAAAGATGCTCTTTTGGACAGAAGGAAAATATTAAGTAGCTTTGTAAGTGACCAGCAAATGAGTCCTGCTCATCACATACAGAATAGGAGGTCCTGTGCAAGTGCAAATATAGCACCAGTTGACGGATGAGCAAAATGCTTGCTCAACAGCTCATTGAGTCTTTTATGTGGACCCTAATGTTACTGTTGTAAGGAATACATGCCCTCGTGTAAGCGGGATGTGCTGATGACTGGATGCTAATGGTATGGAGACTGAATGATTGGATTAAAGGAAATCTGTCAGCAGATTTTTGCTATCTCATCTGAGAGCAGCATGTTGTAGGCAAAGAGACTCTAAAGGTACAGTCACACATAACGAGATCGCTGCTGAGTCACGGTTTCTGTGACGCAGTAGCGATCCCGTTAGCGACCTCGTTATGTGTGACATCTACCAGCGATCAGGCCCCTGCTGTGAGATCGCTAGTCGTTGCAGAATGGTCCAGGCCATTTTCTTCAAAGGCGATGTCCTGCTGGACAGGACCATCGCTGTGTTTGACACTGTGTGACAGGGTCACAGTGACTGCTGAGATCGTTATACAGGTCGCTACTGCGACCTGTATCGTTCCTGCATCGTTGGTAAGGTCTAACTGTGTGACATCTCACCATCGACCTCCCAGCGACTTACCAGCGAACCCTATCAGGTCGCATAGTTTTCGGGATCGCTGGTAAGTTGTTGTGTGTGACTGGGCCTTAAATCAAAAGATGTATCACTTAGATTACTGGCTGCAGCCATTCTGACACAATAAAAGCTTTTAGATTTAGCAAATCAACAGAGCTGAGAAAGCTGCCCCACACCCACACCAGGATCTCAATAAAGATTGTACATTGACAGTGAGTTGTCAATCACAGGAGGGGCTGTGCTGGACTGCCATACACATGACATTGTAGTCCAGCAATGATAATCACTAGGTTATAGAGCCTTTAATTTAAATAAACAACAGCACACAGCCTGATAAGAGAGGCATAGTTGATTTTTGCTTTTTTAACCCCTACAGCATGCTCTCTTCATATTACATAACAAAAACCTGCTGACAGATTCCCTTTAACAATGGTTAGGTCCTTACACAGTCGCTAATTGGCAATCAGCACCTATTATGATTAGAAATCTGCAAGTGCTAACAAACCTTTACGATACATCAATGTGTTCTGGTCAGACTATTGCCTATGATTCACCAACCGGCTGCGGGTCTACTGACCCACACATCACAGCCTCATATGTGCCTACAAGGCTTTCAAGTTACAGTCTAGAGACCGGCAACTGGTCAGGGTCTATACTCAGCCTGTGACAGACAGTTGTGTGAATATGGCTCTAGATTTAGGGGATCTGGAAGAAATGTGTTCTTGAACATGTTTGGAGAATGATCAGCCATGTAAACATATGTGACGCTATAAACATGCAGGGATTTCACTGGCAATTTTTCATTTTGAATCCCCTCTGTATTTTCCATACTATTTTATATTTTTACATAGTAACAGGCGTCTTATTTTGTTAGAAGGCAGATTTTTTCATTTTCCTATTTTCTTTGTGATCATTGAAAGCAGCACACTTCTCCAAATCTGAGCACGGTGGTGGATCTGTCAGAGCATAACTGAATTCCTAGAAAGTGTGATTGATCACGGGTGGTTGTATTACTAGATATGGCTTGTGCAGGTTTCATAGATACATCGCTGTAGTAAGGTTTTATTTTCTACTTTTGTGTATTTTGCTCTTCCGCAACGTACAAGCCGGATTCATTGAAAATGCATCTATAAGAGAATCTGCTCTGTGTACGAGGCGGCATAATGATACCGGAAAATGATCAGCGTAATCTGTGGTTCCACAGGCTTGGAGTTGCTATATTTTTAGCTCTTACATCTAAGATTTTCTCCTCTGCTGAAGTAGTTAAAAAGATGCCTTAGCTTAGACAACTTAAATATCACTTTGATAAAGTGGGAACCAATTTTCTGTGTAGGATTTCAAAGATATAATTGCACGGCCGCAGCGGGCCAAGCTGTAATTTTAGAAGTCAGTGCTCTGTTTCACAACGAACCTTTCTTTTTAATGTTTGGGATAATTGTAGCACAAGCACAGGTGGCATTGTAGCAATGCGGCGCTGCATTTGTAGACATTTCTTCATAGGGATTTAAATGAACACAATATTTCAGATTTCTCGAGGCCAATATGACATGCTCCAGAAACAAAGGACATTTAGATAAATGACAAACATGAATTGGATTTATCCTGGGGCCTTGTAGTTTTATTTTACTTTTCAGGCAAATAAATTGTGCGGAGCTCAACTTCTGCTCTAGTATATTATTGCCTTGTGATTTCTGCCGCTCGTTTTATCTTTATTTCGGAGGCTGATTTCATTTCATTGCTATTCGCACGGGTTCTTTTTTCGGCATTTAAATGTATATAGTGTTAATGTTAAGACAACAGCTATTCTGGCTGGAAATAAAAGTGTGCAGCCTAAAATATAGAGGCTGGCGTGTCCTGTGACCACAAGTGAAAGACTAGGTGTCACTGGTGATTTAAAATCGGAAGCTCTCTTGAGAAGCTGCCTGCTAGCTGTTGATTTAGGTCTCCTGAACCGTGGAGACCTTAAGACTGGTAATTGCAGGGTTATTTGGCATAGAGCAGTGATATTAATCAGCCATATTGTCTTTTCAAGACACATTTATGAGAAATAAAAGAGATCACTATGCTACTGGTGGTTTGGCCATGGAGATTAAGGGCAATATATGACACTGAGTTGTAGGTAACGCATTACCTGGCTTTCTGAGCGGCTTTAAGTCAGCTGACACAGCTTCTTTTGAGTGGGTAAATATGGTTCCTTTTAGCAAAGGCCTTTATATAGTATGCCCCTTTGTGATCTGAGACTATACCACTCTGAAAGAGGATTCAGGCACTGCCATTTCTTCTAGGTGCCATAATAAAGTTGTACTAGATTAATCACATCTACATACTAATGGCCTCCAAAGACTCCCTGGCACAAGGCAGACTGCATCTGTACTGTAAGACATTGCATCTTCTGCCCATCACTATCCACTTTAGAAGGTCATTTAACTGATCCTTCTATTTCAGCTTTGTTATAATGTAGGATCGGTTTTGATTGAATATCCAGAAAATGGCTCCTTAGTAGGAAAACCCCTTTAAGTGAAAATTTAGTGACATTTGACTTGGCATGTTTTTTTTTCTTCAATAGGTTAAGCAGTACTAAATGCCTCTAGTAATGCTTATTTCTGGGGAGACTATGGACCCAACATTGAAATAACCCAATCTGTTCAATATTTCCCCAATATTCTGATTTGCAGTAAGAAATAGACTCCGTCCACACTGCAATTGTACCCTCTGTCGAGCGCATGTACTCAAGTTAAGAACTCAAGAGTAATCACAGTCCTGATGAAGGTTGAAGCATTCGTCTATTATAAACTGTAAGATTGTGATGGAGAGGGTTAATGCGATGCTGCCATAAAGGAAAAGACGATCTAAGGACACCCCAATGGTGATTTTATTGGACAATGCGTTTCACAGACTCCATCTTTTTCATCAGGTCAAAATCACATGTGATTTTGACCTGATGAAGTAGATGAAATCTACGAAACGTGCTGTCCTATAAAATTACCATTGAGTTATCCTTGGCTTGTCTTTTTCTTCATGGAAGCGCATCAATAACCCTCTCCATCACTGCCTTACAGTCTACATCCACATGGAGCTGCATCAGGTTCGCATTGTATACGCTTGAAAGTGGTTGTGACTCTCACAACCCATCAAGGTGAGCCTTTTCAGTGTTTTCACCTCTTGTTTTCCACCCGGATAAGACCCTATTAGTGCTAAGCTGTCTTGCAGATCTTTACAGACCCATTAAAAGGGAATACTGTGCTTTCCTATACAATAAAACAAATAGTATGTAGACTGTACCTACCAGATAAAGGATGAAAGCACACACATTTAGCCTATGTTTGGTGAATTTGGGCCCATGGGAATGTTAAATTGGGGAAAGCTCTACATTTGTATTGTAGGCTCGGCGCACAGATATAGTGCACACTCAGACTTAGATATATTTGAGGATTGAGTATATTCTTATACTTTGACTCCAGATCTCTTCTTAGACAATCCTGGAAGTTCTGACTACTACTTCCACAAACTACGTAAATGGGGCATGAAAACCAAATATAAGAACTGTTACATATACTTTAGACAAGTATAATTCTGTTTTTTGAGGAATTCATGTGCCTATAAAATCTAACCAATTTGTGTTTGGAATGAATGTGCAGATGGGATGTGTTCTACCTGAATTAATGTAGAGTACGCAGCTCTATGTGACCTGGCAGCCCAATCAGTGGCAATGAAAAAGCTTCAATGAATGGTGTAATGAGTGTCAGAGAGAAGTCTGGGGTCTTTACATCTGTGATTGTCATGTTAACAGTCTGAACAGGAGAGAATGACTTTTGTTTTTACCAATTATTTGCACAAAGAAAACAAAGAAAGGGCAGATGATACAGTACCTCCATGGTCTGAGACTGGTGCATGGCTTTGATTGCATTCTGTGCCATTGCCCTTGTAGAAAATGTAACAAACGCACAGCCTGTGGGGACAAGGGGACAGGGGGCAGGAAAGACAAAAAAAAACAACAAGACAAAAGGGTTGGACGCTTGTTAAACCAACACAATCTACGAGAACGGCCACAAGACGACACTGTTCTCAGTAGTACATAAAAGTAACAACTCCTGGAATTTTTTTTAGTGGTTTGGTACTTACAGTGCTGACTTGCTAATCCGACCATAGAAGAAAGGAAAAAAAAACAAAACAAAAACAAAATGGGGAAGTGTTCTTTTCAGCGACAGGTGGACACACATATTTAGAGAGATAGCGCTACAAATATTCAATCACTGATCATTTTATTTTCACATGATTGAAAGCGGCAAAATTTATCAACATTTATAATGGGATCAAGTTGAAGTATGCAACTCACATAATACCAGTCCTATACACTACGGCTATATATTAATATTTATGGTAGTATCTGTTAGGTCAGTGAGAATGTGCTTTTCGTACTTTATAATATCCAATATATTCTTCTTTCTATTCACACTGACAGTCTGACTGATATTGAATTGATAAAAGGAGCTAAGAATGTCAATCCAGTGCTGTACAATGCTGACCCTTCAGAGACTTACAATCCTTAAGTATGGATTGAGACTGCAACATATAGAAAACATGTCATATCCGAAGCCCTAAACCCACACTCATAGCGTTATACAGGATAATGAAAGAAGATTGGTTTCTCTAAAATGTCACTTACAGCTTAAAGGAAATCTTAACTATATAAAGTAGAGTAAGCTGGTGATAGTCATGTGGGCGGTCCCTATCCCTGGGGTAGTCATACAGGTCCAGCTTGAAAACCAGTTTTAACGGCATCTGTTGAATTTGCAGTACACAGATAAAAGAGAAGCCAGGACACCTCCCTTCATAATGCATACCATGGATGTTGGTGGAGGGGTTTGTAAGCCTGGACCACATGACAAGTCCCGAGACAGCACAGCCCACATGACTTTTTACGGGTACCCAGTCTCTTTCTCTTAATCCTAATAGTGACACTTTATAGGCTGACACATTTAGAAACCTATTGTTATTCTGCATAATGGTATGGCTGCTGTGTATTTATATATATATATATATATATATATATATATAAAAAGTTCTCTTCAATGAGATATTGGATGAGAAAACTTAAAAATAAAAGGAACACATTTTGTTACATTTTACATCTTAAGCACATTGCAATTGTCATTCAACCTCTGGTGTAAATTTTACAATCAACTGTCATTACTAAAAATGCATTCTGAAATGTCATGACATACATAGTACATGCAGTATGTTGCATCACAAGTTATGCAATTTGCCCAAACTCTTAACTTACTGGGTTTTTTTTGTTTTTTTCTAAAGAATATGTCACCAAGACAGGTTTCTTAAAGAGGTTGTCCACTACTTTTACATTGGTGGCCTATCTTCAATGTCTGATCAGCCGGGGTCTGATACCCAGCATCTATGCTAAGCAGCTGTTCCCGATGCCGGCGCAAGCAGCTGGAAATGCTCAGCTCCGGAACTGCTTCGTCTTCTGACAGCAGCCACACATCAACTTCCCATTCAGATCAATAGGAGGCGGATATGCAGTGCCCATGTGGATGTATCAGTTGACGGCGCAGATCTGAAACTGAACATTTCTGGCCACAGGCTGCCACCGACACTGAAAGCAGCTGATTGGCGGAAATGTCGGCTATCGGAACCTGGCTGATCTGACATTGATAACCTATCCTAAGGATAGGCCATCAATGTTAAAGTAGTAGCGAATCTCTTTAAATCTATTAACATTTCAGATATCTGATCCCAGTGGTTTCAAGTAGAAGAAGATGAACAAGCAATGTTTGGCAACTAGCATTCAAATTGCACAGTTTTAACTTCCCAATTTGAATTTTTGTGGAGCCATTTATTGGTGCAATTATTATCATTAGCTCAAAGATGAGGATCTGCTATCTAATAGCATTAAATGAAATGAGGTAAACAAGATTTTTCTTTGTGGTTATTCACATAGTTACTAATAAAATCTTTTTTTTTAGTGTAAAATATATTTTAGTGGAAAAACTGTGAAAAAAACCATCATATCTGATCTGGAAATTTTCAACAAAAACATTTTACATGTTCCAAAACAAAATGTTCCATTTATATATCATAGATGTATAACTTAAAAGTTCACCCTAGGATGAAAACATCTTTAAAGTAAAGTAAAACTTGCATTTGTAGCAATTTTTAATAAATACTCCCTACTGCCTATTACAGGCATCTGCTATCTTCACTGTCACTGCAGAGAATACAGGCACAGTAAATGCCACCTGTAATCTGCTGATGGAGGCAAAGAAGGCTGCCGGAAGGAATGTACACTCTATACACCTGATCAAGCAGTCATTTAAAGGGGAGAGTTGAAAAACATATTACAGTTTAATATAAGTTCAATAAAGCTAAATAGCCAAAAACCGGTGTAAAAATGTTGGGAATTATGTCACAAGTTACATTTGATCTACTTATTTCCAATTACTGCTAGAGATGAGCGGATCATTCCTTGGAGCATCAAGTTTAAGTCCCATTTACTGAAGTAAGCGGTCAAACATTATAAAATGATTTGTAGTTCGCAAAAAGAAACTTGCCAGCACCATTTCCCACACTACTGAAGCATCAGAGCGTGGTCTGTCGTCATTTTGCATTGCCACCCATGTCTCCCCATAATACCCTGCAGCTATAAGATCTTACAGATTATCATACCATGTACAGTGGTGGTAACTACCTGGGTTATCACAGGTCAGCTGTTCCCAGAACAGCAGTTTGTACGGCATAATCATTTTTCATCTCCCCGGTCATTGTTTAAGTATGTCTTCATAAGAGCTTACACACTACAGGTTAGCAGAGTCCCCTCTCTCTCTCTCTCTCCTATAGAGTGTAAGCTCATGATCAGTGGGGTCCTCTCTCTCCTATAGAGTGTAAGCTCATGATCAGTGGGGTCCTCTCTCTCCTATACAGTGTAAGCTCTTAGGGTCAGTGGAGTCCTCTGTCTCTCCTATATAGTGTAAGCTCTTAGGGTCAGTGGGGTCCTCTTGTTTCTCTTATAGAGTGTAATCAGTGGAGTCAGTCCTTCTCTCCTATAGAGTATAATCTTTTATGGTCTGTGGGGTTCTCTATCTCTCCTGTAGAGTATAAGCTGTTATGGTCAGTGGGATCCTTTCTCTCTCCTGTAGAGTATAAGCTCTTATGGTCAGTGGGGTCCTCTCTCTACTGTAGAGTGTAAGCACTTATGGTCAGTGGGGTCCTCTCTCTCCTATACAGTGTAAGCTCTTAGGGTCAGTGGAGTCCTCTGTCTCTCCTATATAGTGTAAGCTCTTAGGGTCAGTGGGGTCCTCTTGTTTCTCTTATAGAGTGTAATCAGTGGAGTCATTCCTTCTCTCCTATAGAGTATAATCTTTTATGGTCTGTGGGGTTCTCTATCTCTCCTGTAGAGTATAAGCTGTTATGGTCAGTGGGATCCTTTCTCTCTCCTGTAGAGTATAAGCTCTTATGGTCAGTGGGGTCCTCTCTCTACTGTAGAGTGTAAGCGCTTATGGTCAGTGGGGTCCTCTCTTTCTCCTGTAGAGTGTAAACTCTTATGGTCAGTGGGGTCCTATCTCTCCTGTACAGTGTAAGCTTTTATGGTTAGTGGGTCCTATCTCTCCTGTACAGTGTAAGCTCTCATGGTAATTGGGATCCTCTCTTTCTCTATTTCCTATAGAGTGTAAGCTCTTATAATCAGCGGAATTCTCTCTCCTCTCCTGTATAGTGTAAGCTCTTATGATCAGTAGGGTCCTCTCTATTCTATAGAATGTAAGCTTGTGGTCAGCAGGGTCCTCTCTCTTTTGCCTGTAAAGCGTAAGCTCTTACAGTCAGTGTTTTTTATCTCTGTCTCTCTCTCTCCCACTTACATTTTACGAGCAATTATAAACTATGCAGCTTTAAAGCAAATGCAAAATTGATGCAAATTTATTTGCCGCAAATTACATTTTCGGGGAAAATTTGGCAAAGTTGTCAAATTTGATTCCCAAAAGATCCATTTATCTCTAATTAGCGCTTCTGTTGCAACTTTGAAAAAAAAATGGCTGGGAATGTGGGTCAGGTTTAGTGGAGAATGACATAATTACTATAAATTAAGCCATATATTTGTGCAAACTGTAATGTAAATCTATTTCTGATCATAGCAGGCATAGATATCATTATCTGTTGCACAGAGACAAATTTGAGCCAAAATTACTAAGAGGCGTGCACCTCTTAATAAATTAGCGCTTCTAACTGCAATACACTGCCATTTAAGACTGACATGTCAAATACCAGGCTTAGTTAATCCCCCCGTTAGTCTGTAAGCAGTTCTCACCAAAATTAACAGGACTAGCTGACAAGGCACCAATTTACCAGTAATGTGGAGCCTACTCTGAGGAAGAAGCGGGGAGTCACTTCGATACGCGTCAACAACAATGCACCTTTTCGTGTATACTATGGATTGGACTGTTATCTTATTCACAGCAGCGCAGATTGAGCCACACTTTGCCAGATTTCTGTTTATAGCGCAACAATGCAAGTGAACAGCTCAACAAACGTAATGACAGAAAAAGAGGTTAGGCTATATATATATATTACCAGTTTGTATTTTCATGTGTCATGATTCCTTAATCATGGGGATCTGCCTGAAACGCGTAGACGGACACCTGGTCTACTCATGCTGTAATTATGGACTTTTTCTGTTTTTAATGTTTTCTATTAAAAGTCATGTTTTAATCTTTAATTGGCGGTTGCTGAATCCCTTCAATTTTTGCTTCTGTTTATAGCGCTGCTAGAAGACATGAGGCCAGACTACAGCTGGTATAACACTGAGACAGGTGTAATCAGGCGCAATAAGATATGTTGTAGCTTGTACAAGAGAACTAATGCAAAGTATCTATACGCTGTAAAAATGTGTTGCCTTTACACACCTAAAGAACCAAAATAGGTTTCTCATATGATCAAGGGATACAATATTGATATGTATAATCTAATCACAGTACTTAGACATTATTGATCAAGAGGCTACAATTAGGGATGATCGAATACCTAAATATCCGCCTCCGCGAAAATCCGATGAATAGGTCAGTACTATTCGACTAATCGCGAATATTCGATGCACAATGTAAGTCTATGGGAAACTCGAATAATTTCGCGTTGGACCTAATGGCAAGCTGTGGTGACTGAGGAAAAGGCTGAAATGGATGGGAAAAGGCAGAAACAGCATGGGCACAGCCTGTAGAAGTCTTTCTCTCTCTCGTCCCCCAGCGGCTTCTACATTTCCAGGCTATCAGGTCGCCTTTCTCTGACTCCCGATCCCATGACTCCAATGCCTGCCCATTGGCTGGAAAACAGGCCCCAGGAAGTCAGAAATGAAAATGAAAGTATCGGAGCAGATGCTGTTTTATCTGTCGGCTACTGAATGGTGCGAATAGCCTGTTATCCGTCGGATACCAAATAGTGGCGAATACATTCGCTCATCCCTAGCTGCAATCTTTACTCTTCTTTTTTTATACACTGCATCACAGGGATGAAAAATAGGAATATAAATAAAAAAATTTTGTATGTTCATCATCATTAACTTGGCATAATGTAATATTTATAGAGGCTTAATATTCAGAACGTGACCCAGCATGGTGGCCACACTAACAATATTTTATGTTAAAAAGCAACTGGGTGGTCATCTTAAATAATGCAAATCTCTTATGCTTTTCAGCAACCTTTCCAAGAGATACATGCAGAGAGATTTTAAGATAATAAAAGATTAGGAAGAAGAATTTTTGTTTCTACATTTTATGTTAGTATTCGCTGACTTCTGTTCTTATTTGTAAATACACCTTGAAATGAAGGGTTCTGACACCTAGAATACGTAATACCTCATTGCTGCTCATGCCAGTCCTGGCTCCTGTGTGGGTCAAATGCAGTACTGCAAGCCTCATTGCCCCCTTAACTAATAAAAACACTGCCTTTTGAAATTTCCATTTTATTCATCGCGCACCCTTGGGTATCCTGAAGAAGAAGACTGTGAAATTAATGCAGATTCTGGCTGATTTTGTAATAATACTATGGCTCACTAAAAGCTTTGCCAGAGCAACACAGACATGTTTGACTCTTGCTCTCTAATGACTTTAAAAGTGCATTGATTTTCAGCTTCTTTAGCCTTGCACAGTTTGAACTCGGGTTTCAGAGAATAATTTAGTGTTCCACTCAATTTCCTCAAAACATTATTATTACTACTTAAAAGATTTCCAAATGAAGCAAATCTAAACACTGAGTGGTTCCAGCATATTGTCATTTCGAAGCTAATGCCCAAAATCCTGTTCTTGGCATTACACGTTTATCAGCTGCCCCAGTGGCCAGTAAAGACAATGTAACATTTATTTATTTATTTCCTCGACGTTTCAACAACTAACGGATTCATAGGAAGAGCCAAATCAATTAGCTGGCTAAAAGAATAAAGTAATATAAAAAATGCATGGTTAATTTCGCTTCTCCACATCCACTGCATGCAGCTGATGATACCAAGTCATACAGTTTGTGAAAAAGGAAGATATAAATAAATAAATTAAGACTGTGATCACATATATTTCATCACATCTCAAGGCAAAATGTGTTGTAGAATGCAGCACTGCTTTAGGCCTCTGCCACACGTGAAAATCACGCACGTGCCGAGAGACACGTATTTCCCCTGCGTGTTGCGTGCAGGTAAGTACATGTCTCTGGTACGTGAAGGACACGTGTGTTCTACGTGTGCTATCCACGATAGCACACGTAGAACCGGTAATTTACATACTCACCTGGTCCTTCCTGCTGTCCGCGCTGCTGTCCGTGGTGCTGATCCTCGGTCTCCAGCCCTCCCGTCTCCCCGCTGCTGTTGCTGCCAGGCAGTGAAGTGAATATTAAATGAGAATAATGAGCGGCGGTCGGCAGCAAGAGGCAGCAGCGGCAGGGAGAGGAGGGCTGGAGAAGGTGAGTAAATGTTTTTTTTTTTCTAACTGACACGTGTTTTCTCCGGCACGTGTCACACGGGACCGCATCCACAGTACACGCGTGTGATACGGGTGCGGGCCGTGTGACACCCGTGCTGCAAGAGAAAACACTGACATGTCAGCGCTTAGAAAAACGCACACACGTACAAACGCACACGGACACATGTTCCGTTTGGTTTTACGTGTGTGTGCCTGCTACCATAGGGTAGCATTGCTGAACATATCTCCGTGCCGCTGGTATGTGCAAAAAATGACAAACACGTGCCGGCGGCACGGATGTGTGTCGCAGGCCTTATACAGCCAAATGGTGGACACCTAGGCAGAACCCAATTGACCCCATGACAGGTGATTGGGTGTCCATTAGGCAGCACTGGAGTTCATAATGCTATGGATCCACTGAAACTTTTATTGTGCTTTTCTATTCCTATGGGAATATAGACACATCGTGGCTGAACAAGCAGGGGAGGGCAATTAATTTTCCCAAGGAGTCACATGAGAGACCAATAGGCTGAAATTAATTCTGCTCAATATTAATATTAACATGCTAATTATAATTATTATTTTAGATTAATGTTAATTGTATCACTTAATATTGAGCAGAATTAAGTAGGCTGACATCCCCGTATATACAGTATAAGCCCACACACAGCCCCCCTATATACAGCATGAGCCCTCATATAGAATTATATTTACAGTACGAGCCCCCACATAGCCTCTCTATATACAGTATGAACCCTCTCAAAGCCCTCTATATACCATATGAGCCTTTACATAGCCTTCTATATACAGGATGAGCCCACACATCGCTACCTATATACAGTATGAGCCCCCACATAGCCCCTCTATATATTATGTGAGTCCCCACATAGCCCTTTTATATACAGTGTGACCCCAATATAGCCCCTCTACACACACTGTGAGCCCCAACAAAGCCTCCTATACACAGTATGAGCTGTCACATAGCCTCCTAAATACAATAAGAGCCTTCACATAGCCCCTATATATACAATGTGAGCCCTCACATAGCCTTTCTATATACAGTGTGACCCCCACATAGCCCCTCTACACACACTGTGAGTCCCAACAAAGCCTCCTATACACAGTATGAGCTGTCACATAGCCTCCTAACTACAATAAGAGCCTTCACATAGCCCCTATATATACAATGTTAGCCCTCACATAGCCTTTCTATATACAGTGTGACCCCCACATAGCCCCTCCACACACACTGTGAGCCCACACAAAGCCTCCTATACACAGTATGAGCTGTCACATAGCCCCCTAAATACAGTACGAGCCCCCACATAGCTCCTTTATATACAAGGTGAGCCCCCACATAATCTCCTATATACAGTGTGAGCCCTACATAACCTCCAAAATAAAGCATGAGCCTGCACATAGCCTGCTATATACATTAGGAGCCCCACAGAGCTTTCTATGTACATTTTGAGCCCCATATAGCCTCCTAAATACATTATAAGCCCCACATAGTCTCCTATATGCATTATGACCCAAAACATAGCCTCCTATTTACTTTACAAAGCCCTCACATAGCCTCCTATATTCATTTTCTGAGCACCCACATAGACTCCTACATAACAAACACCACATACGCACCTCGTTCCTGTCTTTCAGCGCATACAATGATGTGACGTCATTGCATCTGCTTTTCCTGACGCTGATTGGTGTAAGACGGAGCCAGTGGTATTGTCCTCAACCAATGTGTTCACCATTGTCTGCATCCTGTGGATGCAAATAGCAGTAATATTGGGTGCCGGATGGGTGGAGGGCAAAGTACAGCCCATGTTCACTGTTTTCAGCACATCGAATGTCTCAGTCCGTGAACTGAACTGGAACAGCCAGAAAGCCAGATGAGGCTGCACTTTGCCCAACCATGATGTATATGATTTTTAATATGTTTACACAAAATGTTTAAAAAATCTCCTGTGTGAAATTTAGAAGGTAAATATAGTTTCACTGCAGTAGACTAGATTCATGGTAAGAAATAAAAAAGTGTACAAAATTGCTTAAGTGGGGTATATGGGCAATATAATGGAGCAGAGTTTATTTTAGTGTACTGTATGTGTTACTACATTTGTTTTTAAATATTTAATAGGAACCAATAAATGAGTTCATTACATAGGCTGTGTAATAATTAAATATTTAATTTCCTAATTAAAACATTTCTCTTTAATGCAAATTGTTAAAATGTTTCTATTGCTGTTCCACACATTTTTGTTAACCTCTGGTGTCCTTTTTATTCCGTAGCAGAAAGTCCATCAAATGTCTCGAGCACTGGTGAAAAGTAGCTACTTGTGGAGCACACATTTCTACAGGATGACCTACAAGGTTACAAGAATCCCTCTGCTGCCCTCTCGGTTGTGAGGTTGAGATATCGGGGCACATATGACAACCGGCACTGGACAGATTTAGTTATACATTTTGTATAATTAATATTTTTATAAAATTAAAATTGATGCTCATTAATTTAATATCAGCTCTTCATTGTGAGGTTTTTTTCATTTATTTAGAGAATACATCTTTTTGTATCTTCTATACATGAAATCAATGCATTATTTTTTATTTTCTCTAAGGTGTTCTTTCTAATTTGTTCAGGTGTTCTTTCAGGTTCCTTCGTCTCTGGGCTTGCGCTACGAATAATACAGTGTATATCTTTTGCCAAGATTGTTCATTAAAAGGGTTATTCCCAGTATTGAATTTGATTCCCTAGGGATAACTTGCTGATTGCTAGGGGTCCAAACATTGAAACTCCTAGAGATCCAAAAGATAGGACTCTGGAACCACTAAAATAAGAGTGCAGAGCACTGGACCTGGCTTTTTCTAGCAATCCCATAGTCAATGAATGGTGCGCACCTATGCTGCACTGAAGAAGGTTTAGCATCCCCATTCTTAGGATTAGTAAGTTTTTGGTAAATCCTCTTATCAATTTGTCACCCTCTATTTATTGGAATTCTGGGAATAACCATTTAGATATACTCTCCTGCCCAAAAGAGCCTACTTTTAGAGATGGTAATAGAAGAAGCTGTGGAAAAATAAAGCGCAATAGGGTCTTACCCTTGTATGTAGGGGTATAGGATGGGGGAGCAATACTACTCACCAAATGTGGTTGTGAGAGTCACAACCACTGTAATCGCACATAAAATTTGACCACGGCAGCAGCAACCCAAAGCGGCAGATAACAGAGAGAGGTAGAAACCGGGTTCTTCAAAGCCGCGCCAATGATCACCAGCCAAAGGATCAGATCAATGAAGCTTTATTGTTGCATGGGTCTACGCGTTTCAGGAGCCCTGCTCCCTTCCTCAGGACCATCAGATACAAGCATACATCAAATCAATTTGATGTATGCTTGTATCTGATGGTCCTGAGGAAGGGAGCAGGGCTCCTGAAACGCGTAGACCCATGCAACAATAAAGCTTCATTGATCTGATCCTTTGGCTGGTGATCATTGGCGCGGCTTTGAAGAACCCGGTTTCTACCTCTCTCTGTTATCTACTTTTAGAGATGAGCAAACCCATCCAGACTTTAGATAAAGTTCTGTTTTGGACCCGGACTTGACCTGAACCCCAATGGAAATCACTAATTGGGCAGTTGGTTTCTCCGCCCATATGCAGTCAGCCATAAACAGAACACTTCCAGGAACCGGAGGGCAGGTTTTTTCCATTTTTAATATACACTATATCAAATCACGCTGTTGTTTCCCCCAGTGTGAGCCAATCAAACACTACAAGCAGCTCGCAATGGGCTGAGCACCGAGTGTACCCGAGCACAGCGATGCTTGCCCGAGTAGTTTGTTTTTTTCTTAAGTTTGTGTTTCGTACGAACACCAAACACCGAAACTCGATTTTCACTCATCTCTGCTTAGTTTGGCTGGAGATTATTGGGTTACACCAATCTCACACTTTATTTTGCAAGCAGGTCATGTAATTTTCCTACCAAAAAATCTTGAGGAGACGTACATGAGCCATGTTCCTCTTATCTCTGACTATAACTCAGAAAGTATCAGTAATCTCCAACGGCATACGTACAATAGTGGCAGTCATTTTGGTAGACCTTTTAACTAACGTTCAGTAAGTGGTGAAAACCTGCAGAGATGCTGCAATCACTGTAAGCACGAAAGTGGAGAATCTATTACAACCATCATAAGAATGGTGTTGGCAACATGAGTTATAATTATCTCAGGCAATTTGCAATGTGATGTCAAGCAGAAACTGCAGGAGTCTTCATTTTTGCTTTGGGTCCCTCAACTCCTATATATTCCAATGAGGACCACTACACAAGTAATGAAAATAATGTTATCAATAATGATACCATTGTGAGCCCCAGTAGGCTAAATGGGCTAACTAAATAAATACCGTTGTTAAATTTGCCACCTACACACTAAATTACTACACCCACAGCACTGATCAATTTCTTTCTCCATCATAATAGAAGACTAGACATTTTCTTTTACATGGCCACTATACAGATTGCATTTTCCAGCCATAGCATTTTGTGGATTTATAAAAGGGTTGAAGATGAGTCAGCCGTACTTTTACAAGTGTTAAGTATAATTTCCACCTGTTATGTTCACAACGGACCAGAACTGGAAACCCTATGGTGGTTGCTTTTAACTACAATTACCATTGATCCTGTTGCAGTGGAGATTCCACTTGGTAATTTATCTTGCGTTATTACTGTGACAAATTTAAGAAAGCTGCATGTGTAATGTAAGTGATTTGTGATGCTGGAGCCAATATATAATATGGCAGAAATGCTCCACATCAAAGAATGACACTTAGCAGCAAAGTTGAGGTCTGGAGCACCGTTCATCAGGAGAATGAGCTGCTGTCTGTCCGATAATTGGCTAATGCCCTTAGTCGCTTTTGACATGCCTGGGTCATAGGTTCCTGTTTTCCTGCTGTAGAGGTCAGACACATGCACAATGGTCAGACAGGAGGGAAGTAATCCAGCTCACCCTCATCACATGTCCTTGTAGCTCAGAGCACAGGAGACATCATTGCCTGGATGCAGTAACATAAATGCAAAAAATCTCCAGCTTCACAAACAGACAAACCTGCTTTATTCGTGGGTAATAAAAAGTCAATGAATTATGGGGCAATGCACTTGAAACCAGTAGATGTCCTGGGTCTGCTATGTATGATGATTCAGCCAATTTATCTGACCTTGTATCTACTATCTTAAGGCCCAGTCACACACAACAACTTACCATCGATCCCGAAAACGATGCGACCTGATAGGGATTGCAGGTAAGTCGCTGCGAGGTCGCTGGTGAGATGTCACACAGTCAGACCTTACCAGCGATGCAGGAACTATACAGGTCGCAGTAGCCACCTGTATAACGATCTCAGCAGTCACTGTGACCCTGTCACACTGTGTCAAACACAGCAATGTGTCCTGCCCAGCAGGACATCGCCTTTGAAGAAAATGACCTGGACCATTCTGCAACGACTAGAGATCTCACAGCAGGGGCCTGATCGCTGGTAGGTGTCACACATAACAAGATCGCTAACGGGATCGCTACTGCGTCACAGAAACCGTGACTCAGCAGCGATCTCGCTAGCGATCTCGTTATGTGTGACTGTACCTTTAGACTTTGTATTAACCCACAAATAGAGAAGCTTTGTCTTTGTGAAGTATACATTTCAACAATGGTCAGACACATGAACATGTAAAGGTCTCCACCTTGAGTTGCGTGCCATTATGGTTTATCCCAATGGAGGAACAGCCAACCTGCATGACAGGACCATCGCTTTTGTGAGAGGGCAAGGATTGCTACCACAGAGGAGATCATACAGGCTTATTTCTGTGAGTGAACAGTACATATGCCAAGAAGGCAAGAATTTTCCTAGCAGTGACAAGCACATAGGGGGTCCTATTCTGGAATTCAAGCACCGCAATATTTCCGATAAACGTGTGTGAAGTGGTGTGCCACACTAGAGACAGCTGGAGACTGGTGCCTGTAGCAAGAGCAACGGTGTCTCCAGTACAAATGTGGCAAGTGTCTGCTGTACGCTGACTGTAGACTTCAATATAAAGGGGATGTCTGGGCCAGAATTAAAAGTCTGCAGTTACTCTGCTTGACTGCAGACTTTTCAATCTTCACATTGCCCACACTGTGTAATGTGACGATTCGCCGGTGTCACAGCCGAGAACAATGGTCGTGTGACTACAATTATGTAATATTCCGACAAGTGGGATCGGCATGAAGCTGTACCTACTAAACAGGGTGCAGCCATGCTCAACAAAAATGTTTCGATTGATGCCGTGCCCACTAGGCAGGTTCTGGCCAGAAGCAGGCATATCATATACTTGACCACTGTTCAGGGCTCTGACATCGGCAAATCCTTGCAGTGCTGCGAGTATTCACAAGTCATTTTCATTCGAGACAGGACAACCCCTTTAAGCATGTTGCTGCATGTAAGTTTCGGTAACCACCAAGCACATTGCCTTATGTAAGAATAGTTGTTGAGCTATCATGAGTGAACATCTGCCCACTCTGTCACCAGGAGCCACTGTTGCCATACCTTTCTTGCGGCATAGTCATACAACATCGCTTATAATAGGGCCGCCCTGCCTCCCATCACGTGGAGGAAAGTTACTGTTTTGCGTTTTTTTCCTTTTTGTGTGTTTTCATGACCTCCCTTCCAGACAGGAATTAAATCACCTTCTGTGACTGAAGCAATATTTTAAAAACCACATAGGTAAGTGTTATAAGCTAAATAAAGTATTTATTTCTGTCAGTTTAACAGATGGAGCAAGTGCTTTCATTTATCCCAGGATATGGCACTTACAGGTTCCATTTCCCAGCTCCTGATTTGAATGTGAAGATCATTATCTTATAGTGGTATATGCACATACCGCATTCTTGACTAACATGGCACTTTGTTGCCAAGGAATCCTTTTAGTTACCTAATTTGATCTTATTATCCATGAGTGTGTTCCGTACTAGCAATTACTAAACAGAGGTTAAGAATGTATAAGAGGCATGTAAAATGTCAACAAAAATCAATAAGGCACAGTTTATGCATTTACCACAATTTTCAGCAGCCGGAGAGGAGTTATACTGAAATGTTGCAATTAGCTGTTCCAGAAAAAAAGTCAAAGTGTTAGCTGAACAATAAAGATGCTTTTTATGCCACAGAGAGAACACGCAAGGTCTTTTAAAATGCTACGTCTTTTTAATTTACAGATCAATCAGTATTCCTTTTAGCGTCAAATGAAATACATAGCGCCTCCCAAATTCTATTTGAAAATCTTATAATTGCTTTTCAAGTCGGTCTGTCGGACAGAATTCTGTTTTGTATGCTTTAAATGCGGTGAAAGGCATTGATTATTTAGTTTTTTTTAGTTTTTTTTGCTGGAGTATCAAAGTTATCTGCTGCTTCAATCTGCTTTAGATGATAATTTCAATGTAAACTCACAAGCATATTTGAAATTATCATTAGTAGAGATGACAAAGTGCCATTTACATGAATGGTGACACCATGGCTTGACAGGTTTCCTAAGTGTCGCAACATTTTTGTGCAGCTTGTAACTGAGCAAACATTTGGCAATTTTTGGTGTTCTTCAGTCCCTGTCAACTTGGACAACCTTGTGTTAGCTTGGAGGGGGCGTAGTTGAGGCCAGGTGACAAATTCCATATAACTTATACTAAAAAGGTAGTGTAATTAACCACAGAAATGTTTTTTTTTGCCTTGGTGTCTGGCCACTGTAAAATGCATCAAACTCATTAAATTGCACAATCCTCTTAGGCCTAAAACACACTTCTGCAAAAAAACCGTCCGTGTGACACGGTCCGTTTTTCGCGTCCGTGTTCTGTTTTTTTGGGGTGTTTCTCCGGTACGTATGGCATCCGTGTGATGGCGTATGCGAGCCGTGTGTACGTGTAAAATGTCCGTGTTTGTGTGTAAAATGCCCGTGTATGTGTACATGGAATGTCCGTGTGGAATGTCCGTTTGTGTGTTGCCCAATGTCGTTGATACATGTCGGCTGACAGCAGACAGAGTTGCGCGATGAGAATGAACTCGGGTGAACTTCACCCGACTTCATTGTCATGCCGCGGCTCTGTCTGTGTGCCGCGTACTGATTAGCGGTCACCTGTGAAGGATTCACCAGTGACCGCTAATTCCCTGAGTGACTGAAGTGAGCAGCCCCCTCTCATACTTACCGCTCCCCGATCACCAGCGCGGCGAGGAACAGCTATGCAGAGAATACGTGGCAACAATTACTTTGAATATGCCGGCCGCTCATTAATCAATCTCGTATTCCCTGCTTTCCCCACC
This sequence comes from Anomaloglossus baeobatrachus, assembly GCF_048569485.1. NCBI lineage: Eukaryota > Metazoa > Chordata > Amphibia > Anura > Aromobatidae > Anomaloglossus > Anomaloglossus baeobatrachus. The sequence goes on from NC_134356.1 coordinate 396,134,718, forward strand.
CACAGACGCCTGTGATTGGTTGCAGTCAGACACGCCCCCCCATGCTGAGTGACAGCTGTCTCACTGCACCCAATCACAGCAGCCGGTGGGCGTGTCTATACTGTGCAGGAAAATAAATAAATAAATAATTAAAAAAAACGACGTGCGGTCCCCCCCAATTTTAATACCAGCCAGATAAAGCCATATGGCTGAAGGCTGGTATTCTCAGGATGGGGAGCCCCACGTTATGGGGAGCCCCCCAGCCTAACAATATCAGTCAGCAGCCGCCCAGAATTGCCGCATACATTATATGTGACAGTTCTGGGACTGTACCAAGCTCTTCGCGATTTGCCCTGGTGCGTTGGCAAATCGGGGTAATAAGCAGTAATTGGAAGCCCATAGCTGCCAATAAATCCTAGATTAATCATGTCAGGTGTCTACCCGAGATACCTTCCATGATTAATCTGTAAATTACAGTAAATAAACACACACACACGAACAATCCTTTATTAGAAAAAAAACCATTAACAAATTGCCTTGTTCACCAATTTAATAAGCCCGAAAAAGCCCTCCATGTCCGGCGTAATCCAGGATGGTGCAGCGTCGCTTCCAGCTCTGCTGCATGGAGGTGACCGGAGCTGCAGAAGACAAATCCGCTCCTGTCAGCTCCACGCAGCTAATGAAGGGAATAGCGTGACCAGCTGTATTCAGCGTTGGCCGCGAGTAACCTCAGTGACAGCTCAGCTGATCGCACGGCTGTCTTCATTAGCTGACAGGAGCGGATGTGTCTTCTGCAGCTCCGGTCACCTTCATGCAGCACAGCTGGAAGCGACGCTGGACCATCCTGGAGTACGCCGGACATGGAGGGCTTTTTCGGGCTTATTAAATTGGTGAACAAGGCAATTTGTTAGTGTTTTTTTTTCTAATAAAGGATTGTTCGGGTGTGTGTGTTTATTTACTGTAATTTACAAATTAATCATGGAAGGTATCTCGGGGAGACGCCTGACATGATTAATCTAGGACTTATTGGCAGCTATGGGCTTCCAATAACTCCTTATTACCCCGATTTGCCAACGCACCAGGGCAAATCGGAAAGAGCTGGGTACAGTCCCAGAACTGTCGCATATAATGTATGCGGCAATTCTGGGCGGCTGCTGACTGATATTGTTAGGCTGGGGGGCTCCCCATAATGTGGGGCTCCCCATCCTGAGAATACCAGCCTTCAGCAGTATGGCTTTATCTGGCTGCTATTAAAATTGGGGGGGACTGCACGCCGGTTTTTTAAATTATTTATTTATTTTCCTGCACAGTATAGACACGCCCACCGGCTGCTTTGATTGGGTGCAGTGAGACAGCTGTCACTCAGCGTGGGGGGCGTGTCTGACTGCAACCAATCACAGGCGTCTGTGGGTGGGGAAAGCAGGGAATATGAGATTGATTAATGAGCGGCCGGCATATTCAAAGTAATTGTTGCCGCGTATTCTCTGCACAGCTGTTCCTCGCCGCGCTGGTGATCGGGGAGCGGTATGAGCCGGGGGAAGAAAAAAAACGAGCGCCAATGTAAGTATGACTTAGAACAGCAGAAAAAAAGGTAAGTATACTGACTTTAATTTAAAAAAAACAAAAAATAAGATCGCTAGTGTAAAAACGCACACGCACAAAATGTGCTGAACACGGACATACTCCGTGTGCGGTACGTGCAGGCACAGACCCATAGACTAAAGCGGGTGCGTGCCTGCGTGCTGCCGGACAAAAACGGACATGTCGTCCGTGGAAAAAAGCGCACACACGTACTTACCACACGGTCACACGTTCCGTTTGATTGTACGTGTGTGTGCCATCTACCATTGAATAACATGGGTCTCCGTGTGTACGTGTCTCCGGTACGTGCAAATACGTACCACACACGTACAAACTAAACGGATGTGTGTTGCGGGTCTTAAAGAATTTAGGAGATTCTACTCATGTACACTCCCCATGAAGACTGGTATACAAAATGTTAGTCTTGCTGAATCAGGGCCTATGTGTATTTTTGAATGGACAACTCCTTTTAGCAAAATGGCCCATCATTTTTACATTGTTTCAGTTAATAGATGAGAAGACGTGTCTCCATATTCTACACTTGGGCCTCAGTTAAACACATATGTGAAAAATGGTACCATTTTTACCATCAGTGTGTCATTAATGTTTTACATGGATGGATCATTAACTAAATAAATTACAAAGCTTTTCATATCCTTTGCTTTGTTAAAGGGAACCTGTCATGTAGAATATGCATTCTGACCTATCAGCAGACACATGTGTGCCCTAATTACACCTTCATATCCATCCCTGTGTTGTAAAATTGTGTAATGAAATGAAAACGTTTTATTACTCACATATTTCCTATGTAAATAGCAGAGTTCGTCGCCCCATGGGCGTCTCATCGCCCTGTGGGTGTTTACATACTTTCCATAGTATCACGCACCTTTTGGCATGATACTATGGATTCACATGAGCGACCTCCCCGTCGCTCCTTCAGATCCCGCGCGTGCTTGCACTTACCATTCCCGCAGTCTTTTACGGGTGCTCGTTGTCAGTTTCATACGCGCTCTGCGCATGATCAGAAGGGTCTGATCATGCGCAGAGCACGTCTAAAGTTGGCGAGTGAACATCCGGAAAAGGCTGCGGGAATTGTAAATGCAAACAAGCGCAGGATATGAAGGAGCGACGGGGGAGGTTGCTCATGTGAATCCATGGTATCACGCCCACCGGGGCATGATACCATGGAAAGTATGCAAACGCCCACAGGGGCGTGATACCAATGAAAGTATGCAAACGCCCACAGGGTGATGTGACACCCATGGGGCGACGAGCTCTGCTATTTACATAGGAAATATGTAAGTAATAAAACGTTTTTTATTACTTTCATATTACACAATTTTACAACACAGGGATGGGTAGGGAGGTGTAATTAGGGCACACATGCGTCTGCTGAAAAGTCAGAACGCATATTCTACATGACATGTTCCCTTTAAATATGTACAGCACACAGATGCCATCCATGTGCTGTACGTGTTTTTCAAGAACCCATAGACTTGTATTGGCCCTTGTCTTGCGTGAAAAAAATGGAAATCTCTCTTTGTGGTTGGCACAGACACAAGGACCATGCTAAAACAACAAACATAAAAAATTAATATGGCGACAAGACTGAGCCGCATAAGGTTTCTCCAACCTATATTGTAATATTGCCAGTCTAATTAGAGGATAGTCACAGTAATAAAGTTTATTTCTCAAGTCATATCAAGGAACAGACTAATTAGATGATTTTTTAATTTTTTTTAATCATGTGCAAACAATTTTCCTTTTAGTAAAGTCAGAATATATTCATCTTCAAAAAATGTGTCGTGAAAGAATACATCAGTCACAATGACTTTATATTTTCATTCTTCCTTATCTCAAGGCTACATTAATTTTCTAATATATTTTTTTTCCAGTCTCAGATAACTATTGTAGGTAAAGGAAATACATCGATATTGTTTGTAAAGGTATATTCAAATGTGACAGATTTGTTTCAGATATTTCTATAACTGAAAATGAGTTCAAATGTCAAATAAGCCTACAGTGCTATCTATGGCTGGTAGGTTTACCGTCAAAATAGGCTCACCGGCAAAAGTGTCATGGACCCAAATACATTCAACAGACATTTAATATTAGATGCTTTAGTCAGTGCAAGATTTTTGTGAAATATAAGAAAACAGATTTTGTCACTTTCAGTGTTCCCATCAGACATGTATCTTTATCATGACATCTTTACTTGGAGGTAAGAAGGGATGTCAGCAGTGTGTGGTAGAATGTATGTAACATCCCACATAGGATATAAGGATGTATTTCCTTGTTTCAGAAGTCTAAGGGGGAATATTTTTCCTTGTGGAGTATACCAAATTGGCATAAGGAGGCTTATAGGCCATGCAATGCTCCCCTGGGAATTTAAATATGCAAATATCCTTATATTCTAAGTCATGTGGCAAGGCATTGAAGAGTTGATATTGACTTTAAGAACTGCTACATCTATTCGGTGGCATTATAATTCAAGTTCACTTCTTTGTTCCGGAATCTACTGATTTAAAGGGGTATTGTCACCGCCAAGATTCTATCCCAATATGTAATTATTAGCAAAAACCTCCAATTAAAAATGTAGCATATTTCTCCTTATTAGCTATGCCTCTTACCTCTGTGCAATGCGCCTTAGGTATGCAAGGTTATGACAACGAGTAACTAACTGTCACTATATGAGTGGTTGTAACTATGGATACCTAAGCTTCAATTCCCTGCACATGAGGTGAGAAACATGGCTATATCAGAAAACTATACTAAATTTCTAATTGGAGGTATTTGCTAATATTATTATTACACCTACTACATATTGGGATAGGGTCTTGGAGATGGGAATACCCCTTTAACCATCAACTATTGAGCCATCTATCACAATTTGTGTAATGTTAATTTTACTGTACATTTAAAATCAGTACATACATGTGGTCGAATAGACTTTAGCAAGTCACATTCAGATGAATGGGATAATAAATCTGCACTATTGCTCACTATCGTCCAAACACCTCATAAAAGCTTGAATAAAAAGCTAACAGCTTTCTGCAAATCAGCTTAAAAGCCATACTGTTTCATGCGATTGTGCCAATAAACTGGTTCATTAGGCTTTAGTAGCACAAAATAATTCAACGTCAGTCCTTCTCAAAAATACAAGCTAGAAGAAGAATAATCTTCAAGCCAGTAAAACATAACAATGTAAGAGAAAACCCAAGAAAAGTTATTTCTAAATTAAGGAAAATAGGAGCTCACCCACACGAAGATCCGAAGTAGCCTCGGATACTGAGAGCCAGTCGGTGCATGAATCAGCTGATGAGGTCCAGCGGTAATGCAAATAAAGAAGGGTTTGGCTTCCATCCGGTAAATAAAACTTTGGTCTTTATTTAGGCCATTAAAATCATGAAGTGGAAAAAGAGATTAAAAAAACTGGCGTGTTTCAATTGCAACATAAGGGGAGAACTTTTCTCCTTGCAGAAACTGACAAACCAATCTGGCTGTCAGTGAGGAGACTTATAGCTCCAATGCTCCTCTGGGAAATATACAAATTGTCTCTTCAGGGAGGAAGGAGATGAACTCTAGTGCCACCTATTGGGAGTAGCAATCATAAAAGTCAAAAGTGGACCTTTAACGAACCTTGTCATATGACTTAAGATTTATGCCAGATCAGAACTTCCATTTGCAGACACATTGTTGCAGGGTGATTGCCCCTCATCAGTGCAAAGTATGAAATCAAATCTTGCTGTATGAGAAGCTATAATGGGGTCTAAGGGAAAACTCTTCTCCTTGCGGAGACTGACAAACCAATCTGGCTGCCAGCTGCAAGGCTCCTCTGGGAAATATGCAAATTGTCTCTTCAGGGAGGAAGGAGATGAACTCTAGTGCCACCTATTGGGAGTAGCAATCATAAAAGACAAAAGTGGACCTTTAACGAACCTTGTCATATGACTTAAGATTTATGCCAGATCAGAACTTCCATTTGCAGACACATTGTTGCAGGGTGATTGCCCCTCATCAGTGCAAAGTATGAAATCAAATCTTGCTGTATGAGAAGCTATAATGGGGTCTAAGGGAAAACTCTTTTCCTTGCGGAGACTGACAAACCAATTTGGCTGCCAGCTGCAAGGCTCCTCTGGGAAATATGCAAATTGTCTTTTCAGGGAGGAAGGAGATGAACTCTAGTAACACCTATTGGAAATAGCAATCCTAAAAGTCAAAAGTGAGCCTTTAATCAGCCTTGTCATATGATTTAGGATTTATGCCAGATCAGAACCTCAAGATCAGCTCTCATACTTTGCACTGAAGAGGGGCAATCACCCCGAAACACTGTGTCTGCAAATTGAGGTTCTGATCTGGCATAAATCCTAGGTTATATGAAAAGGCTCGTTAAAGAGCTACTTTTGACTTTTAGTATTGCTACCTCCAATAGGTGGCACTAGAGCTTGTATTCTTTTTCCCTGAAAAGACAATTTGCATAATTGCCAGAGGGGCATTGCAGCTATAAGTCTCCTTACTGGCAGCCAGATTGGTTTGTCAGTCTCGCAAGGAGAAAAGTTTCCCCCTCAGACCGTGTCTTAGCTCCTTACTCTTAATCATAATATATTTACTATAATTAAGATTGCATGTTGCACTTTTTCCACTTCATGGTTTTAATGGAACAAATAAAGACTAAAGTTTTATTTACCAGATGAAAGTGCTCAGCCCTCCTTCCTATGCATTATCTCTACATTTATTGCTGATGCTGTACAGATTGTATGGGGCAACTCATTAGAAAAATGTGCATAAAAAATAAAGTAATAGTAAAAAAAACCATAATGTGCAGTCTAAAGGTGTGCTCACAGGAGCCGTATGACTCCCATGAGTCTCGCATCGCATCACCCGGCACGGCCACACACTCTCCGGACAGGAGCGTGTCAGCTGCATAGAAATACATGCAGCTGACCCAAGAAGCCAGCCGCACCAGGTGATGCGATCCGATACTTGTGTGAGTCATATGGCTTGTGTAAGTGTACCCTTAGAGAGGTTGTCTCAAGATGAATTTTCAGGAGTGCACTACTCCTGACCCCAAGTTCCTGATGGGGGTGGTGCGCTTCGAAGGATTGACAGCTCAGACCAGTGGCATGGGTGCGCCTCTGAGCAGAGGTGGCCTTGCCTTTGCAGCATGTGAGCAGAGAAGCAGCACTGTGGCCGGTTGGATTCAGTGATTCGTCCAGATTTAGAGCAGGGTGAGCAGGCTTTGAGCCTTCTTGATCTGTGAACGTCTTGCCTAGGTAACCAGACAGAATACGACAGCTGCATAGAAATACATGCAGCCGACCCAAGAAGCCAGCCGCGCCGGGTGATGCGATCCGATACTTGTGTCAGTCATATGGCTTGTGTGAGTGTACCCTAAGAGAGGTTGTCTCAAGATAAATTTTCAGGAGTGCACTACTCCTGGCCCCAAGTTCCTGTTGGGGTTGGTACACTCCGAAGGATTGACAGCTCAGACCAGCGGCATGGGTGCACCTCCGGTCTGAGCAGAGGTGGCCTTGCCTTTGCAGCATGTGAGCAGAGGAGCGGCACTGTGGCCGGTTGGATTCAGTGATTCGTCCAAGTTTAGAGCAGGGTGAGCAGGCTTTGAGTCTTCTTGCTCTGTGAACGTCATGCCTAGGTATCCAGACAGAATACGACTGCAGGTTGGCAGGTAACCAAGACAACAAGCTATAAAATTAAAATTTCTCTCTTTTTTTCAGAACTGAGAGAATTTTTAATAAGAGATAAATTAGAAAATTGCTTGTTTTTTTACACTTTGCAATTTTACCAGTTTATAAACTCGAGACAACCTTACCCCTAATGCTCTCTTTTAATAAATGCATAGAGCATCAATAACTGTATATTCAACATTTTACCAAACCTTCTAACACAAACCTCTGGGATGAAAGAGATATCAAGACTCACATTAAAGACTGAGGAAATGAGAAGATTACATATTTATAGGTGCTAAGTCTGTAGTGAGTAAGGTCATGTTTTATGCCTGTGATAAGCATTAGGAATTGATAGCGAGCCCTAAGCTTTGATAGGGTGTGATAATCAGTTTCAAGCTGTACTTAACAGTCACTCAGTACTCTATATATCCATAGAGAGATTTAATTAGAAATAAAGGTCATTATTGCATATATAACTCTGCAGAAATGTCAACAGGATTAATAAATTATGCACTGAGTATGCAAAATATTTGGTTTGGCTTGTTTTGGTTATAAAACTGTGGCTAATACACAGGTTGTCTAATAAAACCGGTGCAATATCTATTGTGTGTTACGCATATTTATTGTATTATTTGTAGTATGCAAAACTGTAGGGAAAATGCTCAAAGGGTAAAAACTTTGGTGTCTAATTTTTAGTAATGAAGCAGCTGTGCAAATATTGTTAACCCTTGTCTGGTACCACAGGGTCAATGTGACCCCATGTAGATTGGTACAACCAGTGATTTTTTTTATGGTTGACTACACACAGGGTCTGTTTGGTGTGTGGGCTGAAGACAGAGATGGACTCTTTTTAAATCCTAGATAGCTGCAAAATGAAGAAAGGGTTAACATTGCGCTTACTTGAGGAAACTACCGCACACAGATGTCCTGGACAGTGATCTTTTATTCTACACGTTTCGGAAATGTATCCTCCTTCTTCAGGAAAGGGATCACAGATGTATTATATCAGAACACTGTGATCACCGTGGTACATCTCTGATCCTTTTCCCAAAGAAGGAGATTACATCTCCGAAACGCGTAGAATAAAAGATCACTGTTCAGGATATCTGTGTGTGGTCCCAGTTTCTTCATAGTAGCATGATGTTAACCCCTTCTTTCTTCACTCTGTGGATATTTTACATGGGGACTGCGGCCACCATTTTTTACAAGCCTTCAAAGTGCTTGTTACTTTCTCTAAAACTCCTCCAGGTGAGCAATTCCTGAACTCCTTCCTATGCACCATATAGGATAAAACCCTATTTGTGCCTTTGTCTTTCTATTTTTTCATTATCTCCTAAATCCTAGATAGGGCAGGGGCAGACGGCTATATTTTCGGTCTGAGTGCAATCCAACAAAACATTGGATCACACTCGGACCAATGTTAGTCTATTGCCGCTCACTTATCAGATTTTTTCCTTGGACGGCATCTGTTGGAGGAAAAAAATGCTGCATGCCTGAGTTTGACCTGATAGTCGGATCACACTCTGCCATTCAAGTCAATGAGTGCGTGGAAATCATCGGACCGCACTTGGATGACATCTGACAGCAGTTTTATTTCTGCAGACGCGCAGAATGGAGAAGAGGGAGACATTTTGTTCTTTATTTCCTCCTCATAGCGTGATCCGATTCTATCAGCCAAGAGAATCAGAGTTCACACTCTTACCAAACAGAGTTCACTCAGTGTCAATTCCATAATTGTCCCGATTCTTCAAGATGAGAGAATCTAAAGGCCCTGTCACACACAGAGATAAATCTGCGGCAGATCTGTGGTTGCAGTGAAATTGTGGACAATCAGTGCCAGGTTTGTGGCTGTGTACAAATGGAACAATATGTCCATGATTTCACTGCAACCACAGATCTGCCAAAGATTTATCTCTGTGTGTGACGGGGCCTTAAGGCCGAATGGCCCTCCCCATATTGTGAGAAAGAAGATGCCTTTTAGATAACCAACTTGCTTTTATGACATCCCAAATTCTATTTCAGCCTTATAGCAATTTTAGAAAAAGTGGTCAAATACATGAAATGTTTCTGTTAAACATTTAGGCTGATTTGAAAACTTTTTACATATCTATCTGGAAAAATACTTAGACAATACAATGTAGAAGAAGATCTCCTCCATATAAGGAGACATTAAAATTTAAAGCAATTTTGACTGAAACCTAAACTTGGACTTTCTTTCACAAAACATTTTGGAAAATTAATATATTCTGACTTTAACGTGAGAACAAATGTGTGCATGATTATATAATTTAAAAGTTCATCTAGTGTATGTAGGAATTAGCCCGTCTTGGAATATGCCATGTCGTGAAATAAAACTTTGTTACCGCACCTACCCCCTAATTATACAGGCAATAATACATGTCATTTTAAATAACAGAGAGGCATTTCCCTTTTAGCATTTACGTTTCAGACAGCTTGCTATAAAGTACCATCTCTAAATTCCACAGTCTTGCTGTAAGTATAGAGAAATGGAAGGTAATTATGCAGTGCTGATTTCTACCAATTTATGAAAATGCCAGAAATGATTGAGTCTGCATTACAATGCAGGTAATTGTTAGTTTCTTATTCAATTCTAGCCCACACCAGAACTTCTGGTCCTGCCCCGAATGTTATAAAGGTCACTCTGAATCTGAGTTTTAGACAAGCTTTCTTTTCTTTCTTTTTCTTGTACACAGTTTGAAATATATTAGGTTGTAAATCAGCAATAACAGGGAGGTATCCGGGTGGAGAGTAGAGGACTGGCTTACAAAAGAAAATATAATTTGGATAATGTGCCCCTACTGTAAACTGTAACATTACATTTCAGAGTTGATACGTGGTTACAATAAGCATAGACACCATTGGTAAGATTAATCAAAGCTTTTTCGGCATTGACTAGTACCAAAATTCTTACACAATGTGAAGTTGCGCAATATGACGTCGGCTGTGATGCCCGTCAAAATGCGAGTATAAGCTCCTGTCCCTGTCGACATGACATGACAGAAAGTAGCAAAATCCCGGCAGGAGCGGTCACATGGCCGCTCTGAGCCGAGGCAGAGGGGCTAATAGCAGGGCAGGGAGGTAGTTGCTATATACCTACATGCCCCTATGTAGCCCAATAGTGAAATAATAAAAACTAAGCAAAATAAGACGGATAACCCCTTTAATGAACTCAATGCATCGCACTTCAGCAAACCTTTCATGAAGACTGTTAAATGAAACCAGTCTTAATGAATCGGTCCGTATATGTTTACTCCTGAATGCCATTTTATACATATGTAAATGTGTATAATACAGGTGTAGTATATAGGGGTGTAGTGATGTAGTATATTGCAGGTGTAGTATAGGGGGGTGTAGTGATGTAGTTTATTACAGGTGTAGTATATAGGGGTGTAGTGATGTAGTTTATTACAGGTGTAGTATATGGAGGGGGTGTAGTAATGTAGTATATTGGGTAGAACTGAGTTAATTATATTAGTCCGGCCCTCTAAACCAATCCCAATTTCTCATGCGGCCCCATGGGAAAATTAATTGCCCACCCCTGCCTTAGATGGTATAATTGATAGAAAAATATTAAAGTTACAGCTCTCGGAAGAAAAGGGGCAAAAACTAAAAAAAAAAATGGAAAATCGCCCGGGGGTGAAGGGGTTAATATGTCTGACAACAATCTATTGTCTGTTTCAAATAATTTTGTTTTGGGTAGTCAATGGCTCTTATCATTCACCCCACATATCATCCTCTACTCTTGCACATAATCCTTAAAAGGAACCTGTCAGGTCAAAAAAGTGTTATAAGCTACAAGCAGGAGCATGTGTGAGCTAGTAACCCCTTCCTACCCATCCCTGTGTTGTAATAATGTGTAATATCAAAGTAATAAAATAACATTTTATTACTTACATATTCCCTAGATCCCTAAATGAGCAGGTCTCTAGCCCCATGGGCGTCGCATCGCCCTGAGGGTGTTTGCATGCTTTCCGTGGTATCATTCCCCTGTGGGCGTGATACCATGGATTTACATGAGTGACGTCCCGTCTGCTCCTACAGAATCTTGCGCGTGCGCGCTTACCATTCTCGTCGTCTTCTCATCCTGGTGTTTCCTTGTCGGTTTCAGACGCGCGCTGCACATGCTCAGAAGACTCCTGCGGTTCCGGTCATGCGCAGCACGCGTCTGAACCCAGCAAGTAAACACCAGGATGACAAGACGGCGAGAATGGTAAGCGCGCACGCGCAAGATTGTGAAGGAGCTGACGGTGACGTCGCTCATGTAAATCCATGGTATCACGCCCACAGGTGCGTGATACCATGGAAAGCATTCAAACGCCCACAGAGCGATGCGACGTCCATGGGGCTAGACACCTGCTCATTTACATAGGGAATATGTACGTAATAAACCGTATTTTATTACTTTCATATTACACATTATTACAACACAGGGATGGGTAGGAAGGGGTTACTAGCTCACACATGCTCCTGCTTGTAGGTTCTAACGCTTTTTTGACCTGACAGGTTCCCTTTAATGCTCATTAATCCCCTAGATAAATTCTGTGAGAGGTGTATTCCCAAAATAGGGTCAATTGTGTGGAGTTTTTGCTGTTTTGGTATGTCAGGGGCTCTTCAAATATGTCATTGCAAACGTAATCGTTTTCAGCCAAAATGGCGATCCTTCCCTTCTGAGCCCTGTCGTGCACCAAAATAGAAGATTTCCCCCACATATGGGTAATTTGCATACTCAGGAGAAATTGCACAATAAATTGTATAGTACATTTTTTCTTGTTACCCTTTTGAAAATATTTTATTTTTCATTTTGATTTGAGATAGGTAATATTTATTTATACACATTTACATATGTATAAAATGGCATTCAGGAGTAAACATATACGGACCGATTCATTAAGACTGGTTTCATTTAACAGTCTTCATGAAAGGTTTGCTGAAGTGTGATGCATTGAGTTCAAATCTATACACATAAATAATGTGTATATTTCTTATTACCAGTCATCATGTGTCCAAATCTCTTTCAGGATTCAGTATCACTTGCTTTCTGCCCAGCATCCTGTGTCTCCTCCCACACAGTCACATGGGTGTGACATCATCGCAGGTCCTGCAGGATGGATTATTCCGTCTGCTGTGCAGGTCAGGAGCACTCCTGCTCTGCTGCAGGTCAGAAACGCCTGGTGGGCCTCTCCAGGTCAGGGGCCCCTCTACTGACACTGGGCTCCCCTGACTCACAGGCCAGCCACCTGACGGTCGCATTGTCGGCCACTACACAGCGGCACTACACATAGGGGCCCGGCAGTCGGCTCTGCAGAGCGGCTGCCGTGCCCCTATAACCCTGCTGGCCCGTTCGCAGTGGCGACCTCTGCGACCGCGGTCGTTACGCCCCTGACCCCATGTACTACACCACTATATACTACACCACTATATACACAACACCATATACTACACCTGTAAAACTACACCACTACACCCCCAGTATTAGTCACCAGACCCCCTCCTCCATTCTCGCCTTCTCAGCTTATTAGTCACTACTTACCTCTCCCTTGTTTTTGTCCCCGTTCTCAGGCACCTCCGTACAGGCCCCCCGCTGAGCTGCTCCGTCTGTTGTACGGACCCCCGCTGAGCTGCTCCTTCTCTTATACGGGCCCTGGCTGCGCTGATGCTGTTCTGCGAAAGGCCCCCACCGCTGCTTCTCTCCGTGAAGGCCCCCGCTGTGCTGCTCCTTCTCCTGCCGGGCGGGAACTTTTGAAATGACACACGCAGCGCAGTACTGATAACATCAGAGCGTGCGCGTGTGTCACTGACAAAGTGTCGGCAGGGAACAGAGGAGAGACTCCTGCGTTCCGCTGCCTGCACTTACGGTGCGGACCTGCAGGATCTCTCTCTGCTCGGCACGCTGCAGCCCGGCTCCACTGCACCGGCTGAAGAGGGGCGGGCCGGTCACAGAGAGCAGGCGGGCCGGATGTGGCCCGCGGACCACCCGTTGCCCAGGTCTGATCTAAGGGTTTGTTTTTTGTGGCACGAACAGTACTTTTAAATGAAACCATAACTTTTACCATATAGTGTACTGGAAAACAGCAAAAAAATTTCCAGTGTTGAAAAACTGCAAAAAAAGTGCGATCGCACAATAGTTTTTGGGATATTTTATCCACCATGTTCACTATATGATAAAACTGATGAGTTGGTCAGATGCCTCAGGTTGGTACTAGTTTGCAGACACCAAACATGTATAGGTTTACGTTTATCTAAGGGGTTAAAAAAATTCACAAGTTTGTCCACAAAAGTGGCACACTTTTTGCGCCATTTTCTGAAACTCGTAGCGTTCTTGTTTTTTGTGATCTATGGCTTTTTGCATCTCGAGCTGATGTTTTTAATGGTACCATTGTTGCATAGATGCTATGTTTTGATCACCTGCTATAGCATTTTGCGTAAAATTTGCGGCAACCAAAAAACGTAATTTTGGTGTTTGGAATATTTTTGTCGCTACGCCATTTATCGATCGGATTAACTGATTTTATATTTTGATAGATCAGGCGTTTCGGAACGTGGCGATACCAAATGTGTGTATATTTATTTTGTTTTTAACCATTTAATATTTTATGGGCCGAATAGGGGATGATTTGAACTTTTAGGTTTTTTTAATTTTTTTTTTAACTTTTTTTGTATTTTACTAGTCCCCCAGGGGACTATAACGATAAGCAGTTTGATCGCTCTTCTATTTCTCCAGATCACAGGTACACAGCTGACATACGGCGAAAAGCAGCTCTCGTCTCACACACGGCATTCTACTGGCAGTGAGAGAAAGTGACTCATGATAGCTACAGGAGTCATCACATGATCCTGTGCTACCATGGCAACCACTGGAAGTCACGTGATCATATCACATGACTTCCAATGGTGGTGGGTAAATTATCCTTATGGCAGCGCGCTGATACATCTCGCTGTCAGAATTTGGCAGCGAGATGTAAGGGGTTAATAGGTGCGGGCAGAACATGATTCCACTCGCGCCTGGCATGCACACATGTCAGCAGTTGAAATCAGCTGATATGTGTGTGGATCGCCACGAACGGCCCACGGCAGCCCGCGGGGATTAACCTCACGCGATCCATGACGTACCCAGTACGTCTTGTGTCGTGAAGAGGTTAAAAGATAGATATTTTATATTACTGTGTTTCCCCAAAAATAAGACATGGTCTTATATTATTTTTTGCATCGAAAGATGCACTAGGACTTACTTTCAGGGAATGTCTTATATTTTCCCATGAACAACAATCCATATTTATTCTTGAACATAAAATCAACATTTATTTATATATAATCGTCATCACATTCTGGAACTTCAACATTTTGTGTTAATCCTATTACTGGTTCAGATGCACATTTTCTTATCTGATCTGCTATTCTCATGGTGCAGAACCAGTCCTATAGTGCTGGTACATACCAGATTTACAAAGGTTTAATTACCTGCTAAATTTATTATTCTCTATGTACTGCTAAAGTTTATCCCAAAATGAAAGCAGACACCCCCTACAAGAACTGCACTTAAGTTACCAGACCTCAAAATTAAAGTTGGCAAGTGAGTGGGCTCTCACATACAAGTCTTCATCACTGTCAGGTCAGGTCCTCCTGTGTTCTACAGCGGTTGGCTCCCCCTGGTGATTGGAAACAGTATCACTCACACTGAATGATACACTGAATCTGTTTGTGAGAGCTGCTTCACAATGCAGCTGGCACAACAAGGGACCTGACAGCGATGCAGATCTCCATGTGAGAGCCCATCCATTATTGGCACTTGCCAACTGTCATTGTTTGGGGTCTGGGGAGTGTGATTTCTTTTTTGGGGGGAGGGGGTGGCTGCTTTCTATTGGGGGGTTTATGTTTTATATTGGGGAAGTCTGCGTTCTTTGATGAAAAGTCCTCCTGTAGTCTTCAACTTTTTAGCTGCTTGGACACTTCCTTATAAAACCACAACTAGGGCTTATTTTTGAAGTAGGGCTTATATTTTAAGCATACTCAAAGAAGACTAGAACTTATTTTCGGAATAGTTCTTATTTTCGGTGAAAGAGGGGTAGATATTTACATTAATAGATATTACTCCCAGAAAACCTGAGCTTTTGAGGGCTGTGGAAATGTACTATATGATTATGAGGATTAGCTCTGCTATGAGAAGTGAATCAATACGTAACCCAGCAGATTGTCAGGTCCCACAGTATGCTGGGCTATGCAATCAGTGCATTCTAATCTAAGGAGATTTGTATGAACATGCTTGGATTACAAGATAACAGTAATATATTACAATTTGTTTATGCACAAGGTTATAAAGGTTTTATAAATATTTCTTGAACTGAAATACAACTTAGCTAACCAAGGCCATTATGGTTTCCACAATGTAGATGGTGAAAATAATGTATTTTTCTTATTTTCTTTTTACTCTTTGGATGCTAGTCATATTGCATTCCAGCAAATTGCTCAGTGTGCCTGGAACTGATCCTCTCAGGGGAAAATGAAAAATGTGTCCATATTGTTTTCATTTTATCTGTGTAATCCACAAATGAAAGGAGAAGTCTATAGGGATTTAAAAGCTCTGTTCTTCATCTCTGAACTATTAGGTTGGTCCAATTAAAGGTTTCTCCATGTACAGTCAACATGATCTACTTTGTGAAGGATTGTGCTAAACAAGCTCTAGAACAGATGCTAAGGATCACAATCAATTTTACTGTTACATGCATTCCTGAGATCCTCTCCCTTGTAGAGCACCTTTATGTCACTACACATAAAAGTGTATGTGTGCAGAATGCATGCAGAGAAATATCTCATCATAAGCAGCTGTCTGCGCAGCGCACTATCAACTGGCCAATAATCAGTTCTAACCACATAATATAGCCACTTCCATCAAGCTTCATCTTTATGCTTTATGCCACAGCCAATCAGACTTATTTGTAGAAATGTTCAGAAATAACACAATTTGCAGAGAAACTGCAATCAACTGCACACTTCAAGCATAGTTCGAGTATTGTTAGTAAATGCATAAACCATGAATCTCAAGTAAAAATGGAAAACCATAAATGATCGTAAAGCAATCATCAAAAACACATTATTGTGATTCTGACTTTTATGTTGTCTTGTATGTTCTTTCGTAAATGTGAGGTCAACCACTTTACCAATACATCAGAAGATCTTGTTTACCTCATTTGTTAACACTCAGAGGACACACTCTTAAAATATGAAAAGGACAGACCAAAAAAAACGGTGGAAAAAAAAAGAATTGCAATTTGTAATGTACTCTGTTTTTATTTTTCACCATTTTACATCACTTTTCCAATGTAAAAAACCATTATTGTTTACATCAAAAGGCAGTGGATCTGAAATGGACCCTACACAATTGCCAAGATTAAGGCTCTGTGCGCACTGGGAAATGGAACTTTCTTGAGAAAATTCCGCATCCTCTCAAAGATTACCGCACTCGCGGTAAAAAACCGCGGGAAACCGCACCCGAAAACCGCATGCGGTTTGCCGCGGTTTGCCGCGGTTTTACCGCGGTATTGTTCGCGGTATTGCCGCGGTTTTGCCGCGTGCGGGTTGGGATGTGCTTTATTGCATTCACTGCAATAAAGCACATTGAAAAAAAAAAAAAAAAAAAAAAAAAAAAGTCATTTAATTCTGAGTAGATAGATAGACAGAAGAATAGATAGAGGGATAGATAAACTGACAGATAGAGGGATAGATAGATAGATAGAGGACAGATCGCTGCATTTCCCACGGTCGGCAGTGAGTTCACATTACCGGCCGTGGGAAATGACCGATAATTACCTCTCCTGTCTGCTGCATTCAGCCTGTGTCTGTGACACATCGCGGCTGGATGTCAGCAGTGCAGGACGCCGGAGTCGGAGCTGTGTGGATTACGCCGGAGCTTTGGTGCGGGAGGGGTTAATAAAATGGTGAACGAGGCTTGTTTGTTTTATTTAAAATAAAGAATTTTTGGTGTCTGTGTTTTCTTCACTTTACTTACGGGTTGATCATGTCAGCTGTCACATAGACGCTGCCATGATCAAGCCTGGGGTTAATGGCGGTGGTCCCCCATCATCATTAACCCTTGTATTACCTTGCCACCACTGCTACACGGTGGCAAGAAGAGCCGAGGACACGCCGGCAGTGCCGCATATTGCATGCGACAGTGCCGGGGCAGCTGCGGCTGATATTCTCGGCTGCGGGAGGGGGAGTGAGGCGGGGGACATTACCCCTGCCCCTCTCCCTCCCCAGCCTGAGAATACCGGGCCGCCGCTGTGTGCTTACCTCGGCTGGACGGTGAATATGCAGCGGAGCCCACGTTCTTTTTTTTCTATATTTCCGTTTTCTTTCTATGTGTGTTCTATGTGTCTGTGTCTATGTGTTCTATGTCTGTGATGTGTTCTATGTCTGTGATGTGTGTGTGTTTACTCTCTGCACGACTTCCTGTTCCTGTAATGACATCACTTCCCTGCAAAACCGCAAGCAAGTGATGTACATTACCGGAGGTAAACCGCGAAATACCGCAGGGAATAACGCAGCAAAACGCAGTGAACCGCACAGAATTTGCTGCCTGCGTTATTCCCTGCGGGATTTCATGATTAACATTGAGTCAATGGAGTGAAATCCCGCAGCGATGTGCGGAAAAGAAGTGACATGCACTTGTTTTTGCTGCGGGATTTCCGCAGCAAAACACGCAGCTGTCAAATTCCGCCCAGTGCGCACAGGATTTTTTTTCTCCATAGGATTTGCTGGTGATTCACTGCAGAGATGTTATGAACATTTTCTGCAGCGAAACATGCAGCAAATCCGCGGCAAAATCCGCGAAAAATCCGGTAAGTGCGCACATAGCCTTAAGGGGTGGCTCACTACTCTGCGGTAATGACGACATGCCTGTAAAACTGATAGGGAAGGGTTTTTCAAAATACCTTGATCAGCGAATTCTGCCTGTGAGTGACGCTATCATGATCCACTCATTCCCATGAAGTGACCCCCAGGCTCCATGACATCTGATGTCCAGTGATGTCACGTCAATTTCCAGTTCACCTGACATCACCGAGGCCGACCTCAGTCTCCCTGAGTCACTGGGCTGTGGGTGACGTTTCACCGCTCATCACAGCCCAGCATCATAGCCCAGCATCTCGTGTGCGCTCTGCTTCACTGCAGAATGCTATAAGCAGGAACAATGCTGGGCTGTGACGAGCAGTGAAACATTGCCCACAGTCCAGTCACTCAGGAAGACTGGGGCCGGCCGTGGAGATGTCAGGTCAACTGGAAGTTGACATGACATAACAAGATGCCACAGGTTACGGAGCCTGGGGGTAGGGGGGGGGGGTCACTTCATGGGAATGAGCGGACCCCAATAGTGTCACTCACAAGCAGAATTCGCTGATCAAAGTATTTAGACAAAGCCTCCCCTATCAGTTTTACAGAGATGTGGCCACTACCATAGAGTAGTGAACCACCCCTTTAACTATAATTGAAATGAAACTCTTCTCTCTGAGAAATATGAGATTTGTATAGTTTTTTAAAGAGGTTGCTCCCTTCAGTAAATGCAGAGGCTCTCTGATGGGCTGGTGCGCTATCGACATGACATCAGCACTAGGTAGACCCATGGAGGCTGAGTATAGCACTTTTTGTGTTGTTATAATATCCCGCAGCCAGGGACCAACATTTACTGAAAGGGAACAACCATTTAACATTTGGATGTAAAGAAGAATGGTTTCACTCACTGACAATATATAGAAATCTTTAGTATGGTGAGCTCAAACAAAAGTATATTATAACTTGCAAAATGTTCCATAAAAATGTAGTTTATATTATTTATGCAAACCAAGGAACCCTTTCTAAAGTAAACCCATGTAAGGCCATCATATTATAACTACAGGTCCATGCTTTAATTAGCTAAATGACACAAAATTATTTTGTGATGGTCTACTACTGGGAGAACAGACCTGTAGCTGTAATATGTTAGGACTGTACATTTCCGGAGATCTGCTTCAAAGGGAGTCTGTCAGCACACAATGATTGTTTGAATTAGGCAAAAGTGCTCGGTGCACCCTTGGTGTGGCCAAGTAGTTAACTGCAAATTTCCTAATATTCCACCTGCTTGTTTTTAGCTATATCAGCCCCTCTCTCGCTCATGTAAAACCACAGCTGTCAATCAAGGAAGTGGGGGGGTAAGAATAGATGCAAAAAAAATAAGTGGAAAGGTCACTTAACTACTCGGTCACACCAAGAGTTCACTGAGCAACTATGCTTAGTTTGAACAGTCATTTTGTAAGAATAGACTTCCTCTAATTATGTTAAAATAGAGCACTGGCAAATGTTGCCACATTAGTTTTACAAACAGTAAATAATCAATTAAGAATATAAATTATTCCATATAAAAATTACATTTATCAGATTGCACTTATGTTATAAATTTATATCAAACTAGGTATTGGGCCTAGTAAGACATATTAGTGTTGCCTAATTAATGAAGTGCTTGTCAAAGAGGCTGTCCTGACATGAAAATGAGACCTTTGTACTCCTCATAATGAAGTTTGGGAAATAAATTTAGATGCCTTTGCTAAAATATAAGATTGTCCTAAGGACCTCTTTGGCTTGGTATGATGTTCTGATCAAATAATAACTGAGATTATGGTAGGCCAACATGACAGTGACTAGGAAGTTACCTATGTCTATTCATGTTATATTAGGCAAAATATGACTTAAAATCAATGTATCAACAATGTGTCGGTGTTCCAAATAACAATAAAAAAATCAAATTGTGGATTTCTAGTTTTCAGGGCACATTTAAAAATTGGAGACGTGATCCCACTAAAATCATTATTGGTCCTTTTTATTAGAACAGTTTTTAAGCATAAGGACTATTCCAATTTTGTAATAATTTTCGTAACCCTTACAGCTATATTTGCACATCGCAGAAATATATTTGTGTTATCAAGACTGATTATTTCTCTTGTAACAATGACAATAAAGAAATAAACTTGATTACACATATATATTATCTTAGCCAAATACCATCTTATTAACTTAAGGCCTCATTAGTTAGTTTTAAAAAATTGTCTAACAAAAAGCGAATGACTTAGAGAAAAGGACCTGGCGTCAAATTTATTACATTGCACCAAAATAGTGCAAGTATTTTGCCACATAATAAAGATATAAAGTAAAAATAAAAACCAAAAGGTATCATAAGGAAGGAAAAAAAGTGTCTACCATGTCTAGAAAAAAAGCCTAATTAATGGCCCAGTGTTGGCCACTGGGATGGTTTAGCACAACTTCTGCCTTGTCTAGGTTTAAAACAGTAATACTATTTCTGTCTATTGAATTTATAAGTCTTCTACCGTTTTTCAAAGTGGAATAAAATGGAGTAAAAAATGAGAAAATCAGTGGCACTGGTACTTTGAATATATATTATCCACTAGATATGGCTACAGGAATGGTTTATATAAGATATTAGATTGAAAGGCTTCAAATCTCAGAATAGTTTAAAGAACAATGAATTAATTTGTCTGGTGAAATGGACTCTACTGGTAACACTGGCAGCCGTAAGTATTACATTTGGAAATACTCCTTTAAAGAGCTGCAAGCGGTTTCCACGCAAGTGAATGAAGATAAATTGCCTTATCCATGTTGCATTGTAATAGATAACTCACTAAGTCATGCTTTCCATGGAGACCCTCTTTGACTTTACAAATAAAAGTGATTACTTCTTTCCATCTTGTAGGAAAGTTCATGTGGGTAACTACATCGCATGGGAAGCAATCTGGAGTGACCCCTGGCCCAACACATCTGCTGTCTGTGACATATTGCTCCAATTAACTGTTAAGGAAAGGGTCTTTACAGACGGCACACTCACCTCGACTCAGTCCGTCAGGTCCCCGCAGGATTCTGCATTCTTCTATTTGACCAAATGGAGAAAACATCACCCTGATATCGTTCTCGTTACACTTCTTCGAAACCATGCCTATGAACAATTTTCTGTCTTCCACGGCTAGAAGATAAAAATAATGAATGAGCAAAGGCCATTTCATCTTTTTATTCCTGTGATCAATGCTTCATTACCACATCA
Source organism: Anomaloglossus baeobatrachus (assembly GCF_048569485.1). NCBI lineage: Eukaryota > Metazoa > Chordata > Amphibia > Anura > Aromobatidae > Anomaloglossus > Anomaloglossus baeobatrachus. The sequence continues at coordinate 396,156,063 of NC_134356.1, forward strand.
AAACCAGCTGCGATCATGTGAGTCTTTCTTTGTGCTTTACACAGGTCCCAGGAAGGCAAATGCTTACTCTTTATTTCGCATTTATTTCTTTCTTCCTTTTTTATTTCTTTCTTTTTTTTTTTTTTTTTTGCTGTGATGCTACTACAGCTCACAGCATGATAAGAAGCTGCTGCTCATCCAGATACATTCATTCCAGTCACTTAAACACACTGGGCGAAAAGTTACATTTCACGTCTATGGGATACACTGCATTTTAGTAAATCTTAGAAATAGCTGAACAGCAGTAGCAATCAAATGCCCATGAATAAATGGTAAACTTTCCAACTCTATCATTTTCACCCAGGTCTTCATTTTAAACACAGTGGTTGACGATATCAGGGGGGTCATGCTACAGATGTACAAATAACATTTCAAAGTCCATTATGGGGTAACTCCAGAGAATCCAGAATTGTGTTCAATAATCAAAATGCACTTGATTCTTTGTTAAAAAGTATCTATCCCCAATATGTAATTTTTCTATGATTTTACCCACATGATAAATATAAAGTACAATATCCGGTTACTGCTTTTTGTTACTCATACACTGATCCTCCTGAATTTTATCTGTGAAGCTAAATAAAATGGCTTATGGGTTCAACCTCCAATCTCCTGATAATACATAGCTTAATCCCTACTACAAGCTACAAGTTCACAGGGATTCTCTTTGGTTCTGTTCTAACAGTAAATGTGATTGGTTAAAACCATCATTGTGGCTCAATTCTTTAGACTCGTTAAATACATACACTAGATAGACTCATCCACTCCCAAAATAATATCCTAGTAGCCTCTTCAGAGAGAAAGAGAGCAGGTGCTCTAGTGCCCCCTATTGGAAATTGCAATCCAAAAAGTCAATATTGACCTTTTGAAGGGTCTTGCCACATGATTTAGGACAAAAAGTAAAATCAGAAACTGTATTTCTAGACACTTTCTGGTTCGGCCTCTTACCCTAAAGGCCGCTTTACACGCTGCAATATCGTTACCGATATCGCTAGCATGCGTACCCGCCCCCATCGGTTGTGCGACATGGGCAAATCGCTGTCCGTGGCGCACAACATCGCGCGGATCCGTCACACTACTTACCTGCCTAGCGACGTCGCTGTGGCCAGCGAACCGCCTCCTTTCTAAGGGGGCGGTTCATTCAGCGTCACAGCGACGTCACAGCAGCATCACTGAACCGCCGCCCAATAGAAGTGGAGGGGCAGAGATGAGCGGGACGTAACATCCCGCCCACCTCCTTCCTTCCTCATTGCGGGCGGACGCAGGTAAGGTGAGGTTCTTCGTTCCTGTGGTGTCACACATAGTGATGTGTACTGCCGCAGCAACGAGGAACTACATCGCTATCTGCAGCAGCAGCCATAATCGAGAATAGGGGGGCATGTCACCGATGAGCGATTTTGAACGTTTTTGCGACGATTCAAAATTGCTCATAGGTGTTACACGCAACGACATCGCTAATGCGGCCGGATGTGCATCACAAATTCCGTGACCCCAACGAGATCGCTTCAGCGATGTTGCAGCGTGTAAAGCGGCCTTAAGTCACGTGGTAAGGCCTTTTAAAGGTTGATATTGACTTTTAGGATTGTTACTTCCAATGGAGTTCATTATGTTTTCTTCTCTGAAAAGTCTACATAAATTTCCCGTGAAGTATTGCATTGCCTTTTATACGTCTACATCAACTGCATGATCTCCTCAATAAATGTTTTTACCTCTTATGCACCCTTTCAGAGGCCTCTCGCTCAACCAAATCAGTTCTCCTGCTTTGTACTCATGAGGAACAAACACTTCAAAACATGCTTGCAAGTGGAATTTATAGTTTGGCTTCTTATCCTAAGTCATCTGGAAAGGCCCTAAAAAGGGTTGCTACCAACTTTTTGGATTGCTAGATTCAATAAGCGGCATTCAATTTCCTAATCTCTTCCTCTCTGAAGAAGCTGTTGCATATTCCAATTCCGAGGGGAGCATTGTTGGCGTAAAGTGTCACACCGCACCCACTAGTCGGGTTCTGGCCAGAAGTATGCATATCGCATACTTGGCTACTGCTTCCAGGTCTGATATTGGCGAATCCTCGCAGGGTACAGTGTATGCGCTGGGAGGATTCACAAGTCTGCAGTCGCACAGAGTGACTGCAGACTTTTCAGTCTGCACTAGAGAACACCTTAAATGGATGTCTGTGATGGATGCTACAAAGTTGCATCTATTTCTATATGGCAGCTAGATAACACATCCAACAGTACACATTTTTTACTGCACACCATTGTATAGAATAGTTATTTTCTACTATTCTTTGCAATATACTGTTTTGTACCAACTAGGCAAAGTCCAAAGTGACAATCTTTAAGTTTGTATTACTTAAGAAACCGTATTGAAAATTTCCTGGTGTATGTACTAAGGCCCTGATTTTTCAAGGTGGAATACTGGCATAAAACACTTTCAAATCTTGCAAGTTTTTCCCCCAAGAAAAAAGCTGCACAAAATTTTTGAAACTTACATAAAATAGGCAAAGCTGGGGCAGGATGAGGCATTGCCATGCTCACCCAACAAATTCACAGCATTTTTAACAATTTTGAGGACAACCTCTATTTTATACACTATGGTCCCAATTCATTAAAGCAATTTTCCAGAATTCTGGAGTTAATTGTTTTGAAAAGTCGCAAAATTTTTGCGCAATCTTGGAGTTACACAAAAATTTAGCGGCTTTTGGTGTTTTCACACCTGTTTTTTTAAAACTCTGCCAAAATGGGTGCAGTTGGGGTGGGATAGAGGCATTTTGCTACAGATTGTCTAACTCATGTTGAGATGTAGCGCTCCCTATGCCTGAAATCCTTCTTCAGTCATGGAGGTAAATGCCACTAGTCAGACCCTGCTGTTTCATGAAGAGGCATGCACCTTTGATTTCCCTCATCGAGACCGGTGACAAAATCACCAATCTTGATGAATCATGGCCTATATTTTTTCATGGTGCTGCAATATTTACTATTTTTTTCCCTTGAGATATATGGGGCGGTCTCTCTCTCCGATCCACCACAGAGCAATGGCCTTCCTTGTCATAAAGGCTTTATCTCTTAGGAAACCCATACCACCATAAGACCATAATTCTTCATCCAAGATTCTGAATTCTAAGCTCTGCATTCTTCAGGGTATCCACCAATCCTGATACCGGGTCTACAACTTCAGACCAAAATCTCAGAACAGTCCCGAAACTTGCTGTCATCATTATATGTAACTGATGCGGTTTTTCTTAAACACATTAATGTTAAAGCATTATACAAACTAATATCAAAATCAGGACAATGTGTCAAAAATCACGAGTGACAGATATTTTGTTTCAATTACTGTACAGTTAAGCTACATCCATAAATAATCTCTTTTGTACAAGTTTGTAGAGATTTCCGCTTTTAATATGTGACACATCAATGTGTCAGGAAACAGTGGATGGAAATCTCATCTTTCATCAATATCATTAGTCCTACCGCTCAACATCATTATTTAGGAAATGGCAAATCCGCCTGAAAGCCATTGAAGTTAGAGTTTGCACCAGGCTGTGATTTGAGCTGTCCTTATTAGTATTGGTATAAGAAGCCCGATGCAGCCATACCGTTATATAGCCATCATATTAATGCTTACATTGTAATTCTCACTATCCTTAACGAACATACTTCCTGCCCAAACTCCACTTTACATTGAAATATTTGCTGAGTATTGTTATCACTAGAGAAGAGCCCCTGGAAATACTCATTGATTTAGCAAAGATTTACTGTTTTCTTCTATGACCAAAGGAAAAGCTTTTCGTTTTAATTGCAGCCATTCTCTTTAGCAGTGGTGCCTGCTGGCAGTAGCAGCTATCATTTTGTCTTTGTTAGATTCCCAGTTTAGCTGGAAGGGCGAACATCATGGATAATTGTGAATACTTTCACAGCAATCTCAGGAATGGAGTTACACATACTTTGAAACTTTAGACACATATCAAATATGACCTTCTGATACACCATATCTGGTTCCACAGAACGGGCTTTGTTCACAGAGTCACGGTAGGTTATAGCCAGGATATTAATAGCCACAATAATTGCAGTATTTTTCTAAACCAAAGTATACAGCTGAGACATTTGTGCAGCCACTCTTGCGGTGAAATTATGTGAAGAGCATGAAAGTGCACTACATTTCTACCTAGAGATAAAACCAGGCTGCCATGCTGATATGCTTTTTTTAGCATGGGAGATTGCACTCTTCTTCTAGAAGTTTAGTTGTACCGTCTTTTGCTTTGTAAAATATTGTGTTTCTAAGGTCAAAAGACTATTTTTTTAGTACCAGTCAGCAAATAAATATTATAGAAGGTGAGATACTATAGTTAGGGTCCATCCTGATTAGGTACACCTTCTAACAGTGAGATGGGTTTTACACTCTTTCGATCAAAGTAGTGTCAACTAAGTACGGTACCCAATGTTATTTATATGTACTTCTACTATCTTTTTTTTACTTACTGCAGGGTATTTGCTCATTGTTTTTTCTAGATTTTGCCTGGTAATGGCCACAGTGTGAATGTGCACCTACACATTACCATATCCCAACAGATGTGCCGTCACCTATTTACGGTTTAACTCTTGTAGAAGGTTGGATTCAAATAATGGTTTATTAATGTCACATAATGGGAAAGGTTGTTTGATTTGCTTCAGTGGAAGGTGAGAAAAGCCTCCACTTCATTCCACAGAGGACTGCATAATAAGCCAAATTAGTGGCCAGCAGTAAAGGCTCTTCTACTAAGACTAGGTGCAGATTTCACGCTCGTATATGGATTTCAATGTGTGCAGCCAGTTAAGCATTGTGATCTGTATACGAACTCTGAGATATGGCAGTCTGAATTTGGTCGATGGCAAAATTTCCAATGTCCATGAAGTATGGTCTGAATAAGGACCAAGATTTTCAAACTGACTGAAGGTATCCTGGCCTAAAATAATCAGCATCATTGCATATATGAGGCTTTTGAGTTCCTGGAGACCCACAGTGAGCCATGAAATCATACTTATATCATGATATATGGACATCTGAATTCAACCAAAGGTCGAATTCACACATTGGATTTTAATACAAAACGGATGAGATTTGTAAATTGTCAGTTCACATCACAGACCCAGGCCTTGAAATGTATAAGTTTGATGTAACATAGACCTTACAAAAAAAACCCTAAACCTCATAAAGCAGCAATAGGCTATAATGTGTCCATGTGCTATCAATAAAAACAATTCTTGGCACTCGTATGAGAAAGACATATGAGTGAAATACGGAGGCCACAAGTCTGCATTCCGCATATGCGGGTCCAAGTCTAAGGCATTATTCACATCTGTTATTATCACATATGTGCGCACAGACACATTATAGTGTAATATATGTCCATTTTTTATGGATTAATGGTTTAAAAAAATGAGAAAATTCACAGTTTGGTCTAATTTGTGAATTAACTCTCCAATTCCAATCACAGAATTTACATTTCGAAGGGATAGCTCACAGATCTAATTCAAGTAGAATCTGAATAGATGAATAGAGATTGTGCTAAGGCCCGAGGAACAATTATTATCATCCTCATCATGAAATGGTATGGACTATGTTTGTTTTGAGAATGTCTACTTAGTGTCAAGACCATCAAGGTGTTTCTTTGGTTTCGTAATTTAGCTTATTTTGTAGAGTATGAAGCTATATACCATTGGTATTTTACTTAATTCACTATGTTGGAGTGAAAGTCCTCTGTGTGTCAACTATCTGCGGTATCCCAGAATATGGTGATTTCATGAACTAATTGAGTTATCACATTACAGTGGAGGATGTGGGCATGAAATTACACTGGTGGACTAGTATTGAAGGTATGCTGTTGTAAAAAAGACAGTTTCTTTCTTGAATTAAAAGACTTTGTATCTAAAAAGAGAGAGATACACACAGATAAGAGATGGCTTCTGTTGAGTAACCGTCGTTTTATTTTTTTCCCCGATTAAAACAATAGTACACATGAAAATCAGAACTTTGTAATATATCTCATTAGTGAAATTTTCTTCTTTCTCCTCCAGGACTGATCATTTAATGTCAAAATTCTCAATTCATGGGTTTACTGTCTTCAGTGAATATAGACCTTAATATTACTGAAATAGGAGATGACAGTTGGAGCTCGCAAAGGTCTATGGAGAATTTAAACTATAGTTTCAGGAGAACTTATAGCAGAATGCCTCTGTCCGCCTCTAGCTCTTCCCCCCCTCTCCGCTCCATATATTTTTAAAGCACCAAATGTCATCTATCTAATAATGTGAAAGTCAGTATTCACTGGGTACAGATTTTACCCATGAATTGAGTGAAAGATCGGTTCAGAGGGAGAAAGAAGATTTATTACAAAGTTGCTTATTTTCATGAGTATGATTGAATTATGAAATAAAAAATAAAATTTGTGTTACTTTAAATATTGAGCTTTGGGAACCAGTCATTTCCACAGCTTGTGGATGTGACTGTCCTTGTGAGCTTGTCAGGATAACAAGAGCTGCCTACTATTTACATGCACTAATCAGCATTTTTTTTCCATGTGGACTTCATGTTCATGTGGAAAATAGACCATGTTCACTAGAAGATGAGCTACCACCACTGACCCAATTGAGGTCCATGGGGAAAATAGACCATGTTCACTAGAATATAAGGTACCACCATTGATCCATATGACGTCCATGTGGAAAATTGACTATGTTCACTAGAACATAAGCTGCCATCATTGATCCATGTGAGGTCCATGTGGAAAATAGACCATGTTCACTAGAACATTAGCTACCACCATTGATCCATTCGGAAAATAGACCATGTTCACTAGAAAATAAGCTACCACCATTGATTCATGTGAGGTCCATGTGGAAAATTGACTATGTTCACTAGAACATAAGGTACCACCATTGATCCATGTAAGGTCCATGTGGAAAACTGCTTATGTTCACTAGAACATAAGCTACCATCATTGATCCATGTGAGGACCATGTGGAAAATAGACCATGTTCACTAGAACATTAGCTACCACCATTGATCCATTCGGAAAATAGACCATGTTCACTAGAAAATAAGCTACCACCATTGATTCATGTGAGGTCCATGTGGAAAATTGACTATGTTCACTAGAACATAAGCTACCACCATTGGTCCATGTGAGGTCTATGTGGAAAACTGACTATGTTCACTAGAACATAAGCTACCACCATTGATCCATGTGAGGTCCATGTGGAAAATACACCATGTTCACTAGAACATTAGCTACCACCATTGATCCATGTGGAAAATAGACCATGTTCACTAGAAAATAAGCTACCATCATTGATCCATGTGAGGTCTATGTGGAAAATTGACTATGTTTACTAGAACATAAGCTACCATCATTGATCCATGTGAGGTCCATGTGGAAAATAGACCATGTTCACTAGAACATTAGCTACCACGATTGATCCATGTGAGGTCCATGTGGAAAACTGACTATGTTCACTAGAACATAAGCTACCAGCATTGATCCATGTGAGGTCCATGTGGAAAATAGACCATGTTCACTAGAACATTAGCTACCACCATTGATCCATGTGGAAAATAGACCATGTTTACTAGAAAATAAGCTACCACCATTGATCCATGTGAGCTCCATGTGGAAAACTGACTATGTTCACTAGAACATAAGCTACCACCATTGATCCATGTGAGGTCCATGTGGAAAATACACCATGTTCACTAGAACATTAGCTACCACCATTGATCCATGTGGAAAATAGACCATGTTCACTAGAAAATAAGCTACCACCATTGATCCATGTGAGGTCATGTGGAAAATAGACAATGTTCACTAGAACATAAGCTACCACCATTGGTCCATATGAGGTCCATGTGGAAAATTGACTATGTTCACTAGAACATAAGCTACCACCATTGGTCCGTGTGAGGTCCATGTGGAAAACTGACTATGTTCACTAGAACATAAGCTACCACCATTGATCCATGTGAGGCTCATGTGGAAAATAGATCATGTTTACTAGAACATATGCTGCCACCATTAGTCCATGTGAGGTCCATGTGGAAAATAGACAATGGTCACAAGAACATAAGCTGCCACCACTGATCCATGAGAGGCTCATGTGGAAAATAAATCATGTTCACTAGAACATATGCTGCCATCATTGGTCCAAGTGGGAAATAGACCATGTTCACTAGAACATAACTTACAATCATTGATCTATGTGAGGTCATGTGGAAAATAGACAATGTTCACTAGAACATAAGCTACCACCATTGGTCCATGTGAGGTCCATGTGTGCACTACCAAATATGAGGCAGCTTGTGGCGTTTATACTGAGCTGTGCTGCAAAATAATCTGCCAGATTTTCTATTTTCCATGAACTACCAATGTGTTCACTTAAATTGTGCAGTAAAGCACAAAGCAGAACTAGCAACCATAAATTATGAAAAAATAGAAGGTTTCATGCAACGTGAATACTAGAACAATTTCATACTTCAATTCTTGGTACTGGAAGATTAGAATTAAAGCCTGCATCACAATACAGATGTAGCAGACTTTAATTTGATATCAATCTTAATGATATCATGCTATGATTTTATAGTTATATCGAATTTAAAATAAATCTACTCCATTCTGCATGAATCATGGTTATTGCAGTCCTATGTAAACCAGCAGAGACCACGTCACATCAAAATAAGTTGTGCTTCAAAATTATTTAGTCAGAGATTTGAGTATTCACATTAAAATTTCCTCCAGTTGCCTTTGTTAGCCAGCCATAAATATGAATATTAAAAAAAAGGCATCATTAGATCAACACATCAATAATTCTTCATATTTTGCTCTAGCCAACTAAATTACCTGCAATATTCAGGGTGAGGACAGCCATGTTTTCTGTCTGTGTGCTGTCTTTCTGCACAACAGACGACACGCTGGGCCAGAAATAATCTCTGCACCAGTCCAAACCAGCAATTTTTACCATGAACCTATGGTTTGTGTGAAAAAAATGGCAGCTCACCTTAGACGGGTCAGTTTTAAGGACCAAACTAATGCTTATAAATAGCAGGCAGCTCCTGGACCTGTCCAATATGTGGATGAGCGCAAGGAACACTTGGAGACAGGTAGATCTGCTATTTGTAGATGTCAGTGGCCCTTTTTTGATACGGTCATGTGAGCTCTGTCATATACCATTCATTGAAAACAAATGGCAGCTCACCTTACCCTGGACAGTTTTAACCAAAGTAATGCATGTAAATATCAGGCAGCTCCTGGACCTGTCCTCGATGTGGATGGAACATGGAACAACAGTCTGAGCCAGTCAGGTCTGCAGTTTGGAGATGTCAGTGGCCCTTTTTTGGGTAAGGTTATGTGAGCCCTGCCTTAAACTACTTATATGAATGTATGAATCTAAATGAGGATGACAAGTTACTAAAGTGTTAAAAGGATATATTCAGTTACTTCTTCTTTCTGTGAAAAACTCATTGAAGATTTGAAGAGAAATAATTGTTCTTAGCAAATGATCTGTATCAAATGAATGAACAATCATTCTATCTTCTTTACTTGCCAAACTTAGAAATGTCACACAGCATCGTCGTTTAACATGCTGCAAAATGCACATTTTCTAGTTGCATAACTTGGGAGTGGATAATCGGCAAATGTTAGCCTGGGGTTCATTCGCATGATAATTGCCTAAAGCATTGTATGACTGGCTGAATATTATTAATTAAATACTATTACTCACCATAATCTAGAAATCTGCTTACACAAAAGTTTCATTTTAGTACATAGGTGGTGGTCGGGTATGACTGTAACAATTCCCTACTAGCTCTAATTTGTACAGTCATTTCCCTAAATAACCCCTGGATGTTCCATTATAATGAAAAAAACCTCATTGATTAGCCATACTTGTGACTTAAGAAATCTGAGAGAGTATGCAGACGTCTATATTTTACACTTAACACTGACACCTCTGTTTAGACTATTGGGTAGGAGAGAAGAGAATATCATTAGTTGAGAATACATTCTTTAACTTACTCTTAAGGTATGCCTGAACCTTGTCACATGCGCATGATGGTGGCATATACTAATGCTACATCTAGTGATGAGTGAGCACTACCATGCTCAAGTGCTCGGTACTTGTGATGAGCAGTTGGACGCCCGGACGGGCTCAACTCAAGTATAATGGAAGAAAATGAGAAACTCAAGCATTTTTCCAGAAGATCTTTTGGAAAAATGCTCAAAGTCTCCCATTGACTTTGATTATACTTGGTACTTGAATCGTGCACATAGAAGTGTCCAACTGCTCATTACAGCACCAAACACCCAAGTGCTCACTCATCACTAGTTACATTCAAGGTCAAATATCCAGGTGTACCAAACTGTAATTGACATAAAGAGTGGATTATGATTTGTGCCATGTTATTTAATATATACATTTAAGGCCACCAAACAAATAAGACCAAAGTTGTCCAAAGCTGTTGGTATCGTCAGGATTGTCTAACAGTCTAATGTATATGGGGGCCTTACTACACTACCCCGACATATAACTTCAAAGCTGGGATGTTGAATTTCAGCAGCCAATCCTTTTTTGTCTTCCTGGAGATAAGCAGTTGTGAGAGGAGTCTTTGTTATAGAGAACACAGGAGCAAACACTGCATCTTTGAAGGTCCTGATCTTCAAGAATATAGGGCACCTGCAGAAGGGAGCTTCAAAATGTAGTGGAATGGACAACTCACAAGCAGCTAATAAAATCACTACCTTGTTACAGATGCCATAAAGTGAGCAAACTGTTCTGAAAGGGGGAGGGTATGAGCGGCTTCATCCTTCGTACTAGAAAGATTTTTGTAGCAAAGTGTCTACTATTTTGCACTTATAGATAAAGTAAAAATACCCTGTTTTTCCAAAAATAAGACCTCCCCCAAAAATAAGCCCAGCAAGAATTTTCAGTATTTTTGGTTTAAGGCTGAAATATAAGCCCTACCTCGAAAATAAGCCCTATTCGTGCTTCAATAATTAAGTGTCCATGCAGCTAAAAAAAGTAAAAAAAGTACTGCAGGACACTTCATTATAGAAAGCAGACACCCTCAAAGGAGAGAAGAAAGTAGACATCAGATAGCACAAACACACTCACCAAGTCTGGTGATACCGATTACTTCTGGCTGGCAGGGGAACCTGGGACACAGTGCAGTGGAACGTATAGTGGACCTGCGATGGAATGCATGCATGCATTTCACCGCTGAGTCCTCCATGTATTTCACTGCAGGTCATTGCGCTCCACTGCACTGCGTCCCATCTTTCCCTGTTGGCCGGAAGCAATCGGTATTCCCAGATGTGGTGAGTGAGTGTGTGTGTGCGATCTGGTGTGTGATGGTGTGTGCGACCTGATGTGTGTTTATGTGTGTGTGTCTGAGTGTGTGTGTGAGATCTGAGGCATGTGAGTGTGTCGGCCAGAAGCAGGGGAGAACCACTGTGGAGCATACCTGCTGGGAGTGGCTGCCAAATATCGCAAGAGGATCTAGGAGCCACGCAGATGTCCGGGTTCTGGTAAAAAGGTGATGCTCCTGGGAAGGGGGGGTCTGCATGTTGGCGGGGTAAACTTACCTCCAACAGTGTTTCCCCAAACATACGATCTACCCAAAAATAAGCCCTAGCACTTTTTGCGGAGCAAAAAAAAAAAAAGTGTAACACAGTGTCTTATTTTTGAAAAAACACAGTATATGGAGTGATGCATTAAGACTAGTGATGAGCGAGCACTACCATGTTTGGGTGCTTTGTACTCGAAACGAGCCGTTGGATGCTTGGACAGGCTCGACATGTGTACCGAGTATAATGGAAGTCATTGGGGGACTCAAGCATACTCTTGGAAGATCTTCAGGAAAAATTCTTGAGCTCCCCATTGACTTCCGTTATACTCGGTACACGAGTCGCAACCATCAGAGCATTCAATTGCTCGTTATCAGTACTGAGCACCTGAGCATTGTAGGGTTTGCTCATCACTAATTAATTCCAATATTTGTATTTTTCATTATTTTCACTTTACAAACAAATCATTACCAGGATCTTTTGAGCGGCTGTTAGAAATACACTACTTATAAGCATTATCTATTTTTGTACTATGACATCAAAGCATTGCTATGAAGAACCAATCCAACAACAGCATTTGAGGAAATCTGTTAGAATGAATTAGGTGATAATGGCTGACTTTCATGTTATTGTCTTGTTGTCAGCACGACACGAGGTAGTATTTTCCTGAATGAGATGCTGTTGGAAAGAGAAGTATGATATTATCTAGTTTTCACTCTCCCTTATTTATCCAAGCTGATCATTTTTCCTGAGGTGGTTAAACATCAATCGTGAAAAGTGCTCCATATGGGAAGTACACATTGCTATCTAAGAGCTAATCCTTTGATTGGTAATGATCTTGAATTGGTTGGAAATGAAGCAGATGCTCTTCAGCTATCAGTGGGTTATCTTTTTCCGTGGTGCTAACAGGCAGTAGAATGTAGACCACCACGGCTGAACATTGACAATCAGACTCACCACGTTTATACACTGTGTATTTACTAAAGCAGATGCTACAAGATGTTATATTTGCATTAAATCTTCCCTTATATTGTACATCTGAATTGGTAGTTACTGATTTATGCACAGTTAATGCAAACTGAAATCTCGTTTTTTGGGTTTAAAATGCTTAAAGTATTCTGTATTCTCTTTTTATGATTTTATTCTATCCATTCTCTAAATGGCATGCAAATTCAATTCATTGTTAATGAGCAGGCTGTCAGAGCCAGTTTTGAAGTACAGCTACGGAGTTAGAATTTTTCCCCCGTGAGACTTTCCGGCACACATATTTATTTTTATTATTGTGCAAATTATTTAAGCAGAGTTGTTGTATTTCCATTTTTTTTGTTTGTGGTATTTTTCTTTCCTGTTTGTTAAGAGACCTCCTTTTTTTTCTTAGAAAAAGGGGCAATTCCCTCAGATACAGAAAATAATTTTGTTGTAACAAAGTCAGTAAAATGAGAACAAAGTGTACATGTTTTAGCTCTGGTTTCTTTATGTTATTTCGCATCCCTGAATGTGTAGTTATTTGGGCTCTTCCTCCAGTCCTGGCGTCAGCAACGCAAAGATGTGAAGCCAACAAAGGTTTATATCAAAGCGCTAATAGGCAGATCTTTGATTCATTTGTTGAAAATAGTCCAAATCAGCAAAACGTTGAACCTTCAACAGCAGTGGTAACGTATTGAAACATGTAAATCATAACTATTATTCTTGTATTTGCGCCACAGAATGTCACCTTTTAAAATGTAAAAGAAAAGTATAATAAATGTAGTCAACCATTTTCACACATTTTAAAGCGAACCTGTCATCAGATTTGTCTTTTAAAAGCTGTGGCCACAACCAGTGAGCCCTTATACACAGCATTCTAGAATACTGTATATAAGAGCCCAGGCTGCTGTGTATAACGTAAAAAACACTTTTATTATACTCACCTAAGGGGCAGTCTGGTCCGATGGGTGTCACTGGTCTCCAGTCTGGCGCCTCCTCTCTGCTACGATCTCCGTTTTTCTACCTAGCCCAGTCTGGATGACGAGTTTACGTCATCCACACAGGCCGACATTGAGGTCTTGAGCATGCACACTTTAATCTGCCTTGCTGAGGGAAGAACAAAGTACTGTAATGAAAAGGTGGGGCCTCAGCCAAAAGGAAAATGTTGCTTCCTGATATCAGCTTTGTTGGTTGAGGCCTCATCCCTTCTGGTCACATGGGCATGACTTCACCACAGGTCCTGGAAGTGAAAAGTGAATCGTTTGTATAATACTTATACTAATTCTAACAGGGGGAGGGGATAACTATGAATTCACTCCAGATATTATCTGATCCTCAGCTGCTGTCACTCAAGAAGCTGCCGATTTTATAAACTTTACTTTCTTGGATTTCAAAATCTAAACATCCAAGCTGACCACTAAATGTATGTATAGAATCAGCCTGATAGTGCCAGTATAGCACTGGCTTTAGATTATATAGGAAAATCCTGGTGATTGGTTCCCTTTAAAAGCTACAAAATGATTGCTGTATGGTAATAATATTTCTACTGTATGCCTTTAGAGCCATTTTAAATGGTTGATGGAAAGGGTTTAGACTATTATAAAATAGTCTATCGCTTGCTGAATGGATGAAGAAAGTTGATATCTGTGACATGCCTTCTGTAGCTTTAGGTTTCTCCTGCTTTCAATAGGGTGAACTACAGGTTATTAGAGAGTCACAAGTTATATAATTTCCAAAATGTACCACAAATTGGATATACTGGAGTCCAACTATCTCACTGTATATGTAGCTATTGCACACAAAAACACCAATGATAGACATGTTTATATGATATTAATTATAGACATATTTACCTAATCTTGATAATGTTTGTAGTTGAATATACCATACAAATGTCCCCATGTCATTGCTGACTCCCCCTATCATAATTAGATAGCGCCAATAAACACATACAATTCTATACATTTCTTCTAGTTGGAAATATTTGACAACACTGATTTTCATGTGCTCATGCAGGGAAGATGGACCATAGAATGAAATATAACTGTCCATGGTACTGAAAAGAACCTAGCTATAGATCGTGCACATAGTCAAAGAACAATTCTAAATATTGATACTGAATGCAAGCGCTTGATCAATCCAATCTTTGTATTTTGGATAAGCACTTATACAAAGTTAACATGGCTGAAAGTATGTAAATGAGAGGGCATCGGTGTACCCTTGATGTGGCCAAGGGCTCAATACATATTACACCTCAATTTAAATACTGTACTTAGTACTTTGTCATTTCTTGATTGCCAGAGCTCATGTGAACATGGTCTGAATTCAAGTATGCAGAAAAACACCAAGAAAGTAAATATTCCAGCTCACCAATCTGTAGATCTAGATGTCCATTTGGGCCAGTGCACGGTCTCTGTGGTTGGCTTCCACAGGTGTAGCAATCATTGAAGGGAGGAAGGGGTAGAAAACAAATCCAGCACTGATGTCCATAAAAAATTATTCTTCTTTATTTCAAATTCATCATAAAAATTAGAATGAATCAATCCTTCCAAAAGCCCTGATTACGCCTTACGCGTTTCAGAGAAAAAACTCCTTAATCATAGGCATTTGCCTATGATTAAGGAGTTTTTTCTCTGAAACGCGTAAGGCGTAATAAGGGCTTTCGGAAGGATTGAGCCATTCTAATTTTTATGATGAATTTGAAATAAAGAAGAATATTTTTTTATGGACATCAGTGCTGGATTTGTTTTCTACCCCTTCCTCCCTTCAATGATTGAATTCAAGTAAATCTCTGCACCTCCACAGTGACACTATAGTAGTCCAAATGAGCAGTGAACGCAGACAGTGGCCAGTGATGAGAGCGCACACTGACACTTCTGAAGGCCAGTTGCCTGCCACTCACAGTTTGGGGTCTTATCTCTGGCTCCTGTCTGAAGCCACTACTCAGTACTGTACTGCAGACACGAGCTAAATATGAGTATGCACACTATCACTGAGCATGGCCAACACAGAGATACAGAGTCGCTGATTAAGGATGGTATAAAAAAGTTAAAGGGAACCTATCATGTAAAAAACGCTATTAACCTGTAGATGTGGGGTTAATCTGAAGATCAACAGCATACTAACTTCGTGCATCTGCGGCACTGAGAACCTGGATACTGGGTGGAAATGATCTTTATTAAACCCAGCAGGCTCAAGCTCTCAGTCTAAGTTACTGCTCAGTGCATACTGTGCAGCAGCTGTAACCACATCCTGATACTGACTGCCAGTTCACCGGTGTATCAGTACAAATGCGGTGGTCAGTCAGTGCCAAGGAGTGGTTACAACCCAAGGCTGCTAGGAGGAATAAAGATAATTTTCTCCAGGCAGTGGGGCTCTCAGTGAGGTCACATGGAGTCAGAACCCCAGATTAACTCCTTGTGGCAGGTTCCCTTTAACTTCCTTCTTTAACCCCTTCCTGACATTTGACATACCGATATATCACATTTTGCGATGACTTTACACAAATGGACATATTGGTATATCATGGAGATCGTGCGGGCACAGGAGCTTTGTGCGCATGATCACCACTGAGAGCTCAGCATATGTGATAACTGAGCTCCAGCTGTCACAGCCAGGGATGGTTCCTGCTCTGCCCCTGGCTGTTTAACAATAGTGATCACAGCATTTAGGATCGCGCTCCCTCTCCCACCCGGAAAAAATAGAGATGAATAATCTCAGCTGGTCGGGTTGTGCAAGCAGCCACAACCCTGAAAGTAAGCGATACGCAGATAATCCTGGGAAGGATCCTGCAATGTGTCCAGTGTCTACAGTCCTGCGGATCTCCGCAGCAGATTACGTCAGATCGCGGAGAAACACGAAGATCTATCTTTTCTGTGTCTTGCACTCACTCTGCTACCATCGATCACACAGCAGGGAAAGAGATGATGGATAGCAGGGTAGCTGCTGCACTGTCTGCTCACTCCCATGTGGCTAAAAAAAAATGAGCGGTGTTGGGGGCTATCAACCACTGTACCACAGTAAAGTTGAAATTCCTTTATTTCACACCACACATTACTGGGACGGTCCACATGTTTGGCTTTTCTGTTGCGATGAGAGTCCACTTAATTTATGGAATATTTGTTTAGATAAGCACAAGCTGGGCACAATGTACAGGCACTACAATGTACTAGGCAGGTTTGCAATTTTCACTCATCAACTGCCATAGCTGCTTGTTTCTGGAAAACACCCATGAAGTTAAAATTGTCACTACACCCACAGATAAATTCCCAGAGGGGTGTAATTTCCAACATGGGGTCACTAGTGGGGGGATTCTGCTCTTCTGGCACTTACAGGCTCTGTATTTCCTATTCTAGGAAAATATGTGCTCATTGAGTAAAAAAGCGCACGTTCCCTCAAAAATCTTGCCGCGTGGCTCTTTAGTACTGTACAGCCACATGTGGGGTCACATGTGGGGTCACATTTAGAAGAAATTGTGTGACAAATTTTACTGCCAGTTTTACCCATTTCCTATGTCAAAATGTAGAATATGGGGCTAAAAAAATGTTTTTGTGCTAAAAATGTAATAATTTTTTCTTCTCCATCCATCAGTATAAAATTCTGTGAGACACCCATGAAGTCAATATGATCACTGTATGCCTAAAAGAACTTAGTGGGATGTGAAGTTTTTAAAATGGAATCCCTTATGGGGGGTTAATGTAGTGCCCCTGAGCCATCAGGCGCTACAAGGAACTGCATCCTGTCAGAAATGCAGAGCCTGCCCCCAGGTACCCAGAAGACCAGTGCCAGTAACACCAAAACACTCATACAACTCGTTTTCACTCCTCGAAAACTGGTGACAGGCTAGGGTTGGACCCAATGGATGGCCAGATAGAGGTGGAACCGATCCAGTCCACTAGACGACAACCAGGGAGGAGGGGCCAGACAGTCAGTAAGTGGAGATGAAAGGAGACGAACGTAACGGTACTGACAGGAGAGTGAAGCAGTGACCTGTGAGGCTCAGGGGTGTGGTTGCCGAGGGAGTACGGCGGAGTACTCGCGGAACCATAGCACCGATGGGGTGCAGAGTCCTAGGTCAGGAAAATGCTCCAGGCAGACCTGATAAAATCTGCACGGGAAGGAGACCATCCAGGACTTCCACGACCATAAAGTCCGGGGCACAGTAAAGACGGGAGAACCTGGGAACGAGAACAGAGATCTGACCCAACAGGGTTCAAATTACCTGCTGTAGGGACTAAGACTGAAAGACAACTAGGAGGGGACCCCCAGACGCTCCAAGCCACGGGGTCCCACCAACCAGAGACAGGTGCAGGGGAAGTAAGCCACCAGGTCACCACACCGGCACTGGAACTAAGGGGACCAGTGGTGAGGACCAGTCTCCATCGGGTTGCAAGCAACATCTCTGTGAGTAAAGAACCAGTTACACTGCAATCCCTTGTCTGGCCTACCTTCTTTCCATGCCCCAGTATTATCAACGGACATAAACAACAACCACCATCATATATCCCCTGGGACCTGGCTCTACTTGCGGAAGGCTCCAACATCCAGGCTGCCATTAACATCAGCCCCAGCAATGAGAAATTGTGCAGCAGCGGCTCCATCTATATAGCCACAACCCACAAGTGGCGTCACAACAAAAACTTTATTAATAATCCCTGTAAATACCGCCTTTTAAAAGCGTCCCCTTCCCCCAGGGTCACAGAACCGGGCACCAGCCATTACACCCGTGACACTTCCCAGTGAAACCAGGCCCGGGACCGAGTACCCCATAGCCCTGGGGTGCGACATTTACTGTTCTGGCACGTAAGGGGCTCTGCCAATGTGACATAGCACGTGCAAACCACAACAGCAAAATCAGCAGTATTAAATGGAGCTCCTTCCCCTCTGAGATTTCCACTGTGCCTGAAAAGTAATTCCTGATTACCCTTGCAAAATCAAAAAGTTGGGGGCAAACACAACATATTGGAAGGGAATAATGTTTGTTTTTTTTCATTTACACTGCTCAACACTATAAAATGCACCTGAGGGTTCATTGCTTAGCACACATTATGATAAAATTCTTAAGGGGTCTAGTTTACAAAATGGGGTCACTTCTGCTTTTTTTTTTTTTTTAACTGTTTAGGTATATCAGGGGCTCTGCAAACAGGAGTTGATGTCTGCTATTTATTCCAGCCACTCTGCGCTCTGGACTATGTCAGATTCAGTGGACTATGTCAGAGCTGCATGGGAACTTGCTTTTCTCTTGTTCTAATGTATCTCTTTTTATTGTTTCAGGTTTCCATTTGCGGACTACATTGGAATACCTGGACTGTATCGGATTCCCTGGACTACGCTGGACTTGTATGAAAACTTTTTTTTTTCATAAAATGTTGAAACAAGGAAAGTGTGGGGTCAGTATTTATTTAAATAAAGTATTTTTCTTTTTTTTTACGTACTGGGTTAGTAATGGGGGTGTTTGATATACACCTCTTCATTACTAACACCTGGTTTGGGTGTCAGCTCTGTTTTGGGACATTCCAAGCTGTCATCAACCCCAAATACCATTACCCAGATTTCAAACGCATCAGGTCAATCAGGAAAAGCCGAGGCAAAGCGCTAGAATTGAAGCCTCTAATGGATGTGCTACTTCTGAGTCGGCTGCTGGCTGGTATTTTTAGACTGGGAAGGGCCCAATAACCATGGACCTTCGCAGCCTGATATTATGAGCCTGCAGATGTCTGCTTTATTTTTGCTGGTTATCAAAAATGGGGGGGACCCCATGTTGTTTTTTTCATTTATTTATTTAATCATAAAAAGCAGTCCAATAAGCTGCACATGGTGCAATTTTATTATATGTCAAGGGGTAGTGCAATTATATATTTACATATCTAAATGTCTATAACTATCTATCTATGCAAAAAAATGCAAGCAAATCACAGAAAATCTGTAATCATTTTGTTATCTGCATCTTTATAGCATTATTGCCACTAGTCCATTGACGTCAATGGGTGAAAAAATGCAAAAATACTGAAAGAATTGACATGTTGCAGATTACTTTACGCACCAAGTCTAAAAGAGATAATACCCAACATGTGCATTGGACTTCAGGATTCTGATTGACTTTGCTGTTGTCTGGATTTTCTTCAGCTTTTGTGACAAATCTGCACTGAAAAAATGCAAAAAAAAAAAAAAAGAGGCAAAAACGCAATGTGTGCATATGGCCTAAAAGGACCATTTAAAATCAAGGGTATTAAATATATGTACTAGCTGTAGTACCCGGGCGTTGACCGTGATAGTAATTATCTCTCTGCCTGTCTCCCATCTTCGTCTGTTTGTGTCTGTCTGTCTCTGTCCGTCTGTCTCTGTCTGTTTGTCTGTCTCTGTCCATCTGTTTGTTTGTCTGTCTCTGTCTGTCTATCTGTCTCGGTGTCTGTCTGTGTATGTCTGTCTCTCTGTGTCTGTTTCTGTCTGTCTCTTTCTGTCTGTCTGTCTGTCTCTGCCCATCTGTCTCTTTTTGTCTGTCTCTGTCCGTCTGTCTCTGTGTGTCTGTTTCTGTCTCTTTCTGTATGTATGTCTGTCTCTGTCTCTCTCTCTGTCTGTCACTGTGTCTGTTTCTGTCTATTTCTGTCTGTGTGTCTGTCTCTGTCTTTCTGTCTCTCTCTCTGTCTGTCTCTGTCTGTCTGTGTGTCTGTCTCTATTCATGTGTGTCTCTATCCATGTCTGTCTGTCTGTGTCTATCTCTCTGTCTGTCTATCTCTCTGTCCGTCTCTGTATCAGTCTCTCTGTCTGCCTCTCTCTATCTCTGTGTCTGTCTGTCTCTCTTTATCTCTGTGTCTGTCTGTCAGTCTCTTTCCCCGTTTGTCTCTTTCCCCGTTTGTCTCTTTCCCGTCTGTTTCTTTCCCCATCTATCTCTTTCCCCATCTATCTCTTTCCCCATCTATCTCTTTCCCCGTCTGTCTCTGTCTCTTTCCCTGTCTCTTCTCTTGTCTGTCTCTTTCCTTATCTTTTTCCTTGTCTCTGTCTCTTTCCCTGTTTTTGTCTCTTTCCCTGTCTCATATATATATATATATATATATATATATATATATAAAACTAGCACTAATACTATGTCATAGTGTACTTAGCTTGTCCTTGTTTTTAGGCATACTATAAATTGATTAATGAATACTTCCCTAAAACTAGGTTAATGCTTTGATGTGAAGCTGAACATCACACCTGGAACCTGTTTGCTTGAAAAGTCTTACAATAAAATGCATCTTTCTCAATAAATATCTCGTTTTCTGCGGAGATTCAATTGTGTGCCTATTTACCATGGAAATAATTCATTTAATTACACTTTTTAATTGAGGAGAAAAATATTTTCAATTGTACATATTTTAACACTTTGCTTGTGATTTGCAAGAAAAAAAACACCAAAGAATCAAGCATTGCCTGCATTAATTAACAACTTTCCGATGTGTTAATGCGAGCATATGGCATTTAATTACCAACTGACAAACCTGTGAGTCTTTCTGATTAGTGTAGCAAAATTTCTTGCCCAGGTTTTAAAAAAGATGGCTGTGGGCCCTTGAAGAATTCTGTATCTTAACAAAAGAAACTGTCAGTATCTTAGAATATGTTCAGTACCCTTGCATATTCTTCACTCCGAATTGGCAAATCATTGCAACAATGGGTCATTGGGGTGTGAACATTTTTCCCAAAATTAAGATTTTTTTTGAATGGTGGTGGCATCACTGTAATTGGATATTTTCCAACAAAAGAAGTGATTTTTACTTTCTTCTGAATTCTTGGTTATCTTTCTTATGATAATTAGATATATGGTTGAAAAATGTTGGGGGGACAGTTATCTGACTTTTTGAAAGTCAACAACAAACGCTTTTAATGCACTTATCTCACAAGTTATTTTTTTTCTTTCAAATTGGAAATATATGGCAAAAAATTAATTTGTTCAGTTTGTAGTTAAGATGGCTAAGGAAAGAAAGAAGAATAACTGTCCATGGTGCTGACCAAGAGACTGACTTCGTAATTAACACTTGCACTTTACTAGTCAACCAAAGCTTCCAAGATCAATGCAAGCATTTAAGACTAAAAAATGATATATCTATGCTTTAGGTAAAGATTTGTAGCAACTGAAGACACGATACAGAAAAATGTTCTATTGATTTTAATGATTTATGCAGCCTTCTGTTTAAACAAGAAACTGCTGTAAAAGATGCTCATTTAATTGTCATTAAGACTAACATCGCTAAGTTAATAGAATGGGCCATCACGTAAAAGTATGCTGTCGACAGATCATCACTAAAATTATACTACATACCCGATTAGCACGTTACTTTACATTTCTGCACATTCTACTATTTTATTCAACAAAACCAATTAACGATTAAGTCATCTTACTTGATCCAAAGGTCAACAATATTTAATTATCTAAATCTGACTTGCATAAAGAATAAATGTAGCCATGCTCTATTCATTCAACTGTTATGCACCACATCTAAAGAAATTGGGTAGTGTGTGTGTGTATATACACACACACACACACACTAACCAATTACTGTAGATGTGGTGCATAACAGTTGAATGAATAGAGCATGGCTACATTTATTCTTTATGCAAGTCAGATTTAGATAATTAAATATTGTTGATATAAATATACACACAATATAACTATCTATATATATAATTGCCTTATTCTGTCTGTCTGTCTGTCTTGCTCCAAAATTGTGTCGTTACACTGACAGTGTCGTTACAGTGACAACTGTCGGATTGGCCGCTGGGCTCGGCCGGGCCCCACCCCCCCACGGATTGGCCGCTCGCTTCGGCCTGGCCCCGCCCCCTGCATGGATTGGCCGCTTGCCCCAGCCCTCCGCACGCATCGCCCGCTCCAGCGTACACCAGCTCCCGGTACACATGTGCAGGGAGTCGGCATACGCTGACGCCTCGCCCGCTCGGGCCCGCCCCGGCACACGTTGGCATGCTCGGCCCCGCCCCCAGCGGACATAACTTTGCGATGCTGGGATCATGACGGAGCCGGTGTACGCTGGTAACCATGATACACATCGGGTAACTATAGGAAGCGCTTCCCTTAGTTACCCGATGTGTATCATGGTTACCAGCGTACACCGGCTCCCGGTACACATGTGCAGGGAGCCGGCATACGCTGACGCCTCGCCTGCTCGGCCCCGCCCCCGGCACACGTTGGCACGCTCGGCCCCGCCCCCGGCGGCTCCAGCATGGGGGATGGAGCACGATGGGGGGTGTGCAGCATGGCAGATGGAGCACGATGGCGGGTGCACAGCATGGGGGATGGAGCACGATGGGGGGTGCACAGCATGGGGGATGGAGCACGATGGGGGGTGCGCAGCATAGAGGATGGAGCACGATGGGGGGTGTGCAGCATGGAGGATGGAGCACGATGGGGGGTGTGCAGCATGGGGTATGGAGCACGATGGGGGGTGCGCAGCATGGGGGATGGAGCACGATTGGGGGGTGCGCAGCATGTCGGATGGAGCACGATGGGGGGGGTGCAGCATGGGGGATGGAGCACGATGGGAGATGTGCAGCATGGGGGATGGAGCACGATGGGAGGTGCGCAGCATGGTGGATGGAGCACGATGGGGGGTGCGCAGTATGTCAGATGGAGCACGATGGGGGGCGCACAGCATGGGGGATGGAGCACGATGGGGGTGCACACCTCCCTCCAAAACACACACACACCGCCACACGCGCACCGCACAACACACCACACACACACTGGGAACCACAAACACCGCCCTACACAGAAACCCACACACACAGACAACGCCGCACACACACAACACCCAACATACAAACACAGCGGCATACACAAATATACGCACATACCGTGCAACACACACACATTGCACAAAACATACCTCCCCCCAAAACACACACACGCACCCAACAGCCACACCCACACAAACCGCGCAACAAACTCAGCACCACACATACACAATGCTGCAGACACACAGCGCTCCACAAACAACGCAACACACAAACAACACCACTCTCACACACCCCCACCCAGACAACACCCATAACATTTACAGTGCCCTACACAAACACTTAGCAACTACACACAACAACATCTATATATATAACAAAAATCATACATTAACTACACAATACGTAAATTGTAGAATACCCGATGCGTTTGAATCGGGCTACCTTCTAGTATATATATAAATATATATATATATATATATATATATAGATATAGATACACACACACACACACACACACAGTATATCATATATGAGCACACCCCTCACATTTTTGTAAATATGTTATTATATCTTTTCATAGGTCAACACTGGCAATATGACACTCTTGATACAATGTAAAGTAGTCAGGTAACTAGAAACACTGCCATTAATGTCAAAACAGCTGGCAACAAAAGTGAATACACCCCTAAGAGAAATTGGTCAAATTGTTCCCAAAGTGTGAATAGTTTGTGTCGCCGCTATTATTTTCAAGCAGTGCCTTTACACCCTTGAGCATGGAGTTCACTAGGGCTTTACAGGAGCCACTGGAATCCTCTTTAATCCTCCATGATGACATCACGGACCTGGTGGATGTTAGAGACTTTGCGCTTCTCCACTTTACATTTGAGAATGTCTCACAGATGCTCAATTCGGTTTAGGTCTGGAGACATGCTTGGCCAGTCCAGCAACTTTACCCCCATTTCTTTAGCAAGGCAGTGGTCATTTTCGAAGGGAAGGGATCATTCTCTGCTTCAGTATGTCACAGTACATGTTGCCATTCATGGTTTCTTCAATGAACTGTAGGTCCATACAGCTGACGGGACTCATGCAGTCCCAAAGGATGGCACTCCCACCACCAAGCTTGACTTCAGGCAAGACACACTTGGGTTTGTACTTCTCACCTGGTTGCCACCACACACACTTGACACCGTCTAAACCAAATAGGTTTATCTTGGTCTCATCAGACCACAGGACATGATTCCAGTAAACCATGTCCTTAGTCTACTTATCCTCACAAAATTGTTTGCGGCCTTTCTTCTGCATCATCTTTAGAAGAGGCTTCCTTCTAGAGTGACTGCCATAAAGACCAACTTAATGCAGTATGTGGTATATGGTGTGACCATTTACAGGCTGATCCCCCACCCCTTTAACCTCTGCAGTAAAGCTGGCAGCATTCATAAGTCTGTTTTGAAAAGATAACCTTTGGATATGACGCTGAGCACGTGCACTCAACTTCTCTGGTTGACCATGGCAAAGCCTGTTCTGAGTGGAACCTGCCTTGTTCAACCACTGTATGGTCTTGGCTATTGTGCTGCAGCTCAGTTTCAGGGTGTTGGCAATTTCTTATAGCCTAGGCCATCTCCATGTAGAGCAACAATTCTCTTTTTCAGATCCTCAGAGGATTATGTGCCATGAGGTGCCATGTTGAACTTCCAGTCACCAGTATGATAGCGTGTGTGAGCGGTAACACCAAATTTAACAGACCTGCTCCCCATTCACACCTGAAACCTTGTAACACTAATGAGTCACATGACACTGGGAGGGAAAATGGCTAAATGGGCACAATTTGGCCATTTTCTCTTAGGGGTGTACACATTTATGTTGCCAGAGGTTTAGACATTAATGGTTGTATGTTGTTATTTAGAGGGCACATTAAAATTACACTGTTCTACAAGCTATACACTGACTAATTTACATTGTATCAAAGTGTCATATCTTCAGTGTTGCCACATGAAAACATATAATAAAAAACCTGAGGGGTGTACTCACTTTTGTGATACCGTATATGTATTTTCTAGTATATTGTGAAAAATTTTTAGGCAGATGAAAAAAATGTCACAAAGTAAGAATGCTTAAAAAAATTAAAAGTTTCCGTAGCTTATTTTTTTTTTATCAATTACCAAGATATAAAGTGAATGTATAAAAGAGAACTCTAAATCAGATAAATATATGGTGTGACCTCTCTTTGCTTCCAAAACAGCATCAAAAAATCAATTCTTCTTGGTACACCTGCCCTCACTTTGTGAAGGAAGTCAGTATGGAGGTTGTCCCAAACATCTTGGAAAACAAACCAGAGATATGCTGTAGATGTAGGCTTGTGCAAATCCTTCTGTCTCTTTATGTAATCCCACACAGACGCAATGATGTTGAGATAAAGGCTCTCTGGTGGCCATATAATCACTTCCAGGATCTTTGTTTTCATTAATCTGAAGATCATTTTTAATGATACCGCCTTGTCCTGCAGCAGAATAAATTTGGACCCAACCTGATTGTATTGCATAATGGATGTGTCTATATTTCTCAGCTGATGCGTTTCTGGAGCTACCTGCGCCCTTAGTCATCTATGACTAAGAGCGCAGGTAGCTCCGGAAATGCGGCAGAAAGGACTTTCCAGCTGACTGTTTTTAACTATGAGTTGGTATACATGGCTTGTAAGCTCATGTTCACACTGGCTATAACACAAAGAAAAACCAAGGGAAAAATTATGAACATATACCTTGCTGTAACTAAATAAAAGCATAGTGCATAGAAACATAGGGTACTTAGTAAACACTGTTTTTGAAAACAAAAAAAAGCATAAAGCTATCCCACCAACGCCAAGGTGTACCCGGATGGGACAGTACCTACACTCCCTAATATTAAAACCTCACAATGTGTCTAAAATAGGCCTCAATGTGAATAAGGGCTGAGAGTGACCGGGTCCCAACAGGACACACAGTTAGGGGATGCACAGAATAAAATGCCCAGCTCAGTGAGAAGGAGGGCAACATCCTATTTGTACTAAATACAAGAGACTACATAAAAACAAAAAAGTGAGCTGGAGTATGGGATGGTATACATGGAGCTTGTAAGCACATGTTCACACTGGCCATAAGACAAAGAAAAAAAAACAAGGGTGTGATACCATGGAAAGCATGTAGACACCCACAGGGCAATGAGACGCCCATGGGGCTAGAGAGCCTGCTCATTTACATAGGGTATATGAAAGTAATAAAATGTTTTTTGATACTTTAATATTACACAATTTTATAACACAGGGATGGGTCGGGAGGTGTAATTAGGGCACACATGCATCTGCTGATAGGTCAGAACGCATATTCTACATGACAGGTTCCCTTTAAGGACCATTGACAGAGTAGACTTCCAAGGGAACTTAAGGCTGCTTTACACGGTACGATCGATTGTGCAATTTCACAATCGATCGTACCTGCCCCCGTCCTTTTTGCGTCACGGGCAAATCGCTGCCCGTGGCGCACAAAGTCGGTAACCCCCCCGTCACACGTACTTACCTCCTGTCCGACCTCGCTGTGGGCGGCGAACGTCCACTTCCTGGAGTGGGAGGGACGTTCGGCATCAAACGGCCGCCGGCCAATAGAAGCGGAGATGAGCGGGACGTAAACATCCCGCCCACCTCCTTCCTTCCACATAGCCGGCGAGAGCCGCGTGTCGCAGGTAAGCGATGTTCATCGTTCCCGGGGTGTCACACGGAGCGGCGTGTGCTACCCCGGGAACAATGAACAATTAAATTAAACGATATTATGAAACCTAACGAGCAGTACACGACTCACGATTTGTGAGTGATACTGCGTCGCTAGGAGGTGTCACACAGGCCGGCATCGCAAGCGATGCCGGATGTGCGTCACAAAAACCGTGACCCTGACGATTTATCGCACGATAGATCTTCTGGTGTAAAGCAGCCTTTAGTGTAGCAGAGGAAAGACATAATACCCTTACTTTCCTTTGAAATCGGAAGTTGTTCAACAGTGCCATCAGCTTAGAATTGGCAGCCAAAGTAGATCCCATCTACACTCATCTACTGTTCAACGATGTCTGGCGAGAATCGTTCTTCACAGAAGATTTGCGGTCCAAAAATATACCTTACATGTGGAAACAAGGCCAAGTGACACAACAATACACAAAAACATAGCAACTTGGGTGCAGAAAAATGGCAACAAGTGCTCTTGACTGAAAAGCTAAAATTTGAAATATTTGTGTGTAATAGAAGGCAGTTTGTTTGTGAAGGATTGGAGAGTGGTAGAATGAGTGTTTGCAGGCAACAGTGAATCATGGTGGAGGTTCCTTACAAATTTGGGCTGCAATTCAGCAGGTAGAGTTCAGAATTTAGTCAAGATTAATGTTGTCCTGAATGCTGAGAAATACAGATGGTATCTTATCCAAAATGGAATATCATTAGGGAGGAGTCTGATTGGCTTCAAAATGTTTCTGCAGGAGGACTGTGACACAGATCTGTGGTTAGTTCTCCAAAATGTCTGGAGCAACCTCCCTGCTGAGTTCCTTCAAAAGCAGTGTGTAAGAAGAAATCATGCTTTCATGCTGTTTTGAAGGCATATGACAGCCTCTCCAAATACTGATATGATATAAATCTCTCTTTTGTTCAATCACTTTTCAGTTTTGTAATAAAAATAAACTATTAAAGCTTTATTTTGTAATAGCATTCTTACTTTGCAGTATTTCTTCCACAATTTCCTAAAACTATATACACATATGTATAGAGATACAAGTAGATATACACATATACCGGTATGTAGATATATAGGTGGGCAAATAATATGTATGACATATTATATATATATAGTATGTGTATATATTGTGTATATATATATATATATATATATAGATAGATACATTTATTCATATACACTCCCACAGATGTGCTAGTACATTAAAAATACCTCATATATTTCCATACAGATGTTTTTTTGCAAACAAAATGTTTGCAGGGAGAAAAAACACATATAAAATAACTATGTTTAAAATCGCAATGTGAATATAGCTTTAGATTTCTATGGGAATATATTGCTATCATTATTTTTTGTGAAAGTATATTACAAATTACTTAGCATTATATTTAGGGTGTCTTGTTTGTAATAATGTTTGTACATTTATATTTGAAGGAGTTTTCCCATGAACAAAGTTGATTTTACTGAATTGATCTTGGAATAAAAACAAAAAATACAAAAACAAAATTTTTCCCTTGGTTTCTCTTGATCTTGGAATAATAATAAACTCCACAATTTGATGTGATTAAAAAAATGTTCTTGCGCTGAGATAATCTTATATTTGTGCCCTTGCTATGTGCTGTGTAATGGAGGCCTCTGACTGTACAGGGACATGGTCTTATCATACCACATCTCATGAGTCTGGGAGGAAACAAAAAAGTATCAGACATTACAGCATAGGATCACAAATGATTCTTTCTTTGAGGTAAAACAGGTAGGAAAGTGTTTTACCTCACAAAAAGAATCAGCTATGATTTAATGTCTATATACTTTTTTTGCTCCCTCCCCTGCCGATGAGCTGTGATATGATCAGACCATGTCCCTGTAGGGTCAGACACGGCCATTACACAGTACATAGCAGGGGCACATATATAAGATTATCTCAGCACAGGAACATTTTTTTTAAACACATCCAATTGTAAAAATTATTATTATTCCAAGATCTATTGATTAAAATCAACTTTAGTTGTAGGAAAATCAATTTAATAGCCCTATAATAAAACCTATAATATACCTGTGAATTGTTATTAAACAAAACTATCAAACTAACATTTTGTGGTTTGGCTCCAGTTAATCTTTAGGGGATTCACAATATCCTGCATTATTTCTTACAAATGCTTTTTAGTTATTGCCGTCACCAGCTCAACCATAGTTTTAATTGAAATGGCTACATGCTTTTAACAGTCAGCAGACATCAGGTCAGTGGCACCGTGACCGAGGGTGGTCAGCTTTGTGCTAATTCTGTTACAGCACAGTTGTTAGCAATGTGACAAATAGAAATTCCTTGGTTCAGCCAGGTCATTATCTCATTGTGACATAAAGTGAGTTAGCATATATTGCTTTTATACACAGCACGCCAGCTAATCATTATTTGACCAGATGTGCACTCTTCAACACAGTGCTCTTGATTAAAATCAATATTTTGCATTAAAATGCCATTTCTGGTCTACAATCCCCAAATCTTACAGATTGTGGTTCTTGGAATTTGACATCCTTGCTTCACTAAGCATTTCTCTGTGATACGTGCTCTAATTAACTTCTTTCTTATTTCCCACAGGAGAACATGTGATCCTTGTAAAAATCATTGGGTACAGAATATTGTATCTTACGATGATAGTTTCAACTAATGATAGCTGTCTACAGCTGCAACCTACAAAGCCAGCAATCGTCTGTGTACACACTGTGGCAATAATGGCAGCATCATTAGAAATTATGGAATAATCTGTGACGCCCAAGAAATGTAGGTTTTATTAAAAGCTATAAAAAAATTGTGATCACAGTGGTGCTATTATAATTTAATATTTTAGTTTAATTTCTAGAAAGAGATGAATAGTTATCCTCTCACCGCAGGACATGCGGTACAAGCACATGAACATTAAAGCCAATCCCTGGCCTCCGCAGTGATACAAGCAAGCAGTGTCGGACTGAGCAGCCAAGCACCCACCAGTAACACCGGCTCTGGGTTTCCACTCTTCAGCTACCTGCAATTATTACATTAGCCTTATGAGATTATGCTTTTTTTCTGTATGTAGGAAACAATGTAATGGGGCCAAATATTGCTCATATTGAGGGTAAGTTGCTTTCTCCAGCATAGAGGCCCACCGGGGAATTCCCCTGTTCCCTTGTGGGCCAGTCAGAGCCTACTAGCAAGTAAGGCAAGAGGCCACTATGGTCAGTGATTGGCTTCAGTGCTCATGTAAATGTGTAGCATATTACCACTGTAGAAAAATCGGCAAAGACTCCAAGAGCACCCAAAAAATTATCAGGTGAGTATTGGTTTTTTTTTTCAGTTGCACTTCGTACTGTTAGCGTAAAAATGGATCTGCCATGAAATTTTACAATACAAACTGCATACATTATTAAAAAGATCTCTTAGGCCCCTTTCACTTTGCATTCAGCTCTCTGTTCAGTGGTCCATCGGGGCTTCCGTCTGAACCCTCCACAAAACAGGTGTCAGATGAATGCACCGACGAGGCCATTGACTATAATGGTGCAGACAAAGTCACCATGTGCTCTGTCTTGTACCATTTTGGGTGTATATGCTTAATGCAGTCAGTCAATGGCCCTGTCAGCGCATGCGTGCAAAACCCGTTTTGCGGAGGGATCCGGATGGAAGCCCCAACGGGACCACTGAAAGGAGGTCACAATGCAGTGTGAAAGGGGCCTTAGACCTCATAAGGTTGACTTTGATAATTCACATAAGACTATTATCGTTTTTGAAAGTTAAATGTATGTTTTATGAGTCTATTTCCTTCTAGCTAAGAATAGAATTAAAATTAATAATCTATATAGTTTGTATTGTGAAATCTGGTGACACATCAGTTGTACTTGAAATCCCAGACAACTCCTTGTAATGTTTTCTTTTAGCAGGTCTCCAAATCCCAGAATCTGCTGCATGGGAGTGAACATGAGAATCTGAACTGTTCCTGGGCATATTAGAATAGTATCTACACCAAAGGCATCTCCTCTTAACCCCCAACTATGTCACCGCCCCCACTGATCAATGTCTACCGCCCGATACTCCGTGACTCTGCTTTTTACAGTATAAAGCCACATCTCCAGGATCTTCACTTTACGCAGGGGCTTTCAGCTGCAACCAGTTCTTCGAGTTTGCATCGTGTGGTACACAAGTATGTTTGTGGTCTGCGTAGGCTCCATCCTAGAGTGAAGACAATGGAGATGTGGTGCACAAATATCACAGTAAAATCCACACAATTTGGCAAATTTAAATTTTTTCAGATGCGCTCATCTTATTTCTTTTTATTACTTAGGCCTCTTTCACACGTCAGTGATTCTGGTACGTTTGTGACAGTTTTTATACATACCGGAATCACAGACATATGCAGACCCATTATAATCAATGGGTCTGCGCACACATCAGTGATTTTTCACTGACCGTGTCTCCGTGTGGCGTACACGCGTGTCCTGATTTCCGCACTGAGATATTTTCATTTTTTTCTGGCATCACTGATGTCCCACGGACCACACTATGGTGTGATCTGTGAAACACGTACCAGAAAAACACATACACTGACAATAAAGAGCTTTTTTACTCCCCTTTTCCAGCGACACTGTCTCCGGCGCCTGCTCTCTGCTACTTCCTAACTGGCTAATTATTCTTATGCATATGCATTTATTCATTGCACAGCCAACCCGGAAGTAGCTGCAGCGGGGAGAGACACAGGAGAGCAGGAGATATCAGCACAATGCACAGCAGGAGCGTCAACAGGTGAGCTAACATCCATGTGCTATCACTGATAGAAGAACCCACGTGTGCTGTGAATCACGGCACACAGAGGGACATATGTGTTTTTAACATGTCAGTGAAAAACGTCTGTGTTTTTCACTGACATGTGAAACAGGCTTTATACAGTGAATGCTTAGTCATAACATTAGTTGGTAACTGTATGCTGGATGTAGTAAAATGTCAAGAACGGCAAAGACAAATATCCTTTTGGTAATTTATTATATTTTGTTATGGGTCTTGTGCAAGAACAACAATATTTTTAATTAAAAAAACAAACCATGTTGTCCTTAATCTAAAAGGTTCATTTTCACCAATATGCTAAAGTCCTTAGTGACTCAGAGAAGCTTCCTCTATAGAGCTGAGTAAATCACAGCTAACTGGGTTTCCATTATTATTTTTGGCATGCACCTCGAAGCAGGATACACTTGAAATGTGCTAAAAAAAAAAACTGTCAACAACAGAATGTCCTGATTTTTTAATTGTAAGTGATAAAGCAAAAACATAGGAAAGGATGTTCTCCACCAAGTGTTCGGCAGAGATTGAGTGGGTGGAGAAGCAAATGCTGAAATCATCCAGTCTGTTGCTCTTGGAAGTCAGATGATGACAAAGTTGAATGTTGAAATGCAAATGTGAAAAAAATATAGCACATGGTTTAATGAAGTATAAGAGGACTTATATACAGCCAAAATGTTTTAGGAAAAACACTAAAACAGGGCTTATTTTCTCAACGCAACACAGCCATGTTTTCTATTGGAAATCACGCGCTACAACCTAATTACGGTATATGTTATCTGACATTCCACGGGAATGAGGGTGAGCCTAAAAAGGTATCCTAAAATAGCTATATTAGTTTCAGATAATTTTATTAATTTTCAGCAAATAATGCAAATTCTCATAGCACATTTCCCTACCTGGAGATTACTAGGAATAGTTGTACATATTAAAAGAGAAACAAATAATATATACAAACTAATAAAAAGAAAGAAATAACATATACAAATTAATAAAAATAAAGAAGGATAGAGAGAAGCTAGACTGAGATAGAGGTTATAGGGAAAAGGGGGGGAGGGGAAGGGGGAGCTGGCGTATACCCACTCCATTGTATTTAGGTTATAGCCATATAACAGTCTGTCTCCCGAGATCAGAATAACTCATGGAGATAGGTGCAATACTTGAGATAGGTTGTTGCCACGGTCTTGATGTGAATCCACCCAGGGAGTCCATATGGCATAAAAGTTTTCCAAGCTTTCTGACCGTGTTGCAGCTATATGCTCATATAACATTATCTTATCAAGTCTATCAGTGACCACCTGGATCGATAAGTGGGGAGTTTTCCATTTAGAAGCAATTTGAATGTTTGCCGCCATAGTAATGTGACATAGAAGACGTAAGGATTTGTTGAGTAGCCTCACCGGTTTATCGCTTATCAGGACGATGGATGGACCAGGAGCAATGTTGCTTCCTAGAACATTGTGAATGACCTGATTTACATTATTCCAGAAAGCTTGAGCTCTAGAGCAATCCCACCATATATGTTTTATATCCCCAATCGTGTTACAACCCCTGAAGCATTGCTAAAAGACATGTGGGTATAAAAGCTTGAGCCTAGCCGGTATCCTCTATGAAGCAGTTTAATAGCAGTTTCTGTGAGAGAAGATTGACTAAAATTGTTATTTTAAGCCTTAAACACAATACTTTTTACAGATTGTATTGTATGGATAAAAAGTAAATCAAATATTAACCATAACTATATAAAAAATTGTAAAAAAAAAATCGTATTTATGCTATTGTGATATAGACTAACACATGTAATGCCTAGGTGTGGTGTTGGAGTGTATATATGTACCACAATAATACAATTGGATAGATGAAGCAATAGAAAAAATCTTACATTTTACGATTTTACTCTCGCTCTGGCTGGAATAGCTTTGTGCCCGTGATTCAGCACAGAGTAAATGATCTGACATTGGGTAAATAATGATTTCTACTGTCTCTGAGGTCAGTAAAGTCCTGGTTCATTTACACATCTGAAGAGCTCAGTGCAATCCCTAAACATCAAGAACGCATTAAAATATGACAATCCTTCCAGCTTATTTTAATAATTCGTGGCAGGAAACAGAATCAATGTTTTACAAAACTCTGCCCTGTTCTAAATGTCTAGAATTTCCTATTACTTATCCTGTAATATGTATTCCTCATGAGACAAGTACTATACTTTTTAAGTATGTTCTGGTAGTGCTCAAAATGGGTGAAATCAGTCGGCACTAAGTTGCCCTTTACCAGCGACAAAACTTGGAGCTTCTAAGCTCCATATAAAATCTCCAACAGAGAGCCAAACTATCATGGGTCTTTAAAAAGAATCTGTCATCAGGTTTCTGCTATATTTTCTGAGAGCTAAATGATGTAGGGGCAGAAATCGTGATTCCAGTGATGGGGTGGGGTTATACAGAGCTCATGAATGTTGGGGATCATATTAGTGATGAGCAAGCATTACCATGCTCAGGTGCTCAGTACTCGTAACGAGCAGTTGGATGCTCAAGTATTTGACTTTAATGGAAGTCAATGGGAGACTTGAGCATTCTGCTGCCAAATTTCCCATAAGAATGCTGTAGACCCCCACTGACTTCCATTATAGTTGGGTACTCGAGTTTTGCCTATTTGAGCATCCAACTACTCGTTACGAGTATCGAGCACCGGAGAATGATTGTGCTCGCTCATCACCAGACTATATGAACAATAGGAATCCAGGTGGGCACTTCCTTCAAGCAAATACCGTTTGTATCCAAGAGTGGCAAACCCTAACAGCAACAAAAGTACAGGATCAGCACTCAAATTTCTTTTATCTTCTTATGAAATTTATTTCCAATTCCCTTTTTCAATTAAAGCAGTCACAAATGAGGCATTTTGGATTGCATTCTCAAGCCTTTCTCAAAGAGTATATGACTTTATGGAGGATTTCCCATTGACTTGACCTGCTTCCACTTGGCATCCAACTGCTTGTTGTGAGTACCGAGCACTCGAGCATGGTAGTGCTTGCTCATCACTAGACTATATTTCGTCATAATCTCCTACTGACAAAACAGTGATTTTAATAACACTACAACACCCAGCCCAGTAAGTGACACATCGCTGGAATAATAGTCTCTATTTTTACATGAGGTTTCTTTGAAATTGGGTAGCAAAAACCAGGTGACAGATTCCCTTTAATATTACTGGTCTCATATGGGCCAAAAGACCCCCTTAGGCTCCAGGGATCAGGTGGGACTACAACCTTTGCACCTCCACTTGCCCTTTACCATTTTCAACACGTAGGAAATATACTTCTCTAAATGAACTTCTGTGAAATAAGTTGAATCTTGTTACACAAACTAATCATCCCTCCAAATCTGTTATCTATTCATTTCCAATAATTCCCATCCTTTACCTCTTCAAGAAAACAAAACAAAAAAAAGAAATATTCTACAAATGTCTTTTATTGGGTTGGAGAAGACAAAGAGAAAAAGGTGGGAGCAGAATGACTTTTTATCAAACTTCCATTCTCCATCAAACATATCCTTATCTACCAAGCAGAAGGTGAAAAACAACAAAAACAATATTTTATTAGTTTTTGCAGACATATTTTATACCCTAATTGACTCCTTCCAGTCTTCTAAGCAGCTTTACAGGTCTAGTGTGCGCTGAATTAAGTTTATCAACTACGAACACATCCTTATCTTCGGTCCTAAAGTACAGCAAGTGAGAAACTGTCTCTGTTCCCATTTTCACATTGGCCTATGAGTTTGTGTTTTCATATAAAAAAACAACCAAAATATCACTTATGTTTAATAAAACAAGTAAACCATTGGTAAGATAATGGAGTCCTTCAATACTCAAGTAGAAATTCACTGTTAATTCGACAAATTGTATTACATGTCAGATAATTTGGAAAGTATAAAGTAAGAAGGCTTAAACAAAGCAAATTTATTAACCACACACTGAAAAAAAATAAAAAAATATAATGCAAACAACCAATGATAGTGGAGCACTGGGATGTTGACTTGGGGTTAATTTTTCTAAATAGATTTTGACTATGTTGTCGAAAATGTATTCTTAGGGGTACTTTGCACACTACGACATCGCAGGCCGATTGCTGCGATGCCGAGCACGATAGTCCCCGCCCCTGTCACAGCTGCGATATCTTGCGATAGCTGCCGTAGCGAACATTATCGCTACGGCAGCTTCACACGCACTTACCTGCCCTGCGACGTCACTCTGGCCGGCGACCCGCCTCCTTCCTAAGGGGGCGGGTCGTGTGACGTCACAGCCACGTCACATGGCAGGCGGCCAATAGAAGCGGAGGGGCGGAGATGAGCGGGGCATAAACATCCCGCCCACCTCCGTCCTTCCGCATAGCCGGCGTGGGCCGCGGTGACACAGGTAAGCAGATGTTCCTCGCTCCTGTGGCTTCATACACAGCGATGTATGCTGCCACAGGAACGAGGAACAACATCGTACCATCGCTGCAGCAAAATTATGAAAATGACCGACACTACACCGATGATACGATTACGACCCTTTTGCGCTCGTTAATCGTATCAAAAAGGATTTACATACTCCGATGTCAACAGAGACGCCGGATGTGCGTCACTTTCTATTTGACCCCACCGACATCGCAGCTGCGATATCGTAGTGTGCAAAGTACCCCTTAATCAATGATGAAGGACTACAAGAACGAAAGTTTATCGATTATTAATTTGTGCATGAATATTTGGTTAATTAATACTGAAAGTCGTGTATGCAGGGTTTCCCATCAGAACAGATCCATGGCTACAGAGTCAGTATAGAGGTACAGACGCCCTGCATATGGAGAAAGCCACAGTGTTTTTACATGTGTAAAAGGAATCTTACAGGAAAAAACTCCAGATGCCTCTTTTAAAATCCTAACCACACATAATAAAACAATCTACTATCTGAAAACAAAACACAACATCAAAATGGTACAATGTAGGGTTTAAAGGGAGCCTGTCACCAGATTTTGGCCTTCTAAACTAAAATTAGCACCTTAAGCAGTACCTGTGCTGCATCATATAAAAGTGTACATTACCCCCTGACCCCACCATAAACCCCACAAATACCTTTATAAAATCTCCTGCCATGTATGTTAATTGTCCAGTCCAATAAGATGGGTGTGCTACTCTGTGCCTCCTGTCCTTCCTCTCGGAGTCCTCTTGTGCTGATTGACATGGATGATGCCTCCTGCGCCATCCATGTAGGCAGGTAAAATCTTGCGCCTGTGCAGCCATAGTTCTGGCTCGTGCAGGCACGCTTTGCTTTGCCCTATTGCGGGCAGAGCCAAAAACCGGTGAGTTTTCTGTACAGGAGTGAGATTTTGTCCAGCAATGTGGATGACGTCACCCGCTTGCTCCACATTGCTAGCATCATCCACGTCAATCAGTACAAGAGGACGGCAAAAAGAGGGACAGGAGGCACAGATTACGATGCCCATTGGACCGGACTGGACAAATTACATACATGACGGGAGATTTTATAAAGGTATTTGTGGGGTCTACAGGGGATCTTAGGGGGTAAAATTCACAATTATAAAATGCAGCACAGGCTTAAAGAAGTTTAAGCCTGACTGCTTCGGAGCGCATGATAACAATTTTTAAATTGTTGCATTCTAAAGGCCATTTTACCTTTCCATCTCTATAGCTGTAATGATTGTGTTTTTGTCAGGATAAGTTGTATTTCTTAACACAATCTTTTAAAAAATGTTTTGTTTTTTGGGGGGGTGCTAAAATATTGAAAATCAACAATTCCATGTTTGTTTTCTAGGTTTTGGTTTTACAGCATTCACTGTACCATATGTCAGCTTAACTGTACAGTACCGATCAACATGATTATGGCAATACAAACATTTTTTATATTTTACTACTGGTACCATAACAAGGAAACCCATTTGATTGTGTATGACGATTCGCCACACCAGCGCTGAAAAAAAAAGAACCCTGGGCTGACGATTTAAAGGGAACCCATGACCAGGATTTTCGTATATAACCTAAAGCCAGTGCTATACTGGCACTATCAGGCTGATTCTCTACATACTTGTAGTAGTCAACTTTTAGGTTTTTTAGGTTTAGGTTTTGAAATCCAAAAAAGTAAAATTTATAAAATTAGCTGATTGTTGAGTGGCAGTTGCAATGGAGCAGATAATATATTCATAGTTATCCCCTGCCCGTTAGAATTAGCATAAGTATTATACAAACTATACGCTTTGTCTCTTGCAGGACCTGTGTGAGGTCATACCCATGTGACCTGGTATCCAGTTTTGTTGGCTGAGGCCCCGCCCCTTCTGGTCACATGGATATGAGCCATCCTGGTGATTGGTTCCCATTAAGCTACTTGCACCCTCTCTGTTGTTTAAAAAAAAATCATGTATTCTATACAATATATTCCGACTTCTTCGATCTTATCTCTGTTTGCAGAACTGCCAATGGTGGCATGCTATAAATGTCCAATCAATGTGGGTCCCACTACTAACTTATATCTTTCACCACTATGGATGTTCCCTATTTTAACTATTACTGATACTATGACTAAGGCTAGGAGATTGCTGAAATGCGTAGGTATGTCCCTGTATAGTTATGATCAGCCAGTTGCTACATACATGGAAATGGTACTTATTTAATATGGTGGAATAAACTTGAAGAAATTTCTTGGATTGGGTCAATTTTTGGCATCACTGGAAATTTTAACTTGTATTGGATTGTTCACTCTGCCTACAGTAGCCATGCAGTGCAGAATGAGGGGATCAGGATTATAAGATGGGCTGACCAGTATTTTCTCTATTTAACTATTGCCCAACCTGCAGTGAGAAAAGATGTGGCCACTAGAATGGAGTGGAACGTTTCGTGCAACCTCGACTTCTGATCAATGTCAGTGGTCACTGGCCATGGACAGGGACTGGGTGGATTTCCTTACCATCCATAATTCCAGGCTTGGCTTATGTATTGATGGGCTGTTGTGGAATCACATGTGCACTGCATGAGGAACTGATAATGTCATGCTACCCAGAAGCTCAAGAGATTTGTGCAACTCCTGTCCTCCAGGACAATATAGGCGTGTGCTTGAGCTCTAGGACCTAGTGATTCTAAAATGGCAATTTGAGGACCAATCTACTGCTCACATGAGCAGTTGAGGTCACAGCAGAAGGATGCTAAGTAAAGGGTAATGCTAGCCCGAGGATTATTATCAAGTAGGAAGACTCAGACACTAGCTTGCTGGCTGATAATAAAGAACAGAAGATAACTTATCTCATGGCTACATGAGACAGAGCACCTCTCTGCAGTCCATCGTATAGGAGAGAAATAATAAAGCAAGTTGACCTTACAGGATTATTCACAAAAATGAAAGTTATCCCATATACCCAGGCTAAAGGCCCAGTCACACTAAACAACATCGCTAGCAACATCGCTGCTAACGAACAACTTTTGTGACGTAGCAGCGATGTTGCTAGCGATGTTGCTGTGTGTGACATCCAGCAACAACCTGGCCCCTGCTGTGAGGTCGTTGGTTGTTGCTGAATGTCCTGGACCATTTTTTAGTTGTTGCTCTCCCGCTGTGAAGCACAGATCGCTGTGTGTGACAGCGACAGAGCAACAACTAAATGTGCAGTGAGCAGGGAGCCGGCTTCTGCAAACGCTGGTAACCACAGTAAACATCGGGTAACCAAGAAGCCCTTTCCTTGGTTACCCGATATTTACCTTCGTTACCAGCCTCCGACGCTCTCAGCTGCCAGTGCTGGCTCCTGCTCTGTGTACATGTAGCTGCAGTACACATCGGGAAATTAACCCCATGTGTACTGTAGCTAGGAGAGCAGGGAGCCAGCGCTAAGCAATGTGCGTGGCTCCCTGCTCTTTGCACATATAGCTGCAGTACACATGGGGTAATTAACCCCATGTGTACTGTAGATAGGAGAGCAGGGAGCCAGCGCTAAGCGGTGTGCGCTGGTTACCAAGGTAAATATCGGGTTGGTTACCCGATATTTACCTTAGTTACCAAGCGCAACATCGCTTCCACGCGGCGCTGCTGGCTGGGGGCTGGTCACTGGTTGCTGGTGAGCTCACCAGCAACTCGTGTAGCCACGCTCCAGCGATCCCTGCCAGGTAAGGTTGCTGGTGGGATCGCTGGAGCGTCGCAGTGTGACATCTCACCAGCAACCTCCTAGCAACTTACCAGCGATCCCTATCAGGTTGGATCGTTGTTGGGATCGCTGGTAAGTTGTTTAGTGTGACTGGGCCTTAAAGGATAACTTGATGACACAGGAGGTTCAACTGCTAAGAGAATGGGAATCTGCAGACTTGTCCAGCATAACGCTGAAGTCCACACCTCCATTCTATTCCGGATGGTCATTCAAAACACTTTTCTTAGGGCTGCAGAGCTCCATTCTCAGGAATGCTGAGGGTCCCAGTGGTCAAACTCGCAGGAATCAGAAAGTTATTCCAAAATGTTTCCTTAAATTTTTGGTATCCTATGGACTTTTTGTGAACAGCCCTTTAAATCAGTAGCTTACTACTTCAGAATGGATTATGTTGACTAGAGATAAGTTCAACCTGCGGTAACATTTCTGAAACAGTCCTTGACAAAAAATTAATGATAATCAGAGAATGCAGCCTGAACCTAAGAACAAATTTCAATACAAAAATACTGTATATCTGTGCTCTGCTATTAAATTCTGTTTGATTCACCTCTAAATTCTTTAATGAAATCAGTATGAATACGAGTTCTAAAATTAGAAGGAAAACAAAAGCCCACTGGGAACTATAGGCATTCATGATTTGCATTGGGAGATATGCAGATCTTTTAAAACCCTGGTTACTAATTAATGAGGCTAAGCGCTTTTCTTTCGTAAAGAAACATTCCTGGCTGTAATGACCTGCAGGAATTTCTTCACAAAGTTCAATTAATTGAATTTATGGGAATGTTTACTAGTCATCATTCACATTTTATCCAGCTACTACTGGCAGCTGTTGTGTATAGTATCATGGGTAATGGAATCTTCTGTGAATGTTTACTCTGTGAAAATACAATGTAATTATGTGCAGAGATGAGGAATCAAAAAACAAATAATAAACCCATATATTTCCATAATTAAGCACTGTCAGTATAATAAGCAGCTTTCTGTTATTATCATTGCACCATTCCACTTTCACCTAACATCAGTATGTTCCATGGAAACATCTTTGGGTTTACAGCAGCATCCGTGTCAAGAGGATCACAAGAAAAGAGTAGGCCATGGGCAACTGAGGTAGAAAGTATGTTACATCGAGACCAAATTTGCTCAAAACTTTTGAAATTAGCTACTATGTGATATTACCTAGATAAATACTTAAATAGCAGGCTTAAAAGTATATTCTCAACAATGTCCACAGGGTCTCGAAATAGCCCATCTTAATGTAACGTTGTCTTCCTACTTGGCCAGTATTGGACTGGGATTTATTGTGCCCACAAAAACAAATTATCATTCACCCTCCAGAAATATAGAACATGTGAATGTCCATTTTAATGACATTATCAATTTAATTGTACACAAATGACACATCTTCCATAAGGTCAAATACATTTTTTTATAAAAAAAGGACCCTAGTGGCCAAAGATAAATTGTGGAGAGGATGTGCCCCTAAAACATCATTGCAGCCCCTCTATTCTTAGAATTGGTAGCATTCCCATGAGCCATCAATTACTGGGATTAAAATACTGCTTTAACGCATTCACTCCCTAGAACCTAATAGTAAAGCGGGATTTACATGCTACGAGATCGCTACAGCGATCTCGTTGGGGGTCACGGATTTTGTGACGCACATCCGGCCACTGTAGCGATCTCGTTGTGTGTGACTCTTAGGAGTGATTTTGGATCGTTGCAAAAACGTCCAAAATCGCTCCTCGTTGACATGGGGGTCCATTCTCAAATATCGCTGCTGTCGCGTGGGCGAAGTTGTTCCTCGTTCCTGCAGCAGCACACATCGCTACGTGTGACGCCGCAGGAACGAGGAACCTCTCCTTACCTGCCACACGCCAGCAATGAGGAAGGAAGGAGGTGGGCGGGATGTTTGTCCCGCTCATCTCTGCCCCTCCGCTTTGATTGGCCGGCCGCTTAGTGACGTCGCTGTGATGCCGAACGTCCCTCCCCCTTGAGGGAGGGATTGTTCGGCAGTCACAGCGACGCCGCTGACCAGGTAAGTGCGTGTGACGCTTCCGTAGCGATAATGTTTGCTGCGGCAGCGATCACCAAATATCGGCATAACGATAGGGGCGGGTGCTATCACGCTCGCCATCGCTAGCATTGGCTAGCCATGTCGCAGCGTGTAAAGCCCGCTTAAGTCATAGAATATGCGGAATATGGCATGGGCTCAGAACCTGCTGTACAGGGCAGATGCCAGCTCTGTAGTACAGCCAATTCCTGCCTCTAACAGCAATGATCACAGCTATCTCTGATCACTTTATGTAACCACATAAATTATGCTTGCTGTCAATATCTGACAGTAACATTAATCTGCATGATCCTAGTAGGTCCTTCATTCATGCACCCAACGCCCTCTTGCTATGCATTTTTAGAGTGATAGGGCAGCCAGACGCCTACTGAAAGCCCCCATTCTCACAACCTTTGTGGAACGGCTGGGATTCCTTGGAGACCATACATTTTCCTATAGGTTGTAAAATAGTAGCATTGCGGTATATACAGTACAGTCATGGCCAAAAGTGTTGGCACTCTTGAAATGGTTCCAGAAAAGGAAATATTTCTCCCAGAAAATTAATGCAACTACACATGTTGTTATACACACATTTATTTCCTTTGTGTGTATTGGAACAAAACAACAAAAAAACAGAGGAAAAAAAGGCAAATTGAATATAATTTCACAAAAAGCTCCAAAAATAGGCCAGACAAAATTGTTTGCACCCTCAACTTAGTATTAGGTTGCACATCCTTTGGAATAAATAAATATAATCAATCACTTTCTATAACCATCAACAATCTTCTTACACCTCTCATCTGGATTTTCAGACAACTCTTCTTTTGCAAATTGTTCCAGGCCTCTCATATTTGAAGGCGCCTTCTCCCAACAGCGAATTTAGGATTTCATCACAAGTGTTCAATGGGATTTATATCCGGACTCATTGCTGCCACTTCAGAACTCTCCAGCGCTTTGTTTCCAGCCATTTCTGGGTGCTTCTTGAAGTATGTTTGAGGTCATTATCCTGCTGGTAGACCCATGACCTAGGATGTAAACCTAACTTTTTAACACTGAGCACTACATTGTGACCCTAAATTCTTTGGTAATCTTCAGATTTTATGAAGCCTTACACACACTCAAAGCACCCAGTGCCAGAGGCAGCAAAACAATCCTAAAACATATTTGAACATCCACCATATTTGATTGTACTGTATTCTTTTCTTTCTAAGCTTCATTCCATTTTAGGATAACAGTGGAATGATGGGCTTTTCCTAAAAGCTGTATCTTGGTCTCATCTGTCCACAAGACAGTTTTGCAGAATGATTTACGTTTACTCACATAAATTTTTGGCAATCTGCAGTCTAGCTTTTATATGTGTCTGTGTCAGCAGTGGGGTCCTCGTGGGTCTCCTGCCATAGAGTTTCATTTAATTCAAATATCGACAAATAGTTTTTGCTGACATCGATGCACCCTAATTTGGGAGGACAGAATTAATTTCTTTGGAACTTGATTGGGGCTGCTTATCTACCATCTGAGCTATTCTGCGTTGCAACCTTTCATCAAATTTTCTCTACTTTCCACATCCAGGGAGATTAGCTTCAGTGCCATAAGTTGTAAACTTCTTGATTATGTTGTACACCATGGACAAAGGAACATCAAGATCTCTGAAGATGGACTTGTAACCTTGAGATGGTTGATATTTTTCAACAATTTTGGTTTTCAAGTCCTCAGACAGTTGTCTTGTCCACTTTCTGTTTTCATACAATGCACAGATTGAGTCAACCTCTTCCCTTTTAATCTAATTTCAGGTGTGATTTTCATATTGCTCATACTTGTTACTTGCCACAGGTGAGTTTCATCAAGCATCACATGCTTGAAACAAAGTTGTTTACCGACAATTATGAAAAGGAGCCAACAATTTTGTCATGCTTATTTTTGAGGTGCAATTACATCCAATTTGCCTTTTTTTGTCTGTTTTTTGTGTTGTCCCAATACACACAAAATAAATAAATGTGCATAACAAAATGTGTAATTGCAATCATTTTCTGGAAAAAAATACTTCACTTTCTGAAACAATTTCAAGGGTGCCATCACTTTTGGCCATGACTGCAGTACAGTGGAACCTCACTTAACAAGTAACCCACTTAACGAGAATTTTGCTTAACAAGCAAAGCTTTCTGTAAATTTGTAACCCGCTTTACGAGAAAGCTTTGCTGGACGAGCAAAATC
This sequence comes from Anomaloglossus baeobatrachus, assembly GCF_048569485.1. NCBI lineage: Eukaryota > Metazoa > Chordata > Amphibia > Anura > Aromobatidae > Anomaloglossus > Anomaloglossus baeobatrachus. The sequence goes on from NC_134356.1 coordinate 396,200,349, forward strand.
CTCACTGCACAAACCTCCGGTTCCGTACATCCACCACGCTCTGACCCGCACTTGCAGTCCACATAAACACACATGTACGCACAAAACACACACAAACACACATGCACGCACACACATACAGTATTATGCTCACCTTACCTTCCGTTCCACCACCGGCCTCATGGCTCTTGTAGTTCCCGGGTACATCGCGACGTTCTCGCGGCGAACTACAAGTACCATGAGGCCGGCGGTGGAACGGAAGGTAAGGTGAGCATATAATATGTGTACCTTCCGTTTCATAGCCGGCCTCCTGGGTCCTGTAGTTCGCCGCTCCACTCCAGGCAGTCCATTGGCATCCATAGAGAAAAAGCAGGAACTTCCTGTCACCGCTACTCAAAGGCAGCGCGCTGGCCAGTCAGAGGCAAGAAGCTCTGCCTTTGACGTCAGCGCTTTGGCCGCGGAAGTTCCTCCCTCGTCGTTACGGTAACCTGATACACAGCCTGGCCCCGTCCCAAAGAACAACAAGTTCCAGGAGAGCAGCGATGGAACGGAAGGTAAGGTGAGCATATAATATGTGCGTGTGTGTGCGTGTGCGTGTTTGTGTGAGTTTGTGTGCGTTTGTGCATGTGTGGAATGATAGAATAGGGGACCAGGATGGGACATTTAACAAGTTGTGGAACGAATTATCTGCATTGCAATGATTTCCTATGGGAAATCTTGCTCTGCTGAACGAGTAACTTGGTTAACAAGCACAGTCCCAGAACGGATTGTTCACGTTAAGCAAGGTTCCACTGTATAAGCAATGAAACCTACAAATGATGACAGGTTCAAAGTCTAAAAGAGGAATAAAAAATGAAGTGGAAAAAGAAAAAAAGTAAGAAAAAACAACATAAAAGATTCAATTGCTCAACTTTCTCCTTTCTATAAAAATAAAAACAAATGAAGCATATTTAGTATTGCCATGTCCGGAAAAGTCTGATGTATTAAAAAAATGTATTTGCATAATTGATGCTTTTTGGTTGCTCCCTATAACCCAATATATGTAATGTATCAAAACATTTGCATTTACCCCACAATGGGACCAATAAATAACAGTTCAGCACACACAAAAAAAAACAACAAAACAAGGCCTTAGATTCCTCCATCGATGGACAAGTAAAAAAGTTACGGATCTTAGAAAATGGTGAAACAAACCAATTTTTTTACATAGTTCAATTTTTTTTAATACACCAAAATAATACTAATGAAAAAATAATCTAAAAGCTTGGCATTTCTGTAATTGTACTCGACCTAAAGAGTCATGTTGCCAAGTCATTTTCACAATAAAGACCTTCAAAGCTAAACTTTAAAAAACAATGTTGGAATTGTGTGTTTTTCACCATTTCACCTGACTTGGAGTTTTTAACCATTTTTGCATTTTCAGTACATTATGTGGTAAGATGAATGCAGTAATTTAAAATTATAACTTGTCCCGCCAAAAACAAGTCCTCATCTGGCTATTTCGAAAGAAAAATAAAAACATTATGACTCTTGGAAGAAGGAGAGGAGAAAAGAAAAAAGCAAACAAAAACTAAATTGACTGCATCACTTAAGGGTTATCTAAATGTTTATTTATCATATGCACTAAATAAAAGTGTACAAATCCAAGAACTTACCGTTTGACTTTTCACTATCTGCAGGCTTCATCTGAATAGGATGATGCATCTATAAAATAGAAAGTTATGATTGATTACAGTTCTGATACATTTTCTAATTATCACTGAGTTATGATCATGTTCTACATCTATCATGAAAAGCAGAATTTATTTTACATGGATTATTGTATGGTCTGAGAAATGTATATAAGGTTCTTATAAACATAGACGCATAAAATAAAATATTACCATACCAGTTCTGATCATTACTTTTTATACAGAACGTGGTTGTGTAAATTGGCTTTCTTCTGGCTCTACATAGTGAAATTCATTAAAATAATTTGTGGCAGATACACATGCGAATATGTTGACTATATTGTGCTAGATATACTGTGGTATACTGTTTTGCATACATTTCAAACCGTTTAGACATTTTGTATCTTTCTCCAAATAAAATAGCAAATTAATCAATGTTGATCAATTCATTTCATATGATACCAACATTCACAAATGGCAGGAGGGTCCCATGGCAAATGAAAGGTTTGCCCACAACTGCGTATAAATACAACATTATGTAATGTGATAAAAATTGCACTTGCACCAATGTTAGTCAATGAGTCAGTGCTGATCTGTCATTTTTTCCTGAGATGTAATTAGCCTGGTGGAAAAATTGTAGCATGCTGTATATGGCCACATAAAACACCTGAGACTCGCCAATGCAAGTCAATGGCTGCGAGTAAAAAAACATCTGTATGCCATCCGATTTATAAGGACACAATACAATTCTGTGGCACAGAACACTGTAAATGGTCCTGTAAATTATTGTAAAATATTAGTTGCTATGAAAAAAATGCATTGCGTACAGATGGCATACTGATAGTATACAGATGGTAGGCGAGAAAACAAAAATCGCACACTTGCATAGCACTGTCATGGCATATCAAATACCAAACGGATTTCACTCATTCAACTTCTTTGGATGAAAATCAGACTGATTTTTTATACGCAGAGGACAACAAACCCTAAACATAAGATTTCTGTTGGGTGCTGCCTGCCACCTCCACACGTCTAACCACCAAGATGTCAGGAACTCTCTCAGCACTTGTGAAGAACACATTTGTTTGCAGGTTCCCAACACTTGTTAGAATGGATTGACCTACAACCTGGAATGGGTTACCACTAGTGATGAGTGGGCACTACCATGCTCGCCTGCTTTATACTCATTTAGAGCAGTTGGATGCTCAGATGGGCATGACTTGAGCAACAAATTATAATGGAAGTCAATGGGTGACTTGAGCATTTTTTGGGGAAATCATCCAGAAAAATGTTTGAGCCCCATTGAATTCCATCATACTCGATTGCTCAAATCATGCCTGTCCAAGCATCAACTGCTCTTAACCAGTAACAAGCACCCGAGCATGGTAGTGCTTACCACTGCTCGTTAATCGAGAATCAGGGTGATCGAATACTTGCAGAGCTTGGCTGAGTATTGCGGGTGTTTGGATGTTGCATGAGTGAAACAATGAACACAACGCACAGGCTTACTTCACTGCATGATGTGTGCAGGCACCCCAGGGAGAGCCATTCACAGTCTCTGAGTAGCTTTCAATTGGGTTAAAGCAATGTGTAATGTGTGAAATGAAGAAAAACTCTGCGCTCACAATGGAAATGCTTTGTGTGTAGCTGTCTGTATGTGGATGAACAGCCGAACTGTCCAATAATTGACTTCCATTATACTCATTACTCTACACTTTTAGAGCATCTGACCTGCTCGACTTGAGTACCACGCATTTTAGTGGTCACCCTTCCCTACCCACTTCTCAGGGTCCCCATGGCTGCTGTATGACACTGTATGTCATGGCTTGTTTGCTACAAGACGTTAACAATGTTTGTATATTCTGAATATGGGTGGTGAGATAATCCATAAGTAAGTACTTCATACACAATTATGCTAAAATATCAGCGGATGTTATCTGTGTCAACAAATGACGCTGCATTATGCTAATGCAATGTCATCTAGTGGCTGCAATGAGAAAAGTAATACACATTTTAATGCGAAGCACATTGGTTTTCTATTAGCATCACATTGAAATGGATTTATGGTTCCCGTTTTCTGTTGGCAGTATCTGATAAATATGTGCATTTTCTTCCATCAGAAGGTAACAGAAAAATTATCTAGAATAATTGTAAATTCTCTTATTACCGGATGGGGATCTGAATGAAAGCCGATGCCTCTCTCGAGAAGTACTTATACATATTCTTAAAACACACATATAGGTTGACCGCTGGAATGAATGTGTATAAAATGAAAAGTATTGAATTTATGTGTACACACTAGTTAAATAGGTTAATTCAATTCAGAAAGGAAACTGTGCTGAGAGCGGTTTAACCCCTTGAGTGCAAGAAAAACATTTAGCGCTCTCTGCTCAGAAGAGTCTGGATGGTGCTGGTGAGAAGTCTAATAGGGATCAAGGCGTTCAACATAGCAGAATAAATTACAGTACAGAGATTACATTTCTTCCAGTTGTAATACCATCTGGAAATAAATATATTCACTGACACAGCAAGAGATACAACCTTTGCTATAAATAACAGCAGTGACAAGATCCCACTATGGTTCACTTTGTAAAGTTTATCTATCAGAGGTAAACAATGCCTTTTATTGCACAAGACACTATGGGGCAGAATTATGATGGATATCTCAGGGTAAGGTTTTAACATCTTATGGATACAGATCTTACTTATGAAAGGGAACCTGCCACCAGGTTTTTTCCTTATGAGCTGTGGCCACCACCAGTGAGCTCTTTTATACAGAATTCTATTAAACTGTATATAAGAGCACAGGCAGATCTGTAGAATATAAAAAAGACCTTTATTAGGCTATGTGCGCACGTTGCGTACAGTTCACTGCAGAAATTTCTGCAGCGATCTGAAGAGCACATGTGCGCTTTAAATCGCTGCAGAAATGTCCGTAGTGAAGCCGATTCCATGCGCTCTGCCTGCAGCTCCTCCCATAGACAGAGCAGGAGCTGCCGGCAAAGCGCACGGAAGAAGTGACATGTCACTTCTTTTTACGCAGCGCTTCGGCAGTAGCCGAAGCGCTGCGCTCTAAAACGCCACGTACGCACGGCCCCTGCACAATCTCCATAGACTGTGCAGGGGACGCAGGACGCATGCAGTTACGCTGCGCTACAAAGCGCAGTGTAACTGCATGTATTTACGCAACGTGCGCACATAGCCTTATACTCACCAAGGGGGCGGTCTGGTCCAAAGGGTGTTACTGCAATCAGACCGGCGCCTCCTCCATCTTGTCCTATCGCCGTCCTCCTTCTTCTGAGTCCTGCGTGGATGATGTGTCCTACATCATTCACACAGGTCAGCATTGTGGTCCTGCGCAGGCGCACTTTGAGCTGCCCTCAGCTGTGCGGATCAAAGTATTATAGTGCGCATGTGCAGGAGATCTTTGACCATTTCTCGCCCCCACGCATTACAATATTTTGATCTGCCATGAGCATGGCAGATGAAAGTGCCCCTGCACAGAACCACAATGCCGGCCTGTGTGGATGACACAGGACATGTCATCCAAACGGGCCTAAGAAGAAGGAGGACGGCAATTGGACAAGATGGAGGAGGTGTCGGACCCGCAATTAGCGACACCCATCGGACTGGACCATCCCTAGATAAGTGTTATAAAGATCTTCTTTACGTTCTACAGAGCAGCCTGGGCTCTTATATACAGTATTCTAGATTGCTGTATATAAGGGTGCACTGGTGGTGGCCGCAGCTTATAAGGGAAAAACCTAGTGACAGGTTCCCTTTAATAAAGTAACAGGAGTGGAGACAAATTGGATCTAATCAGAATAGAAATGGACAGTTAGGCTATGTGCGCACGTTGCGTATTTGCATGCAATTACACTGCGCTCTGCACCGCAGCGTAACTGCATGCATCCTGCGTCCCCAGCATAATCTATGAAGATTATGCAGGAGACGTGCGCACGTAGCGTATTAGAGTGCAGCGCTTCGGCTGCTGCCCGAAGCGCATGTTCTAAGAAGTGACATGTCACTTATTCCGTGCGCTCTGCATGCAGCGCCCGCTCTGTCTATGGGAGGGGCTGCACTCAGAGCGCATGAAATCTGCTTTTTTTTCTCATTACAGACTCATTCTGCAGCGATTTGAAGCGCACGTGTGCTGTTCAAATCGCTGCAGAAATTTCTGCAGGGACAGAACACAACGTGAGCACATAGCCTTAGGCTAAGTTCACACAGGGCATCTTTTGCTGCATTTTTGGTGCGTTTTTGAGGTCACAAAGATGCACCAAAATGCATGCATTTCCTTCCCCCAGCAAAGTCATGGAGATTTCTATTTTGCTGTCCACACTGGGCATCTTTTGTTGGCTGTGTTTTTCAGGATGCAGCATGTCAATTCTTTTTGCATTTTTACTGCATTTTTGAGCCCTCCAGTCATTAGATTTGACTTAAAAAACGCATTGGGCAAAACACGGTAAAGATGCGGTAAAAACGCATTGCGTTTTTAATGCCTTTTTGCCGTCGTGCATTTTTGGTGCATTTTAAGATGCACTGACAAAAAAGATCCTGCGTGTGAACATAGACTAAGGGTGGCTTTACATGCTGCGATATCCGGCCCAATATCGCTAGCATGAGATCCGCCCCCATCGTTTGTGCGCGACGGGCATATCGCTGCCCGTCGCGCACAAAATCGCGCACCCCTGTCACACGTACTTACCTGCCCTTTGACATCGCTGTGACCGGCGAACCGCCTCCTTTCTAAGGGGGCGGTCCGTTCGGTGTCACAGCGACGTCACAAATCGGCCGCCCAATGAAAGCGGAGGGGCGGAGATGAGCGGGACATAACATCCCGCCCACCTCCTTCCTTCCGCATTGTGGCCGGAGACAGGTAAGGAGATGATCCTCGTTCCTGCGGCGTCACACGTAGCGATGTGTGCTGCCGCAGGGACGAGGATCAACTTCACCCCAGCGACAGCAGCGATAACTGGCAGCGGACCCCCATGTCAGCGAGGAGCGATTTTGGACGTTTTTGCAACGATCCAAAATCGCTCCTAGAAGTCACACGCTACGACATCGCTACAGCGGCCGGCTGTGCATCACAAAATCCGTGACCCTAACGAGATCGCTGTAGCGAAATCGTAGCGTGTAAAGCCTGCTTAATGCAAGAAGCTATCATATTATAATATAAGGGTTTCCGGTGCCTGTACACTCTAAACACTATCTGCAGTAGAACAATAATACAATTCTCAGATGTCGGCCATACAGCCAAAGAGGTTGTATGAAAATGCACACACCTGTATTTAACAATGGCAAATACAATGCAAAGGTTAAAACCGGCCACCAACATTTGACAGTAGATGGGTAAAGAAGTTTATTATGGACTGATAATTGTAAGTTTGAGGTGTTTGGATCAGAGAAGAGAACACTAGAGAAATATATTGGCAATAAAAGAAAAGTAGAAAAGGGCTTGATACCTTTTGATGTCATAGTATGGCGAGGCTTGGGTGCAGATAAGGTGGAAGAGTGACACGAGGAATATATCTAAAATGCCTGTGTGTATTTTTTATTCCATTGCCTTTTTCAATTTCTATCTCAGTGCCACCTCCATTATAGATTCTTTCTTTTCCTTCAAAATCTTTAAATATTTTATAGGCTCTGAACTCATAATATGTCCTGTCATGCCTGCAGTCCCAGGGGGTGAGCATCTTGCTGGATAATACTATGTGATTCCTTGATACTCAACAATCTATTTCACTCACTTTAATGTCTTACTGTACTTCAGGTCAAAATTTTCCCATTTATGAGTTAATACTTTGTACGGTAAAAAAAATAACCTTGATTTTTAAGTGCAAAATAAAATCCTCGGATCTACATATTTCTTCTGTATTGTTTTTTCTTAAGTGAACAAAACATTTAATTCAATTAAAATATTTCTTACTTCAAAGACGTGGCTTGCTTTGAAGTCTACTTGAGTATTAATGGAAAATAAACAAATATAATGGTTCAATCAAAATATTTATTAAAAAATATGTAAGTATATAGCCTTAGACTAAGGGCGGCATCACACGCTACGATATATCGGGCGATATGTCGTCGGGGTCATGGATTCCGTGACGCACATCTGGCATCGTTAGACATATCGTAGCGTGTGACAGCTACGAACGACTGTGAACGAGCAAAAATACTCACCTTATCGTTGCTCGTTGACATGTTCATTTTCAAAATGTCGTTCCTCCTTCTGTGCGCCGGTTGTTCATCGTTCCCGAGGCAGCACACATCGCTCCGTGTGACACCCCGGGAACGAAGAACACAGCTTATCTGCGTCCCGCCGGCAATGCGGAAGGAAGGAGGTGGGCAGGATGTTACGTCCCGCTCATCTCCACCCCTCCGCTGCTATTGGCCGGCCGCTGTGTGACGTCGCTGTGGCGCCGAACATCCCTCCAGTTCAGGAAGAGGATGTTCACCGCCCATAGCGACGTCATCCAGGAGTTAAGTGCGTGTGACAGGGGTAAACGACTTTGTGCGCCACGGGCAACTAATTGCTCGTGATGCAAAAACGATGGGGGCGGGTACGATCGCTAGTGCGATCGCACGATAGATCGTACCGTGTGATGCCGCCCTAATTCTTGTCACATGTTCAGTGACACAGCTTAGTAAGACGCCTCCCTGATCAACACAGATCTTTCACAAAGACCCCGATCTTCTTCCATCACCTGTAAAAATACTACTTTCTTTCACAATCTACGATCCATCTCCTTGTGATTTCCTCTGGCCATCATGTGTTCACACATATGGACAGATAGTCAAGTGTGTAAGAAAATCTTTAATATTCAAGGTGATGAAAGAAAAATGTGGTCTTTGAGAAAGATCTGTGGATAACATTTGCATCAATGTTGAGTGTTCTTACTATAAAGCCTCATTCAGACGTCCATGTAACACCGTCCATGTACAGACAGTGGTGAACGGATTGGCAGCAGGTCTCCTGCTATGACCTTGGTGGCCTATATGATACTACATAGCTCAGGTCATGTCCAGCCAGTTCAAGTTCATCCCAGTTTGTACACGGACCATGTTGACAGATGTCTTAATGATGCTTACGATATGGCTCAATCGGTATTGGAATGACTGGTGACTACATTTCCTGACTTCACAATTACTGTTCATTATGTGACACGCTGTATTCATCATATTTCAAAATATTCTTCAATTGTTGGCAGCTCTGAAAATCTTTCTATGCCAGAGCACTTTGTCAGAAATGAACTACATAAAGTGTATAGGCTATTTATTCACTAATATGTTATCAAGTAATTACTATGCAGAATACGGTAGTGTAACATAGTAGAAAACGTAAAGTGTAAAGTAGTCCTCTAATAAAGATCTACTTCTGATTAAACAGTGATTTTATCAAAACTACACTAAGCAGCCCAGTAAGTGACACATCACTGGAATCAGGATCTCTGCCCCTGCATTATACTGCTCTTAAGCTGGTGTCACACACAGCGACAACGACAACGACGTCGCTGCTACGTCACCATTTTCTGTGACGTTGCAGCGACGTCCCGTCGCTGTGTGTGACATCCAGCAACGATCTGGCCCCTGCTGTGAGGTCGCCGGTCGTTGCTGAATGTCCAGCTTCATTTTTTGGTCGTCACTCTCCCGCTGTGACACACACATCGCTGTGTGTGACAGCGAGAGAGCGACGAAATGAAGCGAGCAGGAGCCGGCACTGGCAGCTGCGGTAAGCTGTAACCAGCGTAAACATCGGGTAACCAAGGGAAGACCTTTCCCTGGTTACCCGAAATTTACCTTCGTTACCAGCCTCCGCTCTTGCTGCCAGCGCCGGCTCCTGCTCTGTGCACATGTGGCTGCAGTACACATCAGGTAATTAACCCGATGTATACTGTAGCAAGGAGAGCAAGGAGCCAGCGCTAAGCAGTGCGCGCGGCTCCCTGCTCTCTGCACTGTGACATGTAGCTGCAGCACACATCGGGTTAATTAACCCGATGTGTACTGTACCTAGAAGAGCAAGGAGCCAGCGCTAAGCGCGGCTCCCTGCTCTCTGCACATGTAGCACAGCGACGTTATGATCGCTGCTTCTGCTGTGTTTGACAGCTAAGCAGCGATCATAACAGCGACTTACAAGGTCGCTGTTACATCACAGAAAATGGTGACGTAACAGCGACGTCGTTGTCGCTGTCGCTATGTGTGAACCCAGCTTTAGGTTAGGTGGCAAAAATCTGGTGACAAATTCTCTTTAAAATGCAAATAAGCATCATAGAAACTGTTTAACTGCTTTATTGGTTTGATTTTGTGGTCTGCATTATAAGACTTCCCTTATACATAGGATCCAATATTCCGCAGGTGATGACGACAGGTCACATCCTCCTCCTCCCCCCTGCACAGACTTCCCTTATACATTTGATCCAACATTCACCCAAGTGATGACCACAGCGCACATGAGTGACTATTTTCTCAGCCCTAATCGACCATGCTGCGATTGTAATGCAAGACTCTTTTCTTTCGCACCCATTCAAGTGAATGGGGCGAGAAAAAAATCGCACTGCACTCGCGGTACACAGGTGTACCGTGCGTGCAGAGCGAGAATCCCAATAGCCAGCTACGGAGAAGAGAGGGAGAAAAATCCCTCCCGCCCCTCAGCAGCGCCAGCCCGCCCCCCACAGCTGAGGTCCGCTCGCACAGTCGGACCTCAGACGCAGGGGTACTAGCATGACACTCGGTTCCTGCTGTACTGCCAGCATGAGCCGAGTGTCATGCGAGCATCGCACTAGTGCCCCGTGTGGCCCCGGCCTACTGAATAAAAACAAAGTACAGTATAAGCGATCCTGTCTTGTTAAGGCTGCAGCTACATTTTTTGGTAGTTTGATAATATAATAGAGAAAGGACAGCAAAAAATAAAGCCTACCAGCAATTTTTTATTATTATTATTATTATTATTATTAAAGCAACCATTAGTATTCCAGAAACCGTAAGAAATTTTTGAATGTGGACTTCAAATCTGTCTATAGAAAAGGAGTGAGTACTTGGTAGGAAGGAAAGAAACAAAGGGAAATCAGTTTCTCTAAATATTGTAACATGTAATGCAATGCTTAGAATTCTTAGGAGAGACCGGTAACATAGCAATCTATTTCTACTAAAAATAGAGCTGGGAAACTGGTTCAACCTGGGTGGAATTCTATCTGGGAATTGTGAGCCTGTCTGTGGTGATTAATTCATCATTTCTGTCAGATTGCTCTAATTGGCTGTCAAATGACATAGCACAATCCCATCTGTGACTTCATATTATCTGTGCGGCTATATCTGATGTACAGATGAATACAGACTCACACTAAAAATTAACAATTAAATCCTGCTTCCTACATAAGCCTGCTGGATGATTTTACTGTACGGTCAACAGGGACTGAATTCAAATTCAACAAAAAAAGGTGAAAAAATATTTGATTCTAACAGAATTTTTGTGGTGAATCTTAACTATTATTATGGGCATAGAGGTTATAAACACTGCTGAAAAAAGTCATATCTATATGTCTCATATCAGAAGCCTTGTTGTTGATAAATCATCTTTTATCCATTTTTGTAAATGAGTTCTTCCAGGCTATGGGGCCGAGGGTAAAGAAAAAAAAAACAAAAAAGCCAGCACTAAATGTGCACTACAGCACTAAAAATTCCAACTGTACATATTATAAATTTGAGATTTTTGGCAAAAAATTACCCCACCACGTCACAGCAAATCTCTTTGGGGCAGTCCTACGCGAAAATATTTTTATAAAATGTGCCAGACGGCTTCACATATGAAAAGGTAGAACTGTTCTTAGCAGCACTCACTTGGTGTTTTTCAATCCCAACTGAGTCATGGCTGTGGGCGGGACAGGTGCAAGCAAATGTCAATCCCGTACCCATGACTGAGTCATGGCTGTGGGCGGGACAGGTCCAAGCAAATGTCAATCCCGTACCCATGACTGAGTCATGGCTGTGGGCGGAACAGGTCCAAGCAAATGTTTTCAATCCCGTACCCATAACTGAGTCATGGCTGTGGGCGGAACAGGTTAAAGCAAATGTTTGCAATCCCGTACCCATGACTCATGGGGCGGAGGGTGCCTGGAAGATAACTCTGTCTCCTCATTTCATTATCATATGCATTGCTTCCCATCAGCGGCACTGTGTCTCTGTGACATCAGGTCCTTAACCGGAAATCTCAGACCTGCGCATTCCATCTCCTCCTCAGTATTCCACCATCACATTTCTTCTACGCAGGTACTTTCACTCCCAGTGAGAAAGAAATCCATAGTACTCCAGGAGGACACGGTCAGCGGAAGTACCAATGATTCTCCGGCACCTGCGCAGAAGGAACGTGAAACCTATGCCCATAAAAGGGCGGAACACTGAGGAGCAGATGGAATGCGCAGGCGCGAGATTTTCCGGTGAAGGACCCGACATCACAGGGACAGTGGATGAGAGACAACGCATATGATAATGAAATGAGAAAGCAGAGTTATCTTCCATGAAGTGTTCTCCCCATAGCCTGGAAGAGCTAATTTACAAAAACGGATAAAATATGATTTATCAACAACATAGCATCTGATATGAGACACACAAGTATGACATTTTCAGCATTCTATAATCTGCATGCCCATATTATTAGGTAAGATAAGTCAAATGTGGTGACAGATTCTTTTCAACGATGCACAAGCCATTGTCAAGTTCCATGTCAGATTACACTTTTTTGTACCTTAATATCTGAGTGCTGACTTCCCAAAAGCAGGCATGCTTTACTTAGAACAGATAGAGAATATGATTTCATGGAGAGGAAAGGGGAATAAACTAAAGAACTAAAGCCGCCATACACATCAGATGGTTGTCGGCCAAACAGTCAGCCATGTCAGCCGGCTCTTGCATACACAGAATGGCTCATTCGTCTGAGAGCTTCTTTGTACTATAAGAGATGGCCATTGCCAGACATATCTTATCTCAATACAACCGGCAGTCCAAAATTGGACATGCCAGCTCAATATTTCTCCAATATTTCAATAAATTGTCTGGGTTCCCATGCAGATTAGATTGGTTAGTTCAGCTAATATGTATGGGGGGCTTAACTCTCAGATACAGTTCCCTACAAAAACCTCCTCTGTCTTTGGACATCTGCAATATAAATGCAGTTGGGAGGCCCATATATACATGACATCACAAAACAATCTCCCTGAAATCAGTAGGTTTAGATAACTTTAATCTATAGCTATGGTCAGCCTAACAGTTCACCTCTAACTTGAAATGGTCATGTAGGCTTTCTTTTTCTGGTAACAAGAAACTTTACAAATTTGAGATAAAATGTCCAGAAAAAAATCTTTGATAAAGTTACCCAGAAGACACAAAATAGACTGACAGGTCATGGCTTAAGCTATAATAAAATTCCTAAAGATACCAATTCATAAAAATGTGTTGGAATACAGTCTCACAAAGTCTCTAAGGGTGCATTTACAGAGACCGAATGACTGACTGGCGGCACGATAGGACAACTGATTGGTAAACTTTTGTTTGGCGGTCATTTGTAAGCCTGTTTACACAAATAGAACCAAATGATGCTCATTGAGCAATCAATACCATATCACTTAAGGGTATTTTGCATGCTGCGACATCGCTAGCCGAGGATAGCGATGCCGAGCGCGATAGTACCTGCTCCCGTTGCACATTCGATATCTTGTGATAGCTGCTGTAGCGCACATTATCACTATGGCAGCTTCATATGCACTTACCTGCTCTGCGACGTCGCTCTGGCCGGCGACCCGCCTCCTTCCTAAGGGGGCGGGTCGTGCAGCGTCACAGCGACGTCACACGGCAGGCGGCCAATAGAAGCGGAGGGGCGGAGATGAGCGGGACGTAAACATTCCGCCCACCTCTTTCCTTCCGCATTGACGGTGGAGGCAGGTAAGGAGATGTTCCTCGCTCCTGCGGCTTCACACACAGCAATGTGTGGTGCCGCAGGAATGAGGAACAACATCGTATCTCCTATTAGTGCGATATTATGAAAATGTCCGACACTACACAGATCACCAATTTACGCCGCTTTTGTGATCGTTTATCGGCGCATCTAGGCTTTACACGTTGCGACGTCGTTACCGGCGCCGGATGTACGTCACTTTCAATTTGACCCCAACGATATCGCAGTAGCGATGTCGCAACGTGCAAAGTACCCCTTAGTGTGCATAGGCTGCCATTGTTCTTGGCAGTATGAGTCCTGTTAAAGAGGATGATGCGCCTCTGAGAATGATGATCTTGTCATGCCATATGTGGCATGAAAAATGATATCACCCCATAATGGAGAATTTACCTGTTCATCGGATGATTGGCAGCCTGTTTACAGAGCAAGCAAATCGTGAAATGAGCATTTTTAACAATACTTGCTCACAATTATCTTGCAGTGTAAATGCCCAATAACTCTGTAATATTTATTATTAAAGTCAGAAGTGAGGGAGATTTCTAAATACCAATTTAACGAGAATAGTACGTCCTCTTGATAAATTTGGTGTAGATTGAAAACATCTACAGGAGTGTTATCTTATAATATCTTTTTAATTAGATAAATGTTAGAAAGTCCTGATAAAATTGTCATTCTTAATGCAACATTGAACTCCTATGCACTTTTTATATGTCTTTATGCTCTGAATCCAGACCATGACACCTAATTTATGTCTGTAATAGATTTAACTCCTCAACGATAACTTTCCTCATGTTTCTTCTAAGGTAATTTGTGACCATGCAGCTCAAACAGAATTTTTAAGGTCAGCTCCTGGCATTGGACATTGCAATGGGCGTTCTACTCAAATTCTTCTACATCAGAATTATCAAACCATGTCTTGATGGACTTCACTTTGTGCACAGAAAAAGACCTACTCTAAACTTTTTCTACAAATATGAAAGCAGTCTAAAATGTCTTTATCTATACCAGTATTATAGGGTTACCCCCCATCTCCTAATCATGGGATAAGGGATAGCTCATTGAACGGGGAGGCCCTGCAGTGATCCAGAGAGTTGGGATTTAGGCGGGCTTTGCACGCTGCGACATCGGTAACAATGTGTTACCGATGCTGCAGTGATAGTCCCGCCCCCGTCGCACGTGCAATATCTAGTGAAAGCTGCCGTAGCGATTATTATCGCTACGGCAGTTTCACAAGCACATACCTGCCGTGCGACGTCCCTCTGGCCGGCGACCCGCCTCCTTCCTAAGGGGGCGGGTTGTGCGGTGTCACAGCGACGTCACACGGCAGTCGGCCAATTGAAGTGGAGGGGCGGAGATGAGCAGGATGTAAACATCCCGCCCACCTCCTTCCTTCTCATTGCAGCCGGGAGGCAGGTAGGTGATGATCCTCGCTCCTGCGGCTTCATACACAGCGATGTGTGCTGCCGCAGGAGCGAGGAACAGCATCGTACCTGTCGTTGCACCGGCATTATGGAAATGTCGGAGGCTGCAGCGATGATACGATAACGACGCTTTTGCGCTCGTTCATCGTATCATCTAGGATTTACACACTACGACATCGCAAGTGACGCCGGATGTGCGTCACTTTCGATTTGACCCCACCGAGATCGCACCTGCGATGTCGTAGTGTGCAAAGCCGCCCTTAGAATGGATCTTTTTCCCCTGAACAGAGCAGAGATTTTAATGCCCCAGCTCTGCTCTATGTATTGCCTATAGGACTGCCGACTGCAGTGCTTCATTCAGGATTGGGCTGCAGAGCCTCATTCGTGTGATTGCTAGATTCCCAGCAGTCACACCACCAGCGATTAGAAAGGAGATAATAAAAAAACAATTAATATTACCATTCCCTGATATAAGTTGCCCAGTGTTATCATTCACTCACCACAGTTTACAGTAGGCACAATGCATTTTGGTAGCTGTCACTCTCCAGGCATCCACCAAACCAGACATATCCTTTAGCCTGATATGTGACTAATTTCACTACCAATGCTTGTCATTACAACTGATGATTTTAAGCCTGTTTGAAGCTGATCAAGTATGAAGAACCCATTCCTAAAGTACCTGACTCACCATTCTTGAGCTCTACACACAATACTGCAATAGATTACATGTACCCTTCACCTGCTGGCACTGACACTCACAGACCCCCAATACATTAAGGCTGGTGATGTGCTTGCCAGTCTTAATGAATGGGGCTGATGGAGTAAGATGAACCCTATTTATTAAGAGTCGCAAGCCACTTAATGAATTAGGCGCCTTTCAGAAGTACAGTGCGCCTTTGGCATAAATGTGCTCCATACAGAAACTGGAGTACATTGCTGGTATAAGTCATCACACTACAATGGGGTAACTTCTCATGAATTAGATGGTTGGGCTTAGACATGCCCAATCCCATCCATGTTCTGCCTATTTTGTCTGAGATTGGCATGAAAATGCCAAACGTAGCAAACATTTTGCATAACACTGAAGTGGAGCAAAAATATTATGACATATGAAGATGTTTTATGCAGGAAACTGAATTGGGGCGTTAGTGTTAGTGTGGGAAAACAAGCTGATGAGAAGGTGTATATATAAGTGATTAGCCCTGCCATGATGCACATACTTGGTTTGAACAGTGAACCTGTGCTGATAGAGTCCCTTTAAGGCCAGAGTCACACTTGCAAGTGCCTTGCGCGTAACTCATGCGAGTATCGCATCGCATCACCCGGCACGGCCGCACACTCTCCTGCCTGGTTGGTTGCATATATCTTTAAGCAGCTGAGACGCTCCTGTCCAGAGAGTGTGCGGCCGTGCTGGGTGATGAGATGCGAGACTCGCGCGAGTTACACGCGAGGCACTTACAAGTGTGACTCTGGCCTAAGGGTAAATCTGGCAAAATAACATTTCAATTAACTGACTAGTAGTAAATGTGGCATCTATTACAGTGCTATGTTGGCAATCATTGAACTCTTTAGTATGACTCATAATTACTAGAATGTTTGTCTATGGATGTGCTCGATTTTATGTTGCCGATTTGTGCACCATCTCGAAGCTTATGAAGTCACTATAATAAAGTACACCATTTGATATTTCTTACTGACAAAAAGGCTTGAAACAAGCTCCTATATTGGTGGAGCACATTCTACCAAATGTAACAAGAACACACCTTGGATGTAGCGCTTTCGATCGCTGAAGGTGCGAAAAATCCAATTAAAATTTATATGTTGCTCTGTTAATTTTAGTCTTTTTAACACAAAACAGCAAATTATTCTGTCATTCTGATAACAGCAAGCAGACACTTGAGAGGTGAGGTGCTGTTGTGAGATAACACCACCAAGAAGATCTTGCAAATGAGTAAGACTGTCCCAGGTGTCATCTTATCTCCCACCTACTAATTAATGCTTAATTAAGTCATTTATAGCAGGCTGTTCATTAAATATAAAGAAGGCTCTATTATTTGGTCTTTCTGGTTCTATCTGTGTTGCCATAGGGTCATATAATCTAACAATAAAAATATAATGAGAAAACTAAAAAAAAAATGAGACTGAGGTATTTACCGCGGTGCAACAAAATAATTCCAAAAGAAGGTTTATAGATTTTATATGTCACTACAACAGAATAAAATTAAAATCCATATTTTCCCCTAAATTGTCTTAATCACTAATAAATAAATTATAAAAAGTTTCTATTTAATTAGGTGACATTTCATAATATTAATACAGAACTGTCTGATAACAGAATTCAATTTACACTTATATTCAGACGTTTGCTTTTGATGTACATTATTTAGGAGTGTTTTTTTGTTTTTTTTTTTAAACCCATACCAATTGAAGTCTATGGTGCTATTCACATTTCTGTGGTTTTTCATAGGCCATGAGTCCGCAAGAAAAATCAGGGAGTCATGTACATTTTTGTTAAGACTTACAGGTTAAAATTGCCAATACAACTCTATAGGTCCGTGATGGCATCTTCGTAATGTCTCGGGTTAACGTTAACACACAGAAAAAGCTTTGTAATTTAGTTATTTCATTTTTTTAAAACATGAAAATCACTGATAAAACCCTGATGGTAAAAACGGACGCCCGAAATAAACACTGATCTGCTCACATGTTTTCAAAAGTCTAATATATAGCAATAGAGAGGTTTCTGCATGCTGTACTCATTAACCTCTTAAATTAAATCTATCACCAGGTTTTTGCCATTCCATCTTAAAACAGCAGTGTGTAGAGACAGAGACCCTGATTCCAGCAATGTATCGCTTACTGGGATTCCTACTGTAGTTTTGATAAAATCTCTATTTTATCTGCTGCAGATCTACCCGTTCTCTGAATACTGAGCTTTGTATAACCCCACCCACACCACTGATTGACAGCTTTCTGTGTACACTGTGCATAGGCAGAAAGTGATGAAGGTGGGTTTCTACAGAGCTCATGGTACAGGTAAACTAGTTCTCTTGATAAAAAAAAATCACTGTTTTATCAGCAGGACATGATCACTAAGCTACAGCTAGTAGTCCAGTAAGTGACACATTACTGGTATCCGTGTCTCTCTCTATTTTTCCAAACTATTAATCTGGTACAAACATTTGTTAGAACACTCAATCACCAATTATCAGCTTCTGTAAACATGCCCAACATAAGACCATTTTGCTTGTTCGTTGGATGATTGGCAGCATGTTTACACAAGGATTTGTCAAACAGACATTAAAATCATTGTTATTGGCAGAACATAGTCCTGTGTACAAAAGTGTGTTGCCGAAAATGATTATTTCCTAAGCATGCAGAATGATAATTGTTCAGTACACAGAGAATTAAGGGTGCTTTACACGCTGCGACATCGCTAACGATATATCGTCGGGGTCACGGTGTTTGTGACGCACATCCGGCGCCATTAGCCACATCGCAGCGTGTGACAGCTAGGAGCGACGATTAACGATCGCAAAAACGGCAAAAATCATTGACACGTCGCTCCTTTTCAAAATATTGGTGATGGTGCTTGCCGCTGTGACTCGGGCGAGGATAGCATAGCCTAGACTGGCCACCGGCTCTCCTGACAGGTGTGTGTCAGCCTCATGTATTTTTATGCAGCTGACACGTTCTTGTCAGGAGAGCCAGCGGCCGGTCAGGGCAGTGCGATGCGATGTGATAGTCACGTGAGTCACATGCAAGTGTGACTCCAGCCTCATTGGGAGAACCAGTGGTGGAGCCCCTACATTTCATACATGTTCTAATCAATTCTGGGACGTTCCTAGGACTGTTTCTATGGCAACTACCTTTACTGTATGTAAAATCTGCATAGAGTTTGACAGGAAAATAAGTGCCATGGAAACACCAACAATAGGATATTCTGTGCTTTAAAAAAAACAGTAGATAGTATAAGGAAACACATGCTTGTAGTATATAGAGTGAACAAATTTTTTAATACTCTGTTCACTGCTATGTAATTCGAGGCAGCGGTTTTAATCTGAAAACACATGCCACAAGAACGATCTGTAAAAAGTGTGCTCAGTACTTTACATAATGATATAAACAGCTGCTCTAAGTAAAAGGTTATTTATAGCAGTAACCAAACTATGATATGAAAACAATTATACAGTAGCTATGCAAAGTAACAATAAGATTCCCAGCACGTCTTAGCTAAAAAATGTGAAAATATTGCAAGTTCAATATTTCCCAATAATTAAAAGACCATTTCCTAAAAATGTTTACAAATCTATTGCCAGGGTCACACTGGAGTACAGCATGCGATGGGAGAGAATGCATGCGAGAATTGGATCACAGATGCAGAGAAGATGAGAAGATGGAGCGCTTAAAGGGGTTGTCTGGTCTAAAATGATGTCTATAGTCACTTCATGTGTCACCCTGTGTGACAGCAGACTTATGAATCCTCTGAGCGCACTCTCTGTGTGCTGCGAGGATTCGCCAGATCTTACTACACTTGTGCAAAATGCAAGTAGACGGCCAGAACCCGACTAGTGAATGCGGCCTGGCTCAATATATTTGTATGGAGTGGGCGTGTCTGACTAGTTGGCGCAGCCATCTTGTAGACATGGCCTCATGCAATACAAGTGTATGGAGTGGACATGTCCGACTAGTAGGCGCGGCTTCGCTCGATACAAGTGTATGGAGTGGGTACATTCGAATAGTTGGCACAGCCATCTCGTGGACGCTGTCTTGTTCAATACAACTGTATGGAGTGGGTGTGATCGATTGGTAGGTGTGGCCATCTAGTTGGAGCAGCCTTGAGTGAAGCTTCACCCACAAGTCGGCTTCTGGGCAGGAACATGCATATTGCACAACTGCAGCCACAAGACCGCCGTTTTCGGCTGAGAAACTGCAAATCCTTGCTACCTTTAGCTCTCCAACTTCTCCATTGCCTGTCTCAGCCTATATTGGACTGCACTCAAATTTTATCCAAGCACAGTATGATGTTTTACTCGCACCCATAGACTTGTGAGATACGCTGCCAACTGCAGCATGCAGCGATTTCTTTCTTGTGCCGAATCGGCATGACAAGAAAACACTGATCGGCACTGCCCCATAGTATAACATTGAAGCAAGTGCTATCTTATAAAACATCGAATAGCACCTGTCTATATTATACAGTGCCCCTAAAGTGAATTGGTATTGAGTTTGTTGAGGATAAGAATTGAGTATCCAAAAATACTTAATTCAGCCATTTCATAGACTCAGGTATATAGTTTAGTAGATGTAAACTAACACACATATTTATGTATGTCTTTGTTTCTTTTTACCAATACGTATATAGGTATATTGCATATTTACTGATTTTCCTTAAACACAGTATATATCAGTATATGTAACTTGAAGATGGCTGCTACATTCTGGACAACGCCTAAGATGATAAACAAAAGAAATTCCTGGAGTCTGGACTGACCAATCAAGAAGAGGATATGCAGATTTCTATATATCTTGAAGCCCCGACCTACTATACTTGATTGGACTAAAACTTTTGTTTGCACCCCTTTACTTCGTGGTCTATGGGCTTTGTTTGAGAATAAAGTTTTTCAGTCTTGCCTCAGCGTCTGTCGTGAGAGGAAGAGTCATAATTGATTCAATTAATTGTTATTCTTTCTCGCCGTGCACACACGACATTTTAATTTGGAACAGCGGTCAGATCCAAAAGTGACCGGTTGAGTCGCATCCTTAACAGTGGAGGCACTGCTGAGATTACCATAAGAAAGATTGGCTGAATTTCTCTCTCGGATCCAGGAGACCATTTCCCAGTACCCGGGACCCCGACAATGAGATTTGATCACTCTCAAAATCACAGGTGAGTTTCATGTACAATGTATATGATTTTTCCTGTCGGTGGTCTTTGGCAAAAGGTTTGACCTCTGATCTGGGGGGGTATTGGCGTTGTAGACCTCAACGTGGGCCTTTCTCTCGCCGGTAGTCTGGAACAAAGAAAAGGACCCAGACCCCATAGGGTCATAGGGTTCGTGGGTCATACGATTTGACTGACTGTCTGTATTTCTGAGTTGTAAACAGAGGCTTTCAGTTCCGTAGAAAGCCTGTAAAATCTTCGCTCTGACTTAGTTCTCAAAGAGCTAATAGTCTGCAGCTTTGCATAAAGGCAGCAGTAGCAGCAGCAGGAAAAGGGGGGTCTGGTAGAGCCCAGAAAGAAGGGGGGGGTCAGAGTGTTAGCAATTCCCCAATGCAGTAGTCTTTACACTAAAAGAAAAGGAGGGGGGGTCATACACCCACCAGCTGTTTAAACAAGGACAGAGTCAAGACAGCGCAGCCACACGGCTGCTTGGAGTGAGGAGAAAGGGGGGCCACTTACCCATCACTGCTTAGAGCGAAGAGTCAGAGGAAGGAGGGGCCACTTACACACGCAGCTGCTGAGAGCGAGGAGGGAGACAGAGGGGGCTATTTGCAGACATGACAGTCTGTTTTGGAATTTGGAATAGAAACTAGCTGGTTTATGCGTTTTTCAGTATTTTGTAATTGTTGGTTTGTTTTTGGAACAGAGAGATAAAAGAATTGGCGTTTCCCCCAGTGTTTATCACAACTATCACCGTGTTTATTGCCGGAGAAATAGGAATACGTGGAGAACGGTATATAGTATCCACGTGTTGGACGTTGAAAAATTGCGTCCTCTTTACACGGTGAGGAGGGGGAGGGATTCCGGTGTTGGAGGAAAGTGTTTGAATCAGCGTATGTCCCCTGAGTATTAACTCATGCACTGCTATGTAAGATACGGGAGAAATAGGGACGTATGAGGAACGGTTTTGTATTCATACGTTGGACATCTAAGTGTGTCCTTATTGCATAGCAGGGAAGTGGGATAAAGGATTCAGTTGGAACCGGCCGGTCCAATTAGAGCATTTTGTATACTCTGTTCAAGAAGAGATTGTTTTTTTAGTAGGAGCTGAGAATTGCAAGAGGTTGTATAAATTGGTGGGTTATGATGGACATGGGTAGTGCAAAGAATCTATGATGAGATTGTGAAGTTATCACTCCTTAGTTCAGTTTCAAAGACTCTCTCCTAACAGGATCCATTTCCAAAGACAAGATGGGGAAAACACGAGCAGCATGCCCCCTCCCTTCCCGAGCTGGAATGCACACTGCCCGCATATCTGTAAAGGTGGGGCTCACAGCTCTGGAGAAAAAAAACAAAAGAAAAAAAAACTGACCAAGTGATAAATGTACATATACTTGTGCTAGGTTTTCTATCTTAAGAGCACGTTTTGATAATTAGGAGATTTGTTGTGGGATTCTTTTAGCCTAGTGAGAGTATTGAGAGTTTACAAGTACATAATTTGTTATTTTGAATCCCTTGTTTTGCATAGGAATCATGTATAAATGTAGGCGTTTATAGAATAGTAGTATATGGCAGAGTCTGTAAATGCATAATAATGTAGACACTCGCCATATACAACCCTGGTTCACTACGGAGTTTCAGCCCCTCCCATTACACCCAGGGAGTCATAACATGGATGCTACACCCGGAAGTCAGGTGCCTGGGACTTCCTGTCGCAGCCATCTTGCTACACCCACTGATGGCAGTACACCTTTTCAGCCACGCCTCTCTCAGTGGTTCTTTGTCTAAAACTCTTAACCCATCCCCTCTAAAACTTTTTTCCTTTTTAGGGGGGGGAGAGGGGAGGAGGGGTTTTCTCTGGTATATATGACTAACACATTTGACTAAGTGTAAAATAGTATATTTGTTTACTCAGCTATCCAATAGATGTAAGTCAGAGATAAATAAGTGAAACTTTGAAAGCATTAATAAATAGAAAGAGAAATCTACCACATACAATCAATTGGTATTTTAGAAGTCCTGCAGCATTATATCATAAAATAGAATAGAGGAAGGTAAATATATATCCTTTGTACTGTGTTAGTTAATTTAAAACAAAATTTGTAAACGACTTACCCCTACTGATGTCAGGAGGTATTATATCCATTTGTAAGAGCATTGAGCAGTGTGTCCGAGGAGCGGAACGAGAAGTTTGTCTAGAGTTTAAAACAAAAGATGATTTTTTTTTCCTTCTTTCTCTGGCTACTACTTAAAGATAAGAATGGAATGTGGTTTTTTTCCCCAATAGTGACGTAAGTTCGGTTTAACCCTTAGAGTTCAGGATTTTACATTTTTAGTTTACTGCTTATACCTGAATGAATCAATTAATTTTGTAGGTAAAATTAGATTTCATGGGATGTGCGACTTAATTTCTGTGTTGTTTATCGTAAGGTTTTAAAATTCCCCAGCAATGTATATTGTTGTAAGATATACGTTATTTTCAGTGTTTGTCCAATTTTAGTTTCTAGTATGTAGCTAATTTATTACCTGCTGTCTTATTTTTTCTTTTAGGGAATACCAGCATAAAAACTCTGAATTTTGTTACATTAGTAAATAAACAATTAAACAAAGGTGGACGAAGGTAATAATTATATTCTCCAACAGTAGAGGGAGCAGCAGGCATATTAGATAGGTTTTGAAGCTGACCCTTCCCCCGCAAGTTATGTTTACTAGATTATTATGAGGCATATCTGTTAACTGAAATAGGAAAGTCTTGTCTTATATGTTTATTTGTTTATTTATTTAGTATTTTCAGTCATGTGAAGTATAGATGACCACTAACTGTATTATGGTCAGAGTTAAAGTTATAAGAATGATCTAATGTATTTTTTTAGTTTTTGTTTTTTCTAATGTATTTTTTTTAGTTTTTGTTTTTTTTAAGATGGAACAAGATGTTGGTCGATTCTACACTAGATATGCTGCGGTTTGCACATTATGAGGTAGCCTAAATTCGAATCACTCCCTCCCCTCCTATGAGTACAGGAGGCAGTGACGCATTAAATGCCTCTCTAGATGGGTAGAACAGGAGTGAGAAAGAGTCTTTAGATGTGTTTGTAGGTTGTAGATTTTTTCCTGTTGTCAAATGAGCTAGGTATGCTTAGGAGAAAGTCTAGATCTGAGCTGATGGAATTGGATGGAGATCCCCGCACAGGTGCAGCGGACCAAGGAGCAGTGAACGGGCCTAGAGTTGAGAGTCTTTCACCAAGACCAGTACCATACCTCGGTGGCACTTGTCACATCAGTGACTTTTGTCACTCCTTGTGTTCTTAAATCCCTACAGGAACAGGCGATACAACAAGGAATGGAGTGTGACATGCAGGGAGCCAACTGACTGAGGAAGGTCTGTGGACAAAGGGTGGTAAGCTTTCTTTGCCATGAGAGCTCTTCTTAATGATGGCCCAGGTAACCTATGCACTAAAATCTGTGTAAGACGGATATCAGTGTGTGCTTTGGTGACACCAGGGTTCAGTACCCAGGTAGGCAGACTCACCTGGTCTTGTAAGACATGTGCCTAAAACGAAGTGAGAAAAAAGAACTGTAAAGAATCCGCAGTAACACCCTGCACCTACTCTACCCATTTTTAGAGACTGCAAACTGATTATAGATGTATATCATGAGCACAATGTATGCAAGTCTGTGCGTGTTGTGTAGATTTCTCTCCAGGTTTTGGTCAGAGGCATTCCAGTGCAGAAAAACGACGTTATTACTGAGAAGCACATGAAGGTGGTATGTAAAAAAATGGGTTTACAAAAAGGTGTATATTTTTTAGAAAAGTGGAAACTGGCAAATTGTGTACAAAATGTATGTTTTGTTGTCTTTTTATAATAAACAGTTCTTTATGTAAGATGTTTTTGGTTTAGCACAGGCATGTATAATGTTTATATAGTTGACTAAACAGTGTGATGAACAGGTGTATTTTCCAATTCCAGATCTTAAATCAGAGCTATTAGCATATGGTCTCCAGTCAGGAGACTGATTGATCCTAAAGGACAAGCGAAAAAGAGCCATGAGTAAACACCAGATGAGCCGATCCAACCGCAGAAAAATTTATGGATCCACACCTCGCATTGCAAAAGGGTTGACCAACCAGAGCTGCACTGAGCGTTCTGCTCATACGTATCCTTTTCAGAAAACCTGTACAGTCTCAGACCATTATTGTCAGTACAGTTAGAAGAGAGGACTTAGAGAGCCTTGAGACATGGGAAAGTCCAACTACAAAGGCTAAGGACTCGCCTAGGTGTCCTTGGTCTCAAACCGGTGAAGAAAACCCCTTTCCCCTTTCCGCCCATGCCTCAACGTTCAGTTAGGCAGGTTTTCCAACAGATCTTTCTACCTCTCTTCCTAAGGGAACACAGTACCCTTAGAATTCAGAAATGGCAGAAATAAGTCTTTAGGGGGAATGTTGAGGATAAGAATTGAGTATCCAAAAATACTTAATTCAGCCATTTTATAGACTCAGGTATATAGTTTAGTAGATGTAAACTAACACACATATTTATGTATGTCTTTGTTTCTTTTTACTAATACGTATATAGGTATATTGCATATTTACTGATTTTCCTTAAACACAGTATATATCAGTATATATAACTTGAAGATGGCTGCTACATTCTGGACAACGCCTAAGATGATAAACAAAAGAAATCCTGGAGTCTGGACTGACCAATCAAGAAGAGGATATGCAGATTTCTATATATCTTGAAGCCCCGACCTACTATACTTGATTGGACTAAAACTTTTGTTTACACCCCTTTACTTCGTGGTCTAGGGGCTTTGTTTGAGCATAAAGTTTTTCAGTCTTGCCTCAGCATCTGTCGTGAGAGGAAGAGTCATAATTGATTCAATTAATTGTTATTCTTTCTCGCCGTGCACACACGACATTTTAATTTGGAACAGCGGTCAGATCCAAAAGTGACCGGTTGAGTCGCATCCTTAACAAGTTCATTGATGTATGCCTGTAATTTGCTTCGCTCTCGAGATATTTTACATTGGGAAGTAACGGTCTGCAATTCAGCCCTCCATGACAAAACAGGCCCTAGTGTGCTGGATCAGGTCCCTATTACTTATGCTTTATATTATCAGTTTTTCTGTATTTTTCCGGAGTGCCCATGCAGCCCACATCGGAGAAAGCAATCTGTTGTTTTTGCTTTCTTCCATCTGCCCTAAGCAAAGTGCCCTATATAAATAATAAAAAACCCAATAAATTAAAATTACCACTGACAGTAACCTTTAACAATGCGTTCCTACGCTCAGATAAGAGCGAGAAATGCTCATACATAAGCAGCATTGATTTCTAAGACTATATTCCAGATGATTTCCCAAATAAACATATCCCCAGTTGTTATATATGTTTCCGTATATGACAGTTTCAGTAGTTCACTTTGACATAACTCGTTAGCTATATCTGGAAACAATTATTTTATAAAATAATGTCATTGCCAAACATCTCACAAATAAAACTGAGCCCCTTCTATAAAAAAAAAAGACAATAAAATAGATCCTATGAGATGGTATAATGCCTTTATAATAATATCCTCGTGTCTTCTTTGAGTGGCACAAATGACTCCAATTGCTTAGCATGTGATTATCTCCTTGTTTTAATCTAGATGTGCACCTCTACATTTAATGTCAAACTACTTCTATAAAATGCAATCTCGGTGAGGCTCGCTGATGCTTCTCAATTGCTCTCAAGAGAATACCATTATTATACAAAGTCCAGCTGTTTTCTCATCATTCAGCGTCATCCAAGACCTCTGTGCACTTGAATTGTAACAATGGAAGCCCATTCCTATCTCTGTCTGTAATTAGATACACCATGTCATCAATGTCCAAGCAATTATTTTTCCTCATAACTACTGTAGTAGCAGACATTGTTCTATTAAAGAATGAATGGAGTGGATACTGGAGTTATTCTTGACTTATTAAGTCTAGGGTCACTTGACCTACTACATATTGGAGACAGCAGTTAGATTAATCTCATGGTTCATCTTAGATATGACTAGAGATGTTACCCATTAAACAAGCTACAAAGAAATCTGCTGGGATGTCTATTTTAGCTAGTTTTCTATGAAAAGTATTGACATAATGAACATCAGGACATGCATCTAATTGGGTATATCTGATAAGTGAATATTCACTCAGAATCACAATTTCATCATTTTAGGTAAAAATTAATTTAAATAAAAAGTGAGTAAGGCTATGTTCATTCATTTTCCCATCATTTTCTTTATCAGCAGGAAAGGCAACTGGCAAATAGTGGTCACATACTGACCCCCGAACCACCCGATACTGTACAACTGCACATTTTAGACTAGCCTTTTATTGTGGCCAATCTAAGGCACGCCTGTGTAATAATCATGCTGTCTAATCAGTATCTTGATATGTCACACCTGTGCAGTAGATCCATTATCTCGGCAAAGAAAAAGTGCTCACTAAGGCTGCTTTCACACATCAGTTTTTTGTCATCAGGCACGATCCGGCGAAAAAGGGATCTGGCAAAAAAACGGATCAGTTGAATCATTTTTTTCCATCAGTTCCTTCAGTTTTTTGACAGATCCGGTGTGATACTGAGCATGCTCAGTACAAAAAAACGGATCCGGCGGCCAGATCCATTTTTTTGCTGCATTACGCCAGATCCGGCGTCCATAGGCTTCCATTATAAAACAAGCCATACGGCGCCAGATTCGGCGCGATCCATTTTTTTTTGGCGGACACAAAAACGTTCACTTTAACGTTTCATCCGGCCGCCGGACAAGTAAATTTTGCCGGATCTGGCAAAAAACGGATGAAACGCAAGGCCATCCGGCACAATCCGGCGCTAATGAAAGTCTATGGGGGAAAAAACGGATCCCGCGGCAACAGACACCGGATCCGTTTTTTCATGTTTTTGCCGGATTGTGCCTGATGGCAAAAAACTGATGTGTGAAAGCAGCCTTATACAGATTTAGACAAATTTGTGAATATTTGGGAAAAATAGGCCTTTTGTGTACATAGAAAAAGTCTTAGATTTTTGAGCACAGCTAATGAAAAATGGGGGCAAAAACAAAAGTGTTGTGTTTATATTTTTGTTCAGTACATAATGCAGAATGTAATTTAGGACCAAAGTACACTTTTGGAAAATAGCAAATATATTATGTCTGTTTGCTAAATATCAATGATTTAAGCCTGCTTTACACACTTCAATAGATCTTTCAATCCGTCGTCGGGGTCAAGTTGTAACTGACGCACATCCGGCATCGTTCGTGACGTATTTGCGTGTGAAACCTACATGCGATCAAGATTGAACGAAAATACGGTGATCGCATACACGTCGTTTATTCCTCATACATTGAACGTTTTGTTGTACGAAACTAGTGAATTGTAACGTGTGACATCCCTCATACGATTTTTGTGTCTGATGCTATGTGCGCAGGTGTGCGCTCTGCACCGCAGCTTAAAAAAGGTCTGCTTCAGAGCGCAGCTGAAAAGCTGCGTTCTGAAGCGCCTCACAATGTCTGTCATTCACTAATCTCTGTCAGTCCGTCACTATCTCTGTCCCTCACTCTCTGTCCATGTCAGTCTATCCTCCTCTCTCATATACTCACCGATCCCCGGCGCTGCACGGCATTCACACTGCTCTGGCGGCTTTTACTGTTTTGAAAAAGCCGGCCGCCCATTAAACAATCTCGTATTCCCTGCTTACCCCGCCCACCGGCACCTATGATTGGTTACAATGAGACACGCCCCCCACGCTGAGTGACAGGTGTCACACTGCACCCAATCACAGCAGCCGGTGGGCGTGTCTATACTGTGCATTGAAATAAATAATTAAATAATTTAAAAAAACGGCGTGCGGTTCCCCCCCATTTTAATACCAGCCAGATAAAGCCATACGGCTGAAGGCTGGTATTCTCAGGATGGGGAGCTCCACGTTATGGGGAGCCCCCCACCCTAACAATATCAGCCAACAGCCGCCCAGAATTGCCGCATACATTAGATGCGACAGTTCTGGGTCTGTACCCGGCTCTTCCCGATTTGCCCTGGTGCGTTGGCAAATCGGGGTAATAAGGAGTTATTGGCAGCCCATAGCTGCCAATAAGTCCTAGATTAATCATGTCAGGCGTCTATGAGACACCTTCCATGATTAATCTGTAAGTTACAGTAAATAAACACACACACCCGAAAAATCCTTTATTGGAAATAAAAAACACACACACATTCCCTGGTTATCCACTTTAATCAGCCCCAAAAAGCCCTCCTTGTCCGGCGTCATCCAGGATGATGCAGCGTCGCTTCCACCGCAGCTGCATGGAGGTGACCGGAGCCGCAGCAGACACAGCCGCTCCGGTCACCTCCACACAGCAACTGAAGACAGCCGTGTGATCAGCTGAGCTGTCACTGAGGTTACCCGCTGTCACTGAATCCAGTGACAGCGGGTAACCTCAGTGACAGCTCAGCTGATCGCCGGCTGTGTTCATTAGCTGTGTGGAGGTGACCGGAGCGACCTGGATGACGCCGGACAAGGAGGGCTTTTTGGGGCTGATTAAAGTGGATAACCAGGGAATGTGTGTGTGTTTTTTATTTCCAATAAAGGATTTTTCGGGTGTGTGTGTTTATTTACTGTAACTTACAGATTAATCATGGAAGGTGTCTCATAGACGCCTGACATGATTAATCTAGGACTTATTGGCAGCTATGGGCTGCCAATAACTCCTTATTACCCCGATTTGCCAACGCACCAGGGCAAATCGGGAAGAGCCGGGTACAGTCCCAGAACTGTCGCATCTAATGTATGCGGCAATTCTGGGCGGCTGTTGGCTGATATTGTTAGGGTGGGGGGCTCCCCATAACGTGGAGCTCCCCATCCTGAGAATACCAGCCTTCAGCCGTATGGCTTTATCTGGCTGGTATTAAAATGGGGGGGAACCGCACGCCGTTTTTTTTAATTATTTAATTATTTATTTCAATGCACAGTATAGACACGCCCACCGGCTGCTGTGATTGGGTGCAGTGTGACATAGGCGCCGGTGGGCGGGGTAAGCAGGGAATACGAGATTGTTTAATGGGCGGCCGGCTTTTTCAAAACAGTAAAAGCCGCCAGAGCAGTGTGAATGCCGTGCAGCGCCGGGGATCGAGGAACGGTAAGTATGAGAGAGGGCTGCTCAATTCAGTTACTCAGGAGATTAGCGGTCACCGGTGAATCCTTCACTGGTGACCGCTAATCGGGACGCGGCACAGACAGAGCCGCAGCATCACCATGAAGTCGGGTGAGGTTCACCCGAGTTCATTCTGACAGTGCGGCTCTGTCTGTGTCTGCTGTCATCGGCCATTCACCGCTGCTACATGGCTGTCTGTGTCTGCTGTTAGCGGCCATGTAGCAGAGCTGAATGGCAGATGACATAGTAAAAACGCATCCCTACACATTACACACGCTTGTCAAGTCAATAAATAAAAAAAAAAAAAAAGGTGACCAATGCATACGTCACAGAACACATGATCTAAAGGATCGCACACAAACTTGATCAATTTAACATAGACTACTAACGCACGTGTGACAGCAAATGAACGACCTACGTGCAATCTCATTAGATCGCATATGCGACCTGGGCGTGTCACATCGCATACGAGATCGCATACCTAATTGTAAGGTGTAAAGCTGGCTTCAGAGGTTTGACAATGGATGAAATCTTTGTTGGATTTTATATAACCTTATTTTTACTTGTTTTTTAATTGTTCAGCTCTATATGTACCCCAATCAGACATACCATTAAAAGCTTCCTAAGGCCCGTTTCACATGTCAGTGAAAAATGCAGACGTTCTTCCCTGACGTGTAAAACACGCACATGTCCCTCCGTGTGTCGTGATTCACGGCACACGTGGGTTGTCTAAGTGCAATCCGGGCTCCATTCTCTGTGGTCCGTGATTACACATAGAGATTAACTCACCTGTGCCCGCTCCCGCTCTCCATGGTGCTGATCGCTCCCGCGGTGCAGCATCCGGCCAGCGCTGACCTCCGCAGGAGCTGCTTCCGGGTCGGCTGTGTCGTGCATTCATGAATATGCACGACAGTAATGAGCCGGCTCAGAAGCAGCAGACAGCACAGGCTGCAGAGAGCGTCGCTGGAGCCGTGTGAGTAAAAATGATTTTTATTTTATATGCACGTTTTTTTCTGGCACGTGTTTCACGGATCACACCACTGCTTGGTCCATGGGACATCAGTGACGCCAGAAAAAAATGGACATGTCTCCGTGCGGCAATCACGGACACGCGGGTACGCCGCATGGAGACAAGGTCAGTGAAAAATCACTGATGTGTGAGCAGACCCATTGATTATAATGGGTCTGCGTATGTCAGTGATTCTGGTACGTAGAAAAAAAAAGCACAAACGTACCAGAATCACTGACGTGTGAAACAGGCCTAATATTGTATAGCTCTCCTATGTGTCACAAAAACAGCTCTAACCCTTTAAAGGGAATCTGTCAGCAGGTTTGTGCTATGTAAGCTGAGAATAGCATGCTGTGAAAGTTAAAAAAAAAAACCAAAAAGCAACTGTGCTTCTCTTATCAATGTGTGTGCAATTATTTAAACTGCCAATTATATAAAACTGCAATTATATAAACTACCCTGTATTTACCAGTGCAGGACTAGAAACTCATGAGCACAGATGTCCGACACGTCCCCTGCTGTGATTGACACCTCAAAGTCAATGCACAATCTCTATTGAGAGGCTGGTGTGAGCAGGGCACTAAAACAGAATCTAAATTCTTTGATTCTTCAGAACCACTTCAGCCAGTAATCTATGTGATACACCATTGGATTCCAAACTCCTTTATTTACATTATGTTGCTGTCAGTTGAGGTAACAAAACAAAAACCTGCTGACAGATTCCCTTTAAGGCATTGAATCTGTAAAACCTCTGAAGGTGCTTCTCTAGGATTGAGGAAGCAGGTCTTGTAATTTGTGAGATGGATCTTCCATTGATTGTATGGGATTTTTTCCAGTACATCACAAAAATGTTTGATTAGTTTGAGTCAAGGAAAAATTGAAGGCCAAATCAATGCCTTGAACTCCTTGTCATGCTCCTCAATCCAATAACAGTTTTTGCATTGTGACATGGTACATTATGCTGCTGAAAGAGGCCACTGTCATTTGGAAATTCAGCTGCCATGAAGGTTTGTATTCACTATGCAACAATGTTTAAGTAAATGGAATCTGTCAAGGTAACATTGACATGAATTTCAGAACCCAAAGATTCCTAACAGAATTTTGTCCAGTGGCTGTAGCTTGAGAGCCTGAGGGCACTGATGTCATTACTGACTTCCTTCTTCCTTCAAAGTGCATTTTGTATTTGGTTAAAATTAAGTTAATACCTTTCCACTGGTATGATAAAGGCCCATTTCCATGATCTGGAGACGCTGCATTCTAGACACAGTATCCTCCCTCCTGAGGAGACTCCAGTTTTCTCCGCATGAGATGAGAACGCAGTGCCCGTGTCCACAATCAGGACTGTGGGCGCAACAGATTTGCAGTGTGTTATCCAGCCAAGAACACTTGCGCCTCTGCAAGCATAAATTGACATGTGGCGGCTCGGGATGCCGCGCCGCATATCAGTTTAAGTTGTGGAAAAAAAGCAGAGATTTCTATAAATCCCATCCACTGTGCTTGTACTGTACAACGCAGCGTTTGAAAGCTGCGTCCAAAAGGTTGTAAACACTGATCATGGGAATGTACTCCAAAATACTATGGATTTATTGCGCCAAACATGCAACGTATGACCCTACTCATAGCACTGTGGTAGAGAGTGTGAGGAGGTTGGAGGTGCACTTGTTTGGCGCATAAGTAGATCTCTGTATTATAAATGGCACATGGTGTGTGAGAGCCAAGGTATATATTTTCATATTTTAGATTGAGGCCCAAGAACTTCAAGTTATGCTCTTGTTATTCCACAAGAAAACTAAAAGGGTATAACAACATACCACATCATCCTGAATTAATCAATGTAGTGTTCTGCAGTAGAATAATATGCAACACTCTGATACTTGATATTATTTATTTTACCTTTTATGTTAGTAGGTCTTTCATAAAATATTCATAGAAAGAGCGAAGACTTATAGGTAGAATAATGAAAATCTAAGGAATATCTACATTTTTCACAGGCATCCTTATAAATATTATTATGGATACATCATGGCCTATTTTAATTACGGTATATGACTACTGTGCGGGAGGTTTGCTTAACATTCTGAAATTATTCAGCCTTAATTGGCACCTTTCTTTGATATGCAAGAAAAGCATTTGGATGAAAAGGCATGCACAAAGGCAATGCCATTGGGTGTGAAGCTTTTCTACATCCATCAGTCAGTATTAATCCCAGCTAAAATACAGATTTTCTAAATCACAGTGAAGCCTTCCTAGTTATTAATGGTAAGGGCTACAGGATTTGAGGTTATTTTAAGCATCATTAGAATATCAAACAGGTGAAATATAGAGTAAAAAATATAATCCACAGGGTTATACATGAAAAGGTATATATTACTCTTAGAGAAATAGCTACACTCTTATATATCTATCTATCTATATATATTTGATATATATATATATATATATATATATATATATATATATATATATATATATATATATATATATATATATATATATATATATATATATATAGATAGATAGTTTACTATGTGAACAGTAAAGATAGTGTTGGTGTCTACATGTATACAGTCCAGTTACAATATGATCATCCAGTGTAGGGTGCAAGAGTTATGGTTGCACTTGAGCTTTGGAGCCTAGGTGAACCCAAAAGATCAGGTTGGCACATATAAAAAGGTTGATGATAATAATAAAAACCCTCATAAGTGGCTTTGGAGATTTGGGCCCAACGAGTCTCAAGTTATGCTTCACTGTTCATCATGTCCAACTTCTCAGTATAAAAAGTAGTTTTTATTATATAGAATAAAAGAAGATTGGACATAATAGCAGACCTTTTTATAGATATTTCAGTAGGTACAACAAAACCCAATAAAGGACAATACTGAATTAGAAAAATATGGCTGCCTACTTCTTGAAAGAAGACCACACTACGTTCCATGGGTTATACGAGTGGGATTGTGGCTCATCCAATCATGTCATTGGCACTAAACTGCAATAGCAGGCACAATATGTAGTCATGTGTGGTACTGATTCAACAAGAAGCCAGCTATATGTCAAACTTCCACTAGGGGGCGAATATGAAGCTTCCACTAGGAGGCGCAGAGACTTAATTGAGATTGAACTTCTAAGTGCAGTAACACCAAAAGCCCACCAGAGGTCACTAGTACAACAGTAAGAGTTGTCAGCGAAGCCAAAGTCAAACCAGGAAGTCACGTCTGAACAGGGGAGTGAGCAAGCTGTAAACAGGTGGAAGCACGAGGGTCAGAAGTCAAGAGGTCACATCAAAATCCAAAATGGGAAGCAGAATTGTGGTCAGGAAAATGTTACCGAGGGCAGAGACAGGGAAGACAAGCAGTACAAGGGAGACGGAGGTCAGGGAGAGGTATGCTGGGAAGCGGTACAGATCAGGGCTAACTCACAAGAACAGTTGCGCACGCTACAGAGCAGGAACTATTACTGGTGGCGTTCCGGAGGTCTCCACACCATATTAAAAGTGGTGTGAGACCCAGAACGAGGCACCTCAGAACAGACCTGACTTAACTCCAGCAGAGCCAAGCTACAGTCACAACACTATATTCTTCTAATCCTATAAATATTCTCCAAATGTTCATGGGGGGTACAATAAAAACTTATACTTTTTACAAT
The DNA here is from genome assembly GCF_048569485.1 of Anomaloglossus baeobatrachus. Lineage (NCBI taxonomy): Eukaryota > Metazoa > Chordata > Amphibia > Anura > Aromobatidae > Anomaloglossus > Anomaloglossus baeobatrachus. The sequence goes on from NC_134356.1 coordinate 396,235,071, forward strand.
AGAGGGTTTATCTTCATTTTGATATACAATGGTCAACGATCAGCAGTGATAGTACAACCTGACAGGTTTGATGAATCCTTTATAATAAGGGTGGAGGGAAGGAGATGACTGAAGTTGGCCAAGAAGACCACTAAATCGAAGAAAGCCCTGATTTTCATTCCCGTCCAAAACTGGGTATCTTTTGGTGAAGGTAGTAAATTGCGTACAATATTCCTCAATCTGTGACTTTTTGGCTTATCTGATGGAATACAAGGCATTTATGCAGGACAGACCAAAGTGTTAATTTTAGACAGAAGTCATGTTCTTGCAGTTTTAACAATCGTGTTAGATAAAAAAAGGCATCGGACAAAGCTACCAACGACCTTTGGAACTTCATGGATTTTGTCACACGTTTCTTAACAAGGACAAACACCACTGAACTTATGGCTTTACAAATGAACGCATGTTAAGAGAAATTGTATGGCAGGTCACTGTTCACTGACCTGTTCAGGATTAGCTCTCAAAAGCCAGTAGACTATGTTTTACAATAGACAGTATCTTTTGCAATTTGGTACAGACTTAACAAGAAATGATTTTTTTTTCCAGTTCATAACTTTGTGTATTTTGCTTTTATAAAACCAACTATTTAACTCTCTCTAGAATAAAAACTGAAAAATAGCTAAACATTGGCCAAAAAAACCCATAACCCACAGAAAATATGATTATTGTACGGTATAGGCAACTCATACTCTTATTATAACATTGCAAACACTGGGATTGATACAATATCTACTAGATTAGATTGCTTTCCCAAGGTGTATAATAAAAGTATTATTTAATATATGAAGACTTTATGGCTTTATACTTCTACAGTTTATTTTAAAGATAAAATTTGATGTTATAAAGCCTTCAGTATGTAGTAAGGATGTAAAGTGTTAAAAATCCTTCTACCTAGTGCAGGGTCCGAAAGAGTATTCTCTGCCATAACATTAAAACCACTGGCAGATGGAGTGAATAATATTGTTTAGCACATTACAATGTCACTTGTCCCAAAAGGGGGTGGAATAACAAAAGGCAACAATCAAACAGTTCTTGATGATGGTGTATGAACACCATGAAAAATGGCAATAGTCAGGATGAGAGTGACTTCAACAAAGGAATTAACTAATGTAATGGAAATCGGGATCACCAAGATCAAAATGAACAAACAAGTGCAAAATAATCCATTTAAAATTACTTTACTGAATTTGTAAGCATAAAACCACCAGAAAACGCCATGTGTCTGGAGAAAATAAGGGCTATAATTTGGTACTGCAAGGTTAGGGACCAATAAAAAATGGGGTAATGGTATTAAGATCATTTTCACCAACTTAGATGATCCTAAGAGAACCCTAGACACATTCCTGCCTGACCAAGGAGGGTATGACATCCAAAGGTAAATGGGCACCCTCGTTCCTCGGCGACTGATCCTGGAATGCCCTATCTTCTCCCTAAGACTACAATAATGATACGAGTGTAGTATCTCGTACTGTAAGGAACGACGTGTCAACAATCAATTCCGTGACCCCAGCGATATTTCGTTAGCGATGTCGTTGTGTGTAACGGGGCCTTTACACCTAGAATAATGAAAATGGCAAAACAGTGATGGGTTGAGGCGTGATAATGATACACAATTAGAATACACGATTACTAAAAGTAGGTCTGTATATATAGCTATGAGATAATCTATGGGGACTTAGGTAATAAAAAATGATTAATGTGTGTGGTAGATGAATTACTTTATAAGGAGCTAGTAGGGTTTTGGTTTTTTTTTTAAAAGGCAATGAGAAGAAAAAATGCATTTGGGACACAAGCTTTGAGTGTCAGACTTTAAGATTAATGGCGCTATATTGTCAACAACAGCAGATAAAAGGGCCCCGGATGACATTGTTTCAAAGGAATTTCAAAAAGGGAAAAAAATGTATGTAAAGCCAGCAGGTTGCAGAGACATAATGATGCCACAATGTAAGGGCTATCAAAGACAAATGGAACACAAAAGGCAGCACACACTACTTTTCACCACTTTTAAATCTAGAAGACATTTCTGTGCAGATTTTAAGGCTGATGCCTGGAAATAAACAATATATTCATCGAACCTGACTAAAGGTTATATGTTTTCAAGACATTTTCTTATATAAAGCTTCCATATTTACTGGATATTTGTGCAATTGCTAATAGCTATAACAGTGACACCTACAGTTTCAAAATGGGTACTGCATGATACAAAATCTGTAAAAAGGAAATCTATTACGTTTTAAATTAGATCTATTTCCTAAAAAAGATATGACAGCACAGTAAGTATAATTTGTAATGGCTACTCAATGATGAAAGAGAGTATGAGCAAAGACACTGATATTGATATGAAAGGGTCTAAAGGCAGGGAAATAAAGGACTAAAAAAAATGCAAAATATAGAGAAATATAAAGGCAAAGTAAAAAAGAAGAAAATGACACCCTTGAAAATCAGCCAGGCACAGATGAATTCATTTGTTCGGCTGATAATGTGTATCAGCCTTGGCTATAATCCAGATGCACTCTGCTTTGTCCCTGTAGACAATAGACGCCAAGTTGTAAATGGCACACAAAACCTGGAATTCAGAACTGCCAGGAAGATAAAAGTTCTGTGATAGCCCAAGGAATACCCTCTGCAAAGGAAGGGGAACGAGAATGGGGGCCTGCAGGTTAATATGCGACTCACAGCTCTTCCTCACCTGGCTGCATGTTATATACAAATGGTTGGTAGATACGCAGATTATGTGCAAAGCTTGTGTCAAAGAATAAAGCAAGAAATAAACCTCCTAGTCTGAACACCTATCCCTCAGAGAAATGGACTAAGCTTTTGCTATTGTGATATATGCGAAATGTGGACATTTCAATTTAAATAGTTTCCAACTATGGTATGGCGGCCTTATATCCCAAATGTGTAACTAAAATACATGGTTAGACAGCAAAACCAGGGCACTAAGCGATGGGTGCTGTGGAAAGTGTAGTCACAGACACACCCATTTTCAGGGAAACTCCCCCTTCCACGCCCCCAATTTTAGATTATTAAAGGGGTTGTCTCATGTTCATAAATGGGTAATATTTCAACGTGTAGGTAAGAACTCTGGGATTTACCCCTTAGCAAAATGGAGGGATTTTTTAATTCTATCGTGTTGCCTAGGTTTCTGACCACCCTGCAGTCCCAATGTGGCGCCCCTGACCTGGTCAGGCACCACTGAGTACTGCACCCATGCTGGGGACAGTACAAACAGGTAATCCAGAAGGCTGACCGAGGTGTGACTACACAGGCGCATATGACTCGCCCACCCCAGGGCTATGGGACACCCGGTGCCGGGCCGGACTAGTCCGGTGGTAGTCAGTGGTGGCTGGGCCCGGCTCCGTGGCCCTGGTGGGTGTCAGTAGATTATGTGGCTTGCTTGTTAATTGTTGTGTTCGTGACGCCACCTGTGGTATGCGGCTATTAAGCCGCCGCTGCTGTGTGAGGCCTCCGGGATGATATTATGGCAGCAATGGTAGTACTGCTCCCCACAGGTGGAGCAATGCCCGGGGCACGGTTGGTGTTTGTGGAAGTCTATGGTGCTGCGTGACTAACACGGTGCAGGGCCGACCAGCAATGAAAGAAACAGGCACAAACAGTAGTCTCTTTACCTTCTCCTCTTTTACTCGGCAGAAACTTAGTCCAGGGAGACCGTCACAGATGGTACAGATGATCCGGCCGGCCTGGAAGTGCCTGGGGTGATCTTTGGCCAGTTGAGTATGAGGCCTACTCCTTAATCTTTCTCTGCTGTGTTAGGACACTGCACTTTGGGTTTGCAATTGCCCTCTTGCTGCTGGGACTTGTTGTTCGTCCCCTTTTCTGTGTGGTAGACTGCGCAGGCCCTCTCTGGTGCTTCTCTGCTGGAGTCTACACCGGGCCCTTGGGATGCAGCTGTACCTTCAGATTGCTTCTGGGACAGGGGGCTTACAGCTCTACTGCCCTCCGGATTCAGCTACCAGGGATGGATTTTATGCCCTGGCAACTACAGACTCCGATGTCCGAGTCCCTGCTGTGCCTCTCTGCTTCCCTTGCTTCACTGGGCCAAGCTATCCCAGCTCTAGGCCCCAGTTTACAAGGCAGCACTACTCTGCGTCTGCACTCTTTCACTCCTGTCTCCAGACTAACTACCACTTCCTCCTTCCAGCCAGACTTAAGGAATGCTCCCTGAAGTTCCAGGTTCAGAGCTCCCCCTGCTGGCCGGAGGGAGAACTGTGTTGAGTGTTAACTTACTGGCCAATAGATCTCCCAATTACCTCCAGGCTCAGCATTAACCCTTTTGGGAGGGCAATGCTGTTGTGGCGACCAGGTCCTGGGGCGCCACACTCCCCCTTAGTTAAATTCAGTACTCCCGGACTGTAGAAACAAACATGACATGTTAGAACATTTCATCCCATTATGGGAGGCGCAAATACTTTAACGTTACAACCTTAAACATTACTATAAGAGTCCAGTGTGGCTCCCTGCCGGGTGTCCATTACACTGCTCCATGGGGGACCCGCCGCGTTCAAACCCCCAACGTAGGCTCTGGGCGTGCGTCAGAGCATTGATGACCCCACTCTATGCACGCCGGACGGGTTTTTCTTCAGGGGTGTTGAGCACACTGGTGCTAACTATGAACAATTTAGGTGTTGGCCACCCATAGTCCAGTGGCCCAATTGTCCATTTTCGCAATCAAAGAAAAAGAAAACATTTTGTACACAACATGACAGACATTTTGCATAACTATTTACATTCTAATAAGTATTCTTTCCCTTATACAGTTGACTCCCTATACCTTAGAGGGGGTTGTCCCCGAGTGCTGCGCTGGGACCTACGTAGCTCTGGTGTTTGCCCCTGACTACGTGGTGCGTCTTCTATCTCAGCACTACAGGTGGGCCTAACCCCCATAGGTAAGCGTGATGGTTGCCTTTGTGATCTAAGAGTCGCCAAGGGTATGACAGGTTCACCACTGACAGGGGGTTGATCCTCCTGTTCCACTGCTGGCGTGTCATCTCGTGCTGGAGCGGACGATTCTTTAGGTGGATCCGGAACCTTTTCCGTTTCTGGCTCGACCAACTGCGGAAACGTCAAAACTGGTACCACTATGGCATTGTTTATTCGGGTCCAAGTTTTGGGGAACTTTCCAAGGATGGTTTGAATCATCTCCCCTTCTTTCTCTTGACTTTGGGGACTTCCTTGTACTCCTTCCATTTCTCTTTGGATTCTGCACCGTTCAGGGCACGCTTTCAGGCGGTCTCGGGAAATTGCTTGATAGGTCTTGCCTTCATCTTTGCTTATGAGGCATACCTTACTATTGTCAAAGTTGGAGGGGATAATGGTGTAGGGCTCGCTTTCCCACTGATCATCCAATTTATGCGCCTTCCGCTTCTTCTTGAGGACTTGTTCTCCAGGTGCTAAGGGAGTTGCTGGGGCTGTTTGATTGTAATGCTGTTCTTGTCTCGTTCTTGCTTGAGACAGGCTCCTCTCTACGCACTCCTGGACCTTACGGTACCGCTGCTGCCGTTCTGTATCCCAATCCTCTATTTCTTGAACCGCCTCAGGCGACACAGTCCCCATCTCAAAGTCTACAGGCAACTTGCCTGGTCTGGCTCGCATCAGGTAAGCGGGGCTGCAGTTGGTCGAATTCACTGGGATGTGGTTGTACAGGTCTACCAGATCTGGCAACTTTTCTGGCCATTGGTTCCTTTCCTCCAGCGGTAGGGTCTTCAGCATATCAATAACCACATGGTTCATTTTCTCGCACAGTCCATTGGTTTGGGGGTGGTACGGTGTGGTTCGGATTTTCTTACAACCGTACATGTTACAGAACTCTTGGAACACTTCAGCCTCGAATGCAGGACCCTGATCAGTCAGTACCCTTTCCGGATAGCCGTGAGGTCGGCAAAAGGATGCCTGGAACGCTCTAGCTGCTGTCCTGGCTGTCTGGTCCTTCACAGGCACTACTACCAGGAAACGAGAGTAATGGTCCACAATGGTGAGGGCGTACACATAGCCTGACCGGCTTGGTGTTAACTTCACGTGGTCCAGGGCCACCAACTCCAGGGGCTGCTTTGTGACAATTGGCTGCAAGGGAGACCTTTGGCTGGCATCGTCTTTCCGCCTCAGGTTACACGGGCCACAGTCTCGGCACCACTTCTCGATCATCTTTCTCATGTGCACCCAATAGAACCGATCACGGAGTAGGGCCTCCAACTTCTTCCACCCGAAGTGTCCTGCGTTATCATGATACGCTGCTAGGACCATTGGAGCATCTCTCTGCGGAACCACTATCTGCCAGACAAGTTCATTTGTTCGATAGTTGACATATCTCTTGCAGAGCTTGCCTTGGTAGGTGAACAGTCGTCCCCTCTCCTTCCACAGCTGCTGGGCTTCCTCTGGAGCGTCTGGGCCAAGATGGGTCTCAGCTTGCGCTAGCTTCTCTTTGACCAATCGCACGGCCGGGTCACCGTTCTGTGTTTCTTCCCAATTATGGTGGAGTAAGGGGTTGACCGAGACCCCGTGCTGGCTTGAGCGCTTCACTCCCACAGCATGCTCACACTGGGACACACCTTGGTGATGGAAAGCCGGTAACTCTATCTCTTCGAGTTCATCCATGTCTTCTCCAGACTCGGGCAAGTGAGGCATTCTGGACAGCGCATCAGCATTGTTATTCTTCTTGCCAGCCCGATACTTGATGGTAAAGTCAAAGTTAGACAGCCGGGCCATCCATCGCTGTTCCATCGCACCTAACTTGGCTGTTGCCAGGTGTGTCAACGGATTGTTGTCCGTGAAGATGGTGAACTTGGCCGATGCCAGATAGTGCTTGAAGCGTTCAGTCACTGCCCAAACAATAGCGAGGAACTCCAGCTTGAAGGAACTGTAGTTTTCTGGATTCCTTTCTGTGGGCCGAAGCTTCCTACTGGCGTACGCTATCACCCTCTCTCTGCCTCCCTGTACCTGGGACAGAACTGCTCCCAGTCCCACGTTGCTGGCGTCTGTATACAGTACAAACGGTTGGCTGTAGTCAGGGTAGGCCAGAATTTCTTCTCCCGTGAGAGCCCCTTTCAGCCGGACAAAGGATGTTTCCAGTTGGCTGCTCCATTCAAATGGAGGGCTCTGCTTCTTAGCCTGCTTTGGCTGGCCCACCAGGAGATCTTGAAGGGGCGCTGCTATCTTGGTGAAACCATCAATGAACCTTCGGTAGTAGCCCACCAGTCCAAGGAACTGCCGCACCTCCTTCACTGTGGTGGGTCTTGGCCAGTCCTTGATTACAGTGACTTTCTCCGGATCAGGTGCCACACCTTCTGCGCTGACCACATGACCCAGGTACTGTACCTTTGGCTTCAAGAGGTGACATTTGGACGGCTTGATCTTCAGGCCATATTTCGACAAGGATTCAAACACTTCTGCTAAGTGCTTCAGGTGGTCCTCATAAGTCTTGGAGTAGACTATTACGTCATCCAGGTACAACAGCACGGTTTCAAAGTTGTGGTGGCCCAAGCAGCACTCCATCAACCTTTGGAATGTCCCTGGGGCGTTGCAGAGCCCGAATGGCATACAATTGAACTCACAGAGGCCCATTGGTGTCGTGAATGCAGTCTTCTCCTTGTCCGCCTCTGCCACGGGAACCTGCCAATACCCACTGGTGAGATCCAAGGTGGAGAAATAGTTAGCTGACTTTAAGGCTGTTAGTGACTCCTCTATTCTGGGCAGTGGATAAGCATCTTTATGTGTAATGCGGTTAATTTGCCTGTAATCTACACACATTCTCATTGTACCATCTTTTTTCTTTACGAGCACTAGTGGAGCTGCCCAGGGGCTACAACTATCTCTGATAACCCCAGCCTCCTTCATTTCCCGTAACATTTCCTTGGCACACTGATACTGTGCGGGGGGTACAGGGCGGTATCTCTCTTTAATGGGATGATGATCACCCGTGGGGATTTGATGTTTAACCCCTTTCACCTGCCCAAAATCTAGGGGGTGTTTGCTGAAGACCCGCTCGTACTCCTGTACCACCCGGTAAACCCCATGCTTTTGGTGCGAGGGGGTGGAGTCGGTGCCTACATGTAATTTTTGGCACCAGTCTTCCGGCTGCCCCTTGGAGCCATTGTCTTCTGCCTGGTCGGACGGGATCAAGGGTTCCACTGCTTTAATGGTATTGTTACTGACAGTGTACAGTTTTGCTACAGTGGCGTACCGGGGCAATTTGGCCTCCTCCTCCCCACAATTCAGGACACGGACGGGCACTCTCCCCTTGCGGACGTCCGCTACCCCTCTGGCTATCAGGACTCCAGGCCTACTGTCTGAATACACTGGTTCTACCAAGGCATGGTAATCCTGACCCTTGAGGCCTATTGCTGCCCGACACCATATCAACATTTCACTTCTTGGGGGTATTACAATGGGGAGGGGGTCACTTACCCTCACACTGCCAATTTCTCCTCCGGCTAGCTCTACTTGCTGCCTCCTCATCAGGGCTCTGATCTCCCTCTGTAGGACACGCTGCTGCCCGGAGCTGGCAGTTTCAGACGCCTGTTGCAACAAAATTATCACTTCGGCAATACAATTTTCTATCACATTTGTACCAAGGGTTAGCAGTGGGTCAGATTCTTTGCGATCTATATCTACAATTATCATCCCCTGACATGGCAATTCCACCCGCCCCACTTTAATGGTTACTTCTTTGTACCCAATTTGAGGTAAGGGCTGACCATTACTGGCCACAATCGTTAAATCATCATCTGGGCCATGGTCAATGTCTGAATCAGCCCAATATCTTTTGTACAGTTTGTGGGGGATGGTTGTTACCTGGGACCCCGTATCCAGGAGGGCATTCAAAGGGATCCCATCCAGCACAATGGGAAGGACCGGGCGTCCTCCCACATACTTGCTGCGGCTGGGGTTTGAGCCGGGCTTCCTCACACCTGGGGGTTGGCTCCTGGCCCCAGGCTCGGCCCGTTTAAAGGACAGCGTCGTGCAATGTGGCCCGCCTGGTTGCAGTGGCGGCAGATCGGTTGTCCTGTTGAATCATACCGGTCTGTGTCTCTGCCTCGGGTCGGCGGAATCCTCCTCTGTCGCATCCATGGGACGTCTTCTGGGCTGGAGGCCAACTCGATTTTTGCAGGCGAGGGGGTCATTTGTAGAGACTGCACGGTCTTGGCAAGGGCAGCCACAGTCTTGGTCAGCTCCTGGAACTGCTGTCTGAGCTCTGCAGTGGGATCCTTATCCAGGGACTGCGCCTCAGCCCCTGCAGTGGCTCGTGTTGCAGACACCACCCCGGGGTACGTGATAGCAAGAGGCCGGAGGGGTACTGGGTCATTCGGTGTAGATTCTCTCAGTACCCTGATGGCCTGGTCCTTAAACTTGGCAAAGTCCAGAGCAGGGTTCTGCAGGACCAGGATACGCAGCTGGGTCCTGTGGGCATCTGACAGGAGCCCCTCTATGAACTGCTCAGTTAGGAGTTTGTCTTCTTCACGTACACTCTCTGGGTCCACCTGTTTAACTGCTTTCAGGGCCTCCTGCAAGTTTAAGGCATAGTCCCTTATGCTGTCCGTGGCCCGTTGCTTGCACCCAAAGAATCTCATCTTTATCTCTGCTGCGGTGCGGGTGTCAAAAGTACTCTTTAGCTTGGCCAGTATCTGGGTTACTGTCCCTTTATCTGTATCAGGCCAGGACTTCGCTTCACGCTGGGCTGCGCCGGCTAGCTGTCCCATTACTATGCCCACCTTCTGGCTCTCAGTCAGAGGATACACCCGGAACAAGCTGTGCAGGCTTTCTCTGAAGTCACTCAAGGTATGGGACTCCCCGGAGTACTGCGGCAGCCATTCTGCTCCTGGTATGTACGGCATGGTGATCGGCATTACCGGCGCTACAGTGGGGGCTGGGGCGACGGCGACTGGGACTACTTCGGCCGGTGCTGCGGCGCCCTGGGCGATGGCAGCCACCTGCTCTCCCTCGGAGTCGGACATCTTCCTCCCCCTTAGTGAACCTTACCAGGCTCCGTTCACTTTTCAAATTTTCTTCCGGGTCGCGTGGGGTTAACAGCGCTCTGCTCTGATGGCGCGCTCCCTTCGCGCTCTTTGTCGGGCACGCCCCCCTTCTTCCTGCGCTCGGCGCGGCTAATGGCGGCGGCAATTTACAACCAGTACACAGTCTTTTACACAGTTCTTCAGGCGCACAGTACCCGGTGTGACCGGGCACGAAATCCTGTTCGTGACGCCAAAAGTTGACTCGCCCACCCCAGGGCTATGGGACACCCGGTGCCGGGCCGGACTAGTCCGGTGGTAGTCAGTGGTGGCTGGGCCCGGCTCCGTGGCCCTGGTGGGTGTCAGTAGATTATGTGGCTTGCTTGTTAATTGTTGTGTTCGTGACGCCACCTGTGGTATGCGGCTATTAATCCGCCGCTGCTGTGTGAGGCCTCCGGGATGATATTATGGCAGCAATGGTAGTACTGCTCCCCACAGGTGGAGCAATGCCCGGGGCACGGTTGGTGTTTGTGGAAGTCTATGGTGCTGCGTGACTAACACGGTGCAGGGCCGACCAGCAATGAAAGAAACAGGCACAAACAGTAGTCTCTTTACCTTCTCCTCTTTTACTCGGCAGAAACTTAGTCCAGGGAGACCGTCACAGATGGTACAGATGATCCGGCCGGCCTGGAAGTGCCTGGGGTGATCTTTGGCCAGTTGAGTATGAGGCCTACTCCTTAATCTTTCTCTGCTGTGTTAGGACACTGCACTTTGGGTTTGCAATTGCCCTCTTGCTGCTGGGACTTGTTGTTCGTCCCCTTTTCTGTGTGGTAGACTGCGCAGGCCCTCTCTGGTGCTTCTCTGCTGGAGTCTACACCGGGCCCTTGGGATGCAGCTGTACCTTCAGATTGCTTCTGGGACAGGGGGCTTACAGCTCTCCTGCCCTCCGGATTCAGCTACCAGGGATGGATTTTATGCCCTGGCAACTACAGACTCCGATGTCCGAGTCCCTGCTGTGCCTCTCTGCTTCCCTTGCTTCACTGGGCCAAGCTATCCCAGCTCTAGGCCCCAGTTTACAAGGCAGCACTACTCTGCGTCTGCACTCTTTCACTCCTGTCTCCAGACTAACTACCACTTCCTCCTTCCAGCCAGACTTAAGGAATGCTCCCTGAAGTTCCAGGTTCAGAGCTCCCCCTGCTGGCCGGAGGGAGAACTGTGTTGAGTGTTAACTTACTGGCCAATAGATCTCCCAATTACCTCCAGGCTCAGCATTAACCCTTTTGGGAGGGCAATGCTGTTGTGGCGACCAGGTCCTGGGGCGCCACACATAGTGATCAGGTCTCACACATGTACCTTTGGGAGGACCCCTGGGGATCCCAGGAGGGGGCAAAGCATTCACCTCCACTTGAGGAGTGGAGGGGGCGAAGCCTCCATCTCCACTCAAGGGGTGTGGTAGAGGGCCTGGTTGCTAGGTGGCGTAGGCAGGCACAAGGGGAAAAGAGAAGGAGGAGTAAACAGTCTGAAGCAGAGTGTGGAGGAGTGAGGAGCATGGAAGTGGAGCTCAGACAGGAGCAGCAGTGCAGGTCCCACGAGTGAGCCAGTTTAGTGCAGCAGTCCAGGAAGAGCAGAAGCAGACCCTGGAGCTGTTGCAGTCTAACAGCGTCCGCGCAGTGACTACCGACGGGGGAGAACGGTCACCTGGTAGTGCTGCCCGAACACCACACACAGCTGGAGAGAGAGCAGTGTAGTGGAAAGTAAGGAGACTGTCAGGGAGTACCAGGCCCAAACGGGCGGCAGATCCCGGTGCGGGGATAGATCCACCTTTCCTTGCTAAACCTGCCGGTGTGGGGCCCTTAAAGCCCACACCACAACACCACAAAAGCCGCAGCCACGTAGCCACAGTTAGGGCCCATAGTTCACAGGAGGCAAGCAGCTGGAGTGATCTGGTCCAGGCGACAAGCAAACGGCAAACAAACGAGGGGAGCAGTTACTTCCCTGGGTGACCCCCATAGGGACTAAAAGTCGGGGTTACCACAAACCACAGAAGGGCTAAGGAAGGCGAGTCGGTAGCCACCCTCATCAGTCAGCCTGAAGGATACCTGGTTCCAGCCTGGTTCATCCCAGCTACGCCCGGGTTACTCACCCTGCCATCAACTGTGAGTAAAACCCCTGAAAGACATTCTGATTGTGTGGAGTTATTCTGCGCCTTGTGGTTCTACACACCTACACAGGGCCCTGGGGCTTGCCTCACTCTCAGGAGGCTATTACAACTGGCTGCACCCACCATCAGCCCCAGGCATCCCTTAATCTGCAGTGGCGGTCCCCACTGACCGCAATTCTGAGAGTGGCGTCACGACAATCCTAAAAGAAGATCTCCTACCTGTGACAAGATCCAGCTGCGTGGAGTCCCTGAAGGTAATGCACCGACACAACACTGGAGGGGCTTCACATCTGGCGTCACGAACAGGATAAGGACTAGACCTGTCCAGACAGGTGACCATGTGCCTGGGCGGTCCGCTTGGAAAATTGGAAGCGCCGCCATATTGCCACCATGAAAAACGCGCTGAAAAACAACAGCAGCCCGCGCTGGAAGAAGTTACCGCCCACGAAGAGGTGTGGCTACCCAGAGATCCCCTGCAGAGTCCTGACCTCGCAAGTGAAGAGAGCGGAGGCGTTCAGAGACGTCGGGACAGAAAGGGAGCCAGAAGCCTGCTGCTGGAAGAGGCAGAGCAGAAACTGAAGAGCCTGCTACTGGAGGCAGCGACGAGTCCGCTGCTGGGAAATCGTGCAGAAGAAGGCGCAGAGGAAATGGCGTCTGAACGCAGAGACCCAGAGCCAGGCTCCGCTGCCTGGTGGTATCGGGAGCTTGCCCAGTTCTGCGACCGACTGGAGACCCGGGTCGTAGAGCAGATCAGAGAGGAACGCGCGGAGCTTCTGGAGATGGCTGCAGCGGTTCAGGCCTATGAGGGGAGAGCCACGCGACGAGTGCCAGACCGAGCGGCGACGACTCAGACCCCGATGGTGCCACCGATGGGTGAGTCCAGTGTTGCCCCTGCCAGCGCGAGTGCCCCGACCCCTGCTGCCACGCCTGCGGTCCCTGAAGAGGCGCCCGGCGCGGCGACGCTGGACCAGGCCGCAGCAGCGATGCCCTGCCCGGCCCGCCAAGCCCAGGCCGCCGCAGCGATGCCTTGCCCGGCCCGCAAAGATCCGGCTGCCACCGCGACCCTCATCCATGCCGCAGGCGTGACGCTGACCCAGGCCGCCGCCTTGCTAGGCCCGGCCCGCCAAGACCCCACCGCAGCAGCGACGCTCATCCACGCCGCAGGCGAGGTGCTGAACCAGGCCGCAGCCACGCCAGGTGCGGCCCGCCAAGCCCCGATCGCTGCAGCGACGCCCAGCCCAGCCTGCACAGATCCCATCGCAGCTGCGACGCCAATTCAGGCCGCCGCAGCGATGCCCTGCCCGGCCCGCCAAGAACCGGCCACAGTAGCGATGCCCGCTAAGACTGCGACAGCGACGCTGATCCAGGCCGCCGCCATGCAGGGCGCGGCCCGCCAAGACCAGGCCGCCGCCATGTCGGGCGCGGCCCGCCAAGACCAGGCCGCCGCCATGTCGGGCGCGGCCCGCCAAGACCAGGCCGCCGCCATGCAGGGCGCGGGCCGCCAAGACCAGGCCGCCGCCATGTCAGGCGCGGCCCGCCAAGACAAGAATGTACCTCTGTTTACCCCGGCCTGCAAGGCCAGAGCAGACACCGCTCCCCAGTCTAAGGAAGTCCCTGCTAGGAGGTCCCTGATAGGAGAGGACCCCGAATACTGGAAGCTGAAGGCTGACCTAGAGGCCCAGTTCCCACAGGAGATGGTGGATCGGTATCTGCTCCCTCCGCACACCCCCAGGAGGATTCCGGCAATATCCACGTCAAAGAGTCCCCCGCCCGGGCCTGCTGATGACCACCCATCCCCGGCGCTGCCACAACAGGAGTGCTCCGAAGAACTAAGGGGGAGAGGAGGCCAGGAAGCTGAGGAGCTGACTCCGGAGCCATCAGCAGTGGATCCATGCCCCGCGCCAGAGATGCTGCCGTATTCCCGCTGGGATGAAGAGGAAGATTTGTCCAGAAACCTCACCTGGGAGCCTGCAGGCAGTGAAGTAACAGCCCAGCAGAATCCAGCCCGTAGGACACGGCGCCGTAGCAGAACCAAGCTTTCCCCTGCACCGCAGTCTCCAGAGCAGAAAAACGAAGTCATGGCCAGAGACTTGGAAGAGAAACGGTTCCTGAGAAGGGCCAAATCTCAGGTTAGAGGTCCACTTTGTCGTGGTGTAGTAGAAGACTTCAGCTTGAAATCAGGATATGGCTTCATAGCAGCTCCTGGTATGAAGGAAGGCATCTTTGTTAATAGAAGAGACGTTAGAGCCCATTTGCCCAGAGGACATCCAGGAAGGAATCTACGGACAGGAGATTCAGTGGAATTCACCATGCACCAAGGAGAAAGAGGATGGTATGCATTGGATGTTACACCATGTCCCAGAAATCCCTACAGTGAACCTGCTGTCTCAACAGAAAAAGAAACAGATACAGAACAAGAAACAGATGTAGAAGAAGAAGGAAAAGACAGAGATGGAGAAAGCAACAGGTGCCGCAGCCCTACAGGCCCAAGCCCTGGTAAGGATGAATCTGCATAAAGTAAAGAAAGAAGTACAGAAGTTACCAGTTTGACAAGTTTTGAAAAGTTTTGCAACGTTAATGTTCAAGAAATGTGCCCACATGAACTAATGTGAGAAACCCATGAACCTTAAGGCTATGAACTGGCTATAGCCACAAACTCTCGCAGTGTACATAGTTACCCCAGAGGTACCACCACCAGAGCCAGCCTGTTTAGGGGCTTGGCTCGCCTGCAACCAGGGAGCACGTCCGTTTATGGGGCCTTGGCTCGCCTGCAACCAGGGAGCATGCCTGTTTATGGGGCCTGGCTCTCCACCACAAAGAGGGTACCTGGTCAGCACCAACTGCGGAGGCCGCCTCTACATCCTGCCAGAAGAGGCTGAAGGCGCGGCTCCACCAGGCCAGGTATACCCTGAAACCACCAGACCATGAAAGCCGCCTCTACATCCTGCCAGAAGTGGCTGAAGGCGCGGCCAACGGGAGAGGCAGATTGGAGGAAAGGTCTGGGGAAATGGATGGCCCAGACCTGGTTACCAAAAGAAACCGGTGACCTGCCTCCTGAGAGGGTTTTGGGTGGGTTAACGGACTTGTGGGTGGAGGGTGGTGATGTATGGTACCAGGTGGTTTTAAAATGTTTTACCATGTTTTAATGTTTTACGCATTTTAAAATGTTGTCTTGCAGCCCGAGGACGTGCTGGTGATAACTAAGGGGGAATGTGGCGCCCCTGACCTGGTCAGGCACCACTGAGTACTGCACCCATGCTGGGGACAGTACAAACAGGTAATCCAGAAGGCTGACCGAGGTGTGACTACACAGGCGCATAGTGATCAGGTCTCACACATGTACCTTTGGGAGGACCCCTGGGGATCCCAGGAGGGGGCAAAGCATTCACCTCCACTTGAGGAGTGGAGGGGGCGAAGCCTCCATCTCCACTCAAGGGGTGTGGTAGAGGGCCTGGTTGCTAGGTGGCGTAGGCAGGCACAAGGGGAAAAGAGAAGGAGGAGTAAACAGTCTGAAGCAGAGTGTGGAGGAGTGAGGAGCATGGAAGTGGAGCTCAGACAGGAGCAGCAGTGCAGGTCCCACGAGTGAGCCAGTTTAGTGCAGCAGTCCAGGAAGAGCAGAAGCAGACCCTGGAGCTGTTGCAGTCTAACAGCGTCCGCGCAGTGACTACCGACGGGGGAGAACGGTCACCTGGTAGTGCTGCCCGAACACCACACACAGCTGGAGAGAGAGCAGTGTAGTGGAAAGTAAGGAGACTGTCAGGGAGTACCAGGCCCAAACGGGCGGCAGATCCCGGTGTGGGGATAGATCCACCTTTCCTTGCTAAACCTGCCGGTGTGGGGCCCTTAAAGCCCACACCACAACACCACAAAAGCCGCAGCCACGTAGCCACAGTTAGGGCCCATAGTTCACAGGAGGCAAGCAGCTGGAGTGATCTGGTCCAGGCGACAAGCAAACGGCAAACAAACGAGGGGAGCAGTTACTTCCCTGGGTGACCCCCATAGGGACTAAAAGTCGGGGTTACCACAAACCACAGAAGGGCTAAGGAAGGCGAGTCGGTAGCCACCCTCATCAGTCAGCCTGAAGGATACCTGGTTCCAGCCTGGTTCATCCCAGCTACGCCCGGGTTACTCACCCTGCCATCAACTGTGAGTAAAACCCCTGAAAGACATTCTGATTGTGTGGAGTTATTCTGCGCCTTGTGGTTCTACACACCTACACAGGGCCCTGGGGCTTGCCTCACTCTCAGGAGGCTATTACAACTGGCTGCACCCACCATCAGCCCCAGGCATCCCTTAATCCGCAGTGGCGGTCCCCACTGACCGCAATTCTGAGAGTGGCGTCACGACAATCCTAAAAGAAGATCTCCTACCTGTGACAAGATCCAGCTGCGTGGAGTCCCTGAAGGTAATGCACCGACACAACACTGGAGGGGCTTCACACCAACCTAAGCAGTCGCTATGCTTTACATCATGCTCTCGCTGCTCTGAAGCTGAGCTGATGGCTGGATATAGCTAGCCTCCGTGCCCCTAGGCTTCTGCTATGCTACAGAGACAAAGCTATCTCTACTAGTAGTCTGGAGCAGAGTACAGTTTGGATGAGTGGTGTGACCATGCTGAGGTTTCTGAAATGACAATTATCAAGAGCACACTACCCCAGTGAAAGGGGAAAGCTGAGGGCCAGAAGCAGTATACTGCTAAAGATACGTGAGAAAATCCCTCTAAGGCCAGAGTCTTACTTGCAAGTGAGTCATGCGAGTCTTGCATAGCGTCACTCAGCCCAGCCTGCCGTTCGTCGGACAGGAGTTGTCTGCTGCATTGAAATACATGCAGCTGACCCGCTCCTGTCCAGAGAGTGTGTGGCCGTGCCGGACGGTGCGATGCGAGATACCCTCCACCTCTTAAAGTACAGGGCTGCATCTAATGATTGAGCACAATGGCATCAAACAGAAAAAGCCATCAAAAACACTACCTTTTGGGAGGTTTCTGCAGTGACAAATAGACTTTCAGAAATTAGGCAGGTCTCCACATTTTCTAAGAGCCACCAGCACATTTTGGGAAAGTTAACAAATATGTGCATAACAAAGTCAGGAATATAGCACCTCATAATATATGTGCCGCCCCGTGCTTGGCAGCAGCCGAGCTGCTCGGCAGCAGCCGAGCCGCTCTGATCCGGACCTTCAGTGGGTGGCTCGAGGGTCTCCGGGCCCGGGGGCCCTGCGGTCACGTCGATCAAAAGGGGTTTGGTGGTTTGGGGACGTAAGTGTACGGCCGGAGCCATGTTTGAGTTCGTGACCCCAACCACGGGATGTGGTGAAGGTGGACATCACCGCTGCAGTTACGGGGCACTCGGGGGAGATGTTATGCAGCAAGTTGTTAACCCCTCCGTGGGCAGGGATGGTGGCCCCGGGACCCGTTGGGGAGTGTTTGGGCGGTGCAGGGAGATGGGCGGACGGAGGGCACTGATGTACTCACTATTAGTAAACACACACAAGTCTCTGGTAATCCAAGGTGATGGTGGTCGGTGCCTGCAGCCGGTTGCAGTCTGGTTCCCCCACCCGGTTGGTGGTCTCTGTCTTTCTCCTGCACCTTTTTGTGATGGTGGACTACCTGCGCTTGCAACTTCAGGAGTCCGCTCCTGGCCTGAGGTAGCCTGAGGAGCCGTTTTGCTCGCAGGCGCTGGCCCGTTGGATCTCTGAGCCGTGATGGTGGCGTTCTATCCCCCTCATTGGGCTGTTGCCTTCTTTCGGGACTTTGGGTGGGACAGGACCTTTAGTCCTGGCCGCAATCAGTGAATTAGTTAGTCCCCAGTAGCTTCTGGACCTAGCTTCAGGGTCTGAGTACCCCCCTTTGTGCTCCGGTTTCCGAGCCGTTTCCCCGGGTCGGTACCGGCGGGCCACTACCCTGTCCCGGTCATCCACAGTTCCACTGAGCCGTCTTCCCGGCTCCTGCAGACAGAGGCCTCTGTCTGCCTTCTATCCAGCAGTGCCAGGGCTCCTACCCTGGCACTGGTTCACTTTGGGTTCTCGCCTCTGCTGGAGCTGCACACAGCCCCAGCACACACACCTCTCCACTTAACCTCTAGCACTCTACACTAGAACTGTACTCAACTTTCCCACCCCAGGCTGTTTGAGACTCCTCGGTGGGCGTCTTCCAACCACCTGGTTCCGCCCCCTGGTTTGTCCATCAAGCATGAGGGAGGTGACTAGAGTGTTATGTGTTTGGCTGCTGTCACCTGTGAGGGAATGGTGTAATGCGGAGCCCTATCTGTGACTACCTGGCCCGGCCAGGGTGTCCCATATACACCTCAACTTTTGGAGAACCTCATAATAAACAACTCAGTCGCTGCTGCAGAACATCATAATATACACTTCAGCTGCTGCAGGACCTCATATTACACACCTCAGCTGCTACAGAACGTCATAATACAAACATCAGCTGCTGTGAGTACATTCTAATACACACCTCAGTTGTTGGAGAACCACATAAAACACCTCAGCTGCTGCAGAACATTATAATACAAACCTAAGCTGCTGCATGCTCATAATACACCTCAACTTCTGCAGAACCTCATAATACACCTTATCTGCTGCAGAACATTATAATATAAATTAAGCTGCAGTCAGAGCTTATAATACACCTCAGCTGCTGCAGAGCCTCATAATATTCTGTAGCTAAGTTAATACAAAATGTGACTGAATGAATGTTCGCTTATATTCTCCTGTCCATCAGTGCACTTTGTACAGTTTACTTCATTTCTACCAATCACTTTTGGGCAGAGCACTGAATAGACTTTCAAATTCACCAATGTTACAAACCAGATCTTTTCTTCTGCAGGTAATACCTCCAAAATTGTGTGCTGTGCTGGTGAGGGCTTAATATGACTGCACACAATGACTGCCAGAAAGAACTGTCATCATCACAGGCCCATCTGCACTTTAAGGCTGGGGCCACACGGGGATTACTATGATCCCCCCGCATGACACTCGGCTCACGCTGGCAGTACAGCAGAACCGAGTGTCATGCTAGTGTCCCTGCGACTTAGGTCCATTCGTGCAAGTGGACCTCAGCTGCAGGGGGCGGGCCGGCACTGAGGAGGGGTGGGCCGGTGCTGTGGAGGGGTGGGCCGGCACGGAGGAGGAGAGGGAGGGATTTATCTCCCTCTCTCCTCCGTTGCTGGTCATTGCCATTCTTGCCCTGCACTCGCGGTACACTGGTGTACCGCGAGTGCAGTGCGATTTTTCTCTCGCCCCATTGACTTGAATGGGTGCGAGGGAAACAAGACTCACATTACAATCGTAGCATGCTGCGATTGTTTTCTCGGTCCGATTAGGGCTGAGAAAATAATTGCTCATGTGTGCTGACACACAGGCTAATATTGGTCTGAGTATAATGCGATTTTTTTTATCGCACTCCACTCACACCGTTTTTCTTGCCATGTGTCTTAGGCCTTACCCATGGAGACTGCATAGATAATGGAGTGTTAGTGTTATCAATGCAGTCTGTACTTTATGTGTTCAATTGGCCTTGGACCCAGGAGTGCGGTGCAGGTGCCACTCCCCGCTTTCTCTGCTGCAGCCTAAGAGGCTGACAGGAGATTTATCAGGAGAAGAAGGAAAGGAGAGAAGTTGGGGGCAGCCATATCATTGGTGCGACTTGTGCAGCCGCACAAGGGCTCTAGTGGTAAGCGAGCCAATTTCTACCTCCAAAGCAGGTGGAATAGTGCATTTTGATGAGCTCTTGGACTGCAAAGGGTCCATATATTGTTTTTGCACAGGGGCCTTTTTCTGCCTGTGTCCACCAGTGGGGGATGTCACTGTTCCTCCCATGCTTTAAGCTATGGTGGGGCGTGTTCTTTGTCTAGTATATTGCTGCCTGTTTCTGATTGGTCAGTATCATACTATGAGAAAAAGTGTACGCCTACAAGGAAAACTGATAACACCCACTTAGATGTAACAAAAATTAACTCACTAGGTGATAAATACTTTGTTTGCTAATGTCTTCACATCGGGGAGCCAAAATGAAAAAATAAAAACATTTTATTTTGCTCCGCAGCCACTATTACATTGTGTGTCCAGTTCAACATGAAACATTTGATGATAAATCCTGTTTAAAGTAAAGCCCTTTCCAATATATAATGTAATAAGGCAAAATTGAATTTACTTCACTAATGTGTGTAATTCAATCTGTTGACAGATTGTGTAATAAATACACTTAATAAGAAGAGACATGTATAAAGAAACCTATATAAGATGAGCCACACTCAATACTCAGTAGTCAGCATCTTGACCCTATAGAATATGATGCTAGCATACAAAGCCAGTTATTTTCTGAACATATTGCATTAGATGGTTGTATACAGAATAACCGCTCAGAGCTCAACGAAAGAAAAAAATCAACATCCATCAAATGCTGAATCATCTTCACCTTATCAATTTACTGTGACAAAGACTGATTGCGGGGAAACACAACAGAGTAGCTTGTAAAAAGATCCAGGCATCTGATGATCCTCAAATGGCGATCTCGTCAGCAATCTATTAAGTGTTATCCTAATAGTAGTATGTATGTTCTGTATCTACTGTGCAAAAAGACTCATTCATCTATCTGGTTTAAGCAAACAGAATAGCAAATAAATGATCCCATTGTACTTGGCAGCACGATGGGGTGTCCCTTTCAAAGGGTGTAAACAGGATATGAATTGACGTTTCCTTTACTTACTATTGTATCACCCAGGATAAGAAGTAAAAAAAGTGAAATTCAATAAGAAGTTATAATTTAGTATTTTCATTAGTAATGGAGGAGAGGGCTCGGCACTGCTCGGTACTCGATCGAGCATGAGGGGCTCAAGTCTGCTCAGTGCTCGGCCGAGAATAGCGGGTGCTCGGATCTGTCGTTTGTGAAATATCGAACACAAAGCGCTTCGGAGAATGATGGGAGCCAGCACCCCAGTAAGAACCACTTGCAGTCTCTGAATGGCTCTCACTGGGGGTAAAAGCAATGTTTTCAGATGTAGTCCAAAAAAAACCCCTGCCTTCCCCATCCACCAGAAATGTTCTCTTTATGGCTGGCTGTATGTGGGTGGAGAGCCGAACTACCCAATAAGTGACTTTCAAACCACTCATTACTCAAGTTGAGCCCATCCAACCTGCTTGACTCGAATAAAGAGCACTCAAGCATCTAATGCTCACTCATCGTTATGAATGCAAGGATTGACCACAGTAGTGCTCGCCCATTACTAATCTTCATAGCTAAGCTTGTCTATGCCATTGTTAAGGCCTCATTCAGACATTTATTTTTTGTGTACAGGAAAAAATATTTTTCATTAGTGTGCTGGATCCAATTTTTATCAATTTTTGGTCAGTGTCCATTTTTACCATCAGTATGATGTGTAAAACACCAGTAAGAAACGGACAGCACTCAGATGACAATCAGATGTTATTCGAGCGCTATCTTTTTTGTGACAGACCCATTCACTTCAATGAAGAAATTTGATCAGCAAATTGGATCAAAAAAAGACATTTCTATTTTTTTGCAACAAAATTGGTCTGCAAAAAAATAGTCATCTTAAAATGTGTATTAACTGTGAAAAATGGATATCTGAATGATAGGTTGGAACATGCATATTATGGGGACGTGTAAAGAAAAATAATGCTTTTTTTGCTGCAATTTTATACATTTTTGGGAAAAACACAGTTTTTTTCTACAATTTTAGAAAACTATGGTAAAAAAACATTTCCACAATGTGTGAACTCAGCCTAAGGAAACTCATAATAAAGACCTCTTAGATGTATATACAATCAGTGGAGGTAAACAGTTTCACTTTTACTTACTAAAAGACCAAGGCTGCTTTCACACATCCGGTTTTTCCTGTGCGGCAGAATCCGGCGCTTTGCAGAAAAACCGCAACCGTTTTTTTTGCCGCCGGTTGCGTTTTTTTTGCATAGACTTACATTAGTGCCGTATTGTGCCGCATGGGCTTGCGTTCCGTCCGTTTTTTTGTGGCAGATTTAGCCCATGCGGCGGCCGGATGGAACGTTGCCTGACACATTTTTTTGTCCGGCAAAAAAAAACGCATCGTGCCACATCCGGCCGATGCGGCGCGATTTGCAATGTATGCCTATGGACGACGCATGCGGCGTCTTGCGGCAAACACCGCATGCGGCTGCCGCATGCGTTTTTTCCACTGCGCATGCTCAGTAGCCTGCTGCAAGCGGCAAAAACCGGACGGGCCGCATGTAAAAAACTTATGCAAAGGATGCGGTTTTGTCGCCGCATCCGTTGCATAGGTTTTAGAGCCGGATTGACCGGCTCTGCTAAAACCGTAGGTGTGAAAGCAGCCTAAGTGAAGAGAAGTGTCAGATGGTGAACATGGATCCAACCAAAATAAAAAAGAGAGGTCATAGGAAATTCCAAAAATGTTAATAAATGTCCACTAGTAAAATACTAATATATACAAACACACTGTAGAACAAAACAGATCAGTTTTTTGAAAATATGACCTTACAGGTTATGGGAACAATAATTATTAGGGAACATCCATATGTGGCAAATATGAAGTGAAAAATAGACTCGCACTGTAATTTCATGAAAAAAACTGTAAGCGGTTTATCCCATCAACTCCATATACAGGCAATAGTAGTAATGTGTTTCGGCTTGTTACAAATAAATCATCATGCTTTGTTTGAGAAAGGTTTGTGACAAGCCGAAACGCGTTACTACTATTGCCTGTGTATGGAGTTGATGGAATAAACCTCCTTACAGTTTTTTCACGAAATTACAGTACCGGTCTATTTTTCACTATTGGATTTTGGATGCCTTCCTTAGACCTGTGCTCCACCACCATTTGTGTGCCGCCTGGTAGTTTTAATTACATGCTAATATGTAGCAACAATGTGGATAAAATTTTATGTAGTTTAAAGCGCACCAATCACCAGGATTTTCCAATATAAGCTAAAGCCAGTGCTATACTGAACTATCATGATTCTATGCATACGTTTAGTGGTCAGCTAGGCTGTATGGGTTTTGAAACACAAGCAAGTGAAGTTTGTAAAATGAGCAGCTTTTTAAATGACCGCAGCAGCTGCCGATCAGCTGATAGCTGGGGTGGGTATTCATAGTGATTCCCGCCCCCCTGCCTGTTGTTCCTCCCCCTATCTGTTATATGCTTCCTGGTATCAGCTATGTTGGCTGAGGCCCCGTCCCTTCTGGTCACATGGGTATGACATCAGCACAGGTCCTTCTAGCACTTAGTAAAACTATTTTCTATATTTTACAATTGAATTAACATAAGTAACAGAGGGAGGACAGACAGGCAGGGGGCAGAAATAACAGATAGGGGGAGGAACAACAGGCAGGGGGGCAGGAATCACTATGAATATCCACCCCAGCTATTAGCTGATCGGCAGCTGCTGTCATTCTAAAAGCTGCTGATTTTACAAACTTTACTTGCTTGTGTTTCAAAACCCATACATCCTAGCTGACAAGTAAAGGTATGTATAGAATCAGCATGATAGTGCCAGTATAGCACTGGCTTTAGTTATTTAGGAAAATCCTGTTGATTGGTGTGCTTTAACACTGCAGATTTTACTCTTTGCAATGCATATCTGGGTCAAATTCTCATGTAGCACACACAGATTTTGAAGCGGATTTAGAGTTGCCATGGAGACGTGGTTAAAATCCGCAGACGAATATTTGCCCGTCTGAAGGCATCTTTCTGATTTTTTTATTTACTATACAATAATTAGATGTGTTCACTAAAAGTGATTTACTCGAAATACAAATTACCCTGCCGATAACCATTTCTTGGAATTGTTACCGATGATACAATGACCATTGAGTTGAAAATAAATGTGCTCAATACAATTTAACATCTGTAGTTTCAGGAAAATAACAGGTATCACACAGCTATCATTTATGTGTTCTTCCTTTTTGATGTTGGAAATCGAAGGCTTCTTGCAAAAGGGCATCATTAAGTTCTTATTAATTCTATAACACAAAAGCAATCCTTTTAAAACCATGGCTCTGTAACTTTAAATTACAGCACTAGCTTGGTATTTAATGAGAGATTTAGCACAGCAGGGCATCTGTTAAATTAAGTTGTGCCTTCACATCACAGTAGGGAAACAGGTGTATATTGGTTTAGAATTATGGAAATGTTGACTAATTCTGAAGCTTGTAATCAAACGGACGGCACCCTGCAATATTTTCTTCCAAGAAATCTGCATTAATCATTTATACACCCCCCTCTTTATTTTGTGTCCATCATGTAGAAAAAAACCCCAAAACAAATCAAAGGCTTATCTAATATGTTTTGATGTTGACTTTGACAGTGGAAAGTTGTAAGCCCAGAATATGCAGTAGAAAAACTGCTACAACAGTATTATACAATATTTCCATGCACAATACATAAAAGCACGTAAACCTTACATCAACTTTCCCAAGTTTTACCCAAGGACCTAGCTGAGTTTTACAGGTATTTCTTATTAAGATTTAATTGGGCACCTGGACTACCCTTCTCTAACTGAGACAGCCCAAGAAGATCAGCTGGTATTATGGGTGGAAGGAGTTGGCGGATGCTCATTTCTCCTGCAGTGGTTGATTGCATTGGGGTAATGAAGGGGTTTGCCCACAGGAGAGGTGATAAGTTACTGATCAGTGGGAACAGAGCACTAATGGTAGTACACTTGGCGAGTAAAATGGCCCAAGTGGAATGCGATAAAAAATCGCATTCTCCTCTGTTCGTGCCTATAAAGGGTCTCTGTTAAGCTTTCTGGTGATGGCTGCCAGGTCTTGCATCCCCCTGAGATGGAGATCCCCCGTTCCGCCGACATTATCAATGTTGACAAACAGGGTGAATGAACTGTTGTACATGGAGGACCTGACGGCGTCTCTCCATGACAGACAAGAGGCTTTTCACAAGACGTGGTTTTCCTGGATCGAGTTTAAATTCTCCACGGAATACGGTACCTGGATTCCCCCTGACTGAGGGGGCCCTACTGTTGCCGTGAGACAGAGGTGCCCTGAGATGATGGATCTCTGCTCTGTGGCTGTTTGTTCCCTATTGTCTTACTCCCTCCCCTTCACCCCTTTCCTTTTGTGTGCTCCCCCCTACTCGTTTCTGGTCTAATCTCTCCTGCCTTACTTGTTTCTCTCTTTTCATTTTCTTAACTCACCACAGTATCTTTATATTTGAAAACTCCCGGGTAAACATGGAGGAGTCAAATTTTGTATTTATCATGTTACAGGTAGCCAGATAGGTGATAACATACAATGGATGCGAAATGTAATGCTACTGAATTTGATTGATGTGTTTCCATGTTTTTCGGTTAAATAAAGAATTTAAAAAAAAAAATCGCATTCTACTCGGGCCCATGTTACTTGATGGGGCCGTTCTCATCTGCAATTATTTTCTCAGCCCTAATCGGACCAAGAAAATAGTTGCAGTATACTGCTGGTGTAATCGAATCGACATTCACTCGCACCCATACAAGTCTATGGGTGCGATTGAAACATCGCACTGCACTTGGATGGCACCGGAGTGCAGTGCGATAATCGCATCAGCTGTCAATGGATTAGATAGGGAGATTAATCCCTCCCTTTTCTTTGCAACGCCCACCCTGTCCTCCGAAGCTGTAATCTGATCACAGGACGGATCACAGTGGCATGACACTCGGCTTATACTTGCTGCACAGCGGGAGACGAGAGTCTTTAGCATATCGCATCCGATACACTCGCATCGGATGCCATACGCTCATGTGGCCCCAGACTAAGACTCTCACTGATCACAAGAATTAATATCTAGAGTGCCCTGTTTAGAAAGTAACTAAAGTTTTAGACCTGTGATATTTTTGTGTCCCTTGTGTCCACGTGGAGATTGGTCTGTGTTCGGTGTCCGCACTCATGCAGAAGCTGTGTTCTACTGTCTCCTGAGCTGCACACTTCTTAGGGGTCTTTTGAATGATCTGTAAGGGGTCAACTTTCAAGGCTCTCCAATCTTCAAACAAATCTAAAAATTTTTGTTCCAAGCCTTTTGTTGCTCTTTAAAAAGAGTGATGGATGTGCATCCACAACACAAATACATTCTTTGTTTATGGGACTGAAGGAAATAACCAATGAGATATGATATGTGGAATGGGTGCCATAACCTTACTTATGTCACCGATTCCAGTGGATTAGTACACATGTAATATGTGATTCTGAAGTGTAATCTTTGAGAGTTGACAACTGCAAATGCAGAGCAGGGAACCTCCAAGGAATACAAAAAGAGACTCTTCTAATGAAACATTTTAACTTTGTCACCCCTGGGCGATTTTCCATTTTTGTTTTTTCCTCTCCTTCCAAAAGCCATAACTTTTTCATTTGTCGGTCAATATAGCCATATGAGGGCTTGGCTTTTTGCAGGATGAGTTGTACTTTTAAATGACATCATTAATTCTGTCCTACATTGTAGTGGAAAACGGGAAAAAAATTCCAAGTGTCGAGAAATTGCAAAAACAAGTGCAATTGCACGAATGTTTTAGCTTATTTTTATTTACCGTGTTCACTATTTTGAAAAACGGACCTCACTTTGTGATTCCCCAAGTCGGTACAAGTTTGTAGATATCAAACATTTATAGTGTTACTTTTATCTAAGTGGTGAAAATAATTCAGAGTTTTAGCGGGACAGACACGGCTGTTGTGAATGTCAGTTATGCTTTTGCTGCTGTGAGGCTCCCTCTTGTGGCCAGGAATGGTTTGGACAGAGACCAGGTGTGTTGAGCAATGGGCGTTTCCATTGCTAACACTCTGCCTATTTAAACCCTGGTCTGCTGGCAGGCTATGCCGGATGTCAGTTGTTCTTTGTTCACCAGCCTGCTTCATCCTGCTCCAGACCACATCTACCCCAGATAAGTGCTTGGCTCTTTATTTGTTGTTTGGTTCTTTTTGCTCTTATCTGAGTTTGTCATTTGCTGTGGTTATTGTCAGTTTATTTGCATGCAGGAATCTTCCCTCTCAGTTGCTTAGCTGGGAATCTCCCTGCAGCTATGTTTGGAGTATTGCTCCTATAAGTCCATGAGTTTGTTGCTTCTTGAATTTGTAATGGTTCCTGCTTTCTGTTCATTGGTATGACAAGAGCACCTGGTATAGGACGGCGTTCAGATCTAGTGATCTGAGGGCTTTTTGTATTATCAGGTTTTTGGATTTTTGTAGGGTTTTTCTCTGGCCACCATCAGTCCCTTTCCTATCCTGTCCTATTTAGTCAGTAGGGCCTCACCTTTTGCTAATGCTATCATCTATCTGTGTATTGTGTTTCCCTATATCACCGCAGTCTTTGAATGTGGGGGGCTTGCTATTCTTTGGCAATCTATTTTCTGAGGCAGAGAGTTATTCATCTTTCGTTCCTTTAGGATAGCTAGTTCTCTGGCTGGGTTCGCGGTGCACAGGATGTTAGTTCACCCCTCGGCTACTTCTAGTGTCAATGGTTAGTTAGGGGATGGCGGCCAGATTAGTTGCCAATGCTCTTGTCACCTTTTACCAATGATTTATGGTGGTCTTTCATGGTTCCGGATCATAACACACGGCCAAGGATGTACCGGTACGTCCTTGGTCGTGAATGGGGTAAAAATCAACTCGACCTCATAACATTATTCTATGTGAAAAATATTTTTTACATTTCTGTACAGAGATTATGAACACCATGAGATCCTGGAACTTGAATAAAGTGTCCATATTTGGAAAATAATTGCCACTTTCTTTAAAAAGCAGCACCACACCTGACTACAGGTTCTTATATTGTAAGTATGATGATATAAGATGTAAGATCACATACAGCCTGTAGACAGATTTTGGATCAAAGTAGCCATAAATAGTTGACAACTCCTTTAATATTACCTTATAAAGAATGGTCTGGCTCACCAATGTGGTGCTCAGGAGAAAAATAGTCCATATGTATGTACATACACAACTCCTTTAATATTGACAAGATCATCACGTCATTCAAGTTTATCCTAAAGGTTTACATGGACTGACAGGCGAAAATTAATAACCGCTGATCGGTAAATATTTTTGATCGGCGGTTGTTTAATAGCCTGTTTAGATAGGCAGACCAAGCCTAAAGGGTGCTTTACACGAGACGACGGATCGTGCGATGCATCGTCGGGGTCACGGTTTTCGTGACGCACATCCGGCATCATACACGACATCATCTCGTGTGAAACCTCTGAGCGACGCAGTATCGCTCACAAATCGTGAGTCGTGTACTCATCGCTCAGTTTCATAATATCGTTTATTTTTACTTCTGCTGGTTGTTCGTCGTTCCCGTGGCAGCACACGACGCTCCGTGTGACACCACGGGAGCGATGAACTCTGTTTACCTGCGTCCCACGGTTCCTGCTGGCTATGCGAAAGGAAGGAGGTGGGCGGGATGTTTACATCCCGCTCATCTCTGCCCCTCCGCTTCTATTGGCTGGTGGCTGTGTGACGTCGCTGTGACGCCGAACGTCCCTCCCCATTCAGGAAGTGGACGTTCGCCGCTCACAGCAAGGTCGCTCAGCAGGTAAGTATGTGTGACGGGGGTTTCACGACTTTGTGCGACACGGGCAGCGATTTGCCTGTGACGTACAAACGACGGGGGCTGGCACGATCGATCGTGAAATCGTACGATCGGTCGTCCTGTGTAAAGCAGGCTTAATGATGAACACAAAGCAATCTAAAATAGATCGTTATGATGAGCAATCACTACCATGCTCAGGTCCTCGGTTCTCGAAACAAGCAGTTGGATGGGTGTGAATTGATTGTCGAGTATAGTGGAAGTCAATGAGTGACTTGAGCATTTTTCTTGATGAAAAATGCTTGAGTCCCCCATTGACTTCCATTATACTTGGGTGCTCGAGTCGCACCCATGTCAGCATCTAACTGCTCTTACATAGTTACATACATAGGTTAAAAAAAAGACCTAGGTCTGTCAGGTTCAACCTTCCTCCACCAATTATACATTTTATCACTTAATCATTTATAACCGACAATGTTATGTGTACTGAGGAAATCATCCAGCTTGTTTTTAAAAGTTGTTATCGTATCTGCCATTATTACCTCTAATGGTAGGGCATTCCACAATCTGACTGCTCTAACTGTAAAGAACCCTTTGCTATTATTTTACTGCTGGAATCGCCTTTCTTCCACCCACAGTGAGTGCCCCATGGTCCTTAGTATTGTCTTTGTAAGGAATAAGTCATGTGCCAGTCCTTTTTATTGATCACACATGTATTTATACATATAAATGAGATCTTCTATGAGATGTCTGTTTCCTAAGCTAAACAAATCCAACTTTGCAAACCTCTCATCGTATGGGAGGCCTTCCATCCATTGTAATAATCTAGTTGCCCGCCTTTGAACTGACTCTAACTTCTGAATGTCCTTTTTAAAATGTGGAGCCCAAAACTGGATCCCATATTAGCCTTAGGGGTAACATTACATTGGGATCTAATCTCTATTTTTATACACCCTAAAATCTTGCTTGCTTTTGCAGCTGCTGGCTGACATTGAGTACTGATGCTCAGTTTACTTGTAACCAGAATACCCAAGATTTTCTCCTGCTCTGTAGTCGTGGGTTTACTTCTATGTAATGTATAGGAAGCAATAGGAGTACCGAGCACTGGAGCATGGTAGTGCTTGCTCATCACTATATTGCTTTCAATAGTGTGTATCTATTTCATGAAGGACAATGTGCTGCAGAGAACAATGATCATTTGTGTGGCAGAAAAGATTTTGCTCATTCAATGGGTGACTGGCAGCATGTTCGCTATATCTTTCAGTGTAAACCTGAATAACTTTCAGTGTACCTTTAGTCTCATTTGCATATCCTGACGAATATTCACTTTATGATAACAATCAAACTAAATGTAATATTGACTGTAAGATAATAATCTCCACTCATCATCTGAAATGTCTGAAATACTGCATTGTAATCTTTATACATAGTTTAGAGGAAGAAATAATATACCATGTGTTGTGTATAGACATTGTATCATCTTCATGGATGGTAAGGCCTGCTTCACACATCCGGCATTTCCCCGGATGCTGGATCCGGCACGCATGCAGTACAGTACATTCATTTACAGTGGAAGCGCGACATCATGCGATTGTATGCTTCATGCACAACCGCATTTGGCCGCATGGTGTCGCGCTTCCGCTGTAAATGAATGTACTGCATGCGTACCGGATCCGGCGAAATGCCGGATGTGTGAAACGGGCCTTACGTAGAATGTTATCGCTGGAATAAATAGCATCAAGATACATTCTAGGAATCAGTTAATACGATAAATAGATAGTGAAACTCAGCCAGTAGCATTTTACAATGAACATGGTCCCTACTCCAACCCTCGTTACCAAACAGCCCAACTGTATATTCTATGTATCTCTGTAAACAGTACCGTTATCTTCTTATTTCAATCTTTTTTTTTTAGCAAAATACAGTTTATTTTCCCCAATTATAAAAACTCAAAAAACATGCATCATCACATCCATAACTGGCACACATTCAACCTTTTTTCAACTGCTGAAATTTCTTAATTATGATTCATATTTTGCACTTCATCATTTATGATTGATAGATTCAGATGATTGAGAGCTTAGTTTTTATTTTTGAATAATAAAGCTGCCTGGAAGACTAATTTGCAATTTTTAGATGGCAGTTTTTCGACTTTTCTGAGTATAACATTATTTTTGGAGTATGACATTATTTATTGAGCTGTTCTTTAAAAGGGTTGCATAACGTACGTCGCATATTGAGGGACGTTACTCGCTGCAGGAAGAGATATTTGTTCGCTGTTGAAATTGTAGAGCTGTTTTAAGTTTAGCAAAACACATTATCATCAGCCAGCTAGACATGTCGGAAAATGATATTGTGGGAGCTGAGAAGGCTAGGTGGTAAATGGTGATTTCCAAGACTACGCATGGCGCATTAACGGACAATGGGCCACATGAACGTCTACTCAAGAGGCTCAAGTTTAGTTGCACTGGTTACAATGTTTACATATAGAAAGCCACTTTTGGCCAGTATCCCATATTATATAGCATATCAGAATTATACTGTATATATCTAAGTTTTTAGCGACAATAAGATAAAGACTTGGAAAAGTCAAAAAGTTGTGCAGTGAACTTTATTGCCTGTTTTCATTAATAATTATTAATGAAAACAGGCAATAAAGTTCACTGCACAACTTGAGTGAGTATAACCTCTCTCACATTGAGTGGACTGCAACGGAGCACTACAACTCTGTTCATTGTAAACAATGAATGTCATAAAAATCCATGGTTCTTATGATGTTTTTAATTTTTAAATGCCCTGTTATACTTTATTTTCCCTAAAAATATACAGTCATATTTTGTATACTCAACTTTACAAATGTAGAATAAGTAACTTCAGGAAGCATACCATGTTTTAGTATATTTGGCTTTGTAGCTGCAGGCCAAAGTTCAGCATTCTGCAGGCAAACAGACCTGTGTAGACTTTCCACTTATAGAACAGTATACTATAATGCTATAGGGCTGACAATTTTGCCCATTTTTCTTTGCAAAATAACTTTAGTTCAGTGAGATGGAATGGAGACATTTGTGGACAGCAATTTTCAAGCCTTACTGCAGATTCTCAATCAGATTTACTTCTGGACTATGACTGGGCCATACAAACACATGGATATGCTTTGATCTAAACCTTTCCATTGTAGCTCTTCAGTATGTGTAGGGTCATTGTCCTGCTGAAAGGTGAAACTACACCCCAGTCTCAAGTCTTTTACAGGCTGTAACAGGTTTTCCTCTATGACTTCCCTGTATTTAGCTCCAGCTATTATTCTATCAACTCTGACGAGCATCCCCAAAGCATGATGCTGCCACCACGTTTGACGTTGGGGATGGTGTTTACAGGGTGATTTGCAGTGTTAGTTTTCCATCACACATAGCCTTTTGCATTTAACCCAAGTATGTCTACTTTATTCTCATCTGACCAGAGCATCTTCTTCCACATGCTAGCTGTATCCCCTACATGACTTTTTGCAAATTGCAAACAGGACTTCATATGGCTTTCTTTCAAAAATGTCTTTCTTCTTGCCTCCCTTTCATGAAGATCATATTTGTACAGTATACAAATAATGGTTGTCCTGTAGATAGATTCTCCCATATCATCTGTTAATCTCTGCAGCTTCTCCAGAGTGACCATGGGCCTCTTGGCTGCTTCTCTAATTAGTGTTCTCCTTACTTAGGATGTCAGTTTAGGTGAATGGCCATCTCTTGGTAGGTTTGCAGTTGTGTCACACTTTATCCATTTTTTGATGATGAATTGAACAGTACTATTTGTATAACCTAACCCTGCTTTACACTTCTCCACAACTTTATACCTGACCTGTCTGTTGTGTTCTTTGATTTTCACAATGTTGTAATGTTGTTCGATCCCTAATGTTCTCAAGCAAACCTCTGAGGCTTGAAGAAGAATAAAGACATTTTATATATATATATATATATATATACACATTTTATATATATATATCTTCAAAGACTCTAAGAATGTAACTTACATTATAAAGATAGGTATGAATGTTGGCACTTTGGGTATGAGCAAATAGAAATAAAGTACTTATAGCATACTAATACATTATTCAGTGTCTTGAAAAAATATTCATATAGCCATTACACCTACAAACTTAAATGTACATTGTTAGGATGTTTTTATATATATATATATATATATATATATATATATATATACATACATAAAGGAGGTTGCCGTGAAGGGGCGCTGGGCTGGTATTACAATGGCCATTATAATATTCTAAATACCTCCATTTATGTATAAGGTAGAATTTATTTTGTTTTTTCAGTGTGTGGCTGGAATTTTTTCTCATATTTATACACCATCCAGATACGCACCTGTTCACATTGTAAAGATACTGCCAGTACGGTTTGAAGTCAGGTTAGTACCAGCGTGGGAAACCAGCAAGGGAACCCCTGTTTCATTCTGTTTTTTTCTATTGTATAATGCATGTAACAGGGAGTGGTGCTCTGTTTGCTGGATTTGCACCCCAGCTCCTGGCTGCTTCATTAGCCTCCTTTTTGTTCACCAGCTGATCTTGTAGGTTTTGAAAACCCAGAGAAGATGCAGTGTAGTGTAGGACCCAGCAAAGGAGGTTGCCGTGAAGGGGTGCTGGGCTGGTATTACAATGGCCATTATAATATTCTAAATACCTCCATTTATGTATAAGGTAGACTTTATTTTGTTTTTTCACAGTGTGCGGCTGGAATTTTTTCTCAATATATATATATATATATATATTAGGATGATATATATATATATATATATATATATATATATATATATATATTTTTATATGTCTAATTATATATTATATGTCTAATATACTATTTTATGCCTAATTATATTTTTTATAGTCATTATAGTGTAAAAATGACAATAATATATAATTGATATAATAATGTGATATATAATATATTATGCCATTAGATATCATTGACATTGTGTCTATTACAATGGACACGGAAAGTAAAATAGATGTCAAAAGTACAGTCCAGCTGATATCTTTATTGAGATAATAGGTTCAAACTGTAGGGGTAGATAAAAACCCAACAATGAATGTGATGAAAAATACTTTATAGAAAACATGCACGATCTGAAAAATAAAAAAAGATATGACAATGAATATGATTCATATCAAAAGACTTTGTGATACCATAGTACATGATCTGTTTCTCCATTTGTGAGAACATGAAAGCTCTCAAAAACAGAAAATGTTAACACATGGTGAGCCTTCTGAATGAAGTCAACAATATCTGGCATATGAATATCTCAGCTGGAAGTCAAGAAGAATACATGAAAATGATATTGAGGCTTGGAAATGTTAATATATTAATAAACGTATAATTTATACTAAAGAAATAAATGACATCTGTCACTGAGCCCCATAATGAATTCTTATCACCTGTCACGTTTCATACTTCTTCATCAAAAATTACACAGAACTGTATGTTCTTTGCTATTTTTAGCCTGTAAATTATAACCTTATATTTTTTAATTAACTTGAACTTTTCTTTGCACAGACTCAAAACTACAAGTAACCTTTCAAATAACCAATTCCTAAAAATACAGGAGGAAATAAATAAAATTAAAATAATATACTTTTATCATTTCAGTTCTCCCTCTATGGAAATTTTAGCATATTTATTTATTTTGGACATGACATTTCAAATTTGCAATGGGGAGACAAATGGAAATATTATATCTGATTGACAGCTATTACTATATACAGTTTCTGATTGATCCAAAAAATCTTGAAAGAAGAAGTTCATGCGTCTGTTACCTACATATGGAAAGTGTTTGTCTACAGTAGATGACTTATTTAATAAACTAAATAATTAAGTATATAAACTCAATTCTAGAGTGAAAAATAGTTGAAAAGCTAAAAAGTAAAGTGTCGAGTAGGAATGCACTCTAATAAATAAAAATCATTCAATATACTCAACTCACAAAAAGTTAGGGATATTTAGCTTTCGGGTAAAATTTCAGGATGACCTTAAAATTCACTCTGGTGAACTTAATGTGACCGTCTCTAATCTTTTGAAAACAAATGTCCAACTGTTCAATGTTTCAGTACTTTTTGCAAAACTTGCTGTTCTCTAACAAGGAGATAAATGTAAAAATTCATAACAGGTGTTTGATTCATGAATCTTCAAATAAATGTTGGGGTTCAATTAGAATTTGTATTTAAAAAGTCCTCCTCATGATGCTGTTCACATTTTGACATCATGACACCTAACAACTGATCAACAGTACTTTGCCATTGAGAGGCTTCAAGCAGGATGTTCTCAAACAAAAGTGGCCAGTGAGCTTATTGTCATAGAGTGTCATCAGCAGCTTGCAACAGAGATACAGAGAGACAGGAAGAGTCACAAAAAGGCATAGAAATGGATATCCTTATTGGACACATCCCACACTGATAACTGCTTCATTGGGAACTATGCCTTCAGAACTAGATGATGAATGCCCACAACTCCAGGCACATTTAAGGGAGATGAGAGGCAATCAAATGTCATGTCAGACCATTTGAAATTGTTTATATCAACGTGGTCAGCATGGTAGATGACCAACAAGGGTACCTGACCACACCACCAGACACAGGCATCATCGTCTTGCAGGCCAAGGGACCAGCGGGGCTCAGTGCTGTTCACTGATGAAAGTCGATTCACGCTGAACAGAAATGATGGCCGCCAACAATGTTGGAGATGTCAAGGAGATTGCTATTCATTAGCCACTATTGTCACTGTGAGTGGTACAGTGACAAGCCCCTACTATTGCAATGACATGATTAATACAGTCATTGTGCCTCTGCATGAACAATATAGGTCTAATTTCATCTTCATGGAAAAAAGTGCTCCAGCTCATCGAAGTTGCATCATTAGATAATGTCACGCTCGAGGCACAGACATCGCTACCATCAAGTGTATCTCTTGGATAAGGGACAGTGCATGGTCCTCAGTCTAAGGACTAGGTGCTCCTGCATCAGTTCTACCCAGCACTCTTGTCACATTTACATAGTTTAGTGGCTAGTGTGGCAAACCTATATATTGTACTGTACTAGAAATTCATGTGGCCATGTCTAATATTGGCGTGACACCATGAATTTCGGGCTTAGGGCCAGTTGATAATATACAGCTAGCCCTAACCCCATTATTACCCAGCGAGCCACCCATCACCTGGGCAGCTGGAAGAGTTGTTTACAGCGCCAGAAGATGGCGCTTCTATGAAAGCACTCTTTTCTGGGGCGGCTGCAGACTGCAATTCGCAGAAGGGGTGCCCAGAAAGCTTGGACACCCTGAGCTGCGGATTCCAATCCCCAGCTGCATAGTTGTACCTGGGTGGACACAATAATTGGGCGAAGCCCACGTCATTTTTTTTTTAATTATTTAATGAAATTCATAAAATAATAAAAAAAAGGGCTTCCCATATTTTTGGTTCCCAGCCGGGTACAAATAGGCAGCTGGGGGTTGGGGGCAGCCCGTAGCTGCCTGCTGTACCTGGTTAGCATACAAAAACATGACGAAGCCCACGTAATTTTTTTGGGGGGGGGCAAAAAACTCCTGCATACAGTCCTGGATGGAGTATGCTGAACCTTGTAGCTCTGCAGCTGCTGTCTGTCTGTATGGAGGAGAGCAGACAGCAGCTGCAGAACTACAAGACTCAGCATACTCCATCCAGGACTGTATGCAGGAGTTTTTTGCCCACCAAAAAAATGATGTGGGCTTCGCCATATTTTTGTATGCTAGCCAGGTACAGCAGGCAGGTACGGCTGCCCCCAACCCCCAGCTCCCTATTTGTACCCGGCTGGGAACTAAAAAAATAGGGAAGCCCTTTTTTTAATTATTTCATGAATTTCATGAAATAATGAAAAAAAAAATCGACATGAGCTTCGCCCCATTTTTGTGTCCAGCCAGGTACAACTAGGCAGCTGGGGATTGGAATCCTCAGCACAGGTTAGCCCGAGGTTTCTGGGCCCCTCTGCTGTGAATTGCAGTCCGCAGCTACCCCAGAAAATGGCGCTTTCATAGAAGCGCCATCATCTTGCGCTGTATCCAACTCTTACAGCTGCCTGAAGCCGGGTGGCTCGCTGGGTAATAATGAGTTAATACTAGCTTTGTTTTACTAGCTAGTATTAAGCCAGAGATTCTTAATGTCAGGCAAGTTTGACCCGACCATTAAGAATCTCCAATAAAGGGTTAACAAAAAGACACCACACAAAGAAAAAAAACTTTAATAGAAATAAATACACAGACACACTTAGAGACTCCATGTTTATTACTCCCTGTCAGCACTCCATGATCCATGGTCTTCTGTCTTCTTTCTCCTTCAACCCATGCAGCTCTGCTACATCAGGCAGCACTGCATGGGAGGAAGACGCTGCTGCTCCCCGTGCAGTCTAATCACTCAGTGAGAATGGGCAGAAGCTGCGTGCTGTAAACGGTCACGTCACCGCTGACAAGCGGGTTACCATAGCAACGGTGCTCCGATGATGTAATTCCTGGTGCTGCTGTGGGCTGTAAGCGGTGACATCACCGCTGACAGGCGGGTTACCATAGCAATGGTGCTCCGATCATGTGACTCCCGGTGCCGCTATTTACCGGCTGTGACAGCTAGTCCCTGCATGTGGGCTGGCTCTGTATCTGTAAAGAGCGCACACATGCAGGAACGGGGAGTCGACCATGTGCCAGAGCATTTCACCGGTACACGGACATGCTGGAACGATCACCCCGTACCGGAGTGATGCACTGACAGGACCTAGCATAACATCATAGCCATGTGAACAGTCTGTAGCCAATGAGATAATAGACACGTGACTGGTCACATGCTATTTTGACATCACGATAGGTCCTATCATCAGTGCTGGTCACCGGGAGGACGCAGCGATTATCGGAAGGAAAATCGGCGGGAGACAGAGTGCAGGACGCGTCGCGGGGACCTGTAAGTGTTATGGCAATGTTTATTAACTGTATGTGTACATGTATAATGTGTTTTTATTTGTTTGTGTTTGCCTCCCATTGTTTTCAATGGGGTTCGAGAGGTTCGTCGAACCGAACTTGAATGGAGCCTCCGTTCGCCGAACCGAACTCGAACCTTCAGAGTTTCACTCATCTCTAATCCTGAGATCCTTACAAGCTACTTAAAAATTGCTCTAAAATGTGCTGGTCAGCAGACAGAAGCATAAGCTCCCACGTGCTTGCGTTTAGAGAGGTGTTCCATGTAAATAGAAGAGGCGGTGTGCTTCTGCATGCTCACAGTGATTTTTGGGTGAGCAATAGAACATACAAGGAATGGAAAAGATATAAAAAAGGATACTGTTTAAATAAAAAAAGTATGCCACTAAATAAAAATAGATACCACATAATACAAAAGTGATTTCCCCAAACACTAAATAATTGATTTGCTCTACTGATTCTGAAACAATAGTGAGCTTTTAATTTCTCTAAAATAACGTAAATCTCAAGTGAGACAATTAAGTAAACATGACTTGATACAATGACATACAATAAGAGAATGCTTTAACTGTGATTGAGTAAAAGAACAAGGGAAAATAATGACAAGTAAACATGCACACGGCACATTTTACTCCTCCGATTGTTGTCTCTTGTCAGCCTAAATCCCCATTCATACAGCATTTTTGTTACAGCATCCTCGAAAGGCTTACCATAAGAAGATATAAAAAGAGAGAAAAAAACAACAAACAAACAATAAACAGAGAAATTTTTGCAACCTTCTCAAGGCTTTGCATGTAAATTTAAAGTCTGGTTTGTTTCATCCTTTGGGCCTAGTTTTGCAAAAACATTTTTCATTGATTTGAATACGTCCCCTATAATGGTCTAGAAGGAGCTATATCCTATCCGCGGTTCTTACACACTATGGCTGACATGGAATGCCGCAGTAACGAGACCTGTACAATATAAAGCTCTGTTATACTATATGTTTTGCAAATGATAGAATGAAAGACCATGCATAAAAATATATTTTTTTGTTGTTGTTTTTTTCTCCCACGTGGTAGATGATTACACGGTCCTATTTAATACTTTATCAAATTGCTCCAGACAAATGTTTTGCTTTTGTCTGGTTGGTCTATTATGTAATCCCACTATATCGCTAGGATATGCCCACACTTTATGGTTGTGGGTGGTTGGACATCTTGAACCTTGAAGGCACTGGTTTAGCATTGGGTTCCATTCTAATTTTCGATTGCATGTCTGCACTCCCAGCCACCAACCTGTGACGGGAACTGCCGCAGACCTCACTGGGTGGAATTGAGCTGTGCTGCAGTACAATGTGCAGTGGTTGCCACTAGGACAGCACAGTACAGTAAAATCACAAATGACATGAACAGAAAACCCAGAGGCCACTGCATTTTCACCTCTGATTATATCAAAGCAATATGACATACATTTTTAGATTGGAAGGTCTCAATTGGGGAACTCAAATTTAGATTAAGTGCACGTGGCATATATTAGATGCTGGCGCAGCAGCCGAGTTTTTCCAGGTTAAGCCATTTCAACAATACCAGCAGTCGCCTTCCTGAAGCTGGATCACAGGGTTTTTGATGCCATTGTTGCTTTGCGGGAGATGTCTTTTTTTCTATACTGTGAAATATAATGAACCAATTCCAAACTCTGAACTGTTTAAAAAAGTGACATAATGCAGAAAATGTGGTTTTGACATTGCTGTGCATTATGCTCATTTTATGGGGCACTTCTGTAGCGATTTTACAGTGAATTTTGGACACAATCTGCTACAAAAAGATGTCTCATCCTTAGGGGTACTTTGCACGCTGCGACATCGCAAGCCGATGCGGCGATGCCGAGCACGATAGTCCCCGTCGCAGCTGTGATATCCTTGTGATAGCTGCCGTAGCGAATATTATCGCTACAGCAGCTTCACATGGACTCACCTGTCCTGGGACGTCGCTCTGGCCGGCGACCCGCCTCCTTATTAAGGGGGCGGGTCGTGCGGCGTCACAGCGACGTCACACGGCAGGTGGCCAATAGGAGCGGAGGGGCGGAGATGAGCAGGATGTAAAGATCCCGCCCACCTCCTTCCTTCCGCATATCCTACGGAAGCCGCGGTGACGCCGGTAGGAGATGTTCCTCGCTCCTGCGACTTCACACACAGCGATGTGTGCTGCCGCAGAAGCGCGGAACAACATCGGACCGTCGCGTCAGCGTAATTATGGATTACACAGACGCTGCACCGATGATACGATTACGACGCTTTTGCGCTCGTTAATCGTATCATTGAACCTTTACACACTACGATGTCGCATGCGATGCCGGAAGTACGTCATTTTCAATTTGACCCCACCGACATCGCACCTGCGATGTCGTAGTGTGCAAAACCCGCCTTAGAATGTATGGGAAAATCTGTCCGAATCAGCATGTATCCTGACAACTTCCCCTTCTTATACAGACTCTGCAATCTCTTGCCTCTCTCAACATTGAATGATACACACAGAGGTGGACATATCATTGGTGCAGCCAGTGCAGTCACAGAGGGGCTCAAGTAGTTGGAATTGTGCTTTTAGATTCACTTTTAGGTCGCAAAGGGCTGTATATTTTTATTGCACAGGAGCTCTTTTTTGTCTGTGTCCGCCAGTACATACAGTGCCTTGCAAAGTATTTGGCTCCCTTGAATATTTTCAACCTTTTCCTTGATTTCAGGCTTCAAACATAAAGATAAAAATTTTAATGTTATGGTGAAGAATCAACAAGTGGGACACAATTGTGAAGTTGAACGAAATTTATTGCTTATTTTAAACTTTTTAAAAAGTAAATAACTGAAAAGTAGGGCATGCAATATTATTCGGCCCCTTTAAGTTAATACTTTGTAGCGACACCTTTTGCTGCGATTAAAGCTGCAAGTCGCTTGGGCTATGTCTCTATCAGTTTTGCACATTGAGAGACTGAAATTCTTGACCATTCTTCCTGTGCAAATAGTTCGAGCTGAGTGAGGTTATATGGAGAGTGTTTGTGAATAGCAGTTTTCAGCTCTTTCCACAGATCCTCGATTGGATTCAGGTCTGGACTTTGACTTGGCCATTCTAACACCTGGATACATTTATTTGTGAACCATTCCATTGTAGGTTTTGCTTTATGTTTGGGATCAATGTCTTGTTGGAAGACAAATCTCCGTCCCAGTCTTTTGCAGACTCCAACAGGCTTTCTTCAAGAATGGTCCTGTATTTGGCTCCATCCATCGTCCCATCAATTTTAACCATCTTCTCTGTCCCTGCTGAAGAAAAGCAGGTTCAAACCAGGATGCTACCACCACCATGTTTGACAGTGGGCATGGGGTGTTCAGGGTAATGAGCTGTGTTGCTTTTACGCCAAACATATCATTTGGCATTGTGCCCAAATAGTTCGAGTTTGGTTTAATTTGACCAGAGCACCTTCTTCCACATGTTTGGTGTGTCTCCCAGGTGGCTTGTGGCAATCTTTAAACAACATTATCTTTGAGAAATGGCTTTCTCATTGCCACTCTTCCATAAAGGCCAGATTTGTGCAGTGCACGACTGATTGTTGTCCTATGGACAGACTCTCCCACAAGAACACTGAGACTATCACAGAGCAGGTGCATTTATACGGAGACTTCAATACACACAGGTGGCTTATATTTATCATCATCAGTCATTTAGGACAAGATTGGATCTTTCAGAGATCCTCAATGAACTTCTGGAGTGAGTTTGCTGCACTGAAAGTAAAGGGGATGAATAATATTGCATGCCTCACTTTTCGGTTATTATTTTTCCTTAAAAGGGAACCTGTCACCACTTTTTTGGCGTATAAGATGCGGCCACCACCACCGGGCTCTTATATACAGCATTCTAACATGCTGTAAATAAGAGCCCAAGCCGGGGGCATAACATAAAAAACACTTTATAATATTTAGCTAACGGTCGCGCGGTGGGTTTAATTTGGTGTCTTTGTTGTCTGGCGCCGACGCCGCCTCTTTTGGCCATCTTTGTTCTCCTTCTTCTCTAGCCGTGGTGCATGATGGGTCCAACGTCACACACACTCGCCGACACTCAGGTCCTGAGCAGGCGCAATTTGATCTGCCCTGAGCAGGGAAGATCAAAGTATTGTAGTGCGCCTACGCAGGACCGGTAAGTGTGTATGACGTAGACGCGTTATGCACCGCAGCTTCAGAAAGAGGATGAAGATGGCCGACAGAGGAGGCGCCGGCAGCGGACAACGGAGACGCCCATTAGGCCCACCGCGCGACCCTTAGGTAAGTATTATAAAGTGTTTTTTATGTTATACCCCCGGTCTGGGGTCTTATATACAGCATGTTAGAATGCAGTATGTAAGAGCCCGGTGGTGGTGGCCGCAGCATATAGGCCGAAAAAGTGGTGACAGGTTCCCTTTAAAAGTTTAAAATAAGCAATACATTTCGTTCAACTTCACAATTGTGTCCCACTTGTTGTTGATTTTTCACCATAACATTAACATTTTTATCTTTATATTTGAAGCCTGAAATGTAGGAAAAGATTGAAAAATTCAAGGGAGCCGAATACTTTCGCAAGGCACTTTACACATCCATGCATCCTCTAGTGTCGTTGTCGTTGTAGTTGAAGTTATACACTGTTGAAAAATCTTCAAAGTTTACTTAAAAGGATGTGCACACTAAGCCCCAATTCATGAAAGCTTCTACCTCAGAAAACTGTCGTAGAAAGCTAGGAAAAGTCGCAAAATGTTTGCATATTCTGAGGCTGCACAAAAATGTTGCTATTTTTGTTGTTTTCTTGCTATTTTTGGTCATTTTTGACAAAAAGGCTGGAGCTGGGGTATGATACGGCATGGCAATAGAAATTCCTGACAACTGGTGGCCTTCCTTGTGCTATAAATCTTACTAGTAAGATTTGTGACAAGGCCCACATGGCATAACACCCATGCACTTCTTAATGAACCAGGCACATCGTACTCTACCAAGCTACCTCGTGAAGATCGGTTTAAAACACTACTGTTGATGAATCACGGCCTGAGTCTTTTTGCTGAGTTCTTAGAGTGGAAGCATAGCAAAATTCCAACTTTTTGAGGAGTTTTGAGTTTTTGAGCAGGATTTTGGAGCATTT
The DNA here is from genome assembly GCF_048569485.1 of Anomaloglossus baeobatrachus. Classification (NCBI taxonomy): domain Eukaryota; kingdom Metazoa; phylum Chordata; class Amphibia; order Anura; family Aromobatidae; genus Anomaloglossus; species Anomaloglossus baeobatrachus. The sequence goes on from NC_134356.1 coordinate 396,277,880, forward strand.
CCATTAAGTTTTTACATCAAAAGCTCCTAAAAACTCTGTGAAGAAACCTTAAGAGTCATTTACTTTCCTTGTGCTGTATTGTTAAAAAAAGGTCTGTGAAATCTGCCACGTTGCCACCTTTCTGGACCTGCTGTTTATCAGACCCTTACTTTTATGACTCCTGTATGTTCTGGAGATCTCATGATCTTGAATTTATACATTGCGATACGGCCACATTAGGACTTCATGTAGTAAGGCATCTGATGGAGTTTGGCAATAATTTGTGCCATGAAAATAATACCTGATTCTTTGTGTTTGAGGCTGAATTTATGTTGACAGATCAAAATGCCTTTTATTCCATTTTTTATGAAAGAATAAATTGGGGAATGGCATATACTACTTGTTTCTATCCTGGCACGGCATGTGAGACCAATATTATAATGCTGCAGGACTAAGAAAACCTCTGTGCATTTTTGTTGTCTAGATGATAATTATTCTCCAAGGGAAAGTGTCAGGTTTTAATATCTCAAAGGCTTACTAACCCAATTAATGCAGCTCATGCTAAATTATCCAATTAAATGATACTGTGCATGGCATCTATTCTGAAAGACTGCCACATTTATTTACTAAGCGGCTACTGGTCATGATACAAATGAGCAGATATGATGCCCATGAATTGCATGATGCAATATTTGCTCGATATCAGCCTCTTTAGTCTTGGAAGCACCACTGACTGTATTTGTAGAGAAGTATGCCGCCACTGGAAGGCACAACTGGGCACTATCTGGGCAGGATCGAACAATTTCATATTGATGCTGATGGAAATATTATGTGTCAAAACCAATGCTAATATTTCAGGAAAAGAAGACAACCAATGTTCCTATCATTCTATCTTCCTCGTCATAATCTTATTTTTCAATTTAACCAGGCCATTTTAACCATTCCTGATATTGCACACTTTCAGGTTTTATAAAATATATGACTCTAACAGCTCTAAAAACTGTTGTCGTTTGGATATTCATATACTGTATTTTACGGATTATAGGACGCACTTTTTTACCCAAAAACACTGGGCGTAAAATGGGGGTGCATCTTATAATCTGGATATGGCTTACTGGAGAGGCGGTGGTGGGTCACAGGAGGCAAGGTGGGCAATACTGAGGGCTCAGAGGAAGGGGTGTCACTACAGTGGAGTGGTTCAGGAGGGTCACAGGATGGAGGGTCGGCGATGCAGAGGGTATGATTGATCTGACAATGGGCTACGAGCTCCATTGAATCACCTGTGGTTGATGCGATGGACGTGAAGAAAATGGTGGCGGTGGTGACGCGTGTGCAGATTAATGCTATGGACTTCAAGAAAATGGCTGTGGAGGCCTATCTGCGCACACGCTGTCACAGCGGCCATTTTCTTGAAGTCAATCTCGTCAACCACAAGCGGTTAAATGGAGCCCTCCATCCACCAGGAGATCAATGGCGCCTGCCACCACGACACCCCTGAGCCTGCAGTATCGGAGACCCTCCACCCACTTATACTCCTAAGCCACAATACCCCCTCCTCTGAGTCCACAGCATCGCCGACCCTGCCTCCTGTGACCGTCCTGAGCCATACATTATAAGACACACTAGGAATACAAGACGGACCCTCATTTTAACATTAAAAAATATTTTTTCCTATTTTCCTCTTCGAAATTTGGGGTGCTTCTTATAATCCAGTGCGTCTTATAGAGCAAAAAAATATGGTAATTGTGCTTCTATTTTGTTGCGATATATGGAGAATTTGCTTTATGTCATATTTATACTACTTTTTTTGCTGATATTGGGGAAGAATGTTAGGCAATGAGATAACTAAGTAACCTGAAATTCCAAAGCCTAAACTAAAAGGGAGCAGCAAATATAAAAAAATACACAAAGTTGTTTCAAATATATTTTATACCAAGTAACCTATGGGTACAAACTTGGTAGAGTTCAATTTGGCTTTATGCAATTTTTAACAGTCCCAATTTGCAGACTTCCATATTTTTTCCCATTGAGCATTGCTGACCTCCGCACACAACCTGCAAATCTTCATGCGTCACAGACATTTTTTGACCCACAAGTGCCCTGATCTGTGCTATCAATAAAGGGGCAAAAACTTCAAAAAAGTAGTCTACAGATGGGTGTCTGAATATCTTCTCTACATCTTCTAGATAACATTCTTCATAATAGGCATACTTGTATTTGTAAAATGTCTCCTTACGCAATCCGGATCTTTTCAGTGCCCTACAGGGCTACTTACACCTTTCTTTTCTTTGTTCAGCATTGGCACTCATCTACATGTTCATTACCTAAAGACTTACGTTAAATGCTTTTACAGTTTTAAAAGAAGAACATTTCTCAAAATTCAATACACATCAGCCAAAACAAAATCAAAGTAGACTGGATTACACCGTTGAGGTACTGCGGTAATGTTTGTTTCCCAGATAAAGCCTAAAGTACATTCACATTCACTGTATTGTACACAAAGCCATCTGACTGAGACAATTAAGGGATTAGCCCGACACCATCATAAGTCCATTCCATTGCTGCCCAGTCATTTTGAGCAGTGCACACTTCATCATGTACTCATTGGTTATTTGGAAGGAGAGCTATTCCCTAGCAATAAGTAGAACAAATAAATGACACTTAATCATGACACGGTGTCGAGGAGAAGAAGAATGTACTCACCCCAGATAAAGTTTTAATATTGTGCAATGCGTTCTGTGCTTCCAGTGCTGCTTTTCTTGTATAAAACGTTACAAAACAACAACCTGCAGATCAGAAAGAAAGAGGGATTAGGAAATGCCCTAAAATAGGTTCAAGACATAGGCTGAATGATGATAAATTGAAGGGCTAGAGAAAGAAGGGATTTATAAACCCATTCTAGCGCCTACAACACAACACAATGGCCACACTCGTCTTCATGTAGTAATATATCTTTACGTATTGAATGGCAGTGGATACCAGCTGACAGTAAGGCAAGTCAAAATGATGGAAATCTAAGTAAGGAGAAAAAAAATAAGGAAATAACAGTAGGGATAATGGGGTATCTTTCTCTCATAAAGTGATGATGTGCAGTATTGCTATTTATTTATTTTATTCACTTATATAGAGCTTTACAGATGTGATTATCACTGTCCCTATTGAGGCTCACAATCTACATTTCCTATGTCTGTCTTCGGAGAGTGGGATTAAGCCAGAGAACCCTGAGGAAACCCACACAAACACAGGGAGAACATACAACTTCCTTGCAGATGTTGTCTTTGGTGGAATTTGAACCAAGGGCCCCAGCTATGAAAAACATAATTTTATTTTTACTTGGATCTGGCTTATGGGACCCTTAGCTTTGACCCCTTCATTACTTTTTTCTTCTCATTGGAGGTCCTAGCCACTCTGCTACCTATGGAATTTCAGGTAGCCCAAATCACTTCAATGATGCTGTAGTTCTGCTCCATAGTGGGCGTCTGGGTGAAGGTATGTGGGGAAAGACTGTTAAAGGGGTTGTCCACTACTTGGAAAACCCCTTCTCATTTGCTATATTTCCCTTTGTATGCCATTCTTTCAGCAATGATGGCACTGGCTATCCCTGGGCTTGCATAACATTGTTTTGCCATGCTAGCTCTTGACCCAATCAGTGGTGACTTTACCCTCACTTCCTTCAGATGTCAATGATATTCAGAGGGAATGAGAGAGCAGCAGCAACACTTAAGTCTTCCAGGTGCCAATTTCGTACCAAAGAAGTGAGGTTGATGTGGCTGTTGATTGGCTCCAAGGCTCAAGTGGCATTATGTCACACAAGCCCCAGGACAGCAAGTGCCTCTATCATTGGAATGGTGAGTATGGACTCTTCTTTTTTTATAAGTGGAATATTGCAATTGAGAAGGGTTTGTTCAAGTAGAGTACACCTATAGAAAGCAAAACTCCATTAAAACGCCTTTATTAAATAAATATTAAAAAGAGTGGGCACTATATAAAGTACAAAACGATATAGACCAGGTGGTTTATCAGGTAATATCCATACAAAAATATATTTACGAATAAAACAAATAAAACAGGGTGAAATGGGATGATGGACTTTATATTGTGCCTTCTCTTTTTAATATATATATATATATATATATATATATATATATATATATATATATATAATAAAGATATATGGAGCTTTTGCTTTCTATAGTTGGTTTGTCTAGGGCCCTTTATATATTCTTTGTTGGTTGTTTTTTTTCATTTTTCCTCTTGTTCAAGTAGTGGACAGCCTTATGAAGAAGACACAGTGTTGTAGCCAGCGTATTCTACGTGTCCATGGCGGTTCCTAAAATCTGGCTCTCATCAACCATAAAGTGCTGGCATTTTCTAGTGATAAGAGCACTATACATATGTATGAAAATGGAGGTATGTGAGAAACGTAGAAGACATTTATATTAACCACATAAAAATCATATACGTCGCAATGTGTATTACACTCCGTGTATGTATATTATGTTATATCTTCTAAAAGATTTGTTAAGATGCCATTCCTTTTCTCTCTTATAGAGTCTTATACCTTGTTATGACTTAAAAAAATTAAAATAAAGAATTTATATATATATAAAAAAAAGTGATTTAATTGTATCCCACCAAGGACAACAACTGGAAGGCATTTGTATGTTCTCCAGCGTTTGTGTGGGTCTTCTCCGGATTCTCTGGTTTCCTCCCACACTCCAAACATAACAAAATAAATAAAAATAAACTACCCTATTGATATATTAGCAATAACCTTCATTCTTCTACAAAATGTTCAGTGACTTTTTATATATGGTTTTATAATGCAACTTTTGACCCTAGTAACCACCAAATACCTTTTTTATGTCATCGCTGCTCATATCAGAGTTTGCCTGTTATTATATAAAGTGTGTTATGGCTGAATATATAGGTCTGTATGGGCAAGAAAGACTTCTCACATGTACTACGTCAGTTCACGAGCCCACTGCTATTGATTTTTTCATATGTACAAATTTGCAGTCCAGATAATTGATTCATTTTATGAATGATTATCAATATTTCAGCCATTTCCGTGTATACTCCAGAGAGAATTGAATTGAATACTCTTCATCTTCACACAGCAAGTATATAAACTAAGAAGTTAACTTTAACCCTCCTCTTTCCGAATCCATCATCATACTCAAAAAATGTCACAAATGTTTAAGGGATGTTTGTGGCCTAGATGTTTCCTGGAAAAAGGCAAAACAAAAAAAGATCTAATATTAAAGGGAACCGCACACGTGAAAAACACTATTAACCTGCAGGTATGAGACTAGTCTGTAGGTTAGTAGCATTTGGAACCTGCTCAGCACCTGCACATTGAACCCCGCTGCCAGGAGGAAATTAACTTTATTTTTCCTGGCAGAGTTCCGGTTTCAGTCACGGGGGCGGCACTGTATATGGAGAGCAGCGGTTATAACTGTGCCCCCCAGCACTGACTGACAGCTACTCAGCATTAGATGAAGCTGTCAGTCAGTGTGGCGGCTGCCATTACAGCCGTCGTCCTTAATACAGAGCGGTGACTGAACCCACGCTGGCGCTGCCCCATAACTGACACCCGAATACTGCTGAGGAAAATAAAGTTAATTTCCTCCTGGCAGTGGGGTTCGATACGCAGGTTCTGGGCAGGTTCCACATGCTATTAAACTGCAGATTAACCCCATATCTGCAGGTTAATACAATTTTTTTCAAATGACAAGTTCCATTTAAGACAACCAATATTTTTTTTAGATTGATTCCATTACCTTATTAGGCAATACTTGAAAACTATAGTATGAAAATGGCCTTAAAGGAGGTTTAGCTTTTGGTTTTAAGGAGCACAGATATCTCATGCCTTCCGGTTTTCTGAGGAGCAGTGAGTTGCTGATTGATTGACAGTTTGGACCAGCGGCATTGGACAAACTGTGCATGCTCCCATACTACGAGGGGCTGCTGATAAGTCTTTGGCTTTGTGATCTTTTTTTGTTTCTATGATAACGAATGTTACATCACATGAAACCCTTATGTGTCTAATATATGTTTTCAAAATTTTGTTTGTTGCTTATGGCAACAGGGTTCTACGCGCACGGGAAAACAAAATGGTGGGGTCTAATGCGATATTTACAGCAACTGAGAGCAGAGGAGTGATAAAATTCATTTTTCTGCAAGGAAAGGCTGCAAAGAATATTTATTGTGATATGTCCTGGACAACTGAGAGTAGTTGTTGTTCCAGAGATCATCGATTCTTTGCATAACCTCATATTGGAGAACCAACAAATTTCAGCTAAAGCAATAGTAGACATCATAGTGATTTCCCGTGAACATGTTTGTGTCATTATCCATGAACATTTGGACATGAGGAAACTATCTGCAAAGTGGGTGTCCAAATGTTTGACAACAGATGAGAAAAGCATGCGAGTGAAAACTGCCTGGTCCATTTGTCAGCGTTTCTGGACTAAGAAGACCTTCCTGGATTGACTGGTCACTATGGATGAGACCTGGATTTATTTGTATGACCCTGAAAACAAGGAGCAGTCAAAAGAGTGGAGGCACAGTGGTTCTCCTAACCCAAAGAAGTTGAGGGTGCAAAAATCAGCCACTAAGGTGATGGCGTCTGTGTTCTTGGATAAGGAGGGAGTGCTGCTAGTGGATTACCTTCAAAAGGGTTCCACCATTAATGCAAGGTATTACAGTGAACCTCTGGACCAATTGAAGGCAGCCCTGAAGGCCAAAAGGTGCGGCAAGCTGTCCAAAGGAATTTTGTTCCTGCAAAACAATGTTTCCACTCACATTGCACAAGTGACCATGGCAAAACTGGCAGAGCTGGGCTTCCAGCTGGTTGATCACCCACCTTATTCACCAGATCTAGCTTCCTCCGACTATCATCTGTTTCCAGACCTAAAAAAACACTTCAAGAGTACAAAATTTCACATCAATTCTGATGCCATGGCTGCTATGGATGCCTGGTTTGAGGCACAACCGAAATCCTTCTTTTTGCTAGGTTAACAGAACTTGGAATACCGATGTAAAAAGTGTGTTGACATCAGTGGAGAATATGTGGAATATATATATAAAGTTTCATCATCCTATCTCGTTTCTTTCTGGGTAAAGCCAAAGACTTATTAGCAGTCCCTCATATATGCATACAAGCAGAAGAAGCTTTGCCCCTGCAGCATTGAGGAGCAAAGTGGCACTGAATTTGGACAGCTCAGGAAACACCAGTACACTCCAGAGATCCCACCAGATTCAAAGCAGGTTTACAAACTATATTGCACTGCGCTACTTGGCTGGGAGACCGACCACCACTGAGCAGTAACCTAGGCTTTAAGCAGTAAACAGTACAATCAAAAGTCCTTCTGTTCTTAACAAAGGAGAAAAGTCTGAATAAGTCATAAATTGTAACGCTGCTTGTTGTTCAAGCACTTTGTAATTGTATCCATCCAAAGTGCTTGAGAGTAAACCTTTAAGGGTGAAATGCAGTTAAAATCATCTTTCAATACGTCATACAGACATGTAAGAATACGACCTAGAGGAAGTCTGTGATCTGGGACCACCACTGACTTTCCTAAATGAAAGGATTCAATAGAGCGAACAAATCCTTATGGCACTGCTCAGTGATTTCGGACACAAAATCCTAAGCAAAGGGCCATTGATTTGAATGGCCTTTTGCTCACAATATGTGAGATTTCTAAAAGGAGTTTAAATCTTCTACAGAGGCCTTTAAGCCGAAAAACAGTGGTAGTCGGAGATCACAAACTTCACCATTGTCTGATATATCAGATTATTAGTTGACCTATATATTTGGCTTTCTCCTACATTATATTACTGTGAAACCAGGCCGTTCAGGTCTACATCCCACAAACTTCTCTCTTATATTACGCTCCTATTCAACAATAACTAAAATTATAACATAAATACATGCACATATACAGTATATAGATATATTCCTGTATATATACTTCCATTACTATCTGATACCTAAATTATGTATCTAGAGTAGCTGCAGGGACACTTCTTATCTCAGGAGGTAACCGATAATGTTTCTACAGGTAATATAGATAAGTGGAGCAGCGTTGGGCCCTAGGGTACTATACCATCATTATAATTCACAAAGACCACTCAGGTTAATACAAGTAGTCATCACTTATGAAGATACGTAGATATGTGCATATGAGACGTGAATGCTCTGCGTACAATAATGAGCATTTTAATATGAGTTACAATTGTGCTTTTCCCTTTTTCTACAAATGGCACACACGACTGACCACACATGGATCTGATTTTGCTTCCGAATATCATGGTAGTTAATTCCAGTTGCACTAGATATGCAATTTTTCTTCATTCTAGTGATAAATAAGAGCTGATCTGAAGCGTAATTAACCAATATGTAATATGTCCTGTTTGATACAGATAATGTTTAGACGTCAGGCTTAGCAATATGGGATTACATCTGTTTTAGATCCTCCATCTTGCTATGCTTCCTAGTACATACATTGCTCTACCCTACGCTTCTAAAGGTGGCGCTTATGAGCTAAATGTCATATCTCGTCAATGAATGTTATTCAAATTGTCTCTCCAGGAAAGGAGATAAACTCTAGCGCAGCGCCACCTATTGGAAGTAGCGATCCTAAAAGTCAGAAGTGGATTTTTAACAATCCTTTGCATATGACTTAGGAATTTATGCCAGACCAGAATCCCAATTTGCAGACACGATGTTTCAGGGTGCTTGCCCCTCGTCAGTGCAAAGTATGGGGTGTCTGGTCTGGCTCATGAGATGTTAGAAAGGCAATTCAAATAAGAAAAAGTCATAAGATACCATCAATTTAAATGGAACATAATGTTTATGGGTATGGTGCAATGACGCTACCTTTTTACTAGGTCAGTGTAGAAGCAGCAGATGCATATAATTCTTAATGATCACTGAGATATACTGCAGAGAGGCAGAAGACGTGATTACTTGAAATCTCTGGTGATGCTGTACAGTTATAGGATTGCAGCTTCATTTGTTTTAGAAAAACAGATGAGATAAGACTGTGTAAAGAATAGCAATATTATCTTTTCTTCTTTTCGTGGACTTTTGACCATCCTAAATGCATAGTAAAAATGAATACATATACAGTTAGGTCCAGAAATATATGAATAACCCCTTTTCTTCGAAGCCTTGTGTTCACCTTCATGACCAGACCAATTTTTCCAATTCAGGCTCGTGTCAATTCAGGAGGAAAAAACTCTGGAATGCTTCAACGCATCCCACTGATTTTGAGACTGTTTTATTGTGACATATTATTAGTGGTAAACTAAAGCGTTACAGCAATTTCTGATTTTTGCAACATAATTTACAAAATCAATTTTTTTATGGGCCACATCACATTTGAAGTGACTTTGAAATGCCTAGATGACCGAAAATACCCAAAAGTGACAACATTCTAAAAACTGCACCCCCCAAAGTGCTCAAAATCACATTATCAAAGTATATTAATCTTTAGGTGCTTTACAGGAATTAAATATAGAAGTAAAAAAAATATATTTTTTTTCCCACACAAATAGTACTTTAGCTCCAAATATTACATTTTAGGGGTAACAGGACAAAATGCACCATACAATTTGTTGTGTAATTTCTGCTGAGTACGCTGAGACCCCATATGCGATGGAAAACTCATGTTTGGCCACACCACAGAGCTCGGAAGCCAAGGAGTGTCATATGACTTTTGAAGTGCAAAAATGTTTGGAATCATTAGCAGAAACTATGTTGGGTTTGGTGAGCCACTGATGTGCCTAAACAGTTGAGCTGCCCCACATGTGACAGCATTTTGGAAACTAGACCCCTCAAGGAATTTATCTAGATGTTTGGTGAACACCTTGAATCCCCAGGTGCTTCACAGAATTTTATAACATTAAGCCATGAAAAAAAAAAAAATTCTAACTAAAATGTTGTTTTAGCCCCAAATTATTATATAAATAAGGGTAACAGGAAAAAATGCACCATAAAATTTCTTGTGCAATTTCTCCTGTGTACAGCAATACCGCTAATGTGGTGAAAAACTACAATTTGGGCGGCCACGAAGGGAAAGAGCACCAAATGACTTTTGGAACACAAAATTTTCTGTAATCGATAGCGGATGCCATGTTGCGTTTGCAGAGCCTCTTACGTATCTAAACAATGGAAAGCCCCAAAAGTGACCCCATTTTGGAAACTACACCCCTCATGGAATTTATCTAATGTGTGGTCAACACCTTGAAACCCCAGGTGCTTCACAGAACTTTATAACCTTGAGTCTTGAAAATAAAAAAATCAAATTTTTTTCCCCCCAAAATATTGATTTAGCCCTATTTTTTTATTTTATAAAGGTAATAATAGGAAATACACCATAAAGTTTGTTTTGCAACTTCTCTTGAGCACATTGATAATCCATATGTGTTGGCAAACTACTGTCTGGGTGTATAGGGTACTTTACACGCTGCGATCTCGCTAGCGAGATCGCAAGTGATCGTACCCACCCCCGTCGGTTGTGCGACACGGGCAAATCACTGCCCGTGGCACACAACCTCATTAGTCCCCGTCACACGGACTTACCTGCCCTGCAATGTCATTCTGGCTGGCGATCCGCCTCCTTTCTAAGGGGGCAGTTCGTGCGGCGTCACAGCGACGTCACATGGCAGGTGTCCAATAGAAGCGGAGGGGCGGAGATGAGCGGGACGTAACATTCTGCAAACCTCCTTCCTTCCGCATTGCCAGCGGAGGCAGGTAAGGAGATGTTCGTCGCTCCTGCAGTGTCACACATAGCGATGTGTGACACCGCAGGAGGGACGAACAACATCATACCTGCAGCAGCAGCGATATTAAGGAAATGAGCAACGTGTCAACGAGCAACGATTTTTCACGTTCTTGTGCTCGTTGATCGTCGCTCATTGGTGTTACACACTGTGATGTCGGTAACGGCGCCGGATGTGCGTCACTACCGACGTGACTCCAACGACATATCGTTACCGATATCGCAGCGTGTAAAGTACCCTTAAGGCTCAGAAGGGAAGGAGCGCCATTTTGGCTGGAATAGATTGCGAATGCCATCCCGCAGTCGAAAAGCCCCTGACATGCCAAAACAGCACAAAACCCCACAGGTGACCCCTTTTTAGAAACTAAACCTGTTGAGAAATTAATCTAGAGTATTAGTCAGCATTTTTAACTCTCACGTCATTCACAGAATTGCATAATATTGGGCTGAGTAAATGAAAATTACAATTTTTTCCACTAAAATGTTGCTTTGGCCCCAAGGTTTTAATTGTCAAAAGGGGTATTGAGAGAAAATGAACAATACAATTTGTTATCTTGAGTACACCAATACCCCATATGTGGTCGAAAACTACTTTTGAGGCACAGTAAAAAGCTCAGGAAGGAAGGAGTGCCTTATTGACCTTAGATATAGCTGGAATGGTTTGAGGGTGCCATGTCACATTGGCAGAGTCCCTGCAATACCAGAACAGTAGAACCCCCCATAATTGACCTCTTTTTAGAAACTACGCCTCTCAATGAATTTATCTAGGGGTTAAGTGATCATATTGGCACCACAGCTGTGACAAATAATGTTATACCATTGGGTAGTAAAAAAAAATACATTTTTTACCACAAAAATGTTGTTGCTGCCCTAGCGTTTTCATTTTCACACAGTGAAATGGATAAAAATGGCACCAAAATGTGTCACACAATTTCTGCTGAATGTGGCAATATACATACAGTTAGGTCCAGAAATATTTGGACAGTGACACAATTTTCACGAGTTGGGCTCTGCATGCCACCACATTGGATTTGAAATGAAACCTCTACAACAGAATTCAAGTGCAGATTGTAACGTTTAATTTGAAGGTTTGAACAAAAACATCTGATAGAAATTGTAGGAATTGTACACATTTCTTTATAAACACTCCACATTTTAGGAGGTCAAAAGTAATTGGACAAATAAACCAAACCCAAACAAAATAATTTTATTTTCAATATTTTGTTGCGAATCCTTTGGAGGCAATCACTGCCTTAAGTCTGGAACCCATGGACATCACCAAACGCTGGGTTTCCTCCTTCTTAATGCTTTGCCAGGCCTTTACAGCCACAGCCTTCAGGTCTTGCTTGTTTGTGGGTCTTTCCGTCTTAAGTTTGGATTTGAGCAAGTGAAATGCATGCTCAATTGGGTTAAGATCTGGTGATTGACTTGGCCATTGCAGAATGTTCCACTTTTTTGCACTCATGAACTCCTGGGTAGCTTTGGCTGTATGCTTGGGGTCATTGTCCATCTGTACTATGAAGCGCCGTCCGATCAACTTTGCGGCATTTGGCTGAATCTGGGCTGAAAGTATATCCCGGTACACTTCCGAATTCATCCGGCTACTGTTGTCTGCTGTTATGTCATCAATAAACACAAGTGACCCAGTGCCATTGAATGCCATGCATGCCCATGCCATCACGTTGCCTCCACCATGTTTTACAGAGGATGTGGTGTGCCTTGGATCATGTGCCATTCCCTTTCTTCTCCAAACTTTTTTCTTCCCATCATTCTGGTACAGGTAGATCTTTGTCTCATCTGTCCATAGAATACTTTTCCAGAACTGAGCTGGCTTCATGAGGTGTTTTTCAGCAAATTTAACTCTGGCCTGTCTATTTTTGGAATTAATGAATGGTTTGCATCTAGATGTGAACCCTTTGTATTTACTTTCATGGAGTCTTCTCTTTACTGTTGACTTAGAGACAGATACACCTACTATTCTGAGAGTGTTCTGGACTTCAGTTGATGTTGTGAACGGGTTCTTCTTCACCAAAGAAAGTATGCGGCAATCATCCACCACTGTTGTCATCCGTGGACGCCCAGGCCTTTTTGAGTTCCCAAGCTCACCAGTCAATTCCTTTTTTCTCAGAATGTACCCGACTATTGATTTTGCTACTCCAAGCATGTCTGCTATCTCTCTGATGGATTTTTTCTTTTTTTTCAGCCTCAGGATGTTCTGCTTCCCCTCAATTGAGAGTTCCTTAGACCGCATGTTGTCTGGTCACAGCAACAGCTTCCAAATGCAAAACCACACACCTGTAATCAACCCCAGACCTTTTAACTACTTCATTGATTACAGGTTAACGAGGGAGACGCCTTCAGAGTTAATTGCAGCCCTTAGAGTCCCTTGTCCAATTACTTTTGGTCCCTTTAAAAAGAGGAGGCTATGCATTACAGAGCTATGATTCCTAAACCCTTTCTCCGATTTGGATGTGAAAACTCTCTTATTGCAGCTGGGAGTGTGCACTTTCAGCCCATATTATATATATAATTGTATTTCTGAACATGTTTTTGTAAACAGCTAAAATAACAAAACTTGTGTCACTGTCCAAATATTTCTGGACCTAACTGTATGTGGCTGTACAGTACTGCTTAACCACAAGGCGTGATTCAGGAGGCAAGTAGCAAAGGGGAGGATTCTTGGAGTACAAATTTTCATACAATAGTTTCTAGACTCTATTTACAGAACTCCTAAGTGCCAGGAGAGCGTAATCTCCCCTCAAGTGACCTCATTTTGGAAATTACACCCCTCTAGGAATTTATCTACAGGTGTGGCACTGATTTTGGCTCCATGGGTCTTTTCCAGAAACAACATCAATGGATGTTGCTGTGTGAAAATGTCAAATCTGCTACTGTAGTGCCCAGTACATTGTAACGCCCAGGATGGTGTAGTACCCTTACATTGTGCCCAACTCGTGCAGTAGGAGAAACGCACCATGTAAAATAAGTAGGCTTCTTCACTACAGAAATGCCAAACATGTAGACACTATATATGGTTTAACGGCACTGTGTAGGTCGGGAGATATGGATGTGGTCCGGATCTCATTTTGGACATGTGAAACCAATCTTATATATTTGGTTATAGGGTTAAGGAGCAGCAGTATCACTGAGTTGGGATTCTAATCTGATGGTTGCCACCGTTGATTAAATCAAACCACAATAGACATTGTAAATAAAGTACACTGATTGTAAAAAGAAATATTTGTTAGGCATTGGATTATTGTATTCAGATTGTAATACAGTTAATTCCTGTCACATGACATTCTCTTTTTGTTTAATAATTAAAGAGTTAATCAGGTCACAGACCCCCTTCCACAAAGACTATTTCGGCAGTTTCCATAATTGTAAGTAATTGCACTAGAGATATTAAAGGTCCCGTTTGTATTAACACAGACCAACTCAATTTCATAGTTTAATATACTAAAAATGGAGTATATGAAAAAAATTAAAATCAAATTTATTTCACTCATTTAGGTATCATGGGGTCAGTTACAGATCAGTGCATAAGCTGATTAAAATCTTTCTATGTGATGATAAATGCAGTATGCTAATTTCATTCAACAGAATGAAGTTTACTGTATGGCCATACGCTTCAGTACAGAGATTAAATGGTTTAGAATATGAAAGACATCAGGGGGTCGTACTTGAAATGTGCGGAGGGGAAAAAAAATAAACCGTAAAGGAAATAGATAAGTAGTGTTGAAATTACCAGAAAATTAAACCTCTCAACCACAAAACAGGCCTTTCATCACACCAAGAATTCATCATAAAAGCCACATTTGCCAAATATTGATATGCCTGCAGACTCTTCAAAAAGCAGAACAATCTTCTAATGCCAGATGGCTGTTGGCACACAAAAGCAGGGAAAATGCGCTAAAATACAGAATGTGAAAAATCCCTGTCTTATGTACAATGTGATATTGTATGTTAAGTCATCAATTTGTAGAAAATTAATGGAAACAATAGACCAAATTTCAAAACCAGAGCTTTAAGGCCGCTTTACACACTACAATATATCTTACGATGTGTCGGCGGGGTCACGTCGTAAGTGACACACATCCGGCATCGTAAGGTACATTGTAGTGTGTAACAGCTACGTGCGATTGAACGGTAAAACATTCATCGCATGCACGTCGTTCATTTCTCATAAATTGAACGACAGGCTGTACATCGTACCCGGGGTAGCACACATCGCAGTGTGTGACACCCCGGGAACGATGAACAGATCTTACCTGAGTCCTGCGGCTCCCGGCCAGCAATGCGGAAGGAAGGAGGTGGGCGGGATGTTTACGTCGTGCTCATCTCCGCCCCTCCGCTTCTATTGGCCGGCTGCCGCGTGACATCGATGTAACGCCGAACGTCCCTCCCGCTCCAGGAAATGGACGTTCGCCACCCACAATGAGGTCGTATGGATGGGTAAGTACGTGTGACAGCAAATAATTGTTTGTGCGACACGGTCAACAAGTTGAACGTGCCGCACATTCGATGGGGGCGGGTACGATCGCATACTATATCGTATGCTGGATCGTAGGGTGTAAAGCAGGCTTTACATGGAGAAAAAGGGGCCCCATAGCAAAGATCAATACACCCCCCCCAATATGGTGCAGAGTAATGCCAACCAGGACAGGAGGACCAAGTGTTTATGTGCCTTCAAAGCTCTTTACTGATAGTATCCACAAAAAGTATTCACAAGTTCTCAATAATCCAAATGAAGCGGTACAAGAACAACATTTTGGGGGCCCTCTCACTAGAGCCACATTCTTAGAACATAAACATGCAAATCTGAAGCAACATCTGATATGACCAGGACAAATAAGGCACAGCTTGCCTCCTTTTTTTCAGATTTAGGCCTCAATCGCAGAAACATTTTTTCAATTGCATGTAAGAAAAAAATTAACTGTCCCTCATCTGGGTGCTGGATCTGATTTTGATCTATTTGAGGTCCATGTGTCCTATTTATAAGCTCAGTGTGGCATCCCTCTCTTCTCATATACAAAATAAAAAGGTGTCTAACTGTGTCCTACACATTACTGAAAAATAGACAGCAAAAGGTTGCAACATTTTTCATGGACCCATTGACTTGAACGGACAATATTAACTCACAAATTGAAACAAAACTTTGGAATGATGGTCCACAGTAAAATCTACATATGAAGAAGCCTACACAACTGTCTTCTGTGTCCCTACATAGCCTCTTAAATACAGCAGGAGCCCCTCACAATCCCTTATACATGCAAATAACCCATAAACATATGAAATAAAGCAAAAAACCCACCACATACTCACCTCGCTCCCACTCGCCTGCTGCTCTGCTCCTGTCTCTAATGCACTGACCCTCCGCCCAGCATGCGAGATGATGTGTCGTCATGACATCTGCTGTCCCACATGCTGGTTGGTAGAAGAGGGTACCAGTTGCACCATCCTCCATCAATGTGTTCATTGCTATCTGTTTCATAAGGGATGGGTGTTGGAAGATGGCATGGTGCGCCCCGCAGGCCGCTGTTTTAAACCCTTTGGCAGTCTCAGTCCATGGGCCAGACTGGAACCACAAGAAGATCATACGTAGACTGCGGGCCACATTTTTTCCAGCCCTGCTATAGCACATACTGGGCATATGTTCTTTCTGTGACAAACACAATGCCAAACATGGCAATCTGACGGAAACCTGAGATTAGAATATTTCAAAATGTTAACCCTGCTTTAAAAACAAATCTCTTTACATAAGTCTATCACCCCATCTCACTAGTTTAATTTTCCCCTGTTCCCTCTTTCTAAATATTAATCAAAATCTGCTCCTTCCTATTCATGTGTCGACTCTTCACATCCTCCATAAACCCAATAGCACTTGGCAAATGTGCTTAGACAGATCCTGGCTGATGATCGGATCATGCAGCTTTATATGAAACCCCATATTTATTATAATGATGGCTGGCTGGACCACACATAACAAGCATGTTCTACCTACTGTGTCCCCCCCATCCCATTTCCTTATAGATTGTAAGCTTGAGAGCAGAGCCCCACTTATCCTGTAACTGTTGATCTATGTGTTACTGTATTGTCTTTATTGTCTGACTCTGTACATGATCCCACATAATTGTAAACTGCCGCGGAATATGTTGGCGAATTAGAAATAAGATTATTATTATTAAATTTACATTCTATATCCATTCCTAAATGCCTTCTTCTGACATAAATTATATCATGTAAGTATTCAGACTTATGCGGGCATCACACGATACAATCTATCGTGTGATCGCACGAGCGATCGTACCCGCCCCCATCGTTTGTGCGTCACGGGCAATTAGTTGTCCGTGGAGCACAAAGTCGTTAAACCGCCGTCACACGTACTTACCTGCTGAGCGACGTCGCTGTGGGCAGCAAACATACACTTCCTGAAGGGGGTGGGACGTTCGGCGTCACAGCGACGTCACACAGCGGCCGGCCAATAGAAGCGGAGGGGCAGAGATGAGCGGGTCATAAAAATCCCGCCCACCTCCTTCCTTCCGCATAGCCGGCGGGAGCCGCGGGACATAGGTAAGCTGTGTTCATCGTTCCCGGGGTGTCAAACGGAGCGACGTGTGCTGCCCCAGGTACGATGAACAACCGTCGCAAAGAAAAATAAACGACTTTTTAAAAATGAGCGACGTGTCAACGATACACGATTTGTGAACGTTCTGCGTTGCTCGTAGGTGTCACACGGGACAAAGTCGTAAATGATGCCAGATGTGCGTCACGAAAACCGTGACCCCGACGACATATCGCACGATAGATCGTCTCGTTTGATGCCCGCATAAAATGCACCTCCCTAAGTGGGAAGTAGATGACGTGCGCAAAGCAGAGCAAAGGTGACAACAGCCATGCTTGCTACATGTGCGTTGGTAGGAGTCACACCAATACAATCGCATATAGTACCAACACAAAAGAAGTTACCAGTATCATAAACGGAACATGGAACTGGGGGATTCCTGCTACACCTTACACAATATGGCTGAGGATGTTCAAGCTGGCCTAGAGTAGTTGGATGTTCCCTCTTCATTTTTTATGTATCAAAAGAGAATGTTATAAAATGAGTAAGTAAGGAAACAAAAAAATGAAGAGTGTACAACCTTAATATATGGCACACCTTCATTGTGCTCCAATAGTTAAATAGCTGGTTAGAAAATCCAGTAGAGCCTGCAGGGTAACACTGAATACTTTAGGGAGAAGGACACTTCATGGCCGTACAAGTGCAATGAACTAACGCCAAGGTTGAAATTAGAATAAGTATGCAGTTAGCCATTAGCATATAAAAGGTACATGTTTTGTAGCAGTAACTCTCACTTTAAAACAGCATATCCTCAATAAAAGGATTACCAAGTCTGTTAAATATGAATCAAGATTTGTTTCCTCCAAAGCATCACATTAAACTAGATGTGGGGAAACTGAGGATGGAAACGCTCCGGTCCACAGAGACCGCCAGCTGTATATTGCACAATTTTTCCTTGCGCTTAAGAGGTTAAAACGTCTAGAAAAACTAATAATTGAAAGATCCGTTTTTTTTTCCCTCTCGACCCTTCAAATAAACCAGCTGCATGAATCCTGCTTGTGAAAAGGGGAGCCTGAATAATTATATTTATGAGCAAATCCTCCTGCATACCAAAATGGATCTGGTTTAGGCAAATGAAATGACACAATATAAATGCAAATTATTATTACGACGATCATTTCCTCAACCTGCCCAATCAATTTAGGAACTGTATAATCTGAACTCACTTCCCATAAACAGTATTATTTTATGATGCTGATTAAAAGTAACAGGAACAATACCTAGAGTTTAATTTGCTCTGGAAAATATACAATGGCGGTGGAATAATGTAACACATAACATAGAGAGGCAATAAATCCTTGCTTGATACTCAAGTTAGTTATTTTAACCTGGTGTTAACACTTTGTATAGCCTATGACATTGAAAAACATGACATATAGGTGGATTTAAACTCACGTGCATTTTACAATTGTACAATATATACCATGGTCCCAAATCTGAAGATTTGGATCTTACAAACATTACTTACAAATTGAATCCATTATTTAAAGGGAACTTCTAAAGGGACTCTATCAGAAGGTTTTTGCTATATAAGCTGAAGACAGCATGCTGCAAGGGTTAACACAGAGAATTAAGGGATGCCTGTCTTGTCGAGGTCCAATCTGTTGATTATTTGATATTTTTGTTTAAGCAGCAGGACTTCTAGGACTACAATGTCAAGTGTAAGACAATCCGGCACGCCCCCTCCTCTGATTGACACCTCACTGTCAATGTACAATCTCTATTGAGAGCCTAGTGTGGGCAGGACAGGTATCTCAGCTCTGCTACATGGCTAAATCTAAAAATTCTGATTGTGCCAGAACAGCTGCACTCAGTAATCTAAAGGTGTATGTATACAATCAGTGTTCACGGTGTTTTGAACGCAAAGTGTGTACAAATCGCAGCGTTGTACGGTACAAGCACAGTGGATGAGATTTCTAGAAATCTCCTGCCAACTGTGCGTGTACGGCCCGCAGCATACACTGACATATGCAGAGGCTTCCTGAGCTGCAGCATGTCAATTTATTGCTACGGAGAACAGGGAGAAAGACCGAAGCATGATCGTGGGCACGGGTAGCTGTGGTTTCCTGTGGGCAGCACTCGTAGCCCTGCAGGAGAGGATATGCTGTGTCCCGGATTGTGGTCACATACCCTAAGTGATACATCATTGGATTCAGGATCTCTTTGCGTACATTATGCTGTTCTCAGATGAGGTAGAAAAAAATCTGCTGACAGATTGCCTTTAAAGATCATCCTGTTTTGTTTGCAAGCAGCATGAGACAGTACAGATATACAGTGTTTTTTTTATCAACAGCTGCATTGTGGCTATGTGGTACCCTATACATTGGGTCATGGCAGTATGACAAATTAGGGGAGCTATCTATGATCCTTGGTTTCCTTGTGCCTTTTTCTTCCCTTCAGTCTTTAATATATCTCTTTCCACTCATCTTAGTGACAGGATCACTTAAATCTTTGTGTTTTTAATATCAATGAGGATGCTAATAGTATTGGAAAGCTCTCACATTGATTATACGTATATTGGAAAATATTCTGAGCAACCTGTATTTTAGTCATTGAAATTCCTTACCCTTCCACAATTAAGAGTCGAAAGGGTGGTCCTACTTAGTGACTGAGTGCAAGGAAGGTTGAACGAGACCGCCCACTGGACTCCAAAGCACAAAAATAGCAGGAATTTATTTTATGCTGAACCTGCTCTATAATATGCAGCCTGCTGATTGGCCACCATTTTTAACATGACAGGTCCCCTTTAAATTATTTGTATTGAAGTCATAGGGGAAGATTTTCTCATCCATTGTACAATTGGTGTTGTTTATGTTCTCATGCCATTCTGCCACTGTCACACATGGTACGAGAATACGATGGTGTTGTACAAATAATGAAAAATAAAAAATTAGATCAGAAACTAGTTTCCAAACTCTGTAATTGGAAGAACACTTCCAGTGTATGTTTAAAATCCTATATTAAAGGGTTCTTCCTTATGGACATTGTTCGGCTTCTGAAACCTCTGTAAGAAATCTTGGAGCCAAATCACAGCCGCTATCAAATGATCCATCTCAGCCAAATGATAGCACTGACAAAGATGATTTTATATGTCTGTGACTTCCGGGTGTCTGGTTGCGTTTTTGTTTCAGATCCCTATTTGCCATTTTAGGAGACTTTTATGTGGATGTACCCAGTAGCATAGCTTTATCATCTTATCCCTCTTATGGCCTTACACAGCAGGAGTGTACTCATCTAAATTGTAAAGATCCCCTCCATAACATATTATGTACTGCAGGCAAGTATCTCACCCAACTCTCCTGGCAGAGCAAGCACTCCTATGTTCTCTATGAGAGAGATGCTGCCACAGTCCTTTGGTGGCCAATTATTTCTTGGGAAACAATAAAATTGACAGTGTGAAATTGGCCATTATGGATCTTTACGTTGCCTGAGATCATCTGTCGGGTGAGAGTTAGGGACCCCGATACACGTAAGATAATTGGACAAACCCATCCATGTTCGTGGCTTTGGCCAACATTAATCTAATGTGTACAGCCTTAGCAATGCATTGTAGAGCTGCTAGGTCATAATTTAACCAAGTTCTGTTAAAGGGAATCTTTAAGCAGGATTTCACCCTCCAAACTATTTATATCCATGTAGCTCTTTTAAAGACATGGTCACTCTGTTCCTTCATTACTGAGAATACCATTGTTTGAATTGATATGTATATGATGCTGTAGATCTGAAGCTTCTGTCACTCCAGCTCTATTCCCCACCCAGCTCCGCCTTTTTCTGCTTGACTGAAAGCCTTGATGCTGAGTGACTTTAGGCAAAGGAGCTGTTAGTCAAGCATTAGGAGGCATTGCTGGGTGTAGGATAGAGCTGGAGTGACAGAGGCTTCAGATCTACAATCTTATTTACAGATCAATTCAAATTCTGATTGCTCAGTTATGAAGGGATGCACTGACTATGTGAAAGAATGGCTGACTTATCATTGAAATAGCTACATGTGCATATTAATATTTTAGTTGAGTGAAATCCTGCTGACAGATTCCCTTCAAAGTCAAGTTGACAATTATTAATCAAAACAAATAATGTTTGCTCACTGCGATACTGTCCTAAACCTTGAAGGTGTAAAAATATATACAATTAACACTGTTTCCGGATACATAAATAATAGGTCTTGTTGGCTTAAAAAAACTAAAACAACACAACTATGCACACAATGTGTAAAGTCATAGAACGATGAAATGACAAAGTTTAAAATCCTGTTGCACGGAATATAATAAACATTGGGGACACAAGTCACAGTATTCATCAGACCAGTAACATATCAGGTAACATCTATGTGGATGTCTCCCATTAACATCAGTTCTTAGGCCTTATACCATGCATAGACTCTTTTACTAAGCCCAGGCCCTTCATTAGACCATTTAAAAAATATTGTAGCAAAATAAAACGTTTTCTCACGGCTATTATATTGATGACCTACCATCATGATAGCCCATTAAAGTGAACCTGTCAGGTCCAATATGCACCCAGAACCAACAGCGGTTCTTAGTTCATATTTTAATCCCTGCCTAGCAGTCCCTGCCTTTAGGAGCAAAGATAAAGAGATCATTAGAAAAAGTATTTCTAAATATCATTTATGATATGCCAATGAGGCCAGGGACTAGTCACAAAGGCATTAGTTTCCTTGGCTAGTCGGCCCCCTTAGCATGTAAGCACCTGTGGGCGTGCAAACATGCTAATGATTGTGCAGTGTCAAAGGTATGGTCGCACTCACCTCTTTTCTGCCACAACGCCCGAAGCTGGATTTTGTATCGGTGCACATGATCCTTGGATATCCGGTCATGCGCACAATGAATCCGGGTGTACAAGTCCCGGCTTCAAACTGGTGTAGTGTGCATGACCAGAAATGCTGGGGACTTCTGATCATGCACACTGACCCTATGGCGTTTTGAAGCAATGCGACGGACACATGTATGCGCGTCACCGCCGATGATGATGCTGGACAGTGAACATTGAATAGCATGTTAACATGCCCATGTGGGCGTGCTAACATGCTAAGAGGGCGAAATAAGCGCATGAACTAACGCCCCTGCGATTAGTCCCTGCGCTCATTAGCATATCACAAAGGATCTTTAGCAATACTTTTTGTAAGGATCTCTATATCTATGCTACTAGATACGGGGACAGTTAGGAAGGGATTAGCAATATACACCTAGAACTGCTTCTAGTTCTAGGTGCATATTGCACCTGACACGTTCCCTTTAAGATCAGATCGGTAGATTTCTAACTACCAAACCAATCACCTGAATGAAAAGGCTATAGCTCCACACACAGTTAATTTTTTACATGTAACATTGCTATATTTTTGCTCCGTCCAATTTGCATGAGCTGTAAACAGCTGCAATATCAGACAAAGTTACTCCAAAGAGTAAACAGGAGACACGGTGCCCCTATAATCACCAGATCATAAGGATGCTGGGGGTCAGATCTCCCAATATTACTGGAATACCTTAACCCTCAACTGGTGTGGTGGGGTTTGCAACACCCCAGGGAAAGTTTGTTCAGCTGGCATTCATTGGAAAATGCTGGTATGAATCATCAATGTATTACATTTTCCGATACTTGTGGGTGTCAAAAATATGGTATACTCATGTGTAATCAATCGCCAATAAGAAAACGATTAAAACAAACGTGATCTTTGCATTTTCAGCAAAAAATAGAGATTCCTAAACACTGGGGTATAGGTCAACATCACCAGTTGTGTGACAAAAATCCCACCTCACCAGTTGAGGGTTAAGAGACCCTCACTAGCAAACTCTAGACTATAGATATGTTATTCGTTTCCAGATTCAACCATAACAGGAGTTAGGTTTACTGCTGGCTCTTGCATCATATGGAATCTAAATAGATATTCTGTAAATCTACTTTAGGCTATGTGCGCACTTACCGGATTTTGCTGCGGATTTTCCGCGTATTTGCTGCATGTTTCGCTGCAGAAAATGTTCATAACATCTCTGCAGTGAATCACCAGCAAATTCTATGGAGAAAAAAAATCCTGTGCACACTAGGCAGAATTTGACAGCTGCATGTTTTGCTGCGGAAATCCCGCAGCAAAAACAAGTGCATGTCACTTCTTTTCCGCAGGTAGCTGCGGGTTTTCCCTAATGTAATGTAAAAATCACGCAGGGAACAGCTTGCGGAAAAACCGCACCAAATCCGCACCAATTCCGCACCAAATCCGCAACAAAACGCGACAATCCGCATGCGGATTTTGGTGCGGAATTTGGTGCGGATTTTTTCCGCAGGTGATAACATCTTTGTGAGCCTGCGGAATTTACGCAAGGAAATTTCATTTCCCAGTGCGCACATAGCCTAATATATAAAAGAATGGAAATCGGAGCTTTACAGGGAACCAAGTCAAGTCCCAAATGTGGTTTGAGTCCTGTTTCAGAACCAGATAATGCTGTACGTACATGTCACGTCTTGCTTATCGGTGGGGAGTGCTGTTGCATTCCGATTTTAATTTCACTGCAAAATGTCCACAATACATTGAATTTCAAATCTTTCTTTCTGGCAAATAGTGACTTCTACAAATATTTTCATTTTAAATGATAGAATATATTCACAGTAAAGAAACCCATCTGGATCAAAGCAAATCTTTTCAAATCACATCTGTTTCTCTTCTCAGGGAAATCTTTACCAAACACCTCAGGAGAACATTGCATCGAGCTGCAGATTATCAGGTTCTCAGAGATAACCTGTTTACAGGCGAAGCCTCAACAGATGATGCGGGGAATGTTTTCCTAATACAAAATTATTTAAATACTCTGTCTCTCACAAAACTAATTTTGTGTACAAGCGTTCTGCTCATAGATGGATTCACCAGAGATGATTCATTAGTTTGGAAGTACAGGAAGGTTTTACCGTATGAGGTAGATCGGCTTCAATTGTATTTCTTGTGTTTGTTAGAAATGATCTGTCATTAACACTTTAAGGAACCAAGAAACAAGCATTAATAGATGATCTTAACTTAATAAACAACTTAACAGATCCATAATATTCATGAAAGGTTTATACAAATAGCTGTCGCTGTGACTGATATTTACATCAACAGGGTAGGAACTGTGCAGAACTTGGCTGAACCACTTATAGGATAAGCCGGACAAGCTGTCACTGGAACACCAAGAACTCGGAACACTAAGTAATAAGCAGTGCGACATTACAGACCCAGCATACGAAAAGTATGGATCTAAGACGGGAAACACAGTCTGAGATGTAAACAATGCACTGACAGATAGCGATCACAAAGCAAACCCGTCTCATTGGACATGCTGCTATATTTGCCAATAGATGTAAAGTATTGTGGGAATATGGATTTAAAATTGAGCATTAATGATTTATACCGACTGTCTTCCCACTGCCAAATTTTTGAGGACAGCTCCCTAAATTCTTCAAATAGTTTAGTCATTCAAGGGAATCTGATGGCTTTAAATTTAAACAATTCTGGTCCTAAATAAAAATATATCAAGATCAAATGTGAAGTCACATGTACCAAACGGTGAAACCTGTCTACTATTTTCATGAAACAGAAGGTAATTGTCAACATAAATGGGTGCAGTTCTAATGAATTCAAACTGCTCCGTGGGTCACCTGTCATATTGCTATATAACGCCAACATCCCTGTCTCTGAATATGTCAGCATCCCGGTGCGTCCTAGCGCCGATGTCCATGCACTCTTCTCTCCCTCTAGCCTAGTAGGGATACTGCTGCCATTACCTCCCTGGCCACTTGAGTATCCTTGAAGATGTGCATGTGTTGCGCAGTCCTCTGCTCAACCGCATGGCCACATTGGATTTCCTGGCCTCTAGCCCAGGGGGTGCACGGGCGTGCTTCCTGTCTCATTATGGGGAAGCACATGCACCTATCCATAGCCTATTGTTGGGAGGCACCAGGTATTTAAGGCTCTATCCCCTGATGGGAGGGGCCCAAGCAATTTGCTAGGTTTCTGACCTAGGCCCAGTGTGGTGGTCCTGCCGGTTGCTCTGGTCTGCATGTGTCCAGGTCCAGTTCTGCTAGTAATCAGTACTGTGTCTACTGTAGTCCTGCCTGTGTTCCTGGACCTGTCCTGTCTGTGTATCCTGGTACCAGCCTGATGTCCTGCATTTGTCCCTGATATTCTGAGCCTGATCTCCTGTACTGGCAACACAATGATCGATGTCCTGTGCCTTGTGATCTGTGCCTGATGACTTGCGTCCAATGTCTGGTCTCCTTCCAGATGTCTTGTACCTGAATTCTGAACCTGAAATCTGATGTCCTGAACATGAAATCGGAACTCCTGAACCTGTACACTGATGACTGGTGTCCTTCCTGATGTCTGGCGCCTGATGACCTGTGCCTTATGACATGTTCCTGATGTCCGATCTCCTTCCTGATGCCTTGAGCCTGATGTCCTGCCTGCTGATCTGTGCCTTATGTCCTGTGCCTGTCCCTGTGTACTCATTCCAGTCCTGTCTCAGTTCTCATGTCTGCCAAGTCAATTTGCCCGTACCTGTCCTGTCTGTGACCATACCCCTGTCCTGCTCTCACTTAGCTAATCTCATCTGCCAGTCCCGGGCATCTCCCTAGGAGTGGCACCTGGCATCTGCTGGCAGCCTAGCCTATCGTTATTATTAACGGCTCTGGTGAATACCCGGTATGAGCTTAGTTAAGCCCTCCAAAGTCTGGGCAAGCCCGGGTCACTCTTGTGGTTCCCCTCTCACGCATAACCCCAGTGAGTGTAACAAGTTACACAGGGCATTTCAGTTTAGCTGCCGTTACAAATTTCTTTGTTGTGTCTCTGTTTCTAGGGTGTCATTATTAATCTTTACTCTGGACGGCTCATGATGTCAGTGATTACATAGAGATTTTTCACCACTGCCTACAATGAGTATTCAGTAAGGATTTACCTATGCAATATAGTTTGAAAGCTATTAGGATCTGTATTGGTGAAAATTAAAACTGTCCAAATGTCTCATTTTCAATTTTCTGCTATACAGACTAAAAATTATTGTGATACGAAACTTAATTGGTGTATTGCGCACATTAAAATTTAGTTATCTGCAAGGTGACTTGTTAATGGGAATTGATAACTGTGGGTATTCTGCAAATGTTATATGAATCTAGCTAAAGCTAAATCTGTCCTAAATTATAAACGAATGACTCTTTCCACTTAATACTTAACTTAATCTACAATATAAATCCAGATTATGATACTGCTAAAGTATGGATCCTCAGCTAGGCAACCTACTATGTTCCCTTTGTACCATAAATCAGGACATTTCCCTTATTCTGCAGGCATTTTATTGTTTTACCTAGTTTTTATTGACACATAATTTTTAGCGACGTAGTAAGTATAGCATATTTCTGTTTGCTGCATACTGAGATTGTGGCTACCTTTGTTAGTCTCATCTCTTGCGGAAGCTGACATTTTTATTTTTTTTCCATAAAGATTAAATACAAGCATTTTATACATCCCTTTACAAAAAATAAAATACCCCCCATTAAATGACCCCTTCATTGTTGGAATACATTACAGACTTGTAGGGGGTTTTAAACTTTCAGTACAGTGGACTCCAAATGCTCTAAAATACTTAAAATAACAAACAAAGAAGGTGCTCACCATCTCGGGTCCAGCGCTGGTTCCCTGTGGCTGGTCACATCCTGGTATTTTGGCTGCAACTGTGATGTCATGTCGACTGCTGAGATCATGGCTAGTGAGAAGTACAAATGAGGAAAGCACCAAGATACAGATCAAACTAATAACAAGGTGGAGATAAAGTGCACAGGCATAGTAGCAGCAAGAGTACTCAGTTCTACAGAAGGGAACATTTGCCCATAGTAAAGAGCACATGCATAATAGCAGCAGTAATACTCAGCTCCATAGTAGGAAACACTCACCTATAATACCCTAGAATCTGTAAATTGGTGCACCTCCAAGATGCGCGTTTTGTGTCACGACCCTCCGAAGAAGCCCACGCGAAACGCACGTCAGAGTGTTGCTACTATGTATGTGCACTTTATTTCCACCCTGTATTAGTTTCATCTGTATCTTGGTGCTCTCCTCATTTGTACTCCTCACCAGCACTATTATAGCACTGGTGTCATATTAAGGTGCATTGTCCAGGCTTAGGGCGCAAATCTAAAGTCACTCTATATGACTGCAAACTTGTGAATACATACAGGGCGGAGTGTGCATGCTGTCAAGGTGCTCCTTGTGCTGGTGCAGAGAGTAGGCAGTCAGTCTTGTGACCACCAGTATGTGATTTGCATACTTTTGGCCACATTCTAACTAGACGTGTTTAGCCTCACTCAATTCCCTTGTATTGATTGAGGCTGGGTACTTCTAGTTGGCATGTGACCGCATGTATGTAAATCACATACTTGTGGTCATTCACCCTCCTGCTCCCGATGCCGGCACTGGACAATGTTGACAGCAAGCACACTGTGAAGATTCACAGCATTTTACACCGAGATATTATGATAAATGAGTGTTCCTAAGAATGCTTGTTCATGATAATCTTTCAGTTTAGACAGGCTGCTGATAACTCTATGAATGATAACACTGTCGTTCCTTGGGTGAAATGATATTTAAGCTTGCGCAACGGACTACCAACCTGTAAATAATTATCGATTGTTGGTTTGTGAAAACGGACCTTTAGAAACTCGAGATTGCTATATCTGTACTCCCTATAACTGAGCTACTGTCTGTTATTGGAAAAACACAGAGCAATGTGTTGGCTTAGAACTCCTATCTAGATTACCTGATTGTGTTGGTCAGTGCCTTCACATGGAGAAGAATTCTGAAATTCTCCGACATATAATGTAATAATCAAAGTCCCCAAGGTGCTTCGTTTTAATATCAAATGTTATCATTTTCCGTTGGTTTTTTAGCAGTCTGACCTCAGAAAAAAGCAGCCTTTAGATTCTGTAACAATGTACAAGCCGCAGTGGCAGCATACATATGTTTGGTTTATCATTATTTGAAAGGAATGACACTTTGTGTTGCTCATTTTAAGCAGGCAACAAACATCAATTTAGAGATCTCCTATAGTTGAGAGCATTATCATCTAGTGCCAAGATCTGAACCCTGACCACAGGATGCGAGAACACACATCAATATGCCTTTCAAAGCCTGCCGTGGCTTAAAAGTCTGAAATCTGCTTTACTTTCCAGGCTAATAAAATAAGCACTTCAAAACAGACGTTATGATTATCTGATGACAGGGTTCTGTATTCTCTTAGCAAGTAATGCAATCCTAGTTGACAGATTCAATGCAAGATACGTTTGTCTTCTGAACTGAAAAGATGGTTAGCCCCTGCACTGCCAGAGGGGCCTACAACCCACTGTGTAGCAAAACCCTCCGGCATCACAGAGGTTAACACTGCAGTAGGATTTAAGAGCTGACAGATCAAGAGACTGCATCCCCAGAAGGCTAAATGAGAAAAGTCCTACTGAGTTTTTTTTTCTGTGAATGAAAGTCTTTTGTAAATGCATTTGCAGGCAGATCAGGTGTCTACTTCACACGAGCCTGAAATCTCAATTGGGATATTGTCATCTTGTCAATCCAATGCAGTTCAAGAGAGGCAAGCAAGAGGCCAGTTATACCAGGTGCTTCCTCCTATTTAGAAGATCAAAAGCAAACCTTTAGCAGTATTTCTCAAATTCAACGAGAAAAAAATGTAAAAAGATGTACAGTGTGTATCTACTTCAACATATTATGTCCTTTCCAATAATATAAATTGGTAACCAGCTGTGTGTTCCGCAGCCACAAAATGCTCCGCTTGGTTATAAGTTATTTATAGGTTGTGTGCATCGTTGCAAATATTTCTGCTGCGCCAATGGGTCAAAATAATAAAACTATGAATCTAGGAAAATGGCTTTTAAAATAGCCTACTGTTTGGTGTATTAAGCACCCATATACACATTAGAGCCTCCATGCCTACAGACTACACAAAAACCTCATGTAGTCTGATCCTCATAGAATCATAGAATGGTAGAGTTGAAAGGGACCTCAAGGGCCATTGGGTCCAACCACCTGAAAGTGCAGGTTTTCCTAAATCATCCCACCTATATATTTATCCAGTTTCTGCTTGAAGATTTCCATTGATGTAAGGCTCACCACCTCCCGTGGTAGCCTGTTCCACTCTCTGACTACCATTACTGTCAGAAAGTTTTTCCTAATGGCTAATCTGACTCTCATTCCTTTTACTTTCATACCGTTGCTTCTTGTACTTTTGTGAGGTTCTCTGACTTTTTGCCTTGTTTTGTCATTTTGCTTTAATCTGTTTTTTCTTCATAGGCCATCTTGCTTCCTGTTCTGTTGCCCTCACTTTTGCCCTCAGTCAATATGGATTCCTCAGCTTCTATGTTCCCGCCCTGTTCCCTGCCAATTACCTGTTTAAGCCATCTCAGCTGATGAACCAATGCTTCTGAATCCTGTTAGCAGCCTGCCTGTAACCTGATCTCCTGAAGTCTTTGGAAGAACTACTTTTATGCCATCCTCTGTTTTGGATCCCTGGAACTCGTGTTCACACAGGAACCCTTCTGCTCTGCCATGGACGTTTACAAGGACAGTAAGAGAGACTGAATTATACTTTGACACTTCTGCTGAACTTTGAGGATCCATTCCTGATTAATTTGTTCCGAGCCTCTGCACCCTGCAACTGTTTAACCCCTCATGTTTTGTGCACTTACTTGTATGAAGTAATACAAGAACTGTTTAGCAAACCTGTGTCTGTGTTTCCCTTGTACCCTTGCACTAGACTCTATACAAACAGTATTTAACACCTTACAACTTCCTTGTGCTAATGCGAATAGGGTACTTCCCTCTGCACTGTGACTGCCTTTCAGATATTTGTTGACAACTATTAAGTCTTCTCTCAGTCTTCTCTTTTTCAAACAAAACATTCCTAGTTCTTTTACCCGGTCCTCATATGACATGATTTGAAGACCTTTTACAATCTTGGTTGCTCTTCTTTGAATTAGCTCCAATATATCGATGTCTTTCTTGAATTGGGGTGCCCAGAACCATACACAGTATTCCAGGTAGGGTCTGACCAGGGCGGAGTATAGGGGAGTATTGACCTCTCTTGATCTAGATTCAATTCCTGACTTGATATATCCCAGAATTTTCTTAGCCTTTTTGAATGTTCATCCTAAATCCATATTTCTTTCTAGGTGACCAATATTATTTTGCTACAATGCATCCACAGGCTTCGTAAGAAGGCTAGAATGATGGAAGTGTGTATGACCGCAGGATCAGACTAGTCATGATCTGTTGTAGGTCTGTTGGCATGCAGATACATATATCCTCATATGGTGTAGTAAATTGTAAAGTGCTGCACAATATGTTGGTACCATATAAATACAACATATTATTATTATATTAGGAAGAACATATCCAGCATATAAAGCACTTCTGTGTCCTTGACAAATAGAGTATGATGAAACTAGTAGTATTTTTCTTATCGCTGTGCTACTAAAAATGCTTTCCTACAAATACATGTTTTTATAAAAGGGTAACAGATGATGGATTTTATTGATATGGTTTGCATTTGCTGCCTGGGCTGGTAAAAGGAACACTCTGGCTCTTGTGACTTGAGAAGCACTACTGGAGGAAGAGAGGAGAGCAGGAGCTGAATGCTCCTCATCCAAGTGATCTACAAGGAAATCACTACCACCATTGTCTATCTATTGTGGTGCTACAGCAGGTCTGCTCTCTAGTTTTTAGAAAAAAACTTTTTATTTTTTTCTATTCTGCTAATATAAACCCTGAGCTACATACACAGACATGACTTGCATGCTTTTATAGCCTTGACATTGCCATTGACATTTGTTCCAGTCAAGTCAGCAGCAATTATTCTGGGATTTACATGATTAGAAGTAAGCAACCTTTCTTCCTTCTTTCGACTAGAGAACTAAGGATGCAGCAATTAAAACCCAAGCATTGATCAAGCCTAATAATAAAATGATGTTTGGCAACATTAATCTACCTAATAATACTTGTTACCCAGAGAAGTCATGCATATTGTAGAATATATGCTAAGGCTCACACAGTCCCTGTGGCCCCATACTACATTGCCGTAGGCATTCCACGTGCTACCGTATGGTGCCTCAGTAATGTTTTGTATGGATATATGCTTCTAAAGAATACTGTGCTCAAATTGCAGTGATTCATAGAGAATCCCACAAAAGGTTTTTCAAGGTCATAGCCTTCTATGGGGTCAATTTTCCACTCTGTACAGGTTGTATAGAGCTACCGTATTTTTTGGATTGTAAGACACGCTTTTTTTCCCCCAAAACTGGGGGTAAAATGGGGTTGCGTCCTACAAACTGGATATGGCTTACCGGGTTGGCGGTGGTGGAGCAGGGTCATAGTAGACAAGGGTGGCGATACTGAGGGTGTCACTGCAGTGGAGCGGCTCAAGACACAGTGTTGCTGTAGTGGCGGGCGCCTGATCTGACTGCGGCCTCTATTGAATCACCCGGGGTTGACGCGATGGACTTCAAGATCTGGCCGGGGAGGCGGCGCGTGTGCAGATTGATGCAATGGCAATGAAGGCCTTTCTGCACACGCGCCGTCTCTGCGGCTATTTTCTTGAAGTCTATAGCGTCAACCGTGGGCAATTCAATGGAGCCCGCAGTCAGATCAGGTGCCCGCCGCTGCGACACCCTATTCTATGACCCTCCTGAGACAGTCCACTGCAGTGACTCTTACGCAGGCCGTCGGCAGACCAATGGCATCAGCTGCGACTCCCCCGAGCTCGCAGTATTGCCATCCATTGACCCTTTTGAGCCACAACAACCCAGCCTCTGAACCCACAGAATCACCAACTCTGCCTCCTGTGACCTTCCTGAGCCACTCCCCCCTGGCAAGCATTAGGGTTAAGACACACTGGGATTATAAGACGGACCCTCAATTTAACATTTCTTCCTTTTCTTATTTTGATGTGTCTTATAATCCAGGGTGTCTTATAAACTGAAAAATATGGTATATAGTTGCACACATGAACACTTAAAGGGGTATTCCCATACAGTGCCTACAAGTAGTCTTCAACCCCCTGCAGATTTAGCAGGTTTGATAAGATGCAAATAAGTTAGAGCCTGCAAACTTCAAACAAGAGCATGATTTATTAACAGTTGCATAAATCTTACAAACCAACAAGTTATGTTGCTCAGTTAAATTTTAATAAATTTTCAACATAAAAGTGTGGGTCAATTATTATTCAACCCCTAGGTTTAATATTTTGTGGAATAACCCTTGTTTGCAATTACAGCTAATAATCGTCTTTTATAAGACCTGATCAGGCCGGCACAGGTCTCTGGAGTTATCTTGGCCCACTCCTCCATGCAGATCTTCTCCAAGTTATCTAGGTTCTTTGGGTGTCTCATGTGGACTTTAATCTTGAGCTCCTTCCACAAGTTTTCAATTGGGTTAAGGTCAGGAGACTGGCTAGGCCACTGCAACACCTTGATTTTTTCCCTCTTAAACCAGTCCTTGGTTTTCTTGGCTGTGTACTTTGGGTCGTTGTCTTGTTGGAAGATGAAATGACTACCCATCTTAAGATCCTTGATGGAGGAGCGGAGGTTCTTGGCCAAAATCTCCAGGTAGGCCGTGCTATCCATCTTCCCATGGATGCGGACCAGATGGCCAGGCCCCTTGGCTGAGAAACAGCCCCACAGCATGATGCTGCCACCACCATGCTTGACTGTAGGGATGGTATTCTTGGGGTCGTATGCAGTGCCATCCAGTCTCCAAACGTCACGTGTGTGGTTGGCACCATAGATCTCGATCTTGGTCTCATCAGACCAGAGAATCTTGAACCAGTCTGTCTCAGAGTCCTCCAAGTGATCATGAGCAAACTGTAGACGAGCCTTGACATGACGCTTTGAAAGTAAAGGTACCTTACGGGCTCGTCTGGAACGGAGACCATTGCGGTGGAGTACGTTACTTATGGTATTGATTGAAACCAATGTCCCCACTGCCATGAGATCTACCTGGAGCTCCTTCCTTGTTGTCCTTGGGTTAGCCTTGACTCTTCAGACAAGACTGGCCTCGGCACGGGTGGAAACTTTCAAAGGCTGTCCAGGCCGTGGAAGGCTAACAGTAGTTCCATAAGCCTTCCACTTCCGGATGATGCTCCCAACAGTGGAGACAGGTAGGCCCAACTCCTTGGAAAGGGTTTTGTACCCCTTGCCAGCCTTGTCACCCTCCACGATCTTGTCTCTGATGGCCTTGGAATGCTCCTTTGTCTTTCCCATGTTGACCAAGTATGAGTGCTGTTCATAAGTTTCTTAATTAGTCAAAAAAGGCTGGAAAAAGAGATAATTAATCCAAACATGTGAAGCTCATTGTTCTTTGTGCCTGAAATACTTCTTAATACTTTAGGG
The DNA here is from genome assembly GCF_048569485.1 of Anomaloglossus baeobatrachus. Taxonomy (NCBI): domain Eukaryota; kingdom Metazoa; phylum Chordata; class Amphibia; order Anura; family Aromobatidae; genus Anomaloglossus; species Anomaloglossus baeobatrachus. The sequence goes on from NC_134356.1 coordinate 396,311,693, forward strand.
GAACCAAACAGAATTCTTGTGGTTTGAGGGGTTGAATAATAAATGACCCTCTGAATAAACTTTTCACAATTTAAAAAAAAAAAGAAATAACATTCTTTTTTGCTGCAGTGCATTTCACACTTCCAGGCTGAATGTGTAAACCTGCTAAATCTGCAGGGGGTTGATTACTACTTGTAGGCACTGTATATAAGATCCTATCCCAATATTCGTAGGTGTAATAATAAGAATATTAGCAAATACCTCCTATTAGAAATGTAATATAGGTTTTGGGCAGTATACTGAAATGGAATACTTACTGTGTGACCTATACTGATGTGGGGTATAGACTGCAGGTGCACTGCTTATTGTATAATTTAGTTGTTGTTTTTGTGACTGAATACGGTCTTTCTTTCCTCCGTACTGTTCTAGTGAGGAAATAGACTTATCTATGTTATGTAATTTTGTCGATAAATAAAAATGAACCTAATTTAAAAAAGAAATGTACTATAGTTCTTCTGAAAAGCTATCACTCACCTCATGTGCAGGGCATTACAGTGCCTTAGGTATCCAAGGTAACTGCAATGCATGTAGGCACAGTTAGCTGCTAGTGGTCGTAACCATAGATAAATAAGTTACTGCCATGCCCTGCACATGAGGTAAGTGACATAGCTTATCAGGAAAAGAAGACTACATTTCTGATTGGACAAAATCCAGCATCCAAATCCCAGTATACTTCTTTAAAACGTATCCAATTATTCGGTATGACGTTAAGTCCTTAGTCTGAAACTAGTTAGTTTCAGACTAAGGACATAACATCTGAAACACGTCATATATCTCTATGTGTGTACCATTTGAAATCATGAAATGGATTTTAATGCATACCCAATAAATGGATAAGCTTTAAAGAATTATACTGGGATTTGGATGTTGGATTTTTCTCCACTATTTTTCTGTGACTACAGCCTGGCCGACTTGTGAATTGGTCCGTCCATCATCCTGCCTCTTGTGGTTCTCCTTCGAATTGAATGAGCTGGTTATCTGTTAACCCTATTACTATTTCTGATTGGAGGTATTTGGTAATATTCTTATTATTACAACTACTACATATTAGGATAGGATCTTGGAGATGGGAATACCTCTTTAATAAAATGGATCTCAAAAGAACATTATTTTCCATTTTAAAAAGAATCTCTTATTTTATTCCTATGTATCTCCTTGAATATTCGGCTACAGCTTTAGTTGGATTGTCCTTTTTTTCCTTAGTATGAATAATACGGCAGACATCTAGCAATTTAATTTGTAAAATGGCACAGAAAATGCAACATAATTGTGCACCTATCTCAGGGCGACTGCATAGATTACACAGACAATCTGTTAAAAGAACATAACTTGCAATTCAGCAATTATCGTTCAACATAAAATTTACAGCTGGAGACCCTGTCCAGAATACATGGCCATACTTCCACTAGCCTCCAATTAAGACCAAATTGCACTCAAGGTACATATTTAATTTTAACATTCCGTAACGTACAATATGTTACCTTGGAGACATCAGTCAGCATATTTAAGTACTTTAAAAAGCCAACAGGACACCCCTCCATCATTCATTTTGCCCCCACATTGGTCACAAATTACCTGGAAGAACATTTCTGAAATGACCCTTCATTTGTGACCGCTCGTTGTATGATTAGGGACCGCTCGTTGTCTGATTAGGCTCACACCAGCATCATTTTAGTAGCCTTAGTGTGATATTGATGTATATAATAAATGTGTTTAGACTATTATTGAAATTTACGATATTGGCTATGTCTTTTTCTTTCCTTTCCACCTAGATTGCATTTCTATGCAGATTTTGGCTCAACCCTGTCCAGAATTCCTGCTTGGCATCCAACTTCTCCTAAACATACACATCCCTTCAATCCCCAGGCAGTCACCTCATTAGCTCCTTCTGCTGCCGGCACTTCTAATCTGTTCCTCACAGAGTGATAAGACCTGCCTTGCAGTCATACCGTAAAATGATTTATTTCAACAATAAAGGGTAATAGCAAAATATATTGTATTATTCATATTGTTTCTTTTTTCATATTTTGAAGCTTTAATGCAGGAATTTTAAGACCTTTATTATGTCTATTATAAAACTGTGTGTGCTCACAAAGAAATTTAATTCCTTCTGAAACATCTTTCAATGCAAATGCATGAAGCAAAACTATTTATAAGCATCTATGGAATAAGGAACATCATTTCTGCCTTTTCATTGATCAGGAAATGAATATATCTTCACAACTGGGGCACAGGAGTATATATAAACAGGATAGTGGTATGTATTATGGGATGTTAACATATCTCACGTTTATATAAGGAAAGACAAAGTGTGCTAATTTTCTGAGGGTTATGAAAACTAATGACTTCAGAGAAGCCGGAACATAAAAGTGCTGAAGCAGCGGGTAAGCAAGTGATAATTCTACAGCTAAGATATCATGTTCAGTGACCTAAGCTCCTAAAATGGGAATGCAAAACTAATGTATGTACATTCCTTGAATTGGCGGTTGGCAGTTGAGTTGTCCGCCTGCCTAGTGCTGATTGTTTTAGCATTACTGTGCCTACTGTAGTTCTCCCTGGAGCACTGCCCTCATTGGGCCAGCAATAAATCTTCTCTAGTGCACAGCGGATATGGCAGCTTGTATTACTCACTTGCAGGTGGAAGGTTACATCTGTTTCTGTCATGATCCCTACAATCTATTCATCCTGATATCATGTTTAACTCTTGCTCCTACCTCATTATTCATTTTGTATTGTTTTTTTTTTGTTTGGTGGCCATCAGTTCATATTCAAAATACCTGTGTATCTGAAATTTTCAATATCTTGATATTGAAAGATCACGGTACTGAAGCCATTCAAGATCTTACGTCTTTCTGACAATGATAATTTGTTTCAATAGTTCATACGCCATATTTGACCTTTACTGTCATGTGCCTATCTTTGTTTAATATGCCTGCCTCCAGACAACATTCATGTGATCACTGGAGACCTTGCTATATTATCGGATCTTATTTATACCAATATTGATTAGTTGACATGAATTTCTCTTTTGTGCTTTAGAAAAAGGTTCTGCGGTGGCTGAGGAGTACAACGAAAACACTCATCAACATGTGTGAGCAACAAAGCTAAGTTCACATCCATTGCCAGCTACAATCTTCCTCTAAATCTTATACATTCACCTCAACAAGTCTACCGGTAGTATGAAGTCCACAGATACTCCCATAGAGGGACAGCTACAATGCATACAGTGACCGACAGAGCCTAAAGGTTGCATTTTACCTTCAGTAGCTGTCAGCCAAAGTCAAACATCCGTTCAGACAACAGCTGTTTCTTCCTCCTCTCATACACATACATGATATAGTTATATATGATGTGTATATGATTTAGCCAACTACCTGGCTTTTCAATGAGGGAAACGGAATAACCTGCTATCTGATACCTTTGGTGGCAGATTACCTTCTCGCAGAACAAAAAGGTTTCACCATAAAAATAAAGGCTATTCAATACATCTTTCACCCAACATCATCTAGCAAAAAGAGAAGAGACTCCCATACACAAGTGGTGGTTTTGGCCAACTTTTTTCGATAATATACATGCTTGAGGCCCCATACATAAATAAAGAATTCAGTAGACTTTGGTTTATTGTGCACTAGCCATTCTCTCCCTCTTTAGAAACACAAGAGTGTGTAGTGGATTTATTTACTTACACTGATGAACAAAAGGGTAACAACGTTTTTAACTTTTGACTTTCAGGCTGCATATCCACCATCCAAGATTTCTCAAGAAAAGAAAAACAGCATCATCCAGCTCATCGATAGCAGTGTCTCTGGGCAAAGAAAAATGCCAAACTGCATCATGTGAGTGCCATGACATTTGGAAGAAAACAAAATGAAGTCTGCTCATCCATTCAAAAATCAAGAAGTGGACGTCCAGGCAAAGATTCAAAGTCAACACGTCGGCTCATTACAAGGTCTATCAGTTCTGGCGTGACAAACACGGCAGTGGAGGTGGCTCATATGCTTCATAATAGTGAGATCACAGATGTCCATGCAAGCACCATGCAACACACATTACAAAAGTTTGGAATAGTGGCCCGAAAAAGGTGAAAAGCCTTAACTTCAATATCATCCTAATAAGCGTCGACTTGAGTTTCGCATGAAGTATGAAAAGTGGAGATTAAAGATTGGAAATTGGTGATTTTGAGTGATAAGACAAAAGTCAATAGACTAGGGAACGTACATATCATAGAGTTAACACAATTCATATATAACATAAATAACATATATATATATATATACTGTAGATATAACAGGTAACAAATAAAAAACTGTACTAGTGTCAAAGTGTCCTTTCGTCGTGAATCACTCTTTTTTTTACCTAATAATATCCCACAAGATACCATAGTGCAATAAAACGGCAAAATTAAAATGAATTAGTTTTTACAACGATGAATGTCATTTTTAAATTAGAGGGTAACTCATGAACCATTGGATGCAGTGTATAGGACAGATTTCTATTGAGGTGAGAGAAGAGATCAGACTTAGTACAGTAGTGTTCACAACATCAATTGGATGATCAGAGGAAAGAAGAGGTCCCACTCCCTTTGCAGAACTATTCTAATCATCTATTGGATCCCAGCCACTTTGTATGGGAAGCTATGATCTTGTCTTCCTTTAGTAAATCATATATTCCAAATGTTTTAATAAAAAATTAGATACATTTTCAGTCACTAAATCAAGTATTTCATAAATCAATATGAACGCAATGAAAATAATTTTTCATTATTTTGAATTTCCATTAAAGCATCACTACAGTGTTTTTTTTTATTTTGACGCTGGATTGATACTTTAAATCTAAAGGGCGCTTTACACGCTGCGACATTGCTAGCGATGTCGCTAGCGATCGTACCCGCCCCCGTCGTTTGTGCGTCACGGGCAAATCTTTGCCCGTTGCGAACAATATCACTAGGACGCGTCACACATACTTACCTTCCTAGCGACGTCGCTGTGGGCGGCGAACAACCTCTTTCTTACGGGGGAGGTTCGTGCGCCATCACAGCGACGTCACACAGTGGCCCACCAATAGAAGCAGAGGGGCGAAGACCAGCCGCATTAACGACACGCCCACCTCGTTGCCGGAGGACGCAGGAACGCTGTTGGTCATCGTTCCCGGGGTGTCACACATAGCGATGTGTGCTGCCTCAGGAACGACGAACAACCTGCGTCCAGCACCAGCAACGATATTTTGGAAATGAACGACGTGTCAACGATCAACCATTAGGTGAGTATTTTTGATCGTTAGTGAACGCTAGTAGGTGTCACATGCAACGACGTCGCGAACGAGGCCGGATGTGCATCACGAATTCTGTGACCCCAACGATATCTCGTTAGGGATGTCGTTGCGTGTAAAGCGGCCTTAAGTCTCCTGCGCCCTGTCTTATACTCACCTGCCGCTGTCTTCATCTGTTTCCAGTATTGCTCTGGTGAGTCTCCGGCAATTTGTGACCTTCCTGTAGCTCCAGTGTGTCATGGAGAACGACGGAGGACACAAATCAATACAACTCTATAGGAACCTCGTTCTGGCCCTGGTCTGGATCTCATAGATATACACTGGGAGCTTGTGATGTAACTTTTGAAATTACAGTCAAACAATGGTGCCACGGGACCAGAGCGACATCCAAAAAAGGTGAAAACACCAGAGGGTTAGTATAAGACACGGGACAGAGGTATTGGGATTAAAGCACCACTCCAGCACTAAAAGAAATGCTGGAGTGGAGTTTAAAGGGTTATTTCGATCTTTGTAGAAGGGTAAAATTGCAAATTTCTTGTAAAAAAAAGCAACTATGCAATTTAGTTTGGATTAAAATTCCTCTCTGTTGTCAAGAGCAGGGTCATTTAATATTTTATTGTTTATAGCTTGTGGTTTAGGGAGCCAGCCACAGGTAACAGTGGTGGCCAAAAAATATAGTGCTAACAAGCTATTTCCAATAGAGCTTGTAAGCACTGCTCTGAAGGTTCAGTACTACACTGCTCTTCTGATGATACAGAGACAAAGCTGCCTCATAAAGCAGCATCTGGAGGGAGCCAATCGTGCAAAGATGCCGTTGGTCTAATCTGTCAACCAAGGAGGAGCATATCACCCCCAAACAAATCGGAACTATGTTGGCTGGGGAGCTGTGCACTTTTGATAAGACAATAGTGGATAAATCCTTTAAGAGTCATTATATTTCTTGTGTTGATCTCTTTGGGAATAGCAATGATTGCTTAGTAAAAGTGGAAACACTATATGAACAGACAATGTCCCACTAACGTAATAGAAAGAATAAACAGTTAACACTATCACCTTCAACAGTATCTTTTATTGCATTAAGGTTAATGGCATCCAGATGCGTAAATGGAAGTGATTAGCTGGCAAAACGCCCAATGATTACAGACAATTTAAGTGGCTGCCATTTCCCATCAATACCGCGTGTGTCCTCGATAAGATAACTGTAACATTTGTTTGCGTTTATCTTTCTAATGAGCTGTAGATACTGTATTTCCCTAATAGGTTTTGATGCTATTAGAGTCATCACATCGCCAGATAAATCTTGCATCAAGAGGATTGCAATTCTCAGACCTGCAACTGTAAAGTATCTAAAACTAAAAAAAAAATCATCCCACAGCGCACCATTTTGTGTCTATGAATCTTGTACGTTATGACTACGCTCCTGTTAATTGGGCGCAAGTCCAGGTTTGCTGTCAGCCGATGGTCGCACTGGGGACTTCTACAAGAAGAGCCTCACTCTGTCATTCCTCTTCTCCAGTGAATACAAATGCTCTGTATAAATGTCCTCCGCTGTAAAATCGAGGTCTTTTTTGACCTAGATTGCTTAAATCGCCTGCATGTTTTACTCTTTTGGGAGAGTAACTAACGCTGGGACGTGTGCTGCAACACTTTCTATCATTATTATGTAAATTCCACCGAAAGTGCGACACAGATAGAAAAGATATCAAGGACAAAATTGCTAGAGTCTGCTTCTCTTTCTCTCTGAAGTAAGCCACTTGCATTAAGCAATTTTAAACATCTAATGGCCGTAAATGTATCTGAAGAATTTTAATGTAATTTTGTCATATACAGTAGGACAATCGCAGCTTTTAGCTGAATCTTGAACTCCAGTGCTGCATGCATAATACATGGCAAGTTTACTGCTAATGTGGTAGCACTGGAAAACACTGGCGGATCTGCATAAAAAAAATGACACTTGTTTATAAGACTTGTTCGACAGCTTAAAATTCTGGGCACATACAACAATGTTAAGAAGCGGGCAAAAATGTAACCCTTTCTGTTACTTGATCCAAAGCCGAAATTATTATGGAATATTAAACACAGATTACCATATAGAAAAACCACATCAAAATGTAACTTTTAATAATGATATTAAAAGGTCAAAAGGCCAGAAAAACACAAAAAAACATATAAGGCCTGAAACACACATCCGTTAAAAACACGCACGTGCCAGGAGACACGTATTTTCCCTGCGTGTTTCGTGAGGTAAGTACTTGTCTCGGGTACGTGCGGGCCACGTGTGTTCTCCGTGTGCTATCCGCGATAGCACACGGAGAACAGGTAATTTACATACTCACGTGGTCCGCGCTGCTGTCCAGGGTTCTGCTCTTCGGCTCCAGCCCTGCCCACTCCCCACTGACGCTGCTTCTGGCCGAGCGGAGGGGCGGAGATCAGCACCCGGGACAGCACGCCCACCTCCTTTACAGGCTCATAATGAGCGGCGGCCGGCAGGAACAGTTTGCAGCAGAAGAATCTGCGGGGCTGGTGGAGGTGAGTATTTGTTTTTTTTATTTTATAATTAATGACATGTGTTCTCCGGCGCGTGTCACATGGGCACGCATCCACATTACATCCGTGTGGTACGGGTGCGGGCCGTGTGACACCCGTGCTGCCGGAGAATACGTGGACATGTCAGCGTGCAAAACTCACGGAGGCACGTAACAAAAATCACGGAGGCACGTAAGTACGGAACGGACACGCGTTCCGTTCCAAAATACTTACGTGTGTCCATACAATAGTGAAAACATAGGTCCACATGTCTCTGTGCCGCCGGTACGTGAAAAAAGTGCCAAACACGTACCGTCGGCACAGATGTGTGTCGGAGGCCTAAGAAATAGTGTGCAGAATGTGTAGTAATGAATGCTAGGTGGGAGGAAAAATTTGGACTGGCCGCAGATAAGCCCTAATAACTCTCTCCCTACCTAGCAATGGAGGGTATGACTCCCTAGGATTGTGGCGCTCCCCATTCACCGACAAGAGACCCTGTGTGGCCCTAATTAGCCCTGCACAGACCAAACAACAACAACATTTTTAAATAATCAGAAGACCCCCATCAAAATTAGATGGAGAGTCAAAAAAACTTATCTGAAAAGAGTCTAGAGACAGTGTCCCAACGTGTTTCCTCCCAAAGGATGCCAGGGATTTATCAGGGAACAACCAGGGAGTAGAAAGTCAATGCAGGAGCGTCCCTGGGGTGCCAGATAGGTGGTGCAAGAGCAACTTATCTGTCACCCCAGGGAGGCTCCTGCATTGACTTTCTACTCCCTGGTTGTCCCCTGATGAATCCCTGGCATCCTTTGGGAGAAAACACGTTGGAACGCTGTCTCTGGACTCTTTTCAGATAAGTTTTTTGACTCTCCATCTACCGTATTTTTCGCTTTATAAGACGCACTTTTGTTCCCCCAAATTTTGGGGGAAAGTAGGGGGTGCGTCTTATAAACCGAATATACGGATTATATACTGCAGGGTCCAGGGGAGGTGGGGCCGCTCTGGAGCGGTGCTGGGGGAGCTGGTGGAGGCTGGTATAGACTTGTGAAGCTGAGGGCGGCAGCGTTTGATCTCCTGCACCCGCTCATATAATATGCACAGCTACTGTCCACCCCTGTGGTGCTGAAATTGCACCGCGGTGATGGGCTGGGGGAGCTGTGCATATTATATCTGCCCGTGCTTCCCTTTGATCACAAATGCCCCCTCCCCCTGTGTTATCTATGGCCCCCATGCTGCTACCCATAGTAAAATAATAAACTCTTTACTCACCTCCTCCAGCATCTGCCCTTCTCCCTCCTGCCGCTATGATCAGGCATGCAGAGATAACACACTGCTGTGCTGATCACATGACCGGGACTGTGAACCAGGAAATGCAGGAGGCCGGAGCTCAACCCTGAGGAGGGGTACACGAGGGAGCACAGCGCTGGAGAAGGTAAGGAAAGAGTTTATTTTCCTCAAAGCAGCAGCATGGGGCAGCGTGTGTGCCAGCCACAGGGGGCAGCGTGTGTGCCAGCCACAGGGGGCAGCGTGTGTGCCAGCCACAGGGGGCAGCGTGTGTGACAGCCACAGGGGGCAGCGTGTGTGCCAGCCACAGGGGGCAGCGTGTGTGACAGCCACAGGGGGTAGCGTGTGACAGCCACAGGGGGTAGCGTGTGTGCCAGCCACAGGGGGCTGCGTGTGTGCCAGCCACAGGGGGTTGCGTGTGTGCCAGTCACAGGGGGTTGCGTGTGTGCCAGCCACAGGGGGTTGCGTGTGTGCCAGCCACAGGGGGTAGCATGTGTGACAGCCACAGGGGGTAGCGTGTGTGCCAGCCACAGGGGGCAGCGTGTGTGCCAGCCACAGGGGGCAGTGTGTGTGCCAGCCACAGGGGGCAGCGTGTGTGCCAGCCACAGGGGGCAGGGTGTGTGCCAGCCACAGGGGCCAGGGTGTGTGCCAGCCACAGGGGCCAGGGTGTGTGCCAGCCACAGGGGGCAGCGTGTGTGCCAGCCACAGGGGGCAGCGTGTGTGCCAGCCACAGGGGGCTGCGTGTGTGCCAGCCACAGGGGGTTGCGTGTGTGACAGCCACAGGGGGCAGCATGTGTGACAACCACAGGGGGTAGTGTGTGCCAGCCACAGGGGGCAGCGTGTGTGCCAGCCACAGGGGGCAGCGTGTGTGCCAGCCACAGGGGCAGCGTGTGTGCCAGCCACAGGGGCCAGGGTGTGTGCCAGCCACAGGGGCCAGGGTGTGTGCCAGCCACAGGGGCCAGGGTGTGTGCCAGCCACAGGGGCCAGGGTGTGTGCCAGCCACAGGGGGCAGCGTGTGTGCCAGCCACAGGGGGCTGCGTGTGTGCCAGCCACAGGGGGCTGCGTGTGTGACAGCCACAGGGGGCAGCGTGTGTGCCAGCCACAGGTGGCAGCGTGTGTGCCAGCCACAGGGGGTAGCGTGTGTGCCAGCCACAGGGGGCCAGTGTGTGCCAGCCACAGGGGGCAGCGTGCCAGCCATAGGGGACATGTTGCATCACTGGGGGACGTGTGCCAGCCCAAGGGGGCTATATTCAATATAAGGTGGCCATATCCAGATTAAGGGGGCTAATTTTAGGATGGGGGGCTATGAGGGACATATACTCTATATGATTTGTTAGACAGACACTGGCATTATTAGACGGACCCCATTTATTAAAAAAAATTCTCTATTCCTTCACCAAATTTGGGGGTGCGTCTTATAATCCGGTGAGTCTTATAAAGCGAAAAATACGGTAATTTTGATGGGGGTCTTCTGGTTATTTAACAATGGTGATGTTGTTGTTTGGTCTGTGCAGGGCTAATTAGGGCCACACAGGGTCTCCCGTCGGTGAATGGGGAGCGCCACAATCCTACGGAGTAATACCCTCCATTGCTAGGTAGGGAGATATTTATTAGGGCTTATCTAGGGCCAGTCTGAATTTTTCCTCCCACCTAGCATTCATTACTACACATTCTGCACACTATTTCTTATATTTTTTGTGTTTTTCTGGCCTTTTGACCTTTTAATATCATTATTAAAAGTTAAATTTTAACGGGGTTTTTCATTTTGGTAATTTTGTTATATTCTGTCCCCACTTTTTCGGCTGCGGTCTGGTTTTGTATATTAAACACATAATAAATACATCAATGCTCCACGCAAGCAGAAAAGGTGAAAGGAGAATGCAAGCGCATAGAAGAATGATGCAATTACTTAACTTTACTATTCTGCTGATATAATTTCATATGAAATTGAAATAAAAAAATAAATGGAGGTCTGGCATTGGAGGATCATTTAGATTCTCCCTAAATTTTGAATCCGCTTTGAAAGTTTGTGGTTCAGTTTAGATTGTAGCGGAAAGTGAATAGTAAAAGCTTTTTTTTTGTTGCATAATGTCGAATAATACGGGTCCTTCAGATTTCTACGCAAGACATCAAAGAGCTTTTGTCTATTGTGCCATTAGATGGACCCAAAAAGAATGAGCGTATTTCTCCTACTCTGGTATACAGACATGAATAATGGCTGATTATTATTCGATTTGCTTTAAAGCAGGGGCTTTTTAGTATGATTATTGTCTGTAATAATATTACTGCTGCAAATGTTTTGAAAAGTTAATATATAAAGGGTTCTCCAGTGAAAGATGATGAATATGTGACTATCATCAGAATGACACTCTTCACTAACGTGAAACCTCGGAGCAACAGCAATTTTAGTGGAGAGCAAGCATTCATGGTATTGTGCACAGATGTAATACAGCAAGAAATGAGTCCCCCCTTTGTTTTCGATGTTGGTGGGGGTTTGGTTTCTGGACTCTCATCGCTATAACTTGGAAGCATACGTATTTATCAAACTACAATCTATGTCTCTAATTGAAATTTGCAATCAGTGGCAGGAAATGCAACATTGAGGCTTGTTCAGATGAAAGTGTTAAACATCCGTGTGCTGTCCATATGCAAAACTGATAGCATACGGACAGCACACTGACCAATGCATGTGAATGTGGTAGATCACAACAGGGGAGAACTATTCTCTTTGCGGAGACTGACAAACCAGATTGGTTTGTCAGTCTCCCCAAGGAGGAAAGTTCTTCCCTTAGACCCCACTTTAGCTTCTCATAAAGCTAGATCAGACCTCATACTTTGCACTGACGAGGGACAATCATCCCGAAACACCATGTCTGCAAATTGAGGATCTGATCTGGCATAAATCTTAGATCATATGAAAACGCTTGTTAAAGAGCCACTTTTGACTTTTAGGGTTGCTACCTCCAATAGGTGGCACTAGAGTTCGTCTCCTTCCTCCCTGAAGAGACAAGTAGATCACAATACACGCATGTAGAAAATCAAGCATGCTCTACTTTAATCTGTATTATCGTCAGACTCCCCCATTATAAGTGAATGGGTGCAATAAAATTATGGGTTATATATGGGTTACCATTAAAAATTAGCGAACCCGAACTGTAAGGTTAGGATTCATACCGAACACTGGGGTCCGGGGCTCAAACCTGAACGTGGTCTTTTAAAAAAAGTCTGTGTCTCAGTTTGGGTGCCTAATATATGCTCACCACTTGATCAAGCATTGAGGTGTTCGGGTACACTAAAGGGCCATTTACACTCTGCGACATCACTAACGATATATCGTCGGGGTCACGGTGTTTGTGACACACATCCGGCGTCGTTAACGACATCGCAGCATGTAATACCTATGAGCGACCTTAAACGATCGCAAATGAGTCAAAAATCGTTGGTCTGTGATACGTCGTTCATTTACCAAAAATCGTTGTCTGGTCAGTAGCGAGGTTGTTTGTCGTTCCTGCAGCAGCACTAATTGCTATGTGTGACACCGCAGGAACGAGGAACAACCTCGTACCTGCGGCCGCCTGCAATGAGGAACGAAGGAGGTGGGCGGGATGTTCGTCCCGCTCATCTCCACCCCTCCACTTCTATTGGACGGCTGTCGTGTGACGTCACTGTGACGCCGCATGAACCACCCCCTTAGAAAGGAGGCGGTTCGCCGGCCACAGCAACGTTGCAGAGAAGGTAAGTCCGTGTGACGGGTGTAAGCGATGTTGTGCGCCACGGGCAGCGATTTGCTCGTGACGCACAACAGACGGGGGCGGGTATGCTCGCTAGCGATCTTATAAAAAACAACAACTCCGTCCTTTCCCAAAAATACTTTGTTTACGGCTGGCTGAATGTGGGTGGAGAGCCCAAATGCCCCATCATTGACTTCCATTATACTCACTATTCGAGTCAAGCCCGTTAGTTTGGGTCCCCATTGACATATATAGAGTTCAAGTTCCGGGAACAAGTTCAGGTTAAGGCTGGGTCCCGAAATGAACTTTTAACTAAAGTTTGGCTGAACCTGGCAAACTTGAACATGCATAGGTCGTCTCGTCTCCAGTTACCATACATATGTCATGTATTTTTCATAGATCAGTACAATTATAAAGATAAGTAACTATATATGACTTTTATTATTTATTACATTATTCATTTAAAAAACAGGATGCCATACGAATGTATAAAATGGACAAACAAATGGCAAATGGAATTTACAATACATATGAAAAATAATTTATTTCTAGCCATAAAACACATCATTTTGCATACTCTTGTGTGAACCCAAACTTAGATGCAGAAACATCTGATTGCTAATGGAACCACCATGTCTAGTCCTGGTCCTACTACAACTTATTGCAACATGAGGCAACAGATCATACAGTAAATAGCTTATGACAGGGTCACCGGTATTTCTGCTTTTGGTGAAAGACAATGATCGATAACAATATCTGTCTAAAAAGTATGCATACTCACAGAATGGTGATACTCATAGCTAAATGCAACATGTATCTTTATAATTAAGTAGTATTCAAATTTTTGAACTCGTGTGTATATATTTTTATTATTATTATTAATAATTTACTGATTGTTATTACTGAGGGCATTGTCCGTTACACGCACAACCCCTTCTTAATCACCATGTTTTCCCCCATTACACTAAAAATCCTAATACTCACTTCTAGTGCCGATGCCGTTCCTGCAGTGTCAACTGTTGCTCTCCCGTGGCTCACGTGAGCTTGTTACGTCATGCGAGCCCTATGCCCAATTATCACTGGCTTTACTGTCCTCGTCTTTGGATGTATCAAACATCAATATGAAGTGAGCGCCAGCCGCAGTTCTGGATTCCTCTTAATGTTCGATTCATCTGAAGGTGGGAAGAGGGAAGCCGGGGAAGATTGGGCACAGGGATGACATGACATAATGTCAACTGAGCTCTGGGAGAGCAAGTGCAGACAGCACTGAGACGGTGCCAAAGATGAGTACACGTGTTTAATTTTAACGGGGAAAACACTCAGATTGAGAAGGAATTCTATGAACAGTGGACAACCCATTTAATGTATTAAGACTTTGGATCATAGATTTATCAATAATAATTCAAATTCATTTGACTTGTCCCTTGCAGTGTAAATTTGCAATTGAGAATCGCGTTAAAGGCAGATCAAAGTACGCCTGCTCAGGACCTGAATGCCGGCGAGTGTGTATGACGTCGGACTCGTCATGCACCGCGGCTAGAGAAGGAGATCAAAGATGGCCAAAAGATGCGGCGCCGGGAACCGGACAATGGAGACGCCCATAAGGCCCACCGCGCAACTGTTAGGTAAGTATTATAAAGTGTTTTTTATGTTATACTCCCGGCCTGGGCTCTTATATACAGCATGTTTGGCTTATAGGCCAAAAAAGTGGTGACAGGTTCCCTTTAAAAACACATCTCTCTTGACCAGCCTATCACCTTAAATATTTAATTAACTCTTTCCTCTCCCCTGCTCCAGCCTTCTAAATGTTAATCATAACCTTAACAAAACCTGACCAAAGAACACCTTATATCAAAAATGTCTTTATTAAGATTCACTAAAATAACACGAATAAAAGGTTCATATAAGCTCATCAGCAAAGTGCAAGTGTCAATTAACATACATTCCAACTAGTGGAGCGCCCAGGACAGTAGTTGGTTATAGATTAAAGACATACAGTATATATATATGATGACAGTGAGAGGGGGAGGGGGAGTCAGATGTGCCTTAATGTCTAGTTCTCCACCCTTACCGTCCCTTCCTAACAACGGAGGAATCATAATTTACTGGCTAACCCCCATTCCTTGACGGCTGTTCTTGATTATCCCTAGGTTCCACTAGTAGGAAACCATCACCACACGTACTCAAAGTACTTAAATAGACAGACAAAAACATAAAGACAATGGACAGGTGCAGAACTGTCAACTGATAGAATTCTTTCAGTTCTCTGCAGGAAAAAAACTGCCTACAGCCCCCACATTTCTTTTGAAAAGAGCAGAGATCGGCACTATTATCCTGCTAATACCAGATATAAATCATATCACAAACGGAAGTGCTTGTATAACGTATCACCCTGTTCTGTATATCCCAACGCGTTTCACCCCTTCCAAGTCAATTACAATAGGGGATCATCAGGGGATTTTGTAAGGAGATCATACCCATTGCTTTGTACATAAACAACTGTTTGGGTCATAATCATAACCTTCTCTCTGCTATTCATCTGTGCTCACATCCTATATACAACCAATACCATGTATGTGCATTTATACAGCTAGTGGCTAATGACCGGATCATGCAGCTTTACATGAAAACCATATTTCCTTATGGATTGCAAGCTTGTGAGCAGGGCCTCCATCCTCCAGTAACAGTTGAATTATGTGTTACTGTATTGTCTTTATTGTCTGTATATGTCCCTGTTTAATTGTAAAGTGCTGCAGTATATGTTGGAGCTATTTAAATAAATTGTATTATTATAAGTATATGATATGTATACTTCTGGAGACATTCCGACTAGACGTATGTGAGGTTATTCAATTTTCTAGCATGTACATATACTCAAAATGAGGCTGGAATTATGCATATTGCATACTTGTGGTGCACCTAGCACCGGCACCGGAGAATCCTTAGGCTATGTGCCGACGGGACAACGGACCCGTGGATTTTGCTGCAAGTTTGTCCGCAGGTTTCACGCAGCTGCTCCCTGCAATCCACAGCAATCCATTGCTGCCGGATTCGAGCAAAATTGTTGTGGAAAACCTGCGGGACAAGTGCGGAAATACCTGCGGAGGTCCCGTCCTCTATCTCCATAGTTGAAAGGAGGGAGATTCGCAGATATTTCCACATGAAAAATTGACATGCAGTTACGTGCGGCTGCGGGACCTTTGCAGCATTTTCGGCAGCCGCACATACCGCAGCATTGATACAGCACTCCCCATGTCCCATAGGATAACATGGGGAGTGTCTCTACTTGCGTTAAACCTGCGGATTTATCTGGTAAATCTAGTTAAATCCGCAGGTTTTCCTTGACAAAATCCGCAGGTACATTGTCCCGTGGGCACATAGCCTTAAGGGGGCTTTACATGCAGCGACATCGCTTGCGATGTCGCTGGTGAAAGCACCCGCCCCGTCGGTTCTGCGTCACAGGCAAATTGCTGCATGTGGCGCACAATATCGTTAGGAGGCATCACACAAACTTACCTGCCTAGCGACGTCGCTGTGGCCGGCGAACCGCCTCCTTTCTAAGGGGCGGTTCGTGCGGCGTCACAGCGGCGTCACTAAGCAGCCGTCCAATAGAAGTGGAGGGGCAGAGATGAGCGGCCGTAACATCCCGCCCACCTCCTTCCTCCCTCATTGCTGGCAGTCGCAGGTAAGCTGTAGTTTGTCGCTACCGAGGTGTCATACATAGCACATAGCATGTGTGCTGCCTCAGGAACGACGAACAACCTGGGTCCTCAGTAAGCAACGATTTTTTGAAAAGGAACGATGTGTCAACGATGGATGATTTGGTGAGTATTTTCCATCGTTAACGGACGTTCGTTGGTGTCACACGCAACGACACCGCTAACGATGCCGGATGTGCGTCACGGAATCCGTGACCCTGGCGATATATCGTTGTTGCGTGTAACGGGGCCTTTACAGTGCACACTGTGTATGCTGTGAGGACTGACTAGTCTAAAGTCATAAAGAATAACTGTAGCCTTTCGTGCCAAACCTGGACAACCCCTTTAAGAATATTAACTTATTGCAAAACACAATCCAAAGTATAAAAAAATACACAGTATAAATAGGTTAAAAGAAGCGAAGAAAGAGTTTGTAGAAATGGAAATATCGTATATCCTTACACATACCAGCCTTTATTCATGCACAATAAGATTTATCTCTGTACTTTATTATTACATATAAGAAGTTGTGGAGTGAGTCCCTCAGGCCTCTTCCAGATTGAAAATATTGACTCTCGTATCCTTTTTGATTGCTGTACAGTATTTTCGCATCACAACATCTGAAAATTTTTCAAGATATATCAGGCTCAATTTTAAACATCCCCAGGCGATGTATGTTTGTGAACAGAACTCTAGTTCGGATGGACTTTAACATTGCTAGTCCGGGGCCGTGGCAAACACAATCCTACCATTTTTCCAAGGCAATATCGTACAGCTCGGAATACACCCTAAGGATAGAGATGACCATTCAATAGAAAAGGATAATAGCAGCGTTCAGTGTAAAGTTGCGCTGGGCTCTTTAGGAATTCGAGGCTGTAAACGTCCCTATCCGGCCGCAGATTTCTATGACACCGCGTCTTTGTTTAATCCATCAGTATCCATTATAGTAAATTTACTTTGCTATTAAACGCCAGAACATTATTTGCATTGCTTAATGAAGCAAGTCCATGTCAATATATCCTCTGTACCTGTACGGCGCCTCAAGCAACACAATTAGATTGATTTGGCAGAAACGTTTACCTGCACAACTTCATATCTGGAACCATGGGCACTAGGATTCGGGAAAATCCTAATTAGCGCTCCTAATTGATACAAAGCCTTCCCTGATCCAGGAGATTTCCACATTTCTTTTCTTTTATGTTGCAAATATAACGGCAGAATTATTCTCCGAGACAACGAACGGCTAATAGTCTCCTAATTTTCATTTGTTGTTTCCAAGAGGCCACCTGGAAAATCAGCGGCGGCTCACAAGCCGATTGTAGCCTTTGAAATACATCAATAAATATGAAGCATTTGCTTCTTCAGGGCATTTTCTCTATTCCACTTTCATAGAAAATATCTGATGGAGCATTTAACTTAAAATACCCTTATTTATCATTATCAAAGTCCTTGTTGTTTTGGAAAGCATCCATGGCACTGTTGTGTTTGTATAAACCTCCTTGATGTATGGATTCATTTCATGCTGTGGCCATATCATGTGCTGCTTTATACAATGCACTCCCAGAGCTGCAATCATGTTCGCTTGTTGCTCTGAAGTACTGTAATGCTGGTGAAGTATTGTGCATTACGCCCGTTGTCCGATCTCCTTAAACAGTATTATGCATTAACCTCCCTACTCACAAAATGTAGGTACTTTTATTTATTTATCCATTTTTTTTTTTTTTAAAGGAACCGATCATCCACGTTTTACTACTAACAGCAGCATAATGAAGGGGTAAAAAAAAATCATTTTTCCATGTATCATTTACTGGACTTACTTGCTTTAGTTTTAATAAAATCACTGTTTTATCAGCAGATGATTATCATTAGAACACTTATCTGCTGCAGATCTAACAGTTTTCTGAATGCTGTTTTTTGTAACCTCACCCACTTCACTGATTGACATCTTTCTCTGTAACCTGTAAGCTGCCAATATCAGTATTTTACCAGCAGGCAATTATCATTAGAAGACTTTTATCTGCTGCAGATCTAACAGTTTTCTGAATGCTATTTTTTGTAACCTCACCCACCTGACTGATTGACATCTTTCTCTGCAACCGGTAAGCTGCCTATCAGTGGTGGGGGTTTCTGGCAGCAGCTTTACTAGTTCTCTTTTGATAACCTCCTGCAAATAAAACAGTATTTTTTAAAGGAATTAATCATACAGTTTTTACTACTCCATCTTAGAGCAGCATGATGAAGGGGCAGAAACCTTTATTCCATGTATCATTTACTGTGCTTGCTTTAGTTTTAATAAAATCAGTGTTTTATCAGCAGTTGATTATCATTAGAAGACTTTTATCTGCTGCAGATCTATCAGTTTTCTGAATGCTGTTTTTTGTAACCTCACCCACCCCACTGATTGACATCTTTCTCTGTAACCTGTAAGTTGCCAGCCAGTGGTGGGGGTTTCTGGCAGCATTTGTACTAGTTCTCCATTGATAACCTCGTGTAAATAAAACAGATTTTTTTGTAAAGGAATCGATCATCCAGATTTTACTACTACATCTTAGAGCAGCATGATGAAAGGGGCAGAAACCTTTATTCCAAGTATCATTTATTGGCTAGCTTCCTGTAGTTTAAATAAAATCATGTCACTGTTTTATCAGCAGGCCATTATCATTAGAATAATTTTATGTGCTGCAGATCTAACAGTTTTCTGAATGCTGTTTTTTATAACCTCACCCACCTCACTGATTGACATCTTTCTCTGTAACCTGTAAGCTGCCAATCATTGTTGGAGGTTTCTGGCAGCAGCTTTACTAGTTCTCTATTGATAACCTCCTGCAAATAAAACAGTATTTTTTAAAGGAATTAATTATCCAGTTTTTACTACTCCATCTTAGAGAAGCATGATGAAGGGACAGAAACCTTTATTCCATATCTCATTTACTGGGCTTACTTGCTTTAGTTTAAATAAAATCAGTGTTTTAGCAACAGGTGATTATCATTAGATGACTTTTATCTGCTGCAGATCTAACAGTTTTCTGAATGCTGTTTTTTGTAACCTCACCCACTTCACTGATTGACATCTTTCTCTGTAACCTGTAAGCTACCAATCAGTGGTGGGGGTTTCTGGCACCAGTTTTACTAGTTCTCTAGTGATAATCTGCTACATATAAAACAGTAATTTTATTAAAACTACAGCAAGAAGCTCAGTAAATGACACTTAAATGAAATAAGGGACTTTGCCCCTACATTATGCCGCTCTCAAAATAAGTGGCAAACACTTGGTGCAGGATTCCCTCTAAATGCAAGTTATATTTGTATCCAATGCACATTTGTGGCATAGGCCTACCTGCCAGCAGACACATTAGATAGTTTATATTGCAAATTTAAGGGCTAGCGGACACGGCGAGTAAACCGGCCCGAGTGGAATGCGAAAAAAAATTGAATTCCACTCGGACCCCTGTTACTCTATGGGGCCGTTCCCATCTGCGATTATTTTCTCAGCTATAATCGGACCAAGAAATCAGTCTTAGCATGCTGCGGGTGGAATCTGATCTGCATTCACTTGCACCCATACAAATCTATGGGTGCGAGTGAAGCATCACACTGCACTCGGATGACACTGGAGTGCAGTGCTATAATCGCATCAGCTGGCAATGGAGGATATAGTGAGATTAATCCCTCCCTCTCCTCCGCAGCGCCCGCCTCCTCCCCAGCTGTGATCCGATGTCAGAATTGGATCAGAGTGGCATGACATTCGGCTCAAACTCGCAGCACAGCGGGAGCCAAGGGTCATTAGCATATTGCATCTGATTCACTCGAATTGGATGCCATAAGCTCGTGTGGCCCTAGCCTAAGACATTTGCTATTCATATCCATACAATTTTTTTACAAACCTGCTTTCATGCAAAATACATGTCAATTTGGTGAATGCTATATCAATAGATGTATAGAGAACTCACAGAACATTTTTTTTTCTTTATCAAAATAAACCATCCATGGACAATAACTGTCTAAAAATTATGCAAATTACAAAATAGTGATACCCATAGCCTATCAATCTGTGTATGTAAAATGCAATAGGCATGTTTACATATAAATTGTACCCATGGTTTTTGAACTCCTATATATAAATTTCTATTATCAATAATTATTTATTAATTTTTATTGTTTATATCCTATTTGTACATAAAAATACATATGTAACCAGTGAAACACTGTATATTCAGTCCCCCCCATAGAATAAAGAGACCGCAGCACTAGTTAGCACAGTGATGCTCCTAACCTAATCTGTAGATACAGCGGTGATGTAGAGAAGGTGGCGTAAATTAAGTTACAGACTTGAGTTTCTCATAATACAATTTGTATATATTATCATGATATCCTAGCAAAACCCTCAACAGTCCATTATCACATCACAACTCCTGGGTGGCCACACATAGACACACACAGCGTCAGCATCTCCCGACAAAGTATTGTACAAAAATAGAAAATTAGTCTCATTTATCAGAATGGGATTGTTTTTGCTGCAAACACAAACCCTATTCACATCAATAGGACAGTAATATATATTTTTGCAACATATCTGACATGAAGATACCCTTAGTGGTGGCCCTTTTTAATCATTTGAATGTTCTTAGTATAAAGATAAGACTACTCTTTTCTTAAATTTGTTTACGTACTCTAATTTCTCAAGAAAACCCATGCAAAACATCCATATCATGTGAGTGCACCCCTCACATTTTGTAAATATTTTATTATACTTTTCATAGGGCATCACTGAAGATAGGCCCATTTGATACAATGTAAAGTAGTCCGTGACCAGCTTGTATAAGTATAAATTTGGTGTGCCCATTACATAACTCAATACAGTCATTAATGTGTAAACTGCAGTAAAAAAGTGAGCACACCTTCAACTAGGTATTTCCCATCCCTGGTACCATGTGACTCATTAATGTTACAAGGTCTCAGGTTTTATCGCTCACACTCTCTCATACTGGTCACTGGAAGTTCAACATGGCACCTCATGACAAATAATTCACTGAGGATCTGAAAAAAGAATTGTTTCTCTACAGAAAGATGGCCTAAGCTATAAGAAGATTGCAAACACTCTGAAACTGAGCTTCAGCACAGTGGCCAAGACCATACAGTGGTTTAACAAGATAGGATCCACTTAGAACAGGCCTTGCCATGGTCGACCACGGAAGTTGAATGCACGTGCTCAGCGTCATATCCAGAGGTTTTCTTTTCAGAATAGGCATACGACTGCTCTCAGCATTGCTGCTGAGGTTAAAGGGGCGGGGGGATGAGCCAGTCAGTACTCAGACCATACGCCACACACTGCATAAAATTAGTCTGCATGGCTGTCGCCCCAGAAGGAAGTCTCTTCTAAAGATAACGCACAAGAAAGTGTGCAGTTTGATGAAAACAAGCAGACAAAGGACATGGATTACTGGAACAATGTTCTGTGGTCTTTTGAAACCAAAATAAACTACTTTGGTTCAGATGGTGTCAAGTGTTTGTGGCGGCAACCAGATGAAGAGGACAAAGACAAGTGTGTCCTGCTAACAGTCAGGCATGGTGGTGGGAGTGTCATAATTGGGCTTCATGAGTGCTGCTGGCTATGGGGAACTACAATACATTGAGGGAACCATTGAATGCCAACATGTACTGTACTACTGAAGAAGAGCACACATCTTGATCCACTAAGCCACAATTACTTAGTATGTTGGTTTTCTGTCCTACATACATGTTAATTGGAGGCCATGTGATAAGACTCATTCAAACTTCTTCATTCAACACACACTTGGCCTGTGAAGGTAGTGCATCTACAGTTACTTTCAATGCAAAAGGTTGGAGGACTCAGTATGCCTAAAACTCTAGTTTTTATTTTATCACTTTTACTCAAAGTAAGTACATAGAAATCTGAAAATATCTTACTTTTGAACAACAAGCTAAAGCTGATTCTTCAATGCATACTTGTGATAAAGGACACCAGTTTAATGTGGTGCTATAAATTTTACTTTGGATTTTACTCACTGCATATATAGCAAAGCGGGATAAGTTTATATACTGGCATAATATAACAAGCAATCATCACACTTGCATGAGACAGTAAAGTCTCAGACTTCTAAGCTTCAATATAAGTGTATATTGCTCCACCATTAGCGATTATGTATGATGCTCCACCACTACCGATTGTAGACATCACTCCAAACATTTTATGGCTGTATGGCGCCTCGCAACCTCCATGTGGCGTTTTTAAAGGCCACTTTACACGCTGCGATATCGCTAGCGATCTCGTTAGTGATGTGACACGCCCAGATCGTTGCTACGATTTGCCGAGATCGCTCATAGGTCGTTTTGTAGCGGTCACACATACCCATCTCACAAACGACGCTACATCGTTCAGCGATATATTGTTTAACCAAGGCGGTCGTGTGGACACCATCACACAGCATTCCTCCCAACGATTCTGGCAACGATAGAGGCGTATACTTGTCCATAGCATACAACCTGGCGTTACACCAATCAGAGCGGAGGAGGCGTGGAGCATGGCTCATAACGACACGCCCACGTCGCTGATGACAGACGCACAAACGATGTTGTTTGTCGTTGGCAAATGTAGCAATATGTCTGCTGCGTTCGCAACGACGAACAATATTTTGAAAATGAACGACGTGTCAACGATCAACAATTTTCTCTAGTTTAGCGATCGTTCGGAGTTGCTTGTAGGTGTCACACGCAACGATGTCGCTAACGATGACGGAAGTGCGTCACAAAAACCGTGACCCCGACAACATATCGTCAGATAAATCGTAGCGTGTAACGGGGCCTTTAGGCTACGTTGTGTGATAAACATACAGAACTATATTGCTTCTAGGTGAGAATATCTCCATATCTCTACATACACGGAGTCCAATAGAGTATGGCACCATATATTTTATGTTGGCTTTGTGCAAGACTTCGCTCATCATGGAGAGAATAACTCTACTATGATATATGTACAGTATCATGATATATTTAACATGTGGTTGTGCTAGACAAGGAGATAACTAAACAGTTCAAGATAGTTACATCTCTGGCTAGATGAGTGGCGAAACAAAAACATGCACGTCCCCTTGCTATCACCCTGCGACCTTCCACCTCTGGCACAAATGAGACATTCTACAAATGCAGAAATAGGAGGAATGATCCAGACAGTAATTCTTTCCTAGCAGCATCTCTCACTTCAGCCATCACTTAATTGAAAATAAAGCAACCAAAAAGTTATTTCCCCCTCCTCATTGTAACCTTTATTGCTCGCTACTTTCTGCAGCAAATGTGTTTTCAGATAGAGGAGGAAATGAAAAACAAGCAATTATCAGATATAATGTTATGCCAGCCAGAGGCTAAAAAACTATCGATTATCTTTTGTTAAGGAACATCTAGGTGAGACTCTGAGTTAAGGGCTAAAAAACTGAAACAAAGTAATTACATGAACACAAAAAAGAGATGTGAAAAATTGCATAGATTCGAAAGCTGCCCGTTTACCTTAGGAAGAAGATACAGAATAACACAATGTCACATCAAAATCAAATTCATGGAGCAGATTCGGTTAAAACAAATTTGGAAAAAATATATACTATAGGACAAAAGATAACGGAATCAGTGGTATTTTAGGGAAAAAAATAAAACAAAACAAAACAAGAGATGCAAAGGTTTGCAGGCTAAAGTTAAGAAAAATTGATGTAAATGCCCTCTCCATGACAGGTGAGCTGGAAGATCATTTTTTGTATACACATTAGATCAGGGTTGTCAAACTCAAGGTCCGTCGGCCAAATCCGGCCTGCCACATCATTTTATAAGGTCCGCAAGCTGGGTTGCCAGTAAAGCCCAGGTGATAAGAACCGTCCATGATAGTTTTACATTTTCCACCAGTTTGTACTGCGCATGCGCTAAAGAGGCTGCCATGCGCAGTACAAACAGTAGATGCTAGAATATATGGGCTCTTGGTAGGTATGACATCATTTTCATCATGTGTTGTCAGCGTGACTTGCAGTCCAGAGCGCAGAGCACCATTCGACAAAGTGTCTGGGACTCAGGAGAGATGTAACACCCTCTCCCCATCTTTAGCACTGCTCCTCATGTTTCACTGCATCAATGAGAAGCTGCAGGTAAAAAAGGACAAAGGGTGGAAAAATTTGGAGGTCTATACTGCTGTGGGTATGCCTGTAGTGGGTTTTAGGGGTCTATAATGCCAGGGGGATGCCTGTAGTGGGGTTTAAGGGGTCTATAATACTGGGAGGAGAACTCTGGTGGGATTTGGGAGGCTAGATTACAGATGGATGCCTTTGGAGGGATTTGTTGGGTCTATAATGTTGGGGGACACCTGTGGTAGGTTTCGGGAGGTGTACAATGCTGGGAAGATGCCTGTGGTGGGAGTTTGAGGGTTATTAATGCTGTACAGATGGCTATGGTGAGATATGGGATGTGTACAGTGCCCGGTGGCAAGCTTGTGATGGAATTTACACCCAAGGTATAGCCCCATTTGCCCTACAACTCAGGGACAGCAACATTAGCCCTACAATCCAGAGACCATGCCCTTAGCCATAGAACCTGGGGACAGCTCTTGGATAGCCCTTCTACCCTATCCCTAGTTCTCAGGGACAGCTGTTGATTAGCCATACTACCCAGGGACAGCTGTCTTATAGCCCTGTTACCCAGGGACAGCTGTCATATAGCTCTTCTACCCAGAAACAGTTGACGTATAGCCCTACTACATAGGGACAGCAATACCATAGCCCTACTACACAGGGACAGATTTCTTATAGTTCTACTACTCAGGCGACAGCCATTGTATAGCTCTAGAATGCAGAGACAGCTGTAGTATAGTCCTATTAACTAGAGACAGCTCTTGTATAGCCATTCTACCCAGGGACAGCTCTCATACAGTCCCTGGACAGTTTTTACATTGCAGTCCATGCTTGTACCATGTTGCATGGAGATCTGCATGAGCCCTTACAATTACAAGCAGCTCCTTGAATGTAACCATAATGATGATGTAGCCTTGGTAAAAATGAGCTTGTCACCCCTGCATTTGATGGTTAGCTGGTGTTGGTAGGTTTAGTAAACCTAATTTGTATGGGGGACAACACTAATCTCTGACATACAAAATTGCCACAGGTTGGTACTGTAATCTGGTAATTTATTTTGCAACCCACTTTTGTTTACAGTAAATGGTATTAATGCATAGTTCGGATGCATGATGGATGTAAGATTATGACAATCTTCCAATGAGCATATGAAGCTAATCAGTCTCTAGAACAACCATACGCATCTATGGTCACCACAGTGTTAAGCTCATTAAGTGGTATATTCTGCCCACCAAATCAACTGGTTCAATTCAAACCTATGGCACTATATTTGGCTATCCTACTTAAATGAATGACCTGGTTCTCATCAATAATTTGGTACAGGCTGACCCATGTACCAAATTATAGACAATGTGGACACTAAATATAAGACAATATAGCCAATATCCACTAATTACCCTCTTGATTACAGAGCTATGTAATTTAATAATTAGTATTTCTTGCCTTTTTATAATTTTACCAAGAAAAGTATCTAAATGAAGAACCCTAGAAATACGTACAATAGCAAGTATTAAGGGTTTCCTGAACATAATTAGGAAGAAGACATTTTCAAGAAACATGGCTGAAATATGAAATTTAATTGTCATGTGCTTCCTATGGGCAGCTTTTGTCAATCAAATCATTCTATACTGCCCCAACTATTCACAATATAACACTGAAAACACTCAGAATGCAGTCAATGAGCTCTCTAGGAATCAATGCCATATAAACACTTCTGGTTGAATGGCTGCACTTCAATAGATTATTAATTATTACTGATTTAAATGTATCCGGTCTTTACATATACAGCCACAAACTGCCTTCAGATTGTTCTACACAATGTAAAGTATAAATTCAAAATGTCCATGTACATAAGAATACAGTGAGGTGGGTCATATATAAATCGCCACACCACTGTAGAGCTACTCCAATAGCATGATCAGAACAGAGAACAAAGAGTAGAAATGCTTCAGATTCATAATTTATTTGTACAAAAATTCATACACATAGAAAATACAAGGTCAAAAGACCAGGATAAATAAGGCACAAGGGGTGACAAGAGATGAAATAGGCAAAAAAACCCGGAAATCTGCACTTCCATGAAGCTCTGACACAATCAAATACCCAGTAGGCCACATGGGAGTAAGACAATACAATAGCGTATCTGAAATCAGCATATAAAATTTATCAGAACCATGTGGATCATGCCAGAAAGAGTAACAGAGTAAACAGGCAGTAATGTCAAGACACATGCATCATGTTCCTGTATAATATGAGTACGACCTGAACCAAATGTTCAATAGATTAAACAATTTAAAGGATAGGAAGCCAATGCATGCGTACTTAACAAAACACCAACCTGCAGCTCTATACAAATGAAGTACTGCACATGGATATGCAGATAAGTCCGGAGGTGACGAGAGGGGTGAACCCCCAAGATAAAACTCCAACTTCCAGAGCTTCATGGAAGTGCAGATTTCCGGGTTTTTTTGCCTATTTCATCTCTTGTCACCCCTTGTGCCTTATTTATCCTGGTCTTTTGACCTTGTATTTTCTATGTGTATGAATTTTTGTACAAATAAATTATGAATCTGAAGCATTTCTACTCTTTGTTCTCTGTTCTGACAATGTAAAGTATGCCACTGCGAGGAGTTGGGTCGGGAGACCGAGACCTCCAACAGGTCTCTTTACAGGGAGTGCAAGGGAAAGGGGAATTTCAGAGAGTGACATCCTTTATAATGTTATGGCAGCAGTTTAGGGGCTTACATGTGGTGACCAGTTACCTTGCATTCACTGCCGTAATGAAAGGCTTGGAAGCTAATGGCGCAGAGATAATCCATACAATTTTTTAATTTTGACCCAAATGAAGAAATAGTTAAAGCACCACTGCAGCTTTTGTTTTTTTATATGGCACTTCTGGAGTGGTGCTTTAAATCTAAGTCTCCTGCCCCTTATCTTATATGCACCAACACATTCTATCACCGACACTTAGGTCGATCTTGGCAATTTGTAACCAAGCGGCAGCTCCAGTGTTTCATAGAGCGCGCCGGAGGTCACTACTATTTGCATCGCTATGAGAGCCTGGTTCTGGCCTGGTTTTGGCTCTCACAGATTTATACTGAGAGCTTATGATGTAACTTCTGACTTCCGGAAAGTCAGAAGTTAAAGGCACAAGATAGCGCTACGGGACCCGAGTAGTGTTGGTAATAGATGAAGCCACCGGAAGGTGAGTATATGACAAGGGGCTTATATTAAGGCAACACTCCAGCGCTGAAAACCCCCTTCACTGGAGTGGCGCTTTAAATTCAAGTCGCCTGCCCCCTATCTTATATGCACCAACACATTCTATCACCGACGCTCGGGTCAATCTTGGCAATGTGTGACCATCCAGCAGCTCCAGTGTTTCATGGAGCAAGTTAGAGGTCTCAACTCAATACATCTCTATGAGAGCCTCATTCTGTCTTTGTTCTGGCTCTCATAGACTTGCACTGAGAGCTTATGATGTAACTTCTGCACAGTCAGAAGATAGAGACACAAGATAGTGCTGCGGGAGCGGAACAGTGTCGCTAACAGGTGAAGCCACCAGAAAGTGAGAATATGACAGGGGGCTTAAATTTAACACTAGAAGTCCCAGAGAGGGGTCATTTAACATTTCTACCTTTGGAACCCAGAGACGGGTCGAATGACCTGAAGGAATTTAGCTAACATCCTATAATCACTGTCTTTTGTTCTGTAATTACGGCCATTACTGTCGCACCACAGGAAGTTGTTGTTTTCCATTGAGTTTAGCCATTTAGTTTCTCGTTAGTTCTATTCAGTTTGGACTAAGGGTCATTTGACCCTCTTTTGGGACTTCAGGGGGGAGCTCGAAATTTCTGGGACTTCTAGTGTTAAGGTGCCATTCATGGGTTGAAACTTCATCCTCGCTGGAGGGGTGTTTTACAGCATTGATTCAATCAGAGCCACCATTGAAAAGCAGTGAATCACAAACAAAAACATTGATGATATAATGTAACTAAAAAAAATATAATAAAAGCCTTTAAACCTTCTTGGAAGAAGACATTGTATTGCCCTTTGCTCATTGTGGTATAGACTATCTGCTCAAGGATAAGTTTCTAATGTATACAGGGTTCAGATGGGAAATAACTGGAATGAAGGCACGTTACATGAAATATCATATAGATAAAAGCCTTCTTTGAATCCCGCTTTCAATCAGTTTTATTCGTTGAGCAGCATTGCATTCGACTAAATAAAGAGAGAACCCTCAACAATGTAATGTAATGTATTTTCTATTTTCTGAGACCTAGTTTTCATTTAGGACAATAGTGATCTTACAATATAAAAGTCAAGAAGCTCCATGAGTTTCCGCTTACTCAAGGACAGGAGAAAACAATGCTTAATAATGGAAAGAAAAGAAGTCCACAAAGAATAGTCATGTCAGACATAGCTTCAGTAAGCCAGACTTTGTGCAAGAACTGAATCACAAAGACTAGCTGAACACTGCTTTGCATCTGAAGTGTAGCATTAGTAATAAATGATTACTAAGATGCTGCCGAGAAGTCTGTAGGGAACTGCGGGGTTTTTGCAAAGTGCTAAAGTGCCTTCTAATAAGCAGTCACAGAACTAGTGTATAAATACAATTTAATGACAAAATGAACAATGACAATGCTTTCAGTGAACAATCTTTCTTGTCTTATGTAACCATTATAGATAAAATTGACTAATTTAAGCTTCACACTTTTTATCCCAAATTCCCCAAAGTCCTACATTCAATAGAGTTGAACATCGAATTCCTGTAAATAAAATTCCAACCTGTGTAGCCATGCCTAAAGATACAGAGCATGAAGCCAGGAGCAGGGAGGCCACTAGTGGCTGCAGCTTGTGAATACACCAAAGGTGCTCGCCCATCTATACATTCACACCAGCGATAAGCAGCGGAAGATGGTGCTCAAAAGGTCTTTAGGCCGACAATTAACCTAAATGTTGGACTGAAGTTGAATGCTTCATTTGTAGGAGGATATCTAGCTTCCACACACTTCTTCCATCACTTATTTTTGGGAAAAAAGTATAAGGCTATGTGCCCACGCTGCGGAAAATGCGCGGATTTTGCCGCGGATTTCTCGCTGAAAAGCTGCGGATTTTCCAGAAATCTGCAGCACAGCTACTCCCCAGCCATTTCTATGGCATTTGGGAAATGCTGTGCCCACGCTGCGGATTTTTCCGCAGCGGAAATCGTGCAGATTTTCGTGCGGAAAAATCTGAAGCATGTCAATTATTGTTGCGGATTTCTCCGCAGGGTCTCATATACTTACCTGCCTCACCAGAGTCACTTTCTCCGTCCGGTGTACAGGAGCGCGGTGAATCCAGGTACAGGAAGGAAGAGGTGGGCGGAGCCTGTGCGAGCTCCGGTCATGTGACAGCCGGAGCTAGTTCAGGCCCGCCCACCTTCTCCTGCAGACGCTGAGAGAGTGACCCGGCTGCCGGAAAGCGAGGTGCTGTGTGATGGAGGTAAGTATGAACTCCCGATCACTGCAGCACTTGTTCTGCATTGAGGATGCAGTGCCGAAGCCATGGTACTGTATCCTCAATGCAGAATGCCCGCACCATATCCGCAGGACATTCCACAGCATGGAAACAGACAAAAGTTGTGGTGCTGTTTCCTGGGAGCACCTGCGGAATGTCCTGCGGATATATCCGCAGGACACTGTCCCCGTGGGCACATAGCCTAATAATGCCAAAAATAATGCAACATGTCTTCAAACCCAAAAACGTTGGTTGCATTTTGTGTTCCAATCCGCAGTGAAAAAATTACAATACCTCATATCAAGAAGCAACTTAAAAGGTAAGCGTCACTTTAGTTTTTATTTCAGAAATCATTAGTACACATGAAAATAAGAAGCTTTGTAATATATCTTATCAGAGGAATCAGCTTCTTTCTCTTCCTGGAGTGATCATTAATTTTCAAAATTTTCAAGTAAAATCTGTTCTTAATCAAGACACATTTTTAAAATTCCGAGATAGAGGTGACAACTACTACCGATTGAGGATGAATGAACCTGACGTGTAAAGGTTGGGGTTCATACTGGACACTGGGTATTGGGGACTCAAACCTGAACATAGACTTTTACAAAAAAAAGTCTCTGGCCGAGTTTGGGCGCTGTAAGTATGCTCAACACTCAATCGAGCATTGGGGTGCTTGGGTACGCTCCGTACTCAGCCAAGTGCAAGCCACTTGCAGTCCCTGAAAAGCTCTCACTAGGAGTAACCACAACATTTCCGCTTTCACTCCCCCGGACGTGCTCTCTTTATGGCTGACTTTACATGGTCGGAGAGGCGAACTGTCCAATCATTGACTTCTTTTATTCTCATTACTTATATGGGGTTCGGGGACTAGGAACAAGTTCAGGTCAAGTTTAGGTCCCGGAACAAGCTTTAAACTAAAGTCGCCCAAACCCGGTGCACCCGATCTTAGGTCTACTACTGATAAAATTCTATGTAGACGGGAGCGTGGGGGTAGATAGGAACTGGAAGCAGAGTTTCTCCTCTCTCCATCCCATCTACCAGTAGTAATTGTCCTGTTCTATCCCAGTAAAAAATCTCTCTTCACTGATACAGATTTTACCACATAATTGAGAATTTTGAAAATAAATGATCAGTCCAGGAGGAGAAAGAAGGAGATTTCTCTGATAAGATATATCACAAAGTTGCTTATGAAATAAAAAATAAATCAACGATTATCCTTTAAGTCACTGTCGCCTCAGATATGTGTTAACATTTTCAGGCGTGATTATCGTAAAATAAAAAGTGCTACAAATTTACACTTTAGATGACAGAATACATAATATAAAGTTGCAGGACCTTTTATTATGCAATCACTACCACTATAATTTTTCACTTTTATAGACCTAAACAGTTGTACTTACATAAATGAGAAAAACCCTTTAAAAGACCGCACGGGACTAAAAAAAAAAAAAAGTAGATTATCATTTTTTTTCTTGTAAAGCTTAATTGGAAATTTGCCATTCTTCTATAAACCTCAAATTAACTATCAAAAACACCTCTGTTTCCTAAACGGTTAGTAGCCACAGGCAAAAAATGTTCTGAAGAATTAGTTGGTGCTGGTATTCTAGATAGGAGGGGGTTAAATACTATCGGAAATTTGATGGTTGGGCTATAATTTGTTGCTTTTTTCTTTCTACAAAGTACACGTTACTGTGAAATAATTGTTTCTGAAACACAGTAATGCCAGCTTCCAACATTACAGACATCATAAGCTCTGATACAAAGAGATAAGTAAATGATTACATGACTACCTATTTCATTTCACTGCTCTTAAAGGAACGGATAAAGAAGCTTTCTGTGTGCAACAGCAGGGCCCAGATTAGTCCAGCAGAGTTCACAAAATATGGAGAAGCAAATATCTGCTGATTGTAATTGAACCAAGGCATCTCTGCTCAATATTGTTAGTGGCTCTCAGCTGAATACATTTACAAAAGAATCTGCTAAACAGAAGCCATCCGAGTGCTTGGAAAACAAGCAGCATACACGGATATTAGCAAATATGCTCCCAAATGAATGGAATTGGTTCGGATTCTGCTCTGTCTTCAGGCTTTTAATTCAGTAATAAATCTACATTACTAGATTCCTGATCACATTTTCCAATGAGCTTTCCAAAATCCAAAAACTTTTTTTGAAGAATGTCCAAAAAAAAATGGGAAAGATCGCACATTTCACATTATTGTCATACGGATTAGAGCATTTATTGCTTCTACAGGATACAAGCTCAATTGAAATGGGTGGGAAGTGGACACTTGTAATATAACACAGGAAAAAAGTCCAACTCACCGCTGGTATCACTATTGGCACATTGGAGCATGGAGACGCTCGAGCCGGAACGTGTGCAATAATCCAAAGAAACTCCAGCTTCACAAACTTGTTCCCTCCTTTAGTAATTCAAATTCTTCTGATAAGATCATTGCCCAAGTATCAGTAGATAATTATCCACGCGTTTCAGATGCTGTGACATCCGAAACACGTGGATAATTAACTACTGATACCTGGCCAATGATGTTATTGGAATAATTTTAATGAATAAAGGCTGGAGTTTCTTTGGAACTTGTAATATAAACCAACATTAATGGAACCAGGGTGTACATGGCGTAAACATCCAAATTAGGCAACCGCCAGTTAATGACATGCTATCACACAATCACAGGGCAATCCAAGGAACCAGAATGACGATGTGGTTTTTCACTGCACTGCAGGAAATAAAGAAATAGCCGATGAATGGAAAGTGCATAAGGGGTGGGCTGTTTTACGTGTTTCGAAATGATCCTCACTTCTTCCTCAGGAAAGCCACAATCACAAGGCAAGAGCTACATGTATTTCTCTGTATATGGAACTGTAAGGACATGATGGTGTTTGCAAGTTGGAACTACGTTTTGGAAAGGGTGAAGTCATTTTTATGGACCTCAAAGCATCTGCATAAATAACCTCTATAATTTAAAGTGAACATGATAGAAGGATTTACCCTCAGGAGGTATTAGAAGTGCATTATCAGTAATCAAATACAATTTTTAATGATTACTATGTCATGCCTAAATGCTATGCATGTGTTTAGAAACAATATTAAAATCTCCATTCTCTCCCTGTCTGTGGGCAGAAGACTAGTCTTGGGCCACTATCAATGACTATAATAGCCCACTCAGATTACGTAGTTCCAACTTGCATCAATTTCAAGCAGGGTTGCACAAGGTTAGTGTGGAGGATTGTGCCCTGACGAAGGCTTCACAGCCGAAACGGCCGTCGGGTTGGACGCAGGCTCCTTTGGTCTCCACACTTTCCAGGTAAACTGCATCTGCCATTGTCCCCCTGATCATTGGGGGCTGGGGTCCCTTCCACAATCCTCCACACTAACCTTGTGCAACCCTGCTTGAAATTGATTGCCTTTCACATATACTCTATGGGATTGCCATGGTCCATTGAGGAGGTTTTTTTTGGTCTGTGACCCGATCATATTTTAGTGTATTTCATGCAGTCTCCCTGGTGGACTGTTAATTACCTGACTGCATACATAGTTATACCGGTTCACATGTAATCGTTACCACTATTAGCAATTATTATTTATGTTTTGTCAGCAGTCTGCTAAAGATCATTGCCTATGTCCACACTTGTTAGTGCCGCCCTGCACCTATCCACCAATAAAGTTTTTTCACCTTTGTACCTTGGACTCTGGACGTAATTTCTCTTGTTTGAAATTGCAATGTGTAAAGCAGGCTTTAGGCTGTGAATCAGAGGTCAGTGCAGAGATTTCAAAAAGAGGAGGCAGGTCATTCACAGACCAGAGAAAGGTGGAGGGGCCGGGGAATCACAGACCAGAGGCAGGCAGAGGGACAGGGGAATCACAGACAGGGAGGAGAGAACACAGTTTACAGTCAAGCCCCTGTGCACAGAAACCTAACTAGCAGAAAACTGAAAATGATGATTACAGAAGATATTTTTCAGCGTCATTACAGCCCTGTCTTTACTTTACATTACAAAATTGTGCTGACAGGTTGTCTTTAATACATTAAAATTGCATTTCATTCCCCAAAGGAATTAGTTTATGGCAGAGCTACAGTCATAATTAGAGTAAAATCCCCAAATTTGCCTTGACTATACAATTCTATAGATTTGGCCAGTCCTGACAATCCTATTTTAGGTCAATCTAAAACCAACAAACTTTACATATACCTTCATTACATATGGTTAGATGTTCCTGATTAATGGGGGGTTCTGTCTCATGGCAATAAATGGTAATGCATGGATATACTGTATATCTTGACTTGTGCTAGTATTATATGGTGATGAAAATTTTATGAGATGAATATAATTCCTACTCAAACATTTCCCTCTTAGATGTTACATTAAATACA
Organism: Anomaloglossus baeobatrachus; assembly: GCF_048569485.1. Taxonomy (NCBI): domain Eukaryota; kingdom Metazoa; phylum Chordata; class Amphibia; order Anura; family Aromobatidae; genus Anomaloglossus; species Anomaloglossus baeobatrachus. The sequence continues at coordinate 396,346,255 of NC_134356.1, forward strand.
TTAAGAGGAGCAGGAAACAAATATTTCTGCAAAGTAAAAACATTTATCAAATCTTAATATGTAGAGATAAAGTATTCCTATTACAATAAGTGTATTGCAAAGTACTGCAAAGAAAAAGCCCGGAGCTGAACCGTCACAAGGCAGATAGCACTGATAAAAGCAAAGTTAGTCCTTTAGGATGACAAACATTTTTTTTTTTTTTTTTTACAAGTATATGACAAATTCAACAGAAAGATCAAAACATGATGTCATTAAACAAATATCATTCAGAACAGTAAAGATAGACAAGCAATGGTGTCAAAAAACCCACAGACAACCCATACATAAAGATCCAGGATGCAAAATATAGTAAACTGCCATATGTTTCATAGAAAAATGTATTAGACTGCGAATACCGTGTTTCCCCGAAAGTAAGGCCCTGTCTTACATTAATTTTACCCCCAAAAGTCCCACCCTGCCTTACTTTCGGGAGAGGCCTTACATTGGAAAAAAAAATAACAATTTCCCCCTCCCCCTCCCCCCTGCAGCCTCCCCATTGTTTGAGAGTCCGGCATCCACCCCATCCTCCCCCCTGCAGCCTCCCCATTGTTTGAGAGTCCGGCATCCACCCCATCCTCCCCCCTGCAGCCTCCCCATTGTTTGAGAGTCCGGCATCCACCCCATCCTCCCCCCTGCAGCCTCCCCATTGTTTGAGAGTCCGGCATCCACCCCATCCTCCCCCCTGCAGCCTCCCCATACAGTGGTTCTGCCCCCCACTCTGCCACCACACACACTGACACATACAGTACCGGTACAGCCCCACACGGCACCCACACACATATCGTACCGGTACCGTACACACACACACACACACTGACACATACAGCCCCATACGGCACCCATACACATACCGTACACACACAGAGAGAGAGTTTCGGAACTTACCGTTACTTTCCTTCTGCCGGGGACGCCGGGGACGCTGGACCAATGGGAGCGAGCCTGCAGGCGGTGACGTCGCGGCTGATTCGGCCAATCAGCTGCGAGCCGGCTGACTGGCCAATCACAGCTCGAGCTGATGGCCAGCAGGGAGCCTGTGACGAACAGGCTGATCGGCCAATCAGCATCAAGCAGGAAGAGCGTTGACCCGGGACGCGCCGCAGGCCGGCGAGATTGCGGGGGCCATTCACCGGAGGAGGCCTTACATTACGCCGCGACCACCACCCATAGGCGGCCTTACATTCCCCGGGCCCCCCCGCTACCCTGCCTTACAATCGGGGGGTGCCCTACATTGGCGGACCCCCCCGAAACCCCCACCCTGCCTTACTTTCGGGGGGGTCCTACTTTCGGGGAAACACGGTAGTAGAGGGATTCTGAGAAAAGTCAATGCAAATATCTTGTCAGACTTTACTAAAAGAACCTATACACATTAGATGGCTGTTAGCGAAGTCCTACTTTGGCTGATCGTTCGTCTGCAGCCATGTCAGCTGACTCCCCAATCACAGGAGCAGTCGTTGAGTTCCTTTAGCACAAAAACTCATTTAGACAACATTTTCCTTTAATGAAAATGTATTTTCCTTTCCAAGAAATAGTACCCTCTTTACTTAACACTTTTAGCATTTCCATGCCCCTTTACACTTTTGGCAACTGCAAGATTAAGAAGCTAACCTCAAAAGGCCGCTTTACATGCTGCGACATCGCTAACAAGATGTCGTTGGGGGTCACGAAATTCGTGACGCACATTCGACCTCGTTAGCGACGTCGTTGCGTGTGAAATGTATGAACGACCGCTAACGATCAAAATTACTCACCTTATCGTTGATCCTTGACACGTCATTCTATCCCCAATTATCGTTGCTGCTTTTGCACGGAGGTTGTTCGTCGTTCCTGAGGCAGCACACATCGCTACGTGTGACACCCCAGGAACGACGAACAACAGCTTACCTGCACCCACCGGCAACTAGGTGGGCATGTCTTTCCTTCGGCTGCTCTCCGCCCCTCCCCTTCTATTGGCCGCCTGCCGTGTGATGTCGCTGTGACGTCACACGAACCGCCCCCTTAGAAAGGTAGCGGTTCGCCGGCCACAGCAACATTGCAGGGAAGGTAAGTATGTGTGACGGGGCCTAACGATATTGTGTGCCACAAGCAGCGATTTGCCCGTGATGCACAAACGACGGGTCCGGGTATGCTCGCTAGCGAGATCGCAGTGTGTAAAGTGGCCTTTAGAGTTGTCCAATGGTTGCATTTGCACCAATCACTAATACTAACTGATTCTCTGAGACAACAGCGCCAAAAAGACTTCCTTTCATTCTCCATTATAGTTAATGATATATATTGAAGCCAAGTCAATTTCCAATAATGATTAGCTATGTTCAGTGATTATGTTATTGGCTTTTACATATACTAATGCATTATGATGTTTAGGTGCTTCACAGTCTAAAGTTATACTTTACAATTTTGGTGGTGAAATATCAAATTCAAGTTTCTTCTTGTTTCTGTTGGTGCTCTTTAAAGTGACCTCTGCTAATGTAGTGTGATTTTAATGTTAAGGTCAGTTTAAGGTGTTCTGTGGGAATAGAACTAAATGATTAACTTAAGGAAAATTCATTAGAAATAAATTAATAAATAGGATTAATTAGAAAATGATAGACAGGGTGGACAGCAGTGTGAGCAGCCTCTTCTTTCCTCAGCACTACAGTATCTCTAGTTTTAGTTCAGAATATCCACTGAGAGCTCACCGTCTTGCACATGAAAGGAGAAAGCAGTGCTTTCTACTGCATATGCTCCTATGCACCTTTCTTAGTAATATATTAGAACAAATTTCTGTCAGCATAACAAGGTTGCTGCCATTTAAATTGTATAGAATATTGGAGATACCAGAAGAGCTTAGGTAAGAAGAGGCTGCTCACAGTACTGTCCATCCTGTCTTACTAATATAATACTAAAGATACCAGTATTTTTGAGGTAGGAAGAGGCTACTTACACTGCTGTCCACCTTGTCCTTTATGATATAATGCTGGATATACCAGGATGCTGAGGAAAGAAAAGGTTGCTCACAATGTTGTTCATATTGTCTTTCTGATCTAACATTGGAGATGTGAGATTTGCTGAGGTAAGAAGAGACTGCTCACACTGCTGTCCACCCTGTCTTAATAATGCAATACTGAAGATACCAGTTTTATTGAGGTAGTAAGAGGCTACTCAAACTGCTGCACACCTTGTCCTTTACGATATAAAGCTGGATATACCAGGGTGCTGAGGAAAGAAAAGGCTGCTCACATTGTTATTCATATTGCCTTTCTGATCTAACATTGGAGATGTGAGATTTGCTGAGGCAAAAAGAGGCTGCTCACACTTCTGTCCACTGTATCTTACTAATGTAATACTGAAGATGCCAGTGTTATTGAGGTAGTAAGAGGCTACTCACACTGCTGTATGCATTGCCTTTATAATATAATGCTGGATATACCAGGGTGCTGATGAAAGAAGAGACTGCTCACATTGTTGGCCACAATGTCTTTCTGATCTAACATTGGACATATGAGATTTGCTAAGGCAAGAAGAGGCTGCTCACACTTTTATCCACTTTATCTTTCTGAATTGCATGCTATAGGTATCAGTAGCATGGTATAGTTCACAGTAATAGAGCTTTCTAGTACACATGACCACAGACATCTTTCCTAATAATCTAAGTCTTCGACCACTTTAATTCACCATTGATTGCCTCCATAAACAAAACAATTGTGATTTGCTGATTAAAGACATTTATACATTTTCTTATAATTATATTTCCTTTGGTAATTTTTTTTCAATTTCGGAAAACCCCCTTGGAACCATTACATTCACACAGAATTTTATTCTGAAATTCAGCAATACTTAGCCACACAGGGGCTAGCAGTGGAGTTGGAAATTATTGGTTCATGCCTACTTAAAGTGGTTAGTTTATCGTAGCTGTTGTTTCATAAATATTGGAATATGTTTTTGTGACCCATTTACAATGTTCCAATTCCAAATATCCTACTAGCTAAACAAGGTGCAGAGTAGACTTTTCGTCTTAAATTCTGTCCATTATGTCATTCACTGTCAAATCCACAACAAAATAAAGCATCATTACTAAAACACTAGCTGCTTTAACAAACAGGGAAAACAGGAAAGAGGAAGAGTGTATGTAGGCCAAGCAGCACATATTTGCATTTTCTAGTCTAACTTTACATACTTTTGAAAGAAATTTACAAGAAACTTTTTTAAAAAATGTTAAAAATTGAAATACAAGAATTACTGGCATTGGGTATACATAGTGTCATGGACCAAAATAAGTCTCCATGTTTATTCATGCATGCACGCTCAGATCTGTTAATATGACTATCATTACCTAACACTCTGCCCTAACACAAATGAGAAGAAGACAGGCACTCACATAAAAATCCGAATGATATAATAAATTACTTATGAAGGCGAAGATTACAATGGTTTATTCGTAACATGAGATGTCAGTAATGAAGGATATATGCTACATCATTTTCTCTAGTGGTATGCACCACCTAACATCCAGTTAGCCCACAAGGGCTAGATCCTGAGAATATATCTTGTAGGATTTGAGGTAGAACTGTGCAAGGGCTGATTGCTTGTTCATTTTTGGTGAACCTGTCTTCAAGCACTATCAGATTATTGTTGGTCGAATTCACCAATTTCAATAGGACAAATGTGTATGGAGACCTCCTAAATAATAATAAAGTTTGGGCACCAACATTTTTAGTTCTCCAGGTAGATAAACCACTGGCAGAGGTTGTGTCTAAACATAGGGAACTTGTCCGAGCCGAGTTTATGAGGGAATCTGGAGATTTAGCTGAAAGTTAATCTGACAACCATGTCAGATGTATGTTTACCTTCGGGTTGACCTATACTTATGCTTTAATGAGGACCTGGCAGCATGATTTTACAATGTAAAGTAAAGACATGGCTGTAATTCTGGCGTAATACTGATTAAATTGATACAGTTGGTAAAGAAATCCCCTTTGTTGATCTTCTTTAAAGGCATCTGAAGTTCTCTGCTAATTAGATTTCTGTGCAAAGGTATTTGTTAGGGCCAGATGGACGGGTAGACCCTGGAGGTGGATCCACTGGGCCGAACTCCCGGATGAGGGAAAGGAGTCCGGTAGCCGGAGCACTGTAGGTAGCAGGACAGTCCGTGCACTGGGAGAAAATGGAGAAGTCCCTGGGACCACGAGGTCACTGATGGTGGTCCGGGTGACGGAGCTCAGGTTCGGAAGCCGTGATGGCGTCAGGCGGGGTCCGGAACCGTTGGAGCGAGATGACGGGTCACCGCAGGGATCCGAGATGGTACGGACTGTCAGGATGGCAGATGGACAGCGTTCGGGGTTCGAGGTACCGCAGAACCGGATGGCGATGCAGGATCGGCTCTAGAAGATAGAGAGGTAAGTATCTCACAAAACACAAGGAGACCTGACTCCTAGCTTGGGAAAACACGAAGAACAGGCCCCGCTCCCTTGGACATTAACCCCCTATATACCCTGTACCTATGTGCATCATTTCCTGTAATTTGACACTGGCCCTTTAAGAAAGGGTCAGTGACCGCGCGCGCGCCCTAATGCGCGTGCGCGCGGCGCGGGTGCCAGAAGCCAGGGAAGGAAGCTGAGAGGAGGACGCAGGGGAGCCGGCCAGGACCTGGGAAGCCGTCGGGCGCCGGGAGCGGAGACCAGGGGGCCTGGGAAGGACGGGCACCGGAGGTTGGAGAGCGGGGAGCATGGCAGGTGAGCCGGGGAGTGGAGCTGAGGACCCGGGGAGCGGAGCAGAGGACCCGGGGAGGGAAGCCGAGGACCCGGGGAGCGTGACAGTACCCCCCCCCACGCCCCCCTCCCCGCAACCGGGACATGAAGGCACGGATCAGAGGAGTGCCCACGTTCTCCCTGGGCTCCCAGGACCTATCCTCAGGACCATACCCCTCCCAGTCCACCAGGAAGAACTGCCGACCACGTACGGTCTTCATGGCCACGATATCCCTTACCGCATAGATGTCGTCCTCAGCAATAGGGGGAGGAGCCGGGCTGGCGGCAGCGGAGAAGGGACCAAGGACAACCGGCTTGAGCAGAGAGACGTGGAAGGAGTTGGGTATTCTCATTGTGGCTGGGAGCTGTAGTTTGTAGGAAACCTCATTGATCTTGCCGATGACTTTAAACGGCCCGATGTAGCGAGGTCCCAGCTTGTAGGATGGTATCTTCAGTCGGATGTACTTGGAAGCAAGCCAGATGAGATCTCCCGGAGAGAAACACGGAGGATCTAGGCGTCTCTTGTCCGCGTGTCTCTTCATCCGCAGGGTTGCCCGTGCAAGGGACGCCTTAACTGAGTCCCAAATGGTAGTAAAGTCACGGAGTACTGCATCAGCAGCAGGGATGTCCGAGGACGAGGATACAGGCAATGGGACAGACGGCTGAAGTCCGTAGACGACATGGAAGGGAGAACTGGAGGAGGACTCACTGACGTGGTGATTATGGGAGAATTCTGCCCAAGGAAGAAGCGTGGACCAATCGTCATGATGGGCGTTCACGTAGTGACGTAAGAAAGAGGTCAATATCTGATTGACCCTCTCCACTTGGCCATTAGACTGAGGATGGTAGGCAGATGAAAAGTCTAGAGTCACTCCCAGATGTTTGCAGAGAGCCCTCCAGAAGCGGGAGGTGAACTGAGTTCCTCTGTCGGACACTATGTGTGATGGAAAGCCATGCAAGCGGAAGATGTGATGTATATAGGCGTCCGCGAGTTCCTGAGCAGAGGGCAGTCCAGCCATAGGAACGAAATGGGCCATTTTAGAGAATCGATCCACCACGACCCATATGACTGTGTGTCCGGAGGACAATGGCAAGTCCGTAATAAAGTCCATCGCTATGTGCTGCCAGGTAACTGAGGGTATGGGCAGAGGCAGAAGACGGCCGTATGGCAGGTGTTTGGGTGTCTTGTTCCTGGCACAGGAGGAGCAGGCAGAGACAAAAGAGGCGACGTCCGTGCGCAGGGATGGCCACCAGTAATGACGTACAATAGCGCTCCATGTTTTCTTCTGACCTGCATGACCGGCTATTTTCGAGGCATGGCCCCAGTGTAACACTTTTTGCCTGTCAGTCTCAGAGACATAGGTCTTCCTGGGCGGTATCTGGGCCAGGGTGACAGGAGCCACCGGAATAATCTTGCTTGGACAGATGATGGGTTGAGATGTCTCTTCCTCCTGTTCCATGGGCACGAAAGACCTAGACAAGGCATCAGCGCGTACATTCTTGTTTGCGGGTCGGAAATGAAGCTGGAAGTCGAACCGGGCAAAGAACAAGGACCACCTGGCTTGCCGTGGGTTCAGTCGCTGAGCAGTCCGCAGGTATTCCAGGTTTTTGTGGTCCGTGTAAACAATGACAGGGTACACTGCTCCTTCCAGAAGATAGCGCCATTCCTCCAGAGCCAGTTTGACCGCCAATAGCTCTCGGTCACCGATGGTGTAATTGCGTTCAGGCGCGGAGAAGCTCTTGGAGAAGAAACCGCACGTCACCATCTTCCCGGAGGAGGACTTCTGCATGAGCACTGCTCCGGCTCCCGAGGAGGAGGCATCCACCTCCAAGGTGAACTGGCGGTTTAACTCTGGACGGTGGAGTACAGGAGAGGAGGCAAAGGCTCGTTTTAGAGCGCCAAAATCCTTTGGATTAGCCCCCTTCTTGGTCAAAGCGGAGAGAGGAGCAGTCAGAGCCGAGAAGTGAGGAATGAACTGGCGGTAATAGTTAGCGAATCCGAGAAAGCGTTGGATTGCCTTCAGTCCAGAAGGAGGAGGCCAGTTGAGAATGGAGGAGACCTTCTTGGGATCCATCTGCAGTCCGGTATCGGTGATGAGGTACCCCAGGAAGGGGAGAGAAGACTGTTCGAAGACGCACTTCTCGTACTTGGCGTACAGACGATTCTCTCTCAGTCGTTGTAGAACCAGTTGCACGTTCTCTCGGTGGGTCTGGAGGTCCGGAGAGAAGACAAGGATGTCGTCCAGATATACCACCACACAGACGTAGAGAAGGTCCCGAAACACATCGTTCACTAATTCTTGGAAGACAGCTGGTGCGTTACACAGGCCGAAGGGCATCACGCAGTATTCATAATGCCCATCGCGAGTGTTGAACGCGGTCTTCCATTCATCCCCTGAGCGGATACGGACCAGGTTGTAGGCACCCCGAAGATCCAACTTGGTGAACACACGAGCTCCTCTGAGCCGATCAAACAATTCGGGGATGAGCGGCAGGGGGTACTTGTTTTTCACGGTGATTAGGTTCAATCCCCGGTAGTCTATACATGGGCGTAGGTCACCCTCTTTCTTCTTTACGAAGAAGAAGCCTGCTCCAGCAGGAGAGGAGGATCTCCGGATGAATCCCTTAGCCAGGCTCTCTGTGATGTACGTAGACATGGCCCTTGTTTCGGCTGGAGACAGTGGATATATCCGTCCTCGAGGTGGTGTAGTTCCCGGGAGCAGGTCAATGGCACAATCGTAAGGACGATGTGGCGGAAGTACTTCGGACTCCTTCTTGTCAAAGACGTCCACGAAGGACCAATAGGCTGAGGGCAGTCCCGGTAGGGACTCGGGAACCGGAGGTCGCCGGATGGGTTGTATGGTCTTCAGACACCTCTCATGGCAGGAAGGCCCCCATCGAGTAATATCACCAGTGCCCCAGCTGACTGAAGGCTCGTGTGTCCGCAACCAGGGAAGACCCAGCAGAATTTGATGTGACATATGTGGGAGGACGTAGAGAGCGATGTTCTCGGTGTGCAGAGCACCGATACGCAGTTCAAGCGGCTTGGTGATCCAGGAGATGGTGTCAGAGAGCGGTCTCCCATCCACAGAGGCAATCACGAGGGGCTTGTCGAGTGGAGTAACAGGCACCTGGTACTTGTCCACCGTGGCCTGCTGGATGAAATTGCCTGCTGCCCCAGAATCGAGGTACGCCTCAGCCGTAAACCGCGTCTCTCCCGTTGTTACTTGCACAGTCCATGTGACTGGGTCTGAGAGAGTCCCAGCACCTAGGGTGGCCTCTCCTACCAACCCTAGGCTTTGGAGTTTCCCGGCCTCTCTGGACAGGCGCGTAGCAGGTGTGTGCCCTCTCCGCAGTAAAAGCAGAGACCCTTGGCGAGCCGCTCTGCTCGACGTTGTTCAGACTGTCGCACACGGTCGATCTGCATGGGCTCATGGACGGAGACACCAGAGGCCGTTGACTGGAGTACGGCGGGCTTCCGTGGAGGAGAGGAATGCCGTACCGGACGTCTCTCACGGGATACCTCTTTGGACCGCTCCTGAAAGCGTATGTCCACTCGAGTCGCTAGGGTAATCAGGGCGTCCAGGGTGGACGGTACATCACGTCCAGCCAGCTCATCTTTGATTCGACCCGATAGTCCTTCCCAGAAGGCGGCGGTTAGGGCCTCGTTATTCCACCCGAGTTCTGAAGCCAAGGTGCGGAAACGGATGGCGTATTGACCCACCGTCAGTGTTCCCTGACGTAACCGGAGAAGTGATGACGCAGACGCAGAGGCGCGTCCGGGTTCGTCAAAGGTGCTGCGAAAGGCCTGCAGGAACTCCTGGAGGTTCTTGGTCATAGGTTCCTCCTTCTCCCACAAGGGGTTCATCCACGCCAGTGCCTCGCCCTCTAGGTGAGACATGATGAAGGCGACCTTGGCTTGGTCGGAGGCAAACAGATGTGGCAGCTGCGTGAAATGGAGGGAGCATTGGTTTATAAACCCCCTGCAGGTCTTGGGATCTCCGGCGTACCGGGGTGGTGTGGCCAAACGCAGTCTGGAAGCATCCGAAGAGGCAGCCACGGGAGCGGGGGTCGTGGCTTGACTAGTGGAGGCTCGGGATGTTGAAGACGTGACTGCCGCTTGTAGCGTGGTCAGGCGGGTGTCCACGGAAGTCATAAAGTTCAGCATGCGGGTCTGAACTTCACGCTGGCGTTGGAGTTCCTCATGCAAGGCCGCTAGTTCTTCGGCGGGATCCATGGCCTGTTCTTACTGTTAGGGCCAGATGGACGGGTAGACCCTGGAGGTGGATCCACTGGGCCGAACTCCCGGATGAGGGAAAGGAGTCCGGTAGCCGGAGCACTGTAGGTAGCAGGACAGTCCGTGCACTGGGAGAAAATGGAGAAGTCCCTGGGACCACGAGGTCACTGATGGTGGTCCGGGTGACGGAGCTCAGGTTTGGAAGCCGTGATGGCGTCAGGCGGGGTCCGGAACCGTTGGAGCGAGATGACGGGTCACCGCAGGGATCCGAGATGGTACGGACTGTCAGGATGGCAGATGGACAGTGTTCGGGGTTCGAGGTACCGCAGAACCGGATGGCGATGCAGGATCGGCTCTAGAAGATAGAGAGGTAAGTATCTCACAAAACACAAGGAGACCTGACTCCTAGCTTGGGAAAACACGAAGAACAGGCCCCGCTCCCTTGGACATTAACCACCTATATACCCTGTACCTATGTGCATCATTTCCTGTAATTTGACACTGGCCCTTTAAGAAAGGGTCAGTGACTGCGCGCGCGCCCTAATGCGCGTGCGCGCGGCGCGGGTGCCAGAAGCCAGGGAAGGAAGCTGAGAGGAGGACGCAGGGGAGCCGGCCAGGACCTGGGAAGCCGTCGGGCGCCGGGAGCGGAGACCAGGGGGCCTGGGAAGGACGGGCACCGGAGGTTGGAGAGCGGGGAGCATGGCAGGTGAGCCGGGGAGTGGAGCTGAGGACCCGGGGAGCGGAGCAGAGGACCCGGGGAGGGAAGCCGAGGACCCGGGGAGCGTGACAGTATTGGTCTGTACACTTTGTCTTCTCCTCCCTGTCTGTGATTCCCCCGGCCCCACCACCTTCCTCTGGCCAGTGAATAACCTGCTTCCTCTGTCTGAAACCGCAGCACAGATCTGTCATTTAAAGACCGATGGAAGGCAGATGGGCCGGGGGAATCACAGACAGGGAGGTGAAGCCCCATTACAGCCAACCCTTAAGCACTGAAATCTAAGTAGTAGAAAACTTAAAATGGTGAGTAAAATACCCACAAAGAGGATTTATTTACCAACATTATTAATGTAATCAGTAGTAGAGCTCCATAACAGCCATCTCTTTACTTTACAGTACAAAATGGTACTGATAGGTTCTCTGTAAGTAAAGTATCTGCATATGCATTCATTTTATAATATGTGTCTTTGCTAGTAGTCATTGTACTTTACTGAACCTTGTATCCTCGATATTGTTATATAGAATCAGCCTTTTACTGTTTGACACATAAGATTGAGAGTAACTTCACTTGACAGTAATTTCCTAGCTTAGTATTGGATGCAGGTCAGAAGAGACATGATAACAGAGTGTGGTATGTAATGTACCAATTGTTTATGCAAATGTACATTCTTATTTGTCAGCTTTGATAAGTAATGTATATATATATATATATATATATATATATATATATATACCGTATATATATATATATATATATATATATATATATATATATATATATACAGTATATACTGTATATAAAATTATATTCATAATCATGTTAGGTCATCCCAGTTTAAATACGATTCTACAGGAGTGGAAAATATGACTATGGAACCTAATAGATTTATTATGTAAAATCTCTCGTCTCAGTAATACGCATGGTAAGCTTCAATATAATGAACTACATTGTGTTGCCTAAACCACAACCTTTGATGCTTTGTAGCTTGGGTGGCTGAATGAAGACATTCATGTAGGGACTGTATAAGCGCTAATGCTAACAAGAACAGTGTCGCTGCCTGCAGAACCAATCAGATTCTACTTATTTACAAATTAAGGGTAAAGAATAAAACACAGGATTTGATTCAACTGATTCTGATAATAGAGCTATTTTTCCACCCACTGCTTGGCCCACATCTATAAAATTTGGGGTGAGACAGGAGGCAATGTGCACAACACTGAAGCACATATTACACAGTATCTGCAATACATTTCCAGCTCAGATAAACTTGAAATTATGGTTTGATTCATATGTGATTTCAGAACTATATGACATTTACTTCTGCATTACCTACAAACAGCTAACTAGTCTACTAAAAGTGAATGCCAGTGGCTAGTAATTTCATGATTGTGTTTTCCTAATCAAATTAATCAGATAGCATAATAAAAGTGTCAGGCTACGTGTCCACAATCCAGATGAGCGAGTGTTCTGGACGCTGCCTACTTTCTCTTCCGGAGACGCTAGTATCCTGGGCGGGAGAACGCACTGTCTGAGTCCACGATCAGGACTACTGACGCAGCGTAATTTCGCTGTGTTCTTCTGCTCAGATCACCACCATTTCCACAAGAATACATTGACATACTGGTCCTCGGAAAGTCGGGCCTCAGGTTAGTTTACGGATCGTCAAAAAAAGCATAGTGGGCATGGGATCTTTATAAATCCAATATACTATGCTCGTACTGTACAACACAGCATTTTGGATGCAGGGAAAATACGCTGCATCCAAAACGCTGCTAATCCGGATCATGGGAATGCACCCTAAAGGGTGCTTTACAGGATGCGACATCGCTAACGATATATCGTTGGGGTCACGTCGTTAGTGACGTACATCCGGTGCCGTTAGCGACATCGCAGCGTGTGACACCAAGGAGTGATGATCAACGATCGCAAAAACGTCAAAAATCGTTGATCGTTGACACATCGCTCCTTTTCATAATACCGTTGGTGCTGCATGTCGTTGGTTGTTCGTCGTTCCTACGGCGTCAAACATCGCTATGTGAGACACCGCAGAAACGATGAACATCTACTTACCTGCGTCCACCAGCAATGAGGAAGGAAGGAGGTGGGCGGTATGTTCCGGCCGCTCATCTCCACCCCTCCTCAGCTATTGGGCGGCCGCTTAGTGACGCTGCAGTGACATCGCTATGACACCAAACGCACCTCCCCCTTGAAGGAGGGATTGTTCGGCGGTCACAGCGATGTCGCTGAAAAGGTATGTGCGTGTGACGCTGCCGTAGCGATAATGTTCACTACGGCAGCGATCACCAAATGTCGCACGAACGACGGGGGCGGGTGCTATCGCGCACGACATCGCTAGCTATCGCTAGCGATGTCGCAGTGTGTAAAGCACCCTTTAGGGTACACACCAGCAAAAGACCTCTGTGAATTAACTCTTGTCAGAACAATATTTGTGCCCATGCTCCACCTCAATTCTCCCTCAGGACACTCATTAAGCATTGTGACTACCAGTAAATGCTTTAGTGTCAGATCAAGGAGCCTTAGCAAAGGGTAGTCCAATGAGTAACAGTCATTGTTGGCTCCAACTCTAACCATCAATCTGTATGATTATTCAAGAATAAATACACTTTCTTGATGAGTGGCACAATATTAATTATCCCCTTGCTAAAGTTTGCATTGCACCCAATTTCAAAAGTGTAATATTCAGTTGAGACATGAAGCCTACCCCCAGGGCTACCCAGCCTGGCAGCAATGCCTAGTAGTCACTAGCTGAGCATCCTTTGAACACCATAGTTGTGTTGCCTACAGCGATTGTCTGGGTTAAGAACAAGCTTTGATCTTTTTAATTTAAGTACGTTACATTTTTTCAAGACTGATTTGAGGTTATCTATCATCACAAACAATGGGATTCTGACCACATCTGACCAGGTTTGAGTTTCATTCCTTGCAGAGTTGTCTTTCAATTTATAAAGCAGCCTATCTACAAAAAGGCACGTGTAATACTATACACACAATTGTCATAATTACAAAAGACAAGAAGCTGTATTCTGAAATATCACACTTTGCTATGTAGTTTTTTTCTAAGTCCTTAATAAAGTCTGTCAACTTGATAAAAATATCTGACAAATTAGAACTTTATGTGGTCATATTCATTAAAATGCACTCAATCAATTCAAGCTGCCCGGCTTCAAACTGAAGCTAGCATAGTAGTTGTAGATAAAAATAAAAAGTCCATTAAAATATTTGACTAATACTCTCACAAACAGTAAAAGTCTCCAGGGAACGCTGACTGATTACTAATGGCAGCTTTCCAGCTTTTTAGTTGTGTATAATTTGAGCTACTAGGAAAGACAAAGTTCTGTATTAGAGATGCGGAAATAGTCTGTCTCAACTTTATTCTTCAATAGTTCTACAGTTCCTAATATTACTTAAAAAAATAAAAGATCCATGATCCAAACCCAAATATTGTCATATACAATAACACTGTACGATCCTATATATGTGTAAATAACAACTCACTGATGGTGTTTCCATTTCACACATATATAACATATGCATGTGCCATAAATATATTGTAGATGCAGGTCCTGCCAATAGGACCTGCTGTCATGGATGTATCAGGCCTGTTATAGAGATTTCAAGGCCGGCTGACAATCCAGTGGCAGCGAGTTTTAGAAAATCCCAGAGATTGGCAGCTTCTATTGTTATCTGACAGTTCCCTGTTTCTGCAGCTGCGGACCTCAAGAACCCTGGGAGACTGTCAGTTTTTCTGCTCAGTTGCCAGCCTCTGACTTCCTTTTTAAACCTCTCCCTGGGGATATTTGGGTGCAGTTTATAGTTTGTTCCAAACTGAGCTATAGAGAGGACATCTTCTGTTGCTCCAGACTCTTGTGGTTGCTACAGCTCAGACAAGTGTTTGTCTTTGCTATCTACCAGGGCTCTGGTGACTGCAGTTGTGGTTCCCCAGTATTGTTTCGTTGTGTCTTCCTTTAGTGATAGTGGTGTTGACGAAGACCTCATGCCCTCCATCCTTACTTAGTGCCCATGTGCCAGGGTGTAATAGGGCCCCAGGTATTCCTGCTCGGTGACAGGTGCGGAATCTGTACAGGATCTGTGAGGGCAGTGATGGTGAGCTGCAGGTTGTTGTCAGGGATCACAACTTCCCCCTTTCCCTAGCTATAAGGCATTCCTTCCCACTTCCTGTGTGTTGTCTTATACAGCTGGCTTAGCCTCTCGCCCCTACTGTGACACCTGCATCTATTTAAGAGCAGGGCCTTGACAACTGTCAATAAAGAGGTGGTTAGAATACACATAGAGGACATCTCTTTCTATTCATTTGTGTGTGAATTCCAACCACTTCTCTATAGATAGCTGTCAGGGACCAATTCTCAAAAGAAATGATGGACCCGCCTCAACCATACTGTTATGGCATATCCAGTGGATATGGTATGTGTATGAAATAAGATTATTCCTTTACGATATATTAGTGGATATGTATAGAAATATATGCAACAAATTGATGTTCTGTTATTTATCAAATTATTAAAAAAATACAGGTTAAAAAAGACAAAAAATGCTAAGAAAAGGTATGTACAGAAGACAGTGTCAGAAATTGAGAAAAACGAAGATAATGGATTAAATCACCACCATGTATAGGCACAAAAATCAGCTAAAAGTATATCAAAGAGTGACTAAAAAAAGTATGAAAATCAAAAACAGCAAAGATAGCAAGGGTTAATGGGGTTCCCCAGTTAAGATTATTTATCACCTAGCCACAGAATAAGTGGAAACGTATAGGTCAGTGGAGGTTCCACTGCTAGGAGCTGCAAAGATTAGCAAAATGGTGGTCTTTTCACCTAGACGGGGCACTTTTTGTCCCTTAAGAATGAAGTGACAGTGCACACGCCCAACTGCCCCAACTACCGCTTCATTAAATCCTAAAGCGTCTACTAAGCGCTGTGGCCCGCTTTTTCTGACAGCGCCATAGGGATTGGAGTGAAGTTTGGACATGCACACTTTCATTTTGCCGTTCGGTGTGGGTCACAGCAGTCAGACTTTCACCAATCTATAAGTTATCATCTACCAGTGGATAAGTGGTAACTTGTTTTGACTGTATAAACTATTTAATGTTCACTTATGACACATGATGCACATCTTGTCAACTGCTTAATTTTAAAAAGTCTGATCACACACATGCATATTTATAAATTGCTGAGAACCCCTCATTTTAAATACTTTTATTTGTTTCTTACTTGAAATTAAGAGGTATACTTATAACATAATCCATAGCTCACAGTCAAGGTTCTGGTTCACCAAGCTATGTATATATGGAGAAATCAGGAGAGCTAGATTTCACTTCCTGTTCATTTATATTGAAGTACAACTAAAAGAAAACAAAAAAATCCCCTGACTAGCCTGCACTAGAAATTTCCCCACCAAAGCCATGTAGACTATGGCCTACACAGCTACAGTCTAGCCATTGGGTCGCAAGTCTGATAGCGAAGTAGAGATAAGGCAACATGACTGATCATCATATTGTCTAACAAATGGCCTACACAGCTACAGTCTAGCCACTGGGTCACAAGTCTGATAGCGAAGTAGAGATAAGGCAACATGACTGATCATCATATTGTCTAACGAATGGCCTACACAGCTACAGTCTAGCCACTGGGTCACAAGTCTGACGGAGAAGTGGAGATAAGGCGACATGAATGATCATCATGTTGTCTAACAAAAACTAAAGGTACTGTGAATTTGCCAAGGAGTTTTTACTGTAATGCATGTGTGTACCTGAGTTGAGTGTCGAAGGTCGGTAGCCCTTGGCGAAGGATTGACTCCAGATCCCAGAGACCCTGGCACATTACATGAAAGACATAATCCTAGCTGGGTGTGTGGACTTGTGTTATGTGGGCTGTACGCCCATGTATGCTGCATGTTGCTGTTGGCTTTGGCTGACCAGAACCAAATGATGATTTGCTTGGTAAAAGAGACCACCAGTTCAGTTTCAACTAGAAATGATTGGACACATGGATATTCAGGTTCACTGGGTTCAACCGGACTTTAGATAAACGTTTTTTTTTGGGACCCAGACTAGACCTGATCTTGTTCCCAGACCACTAACCCTATAAAAGTCAATTGGGACTCAAATGAAAAAGCTCAACTCAGGTAACAAGTATGATCAAAATCAATGAATAAGCAGTTTGGCTCTCCACACACATACAGCCAGCTATAAACAGAGCATTATCTGGGGAGGAAGGGCAAAGGTTTTTTTGGGACACAATACTTCCAAAAACATTACTTTTACCCCCAGTTACAGCCATTCAGAGACTGCAAGTTGCTCATAGTGGGTCAAGCACCGAGTGTACCCAAGCACCCCAATACTTGATGATGTGTTTAGCTATGAACAGCACCTGAACTCTGACATGGACTTTTAAAAAAAAGAACACATTAAGGTTTGAGACCAGACACTCAGAGTTTCATATGAACCCCATGCTTAACACCTCGGGTTCGCTAATTTCTAGTTTCAACTCCATAATTAACAGTTCTTCCATAACAACTTTACACACGACAACAGTGCACATAACTTCCAGGTCATTCCAGTTTTATAGCATATCTTCAGACACATTCTGAGGTCCCTCTGCATTGTTCCTTATCTTACTGGGAGTCTCTGGAAAACCCAGACCAGCCTAACAGTCCAACACGTAACAGTCACTTTCTCTTCTGCTGCTCCACATCAATCTCCTGAAATGGGTAAAGGGTTTGTGGCCAGAGAAGAGCCTTATGCCCCAGATGCTTCCAAATCCATATCTTTTCTCTTGGTACAGCTGAAGGGTAGAGGGGTAGCCGGTAGTAGCAGAGAAGATCCTTGCGCTCTTGGACGCTTGGGGAGACTCAGCTCAGGAAAGTTAACTATGCTCAAACACCAGTCCATCACTGCCCATTGCCTTTGAGACTTGGGGCTTTGCTGCTAGAGTCCTATCCTTCAGACTCCACTGTCTAGGGCAACTTCGTTAGAAGGTCAATCTCTAGCATGAAGCAATGTTTTGCATTCTGTGTCTCGGTCAACACTTTAGGATCACTCTATCTTGATCCGGTCTCCTTTCTCTTACTATTATAACTACTATACGTTAGTTTCTGTCACACACTGGGTCTTCACTAACTTTCAAGTAGGAACCATCTCTTTCCCTATGAGCTAACCCCTTCCATTGTGGACTAGTCCCAATATTGCACTACTTCTGACCATGCTCGCTGTCTATTGCTAGGCAGACCTTAACCCCCTAACAGTGCAGCGTTCAACATCTTACATGAAAAAGTGATACACGTTACATTACTACATATAGTTTTACTGTATACTACAAATTATATCACAATTCACATAGTACAATATTTACAAAACACGCAGAACACAATTCACATTACACTACATGACAATACAATAACGCAATTAGTGTCTTAAGGAAAAGGAATATGATAGCAATGAGTCCACCTCCTTACACCTAAAAGTTAGTAAAGTTTAGGACTCGTTCGCATGGCAGAGAAAGATAATTCCAAATTACAAAGCTGTAGGAAAGCCCTACCATATCATGCTCTATTAGGTGCCAAAAAAGAAGACATTTGCAATAGAGACAAGTCCTCTTTCAGGATAGAAGCTACATCATGCCACAATTTTATTTTTCTCTGATTAACATGATTTCATACAGACACAATATGTACCTCTAAGGGTATCCTATAGTGGTTACAAGCAAAACAGAGGTATAATATGACAGTATGGGCAGGAGACTATAAAGGGAACAACCCACAAGGTTTTTGCCCTATAAACTGGAGGCAGTGCCCTAATGATGTTGATTGAAATACTAAAAATCTTTAGCTAAGAAATCCGAAGTTGATTACAGAATAATCTTTGTGCAAACCTTCAGAAATTACGAAATTTTTGCACAGGCTTGAGCATTGGGACAGCATATTGTGAGTCGGGTCCTTTGTGATCATTTCTACTCCTGCCTTGTCTCCTTTTCTTTATTTGAATTTTGTGCCACCACCGCCATTACTGCTGTTGGCAGAATGTGCACATTACTATTATGACAGTGTCTTCAATAAAATGATGCGTTAAGGGCGCATGCACATACCGTGATCTCCAGCACCATTTTACTCAGGACAATGTGAAGATGACTATGAGCGATGGCAGCGCATGCGCTGATGATGAAAATTTCAATCTGCGCATGCAGCACTGCCGCTCATATTGGTCTTCCATAATATGGCATTGGAGATTGCTGTATACGCACGTGCTGATCCCGGCTCCATTTTATTAAAGATAACATCACAATAGCTATGCGCATGCGCCGCCAACAGCAGTATTGGCGGCGGCACAAAAGTTAAGTAAAGAAAAGGAGGCAAGGCAGGAGGAGGAAGGATTATAAAGGACCTGACCCACAATGTCCTGCCCCGATACTCAAGCCTGTGCACAAATTACGTCATTTCTGAAGATTTGAACAAGGATTATTCTGCAATCAAGCCTCAGGTTTCTTATCTATAGGTATCATTTTCATCAGCATCCTAGCGCCATTACAGTATGGCACTGCCTCCAGTTTGTAAGGCAAAAAACAGTTGTTTGGTTCCCTTTAAACCAGGTAAGAAAAAAGGCATGTGAAAGATCACTCCTATATGTTATAGCTTCAGTTTGCAAGCTAAGCACAATATTCCATTTGCAACAAAATAGACATTTTTGCTGCTGAAACAAGTATAAAATGGCTCTGTCTATAATTCTCCAGAGTTCAAACAATATAGTTATGTAGATAGAACATAATCTGACATTAACCCAGATATCAAATGCTACTAAAAATGAATTGCTGTAGCTCAAAATATAAATTGGACTACAGTTCTGAATAAATGCTATCGCACTGAATCTTCTGGAGAGGTGAAATGTATTAAAACAAGTGACATGGAATTAAATGAATCAAACATATTACACAAAATGCAGTTCGGTAAGCACAATTTTTTCTGCGGCTTGGGAGCCGAGACCATTTTCTTAGAGATGGATTTCACTTACTTTCAAATAAATTACTTTAGCCATTGTTGTGATTTGAAACGCCAAATAGAAATTTAATACCCAAAATACGCCAAACCATTTTCTTTATATGAAATATACAAGGCATCAATTGGAGTACAAAGAGATTCTCTGGAGGGAAATCAGATGGCAAAAAAAGGTTAAATTGCCTATTTAACCATTGCATGCTACTGTAGAGATGCATTATTAGGCTGTTAATAGAAAAAAGCAAATATATTCACACATTTATACATCCAATTCGAATATGCAAATAAATGTATCATGCATTCACCATAGGAATACATTATTCAAGTTGATCAGGCAATCAGTGAAAAGTACATATTTGGAAAATTAGGATAATTTTAAAAAGTTATTTTTTTATAAAAATATTACTTTCTTAAGTTTGGTTTTGCATTTTTTAAAGTGGTTTTTTTTTAGAATAAAACCCAATATCCATTCTAGTTCCTGTTAAAGAGGACCAACCACCAGGATTTTCCTATATAAACTAAAGCCGGTGGAATACTGGTACTATCATGCTGATGCTATATATACCTTTAGTTGAAAGGTCGGATGTACAGTATAGTTTCTGAAATATAGGCAAGTAAAGTTTGTGAAATGCACTGTTATTTGATTGATAGCTGCTGCTGAATATCTAATAGATGAATTGGGTTATTTCTGCCCCTGTCTGTCCTTCCTGCCCCTTGTGCTTCCTCCCTCCTTCCTCCCCCTGTAATAACAGAGACATGGGGAGGAAGGACAGGCAGGCAGACAGGGGCGGGAATAACTAACAAAACTTGACCCACTTATTAGATATTCTGTAAGCTGCTATCAATCAAATAACAGGGCATTTCACAAACTTTACTTGCCTGTATTTCAGAAACTATACATCCGATCTCACAACTAAAGGTATGTATAAAATCAGCATGATAGCACCAGTATAGCACTGGCTTTAGTTTATATAGGAAAATCTTGGTGGTTGGTGCTCTTTAAAACGGAGCTTGAGCTGGAGGAAACAAGAAGCTAAACATATTTTTCTTCACCTTAAAGCACTGAGCATGGTGGAATCTGGATTTACTATCTATTCGTGACCTTCGTGTTAGCCCAAACAGTATTGTTTTGCTACATAAACAGTAATAGTTCTGCATCGTGTGAATTTTTATTTTTAAGGGATTCTTCAGAATTTAAGTAATGAATGCCACAGAATATAAGATGTCTCATTAGTGTAGACCCTATGACCTTCCTCACCTACGCTAATACTCTATGAGTTTGGAAAGTGGTTTTGTTTCTGCAAATCAAGAGAAGTCTCATTTTTGTTCTATAATTTAGAGCAAAAACAAGGCCACTGGCTCCTCTAAATTGGATAATACTTACATCAATATTCTTGTCGCTGTAGTTTTGGCTAAATTTGTCACTTCAACAGACCTCTTTAATTAAACTAATCGAAAATGTGTCATATTAGATGTACAGTACATGAGTGGGTGTATTAACAAACATTAATTATCTCATTCGAAATGTAAGAATGCCTCTATATAGAAAGTGCACCATCTGTCATTAAAGGGAACCTGACAGGAGGTTCTTGCTTCCCATGGTTCAAGCAACATAAATGTATATTGTACTCTGGAGGCTTCTCCCTGTCCAACTGTGAATGACAGACACGTCTGCTTTTCAGGCCTCCTTCATACGGCCATGTTTCCGGTACATGTGGTATCTGTTTTCTCCAGGGATACCACACGTACCCATTATAACCTTTGGGGCTCCTCCCATGTCCATGTTTTTACACTGATTGCATGTCTGTGCAACATGCATGACAGGGGCCAATACAAGTCTATGGGTCCATGAAAGAATATATACAGCACACGGATGGCATCCATGTGTTTAGTATTGCAAGCTACAAGAAAAACTTTGTAATTTCATTCTTTCTTTATCCATACTGGAAAAACGCTGATGACACACACTGCTAGTAAAAACACACACACAGATGACACACTTATGTCACACTGATGACACACTGATGCAAAACACTGATGACACCGATACCATTTTTCTACATACGTGTTTTATATGGACGTGTGAAGGAGGTCTAAGGGGTACTTTGCACGCTGCGACATCGCAGGCCGATGCTGCGATGCCGAGTGCGATAGTCCCCGCCCCTGTCGCAGCTGCGATATCCTTGTGATAACTGCCTTAGCGAACATTATCGCTACGGCAGCTTCACATGGACTCACCTGTCCTGCGACCGTCGCTCTGGTCGGCGACCCGCATCCTTATTAAGGGGGCGGTTCGTATGGCGTCACTGCGACGTCACATGGCAGGCGGCCAATAGGAGCGGAAGGGCGGAGATGAACGGGATGTAAACATCCCGCCCACCTCTTTCCTTCCGCATATCCTACGGAAGCCGCAGTGACGCCGGTAGGAGATGTTCCTCGCTCCTGCGGCTTCACACACAGCAATGTGTGCTGCCGCAGGAACGAGGAACAACATCGGGCCGTCGCGTCAGCGTAATTATGGATTACGCAGACGCTGCACCGATGATACGATTATGACGCTTTTGCGCTCGTTAATCGTATCATCGAACCTTTACACACTACGATGTCGCATGCGATGCCGGAAGTACGTCATTTTCAATTTGACCCCACCGACATCGCACCTGCGATGTCGTAGTGTGCAAAGCCCGCCTTAGAATGTATGGGAAAATCTGTCCGAATCAGCATGTATCCTGACAACTTCCCCTTCTTATACAGACTCTGCAATCTCTTGCCTCTCTCAACATTGAATGATACACACAGAGGTGGACATATCATTGGTGCAGCCAGTGCAGTCACAGAGGGGCTCAAGTAGTTGGAATTGTGCTTTTAGACACACTTAAAGGTCGCAAAGGGCCGTATATTGTTATTGCACAGGAGCTCTTTTTTGTCTGTGTCCGCCAGTACATACAGTGCCTTGCAAAAGTATTTGGCTCCCTTGAATATTTTCAACCTTTTCCTTGATTTCAGGCTTCAAACATAAAGATAAAAATTTTAATGTTATGGTGAAGAATCAACAAGTGGGACACAATTGTGAAGTTGAACGAAATGTATTGCTTATTTTAAACTTTTTAAAAAATAAATAACTGAAAAGTAGGGCGTGCAATATTATTCGGCCCCTTTAAGTTAATACTTGGATTACGCCGACGCTGCTCCGATGATACGATTACGACGCTTTTGCGCTCGTTAATCGTATCATCGAGCCTTTACACACTACGATGTCGCATGCGATGCCGGAAGTACGTCATTTTCAATTTGACCCCACCGACATCGCACCTGCGATGTCGTAGTGTGCAAAGCCCGCCTTAGTGTGTTTATAGAGTGAGATTTTTTAGTCGCCAGCAACCTGCCTCAGACCAGTCATCAGAAACACTTAGTGATTCATTAAGATCGATGTTGTTCATGACGGTCTTGAGTAGGGGACGTTATGGAGTCAGATACTCCTGTTTTATTAAGAGGCGTATGCTTCTTAAAGAATCCAGTAAGTCTGAAAAGTAAAGAGTGCTTCCATGCACCTCACCACAAACTTTGTTCCAGTCATGAAATGGACTAAGATTTGTTGCATAAGGTGCACCACAGCTGGTCGTGAAGTACACAAGATGGGAATTCATGCTCTTGTCCTGCCCCGTTCTACCACAGCTCCACCTTTTGGAGTAGTTGGGCAAAACTGTTTTGGAAACGCAAAATTCACAATATTTTCCAACTTTTAAAAGCAATTTACCGTATTTTTCGGACTATAAGACGCACTTTTTTTCCTCCCAATGGCTGCGGTGCGGTGGTGGTGGAGCAGGTGAAGGCGGTGCGGTGGTGGTGGAGCGGGTCATCAGAGGCAGGAGCAAGCTGTAGCAGCGCTACCCTGACCACATGGCCCCGCTCATTTGATATGCACGCCCATCATCCCGCCCATCATCTCTCAGCCCTGAAGCCGACGCTGACAGGTGGGCAGGATGATAGGCGTGGGATGCGCGCATACTAAAGAGGCGGCCCGCGTGATCACCCTAGGCAACTACAATCTGGAGTGACCATGTGCGGCTGTATTCACTGCCCCCCCGTGCACCATCATCAATGCGGGGGGCAGTGAATAAGTACAGTATACTCACTGTTCCCCTGCAGCATCGCGGTGTCCTCCTGTCTGCTGGCCCGCTGCTGTGTGTAGAGAGCGGTGAGCAGAGGGATGATGTCATCGCTGTACACACGGCTCCACACAGGTCAGATGGCACACAGACAGGAAGCGAGCGAGGCTGCATGGAGTGAGGAGAGGTGAGTATACAGCGGTGACTCCAGCTGTTACCGCAAATCTGTCCACGGCTGAAGTGACCGCGAGATCTGCAGTGACAGCTGGAGTCACCGCTGATCCCGGCGGCTCACTTCACTTGCAGCCTGACCCTCACAGAGAGCAGTCGTGTTCTATGGCTGCTCTCTGTGATTGTCAGATGTAGCAGAGCTGGATGCGCCTTGGGACATCGTGTGGATTACATCGGACCTGGGTATTTTAGGGGTTAATAAAGTGGTGAAAGAGGGTGCTTTTTTGTCTTTTATTTCAAATAAAGGATTTTTATGTGTTTGTGTTTATTTATTTTCACTTACAGTTTAGTGATGAGGGGGTGTCTCATAGACGCCTGCCATCACTAAGCTAGGACTTAGTGGCAGCTATGGGCTGCTGCCATTAACTCCTTATTACCCCGATTGCCACCGCATCAGGGCAATAGGGATGAGCTGGGAAAAGTCCCAGGACTCTCGCATCTAATGGATGCAGCAATTGTGGGTGGCTGCTGGCTGATATTTTTAGGTTTGGGGGGCTCCCAATAATGTGAGTCTCCCCAGGATGAGAATACTAGCCCCAGCTGTGAGACTTTATCTTGGCTGGTTATCAAAATTGGGATAACCGCACGCCGTTTTTTTTTTTTGTTTTTGTTTTGTTTTTTAAATTACCCCATACAGTGTCAGAAGCAGATCCTCGCCCCAAAACAGTGTCATGACCACATTTTTTGCTTAAAAATTTTATTTTCCTATTTTCCTTTTCTAAAACCAGGGTGCGTCTTATGGTCTGGTGCGTCATATAGTCCGAAAATAAGGTATTCCAGAATACTGGCGTTATCACTTTGATAAATTGGGGACATAGTCAGTAGCTGACTTTTAAAGTATATTTACTCTGAAACACCCAGAATTTCATAGTAATACATACATGGTCGTAACAATGCTTGTGGTTTAGGTTAAACCCTATCAGCCATTCAAAAATGCCAAGAAAGTAGATATACAGGATATCTCAGTATTTGTGACCAGTCTATAATGGTTAATAAGAGGTAAGCAAGGGCATTAATGATAGATATATATTATGCTTCTCCTTCATAAGCATACTTCAGTAGATGTGGATACACTTATTATTTTATGTCCAGGGGCTCTTGGAGTATATCTATTGTAAAGATGTCTGTTTTAGTTTTATACGTCCTTAAAGGACAATATAACTAGATATGTGACTTTATATTATTGAATATGTACTAACAGAAGTGGAAGAATATTACATGGGGTAAAAGAAGCTTTAAAAATGTCCTTGGGGTTTGTGATAGCTCATTTCATTTCAGATGTTCGGGCTCACTTCTACAAGTACAATTATTCATATTTCAGTCCAAGAGTGAGTTAAGGTAATATTAATATAAACCAGAGGTAATTGATGTGAGTAAAATGTTAAAGTGTTTTATATTACAGTACTTCTCTTTGGTAAAATCATAGTAATTGAAAAACCATGTTCTAGACTAGAAAATGCATTATAAATACTTGATGGACAGTGAACGGTAAAAAGGACAGAAATGACTTTGGGATACCCGAATATGTGGAATTTCAGGTAGGAAGCGAAAGAATACAGAGGGAAAAAAATAATGAAAAAGAAAAATCTGAACCTGATTTACAAAGGTACAACTCAAAAAAAACAAAATCCCTACTTTTACATTGCCGTAACTCCAATAGAACTGGGAGCTAAACATGTATTTCCGTTTTTTAGAAACAATGGATTTACACTATTGTGTTTAACCTTTAATTAGTCACATGGGGTCCATTGGACCTCAAGAGAGTTTGAGTTCATCATATTTCCACAAGTATGGAAATTAGGTAACAATCCGATTCGGTAGCTTCCTAATTCTGTCTCCCCTCCGTCCTCAGTCCATCGCAAGACATGGTGTCAACTACACGTGCTCCAATGATCCTATGTGACTAATAGTGTAAGTATTTTAGAGCGATTAATGGAAGGTTAAAGGGGTAGGTTTAATAAAATAGCTCCATTTAGAAATGTAGTTTAGTTCTTCTGATAAGCTATGTCACTTACCTTTCGTGCAGGGAATTGCAGTAGGTAGGTATCCAAGGTTACAGCCCTGCATTGAGGGACAGTTAATTGCTTGTGGTCATAACCATGGATACCTGAGCTTCTGCAATGCCTGGACATGAGGTAAGTGACATAGCTAATCAGGAGACCTATACTACATTTCTAATTGGGGCAATTGCTAATATTCTTATTAATACACCTACTACATATTGAGAGAATCTTGGAGATCGGAATACCCCTTTAAGTTTGCACTGCTAGTAAAGTGTAATCATCCTCTGATTCAGATCGGTAGCAGCCATATCGATCTGAACAAGGATTGGACTCCATTGACGAGAGACTACCAGCTCTATTTTGTCCCTATGTTGGCTGCAGACGAGGATAATATCCATATAATATCTACAGCAGTCAACTAGTGTTTGTCCAGGCCAAAATCGCTTTCTAGACCCAGCCTAAATACAAGACTGCAGCTTTAGTTAAAATGAGTTTTAGTTAGAAGACAATTGCTATTTGGCCACTGCATATTAAAGGGAATCTGTCAACAGGTGTATACCATCTTTGCTTTCTGCCTATGCATAGTATAAGCAGAAAGCTGCCAATCAGTGGTGTGAGCAGGGTTATGTCAAAATTTGATTTTATTAAATTACAGCATGCAGCCCAGTACGTGATCTATCAGGGGTTCTTCCTGAACATTAGTGGTCTCCAACCTTTCTGACCTTGAGTGCCATATTACGCTCTTAGAGCACGTTGTGAGCCACATTTAGCTCTCGTCCCTCACAGTAGTGAGACCCAGAGCCTTCATTACCAATATAAGGACAGCCAAAGCTTTTTACACAGAAATCACCATACCGAGGCAGTATACCATTATCCAAGGATTCCTACCCCATTCACATCTGACCTTCTGTATGGGGTTACTCCCAAATTTCACCATCTGGTGACCTCATCTTCATAGCTGTTTGCGAACCTGGTGCAAATGCACCGAGCTGCCAGACAGCCGTGAGCCACACATCACAGGACCGCGAGCCACATGTGGCTCCCGAAACACAGGTTGGGGACCTCTGCCATATATCATGCTGCTCTCATATAGATTAGTCAAAACCTGGTGACAATTCAATTTAAATATTTTGCCTTCTTATGATTAACTGATTACTACACTGTTGTAAATACAAAAGGACTCTAAGGGTACCTTCACACTTAGCGATGCAGCAGCGATCCGACCAGTGATCTGACCTGGTCAGGATCGCTGCTGCATCGCTACATGGTCGCTGGTGAGCTGTCAAACAGGCAGATCTCACCAGCGACCAGTGAACAGCCCCCAGCCAGCAGCGACGTGCAAGCGACGCTGCGCTTGCACGGAGCCGCCGTCTGGAAGCTGCGGAGACTGGTAACTAAGGTAAACATCGGGTATGGTTACCCGATGTTTACATTAGTTACCAGCGCACAGCTGTGTGTGCAGGGAGCAGGGAGCCGCGCACACTGAGCGCTGGCTCCTTGCTCTCCTACCGTAGCTACAGTACACATCGGGTTAATTAACCCGATGTGTAATGCAGCTACATGTGCAGAGAGCAGGGAGCCGCGCACACTGCTTAGCGCTGGCTCCTTGCTCTCCTAGCTGCTGTACACATCGGGTTAATTAACCCAATGTGTACAGCAGCTAGATGTGCAGAGAGCCGGAGCCGGCAGCACAGGCAGCGTGAGAGCTGCAGAGGCTTGTAACTAATGTAAATATCGGGTAACCACCTTGGTTACCCGATGTTTATCTTGGATACAGCTTACCTCAGCTGTCAGACGCCGGCTCCTGCTCCCTGCTCGCTTCATTTGTCGCTCTCTCGCTGTCACACACAGCGATCTGTGTGTCACAGCGGGAGAGCGGCTTTGAAGAAAACGAACCAGGGCTGTGTGTAACGAGCAGTGATCTCGCAGCAGGGGCCAGATCGCTGCTCAGTGTCACACACAGCGAGATCGCTAATGAGGTCACTGCTGCGTCACAAAAAGCGTGACAGCAGCGATCTCGGCAGTGAGCTCGCTGTGTGTGAAGCACCCCTAATAAAAGAGCCCATGTGAGTACAATTAAAAAACTAGTATAACAAAAAGAACGTTCCACACAATGATACTTATATTACACAGTCAATGCACCAAACTGTAATGCCCGGTCCTGAACTAAAAGCCCCATATATGAGGGTGTTTATTGGTGACAGTAGACCTAGGTCCTGGCATTTAAGTCTGTAGACAGTTTATGTTCTACGTTTGTTTTAGCCTATATTTGTAAGTGTATGCCACAATTATGTAGCTGTTAACAATTAGAATGTTGAATTTATCATTTTTGTGCACGGTTACATTTGTACCCCTCTGCTTTTATTACTGTTACCAGTGGAAGATAAATTCTGCATCCTGATTTTTTACTTTTTTCAGTATGTGACAAATGGAAAAAGTCAAAATGATTCTAGAATGATTCTATTGGAACAAGCTCCGACATATTTTGTGCTTTCTTCCAAGTCTCATGCCCTGGTATTCCTCTACAAGCATAGGCTATTAGTGGTACTATTTGTTTCAATCACTTTTTACTATTCCTATGTTTTGTGTATTTTACATTTGCGCTGATTTGCTCGCTGCCAGGAATGAACGTTGAATTTTAATGCTGACTTCTAATGAGTCAAATCTGGCGATTGAACAAGTGAATAGGGTCAAGCCATCTTCCATTTTATCTCAGACACATGAAATTATAGGGCACATTCATTTCTCCCCTTCCTGCTCCTTAGGTTAAAATGGAAATGAGAAATAACAAGGTTAAGCCTGATCTAAGAACGATAACAGACCTTGTAAGTCTCATGAAAGTGAAATGGAAGATGTCAATATCTAAAGCATGCAGCTCTCCTAATCTCCCGGATAAACTAACAGGATGAAGAAGGGCCGTCATCCATGAGAAAGAGCATGCAGGTACTGCAGTCAGGAGACAAGATATCTTTCCATGTAAGCCCTCTTAGAGCTAAATCCAATTCCACTGGGTACCAAATAACTATAAGATCTCCACTTTTATTTTTACTACTTTCAGGCCACTACAAACATTCACTGCATTTGGCGACGAATGTGTTAAAGATCTAGTTTATCACATTGTATATGCCTTGTTTCCGTTCTTCATTCCCAATTCCAGGGTAACACATGACTCTATCATTCAACAGAAGACTAGAAACTAACTGATCTGGGATCATGTGTGAATACATAATGCAGATAAAGCGTAGACGATTTTACTGATACTGGGTGCTGTAGATATTTTCACATAGCAGGCATACATTTTGTACTTTACATACTGGTATCATGAAGTTTGTTAATGTTGACATAAATTATGACATTACAATGAGTTATTTATGGTTTTTGAGTAGGACTGCAATAATTTCAGGAACCTTAAAGGGAACTTGTCATGTAGAATATGCGTTCTGACCTATCAGCAGACGCATGTGTGCCCTAATTACACCTCCCTACCCATCCCTGTGTTGTAAAATTGTGTAATACGAAAGTAATAAAAAACGTTTTATTACTTCCATATTTACTATGTAAATAGCAGAGCTCGTCACCCCACAGGCGTCGCATCGCCCTGTGGGCGTTTGCATACTTTCCATAGTATCACGCCGCTGTGGGCATGATACTATGGATTCACATGTGCGACGTTCCCTGTTGCACCTTTAGAATCCCACACGTGCGCACTTACCATTCCTGCAGCCTTTTCTGGGTGCTCGTTGTTAGTTTCAGACGCGCTCTGCGCATGATCAGAAGAGTCTGATCATGCGCAGTGCACGTCTGAAGCCGGTGAGTGAACACCCAGAAAATATTACGAGAATGGTAAGTGCAAACACGCGCGGGATCTGAAGGAGCGAGAGGGGACGTCGCACATGTGAATCCATAGTATCATGCCCAAAGGGGCGTGATACCATGGAAAGTATGCAAACGCCCACATGGCGATGTGACGCCCATGGAGCAACGAGCTCTGCTATTTACATAGGAAATATGTAAGTAATAAAACGTTTTTTATTACTTTCATATTACACAATTTTACAATACAGGGATGAGTAAGGAGGTGTAATTAGGGCACACATGTGTCTGCTAGTAGGTCAGAACGCATATTGTACATGACAGATTCACTTTAAAGGGAACCTGTCATCCTGTACAGGCAGTCGGATCTGTGCACAGCATAGTATAGAGAAAGCGAATCTAAGCAGGATGATATACTTGTTTGTTGGAAAAGATTCTAAGTAACTTGTGTTTTATTCATTTGAAATCCCTTTTTATGCATATGAGTCCAGTGGGTGATCCTACTGGAGAAAGAAAGCTATCTCTGCATGAAGTGATACAGGGGTGACTGTCAATCACTGAATACTTCCACCCACTAGACTCATATCCCTACAAGCACTAGAAATTTCAATGAATAAAAGGCAAAGTTTACTGAAACAATTTCCGTAAAAATGTATATCATTCTGATCGGATCCTTCTGCTCTTTAACATTCTGCTAGTACATCAGATGTCATTTACAACTTGACTGGTTCCCTTTAAGGGTGCGTGCCCATAATCAGTTTTCACAGCATTTTGGACACAACATGCTTCAGCTACATCCAAAACGCTGTGATTTACAGTACAAGCACAGTGGATATGATTTCTAGAAATCCCGTGCCCACTGTGCTTGTTTTTCCCCAGCAAACACTGATCTGCGGTGCAACTTTCCAAGCCGCAGCATGTCAATTATTTTCTATGGAGTCGTAAGCGTCCTCCACAGGGAGAACAGAAGAGAGAGACCGCAACTGCCCGAGCCAGGATCTCCTGCATAGGAGACTCGCGGCCCCGCAGGTGAGGACCCGCCGAGTCCAGGATGCAGCGGGTCCTGATCATGGGCACGTACCCTAACATGAATCATCATACAGCGTGATAAAATCCCAAAGAGCACTTGCCACACCTATAATTATGATAACATTAAATAAATCCAATGAATCCTAATATACTTTCTGTAGAAAATCTATAACAACAATATAACATTTCATGTACTTAAAATAAAGATATGATCAGACCAGACCTAAAGTATGGCTCAAAAGAATTCAATTTGCAACACGCTTTAAAGTGACCTGACATCAAGATATCCAATGTTGAACTGCTTGCAATGCTTTATGATACTACTGAAAAGCATCCTAAATGTGTAAATATTACCATTCTGCATCCCAGCAAACCTTAGGAAATTCGATTTTGTTATTGTCCCCCATTTTATGCAAATGACTGACACTCAGCCAGATGAGCAGGTTTTACTCACCTTTGGAGACTTTTGCAAGTCTCAAAATTATGAAATTCTGATCAATCAGAGGCATTGGGGCTAGATTCTGAAATGACGAGGAACTGATGAAGGGCTGCCTGGTGCTCCTTTGTATATGGTGGAGGACAAGAATAATGTCAAGTTGTTGGGGTATGTTGGGTTGTAATTTAAGAAGTCATTTAGAATTAAGACAAAGCAGTAAACGGTTTACCCACTGGCGGACACAGACAGAAATGGGCCTCGGTGCAAGAACAATACAGTATATGGGCCCTTTTCAGTATAATAACTCATCAAAATGCACAATTCCACCTTTGGAGGTAAAAATGGGCCCTCTGACCTTTTGGGCCCCTGTGCGGCTGCACCAATTATATGTCTGCTCCTGGGTTTACCATAAAGAAACACTGATGACAAAGTCCCTTTAAGAGCTGCTATACTCAGTAGTATCTTCTCTACCAATATAATGCAACTGGCTATTTTCTTTGCAAACACCAGTAGCTTTTAATTGAGTAAGGCCACTCAGTCTCACACAAGTCCATATATTGATAAGAAGACTTCCCATGGTTCAACTGAGCATATATAACTTAGGTTTCCAATTGCATCCTATATTAGTCAAAGTATAGTTCAGGAGAACTATATGAAGTAATAAGGTCATAATACAGATGCTAAAATATGGCCATGTTAAGGCGATGTCAAAGCAGTGTATGAGAATCAGTCACCCAAAAATAAAAATTGGAAATATGACAGACAAGTACAAATTTGCTTCTTGTGTATTTTAAACTATTTGAACATTATCTAATGACAAATAATTCTGATTAAAGGCAGACTGCCAGGTTTATACTGCCCTGTCTGAGAGCAATGTACTCAGAGACCCTGATTCCAAGGCTGGATTACTTAAGTCTCATCTTGCAGCAATTTTCATAAAATCACTGTTTACTGCAGCAAAAGCCCTTCACAGGAATGCTGTCCATTATGTGCCTGTTCTCTCAAGTTTGTTGATATCTATAAGCTGCAAAATCTCCTGTCCATCCACTGCTGATTGACAACTTTCTAACTATGCACATTATAAGTCTAAAACTATCAATAAGATGTGCGTCACTAACGACGTGACCGCGACGATATATCGTTAGCAATGTCGCAGCGTGTTAAGCACCCTTAAGCCTACTGATCAACAGAAGGACTCAACTCTTGGCTTCGCTAACTAATTAAAAGGCCTATACAAAAAAATAGTTGTCAGAAAGAAATTACGGTTGTGCTGATTGTTTAGCCAGCAGATATCTCTCCAAACTACTCATGAACCATTGCAAGGCTCCTTTGTTGGCGGCAAGATTAAAAGGATTGGTATTCCTAAATCAGATATCCCAAATTTTTATTTCTCTAACATCCTCTATCGAGGGTAAGTCGGGAGAGCCCATAAACATTAGACTGTCCGCCGTGCCCACTGATTTCCGTAGGTTTGCATGTACAAGGGCCTTAAAGGGGTTTTCCCATGAACAAAGTTAATTTTAATTAATACATCTTGGAATAATAATAAGTTCCCCAATTGGATGCGTTAAAACAAAAATGTATGTGTCCCTGTTTTGTGTAATGGCCGTATCTGACCGTACAGGGACATGGTCTGATCATATCACATCTCCTGGGCACTGGAGGAAGTACAAAAGTATACAAATATTACAAAATGGGATTGAAAATAATTCTTTCTTTGAGGTAAAACATTTTGTAAAAACAGGCAGGAAAATGTTTTATCTCACAAAAAGAATCAGCTATGATCCTGTGCTGCAGTGTCTTCATACTCTTTTGCATCCTCATTGGCCCAGGAGATGTGGTATGATCAGACCTTGTCCCTATACAGTTAGACACAGTCATTACACAGTACATAGCAGGGACACATATATAAAATTATTTCAGCACAGGAACATTTTTCTTAAAACACATCCAATTGTGGAAATTATTATTATTCCAAGATCTGTTGATTAAAATTAACTTTGTTGGTGGGGAAAACCCCTTTAACTGATGGAATAAGCGTCTTGGCCACTACTTCATGTTGCTCACATATAGTGCAACATGCACGTGGTGATGGATTGCCTGTAATACAGTATGTACTATAGTAGGTATTATAGGAATAATAGTCTAAATGGCAGCACACATCCCCCATGTGACAACTCTCAAACCACCAGTAAACCGCAAGGCAAGATCAGCTAACTATATAAAATAAATCATCCCTGATGCAGCCTCAACAGAAAGTGAGAAATAAAGCAAGAATATCCTGGATTCATTTTTGTGACAGATCCTCTTTAGATATAGCAGAACATTAACTTACAGTCTCTCTTAATACTACAGACTTTGTGCATTGGAATGAGAAATATAAAAGTTCTTTCTCTGGCAACCATTCCATTTTAAAATGTCACATGAAAAGTATTAAACTACGTTACTCGGGGATAAAGACCAACAACATGAGAATTTCAAGAGTCTGAAGTCAAAGTGAGTGCATTTCTCATCAAGACACACTTTGTTTTTTCTACACTTTAATCTTGCACAATCTTTGGAGTTTTGCATAAATCTAAAACATATCAAACTTAATGAAGCAGATAAGTCCTAAGAAATCAACACAATGAGCAAAATCAAATCCAGAAAGAAATACACCGTACAGCCTGGAGGGGATGGTGGAAGTTATAATTCAACAACTATCTAACCATCACCGCAATCACTCCCTTAACATTTCCATTAGCTTCTATATTCTAAAAATACTCAGGAAAAAGAATATCAGCCACAAACATTTCAAGCCTAACATTAGCTATCATTACCTTTGCTTTGGGGTGGATTCTGACTTCTGTCTCTGAGGACGTTGATTTGATAGACGGCTCCATAAGGCTCAAAAAGGTCTTTGAGTTCTTTTTCTGACCATGAACGTGGGATCTGACCAACAAACATTTTAATGGCATCTGGGTCTGGCTGGTCTGAGTGATCCAAAGCTCCATTCATCTTGTTGGTTGTTCCGTTACTGTAGAGAAAGAAGTATAAAAGCATTATTAGAACTGACAGTATAAATCAAAAGTCTGGCCAAAACAGGTGCTGTCTGGAGAAAGGTCTTCATAAATCAATGAAGGTTACATCTTTTTAGGCTCTGACTTACATCAGGCAATAATCAGCAATGGAGTTGTCAGAAATCTCACGGATGGTGGCCAAGTCTAGACTTCAATAACTAGATGTCATATAGCAAACAATGCAGAAAATAGCACATTATGACTTTACATTGCTGCTCGAGCTTCTAGAAATAAATTGCATTCGCCTTATTTTGCTTCTGTGGCAGGATAAAAGAAAAGCCGGTTTTGGTAATAAAGTCATATGAAAAGAATATGAAGCACTTGGCGATCTGTCAGATGACTAATGCAAGATGCCAGTGATGAATTTGTAGATTGTGTGAAGCCTCCATGTGTGCATTAAATTAGTCTAACTTTCCCCAGAATGTTGAAAATGGCTTTATACTGCTGATCTGATCCCACTCGCTCTCTGTTCAAGGAATGAGTGAGCTTGAGAAATTTAGCCCACTGTTTGTTGAACAAAGGCTTCGATTCACAAGCAAAAGTGTCGAAAGCCGAAAACTTTCAGACTCCTGTTTGAAATGTGATGTGTGAAAACCTTTTTGCTGTCTCAAACTATTTTTAAAGCGGTGTGCCAAGATGAAAACTGTTTCATGTGAGCGAAGAACATCAGTTGTAACCGAGGCACATTGCTTTATCTCAGCTGGGCATATATATACTGTAAACGTGTGCAAGAGAGAATGAACGAGAGAAAGTGAGCCAGGCAGAGCACTCTATGAATTCCGGTATTGTTTGCCTATTAATATGTCCTGAATGCAAGTTAACATTTCCAACACGCCTCCATTATGCCATACGTTCATAATGACATAATGCAAGGGAAAATGGTGTAGGCAGATGTAAATAAAGGGAAATGTAGATTGGTAAAGTCAACGTAGGCACACAATATATTTCAACGGCATTAAAGAGTTTTTTTGATTAACTGAAAAAATAAGTAGAGGGTAAGAGAACTGCATAAAATAAAGTAATGAACGACCCATTCCTTATCTGACAATTTGTCAACTTTTCTAAAGCTTCCACTCCTGTGCCCCTCACCAGTCTGACCGGGAGTTATGAAATCTATATCTACCCATATGCCAATTACCGTCAGCTAATTACTGGACCCTAAACTCAACCAAGCAGTGGACTATATTTACTGCGCTATAGTGGTGACCTTCTCAATAAACCTGATTGCTGCAGCCAATGATATGCAGGACATACTGGAACACCAGAAAGGTAGAGTATTTATCACCTAATGTGTATTTTATTGTTTTGTGTAATTTATTTATTTAATTTAATTTTTAAATAAGTCAGAAAACCTCTAAGTGACCAGATAAGGCAGTTAACAAAATGTGAAAAGTGAAAACTTGACTTTGCGTAAGGCCTATAGAAATCCCTTCACTGCCAACTTACATTTACAATACCGTGAATAACTGAAAAGAATTTCCATACCACCATGAATAACTGAGAAAAATGTTCATGTATCCTTGTATCCTTACTAAAAATAGTAATGTCTTTGATCACCAGAACAATCATTGTGCTCAAAGTCCAACTTTAAATGTTAGCCTTATAGAAACTTGACTTTATAGGTATCTATTGACCTTGGTATGTGAAATTATTGGCTGAAAAATAATTTTACTATTTTTCCAAATTATCAACCATTAGTAGAATATGTTGCTTCATACATCAGAAGAAATAACTTTGAAAGATTACAAAGGTTAAATTAGCTTCTGCCCACCATATAAGCCATATATTTATTAGAAATGAACTATACCTATTGAGAGATCATACAGTTAAACATTTGATCCTGATCTGAAAACTGAAGTAAATGGATTATGAATGATGACTCAGTGATACTATATATAATTTCCTATATCTTATATGTAGAGATAATCAAATCTAGCAAAATTCAAATTCAACAAACTGTGCTGATCTTCTGGGAAAGTTCAAAGCGCAGTTATACTCGGTAAAATATAAATGTCCCTTATTATGTAGGGTCTCACTAGACATAATATGTAAAAAATAAGAAATGCTTATACTCACTTTACTTCTCTCTCTCAAGCCCCTTTGTTCTTCACAATACCCATCCAGTCCCTGTTGCATCTTATCGAACGGTAAGCTAAAACATGCACCATGACCATATTCTGGCATATGCAGAACCCTCCTAGGCCTCATCAGAGCCAAAAGCCCCAGCTTAACTTGAGGACCGGGATTTCAGCGCTCGAGGTGACAGAAAAAAGATGAGACGAGGACCAGACAGGAGATGATGGAGAGCAGAGGGGCCGGAGAGATGAGCGGTAAGGAGATCATCAGTATTGTAATGAATCTGGACGAAATCGAATTACAAAAATATTCAGCATTTTTTCAAATACAGCTTTTTTGAAAATTCAAATTCACTTGAATAGATTCTGTCATTTTTACTTTTTTATATTCCTCTTGATTATCTTGTTAGACACCGATCATCAATGATTTTGCCCTAGTAAAGTTAGCTGTCTGTGTTGGCCTAGTTGGATTTGTCATATGTACAAACAATCGACTACAGTCAGTAAATTGTCATACTGTGAATAACTACAGTTCTTTATTCTACTTTTTATGTCAGCTCCTTTTGTCATGCTTGTTAGTTGATTAAAGTGACTTATGTTATGCATTATCCGTAGTGATACATCTTGTGTGTTTTATGTCCATCTCCGCCGGTAGCCGGCAATACACTTCTCAAATACAAAGACTAATGTATTCTGCTAGCCTAAACCTCATTCATCATTGTACTTTAGGAAAAGTAATCACGGCACTGAGATGTCCTCCTACCCACAACTAATTCCAACAAGACAAAATAATGAAGAATATTAGGAGGACATTCACTCCTTGTGAAAAAATCAGGTCCTAGCATGTTACAATGTGTTATATAAGGTAGAAGAAAAAAATGTATGTAATGTGTACAGCACTCTTCCCATTAACAAGGTCTGACATTAAAAATAGGCTATACCCCTAAGGCTATTTACTAAGGAGAAGCAAGCTACACGCTACCCTACCACCTGGAATAACCCCCCTGTGGCTATGTTATGATTAGTACATGGAACTGAGTATTTGGTTGAGATAATTGAATAGAGTAGGATATTTATTATTTACATTACCCTCTGGTTGTCTACAGCCCACACTATGATACATGTATAATAACACATCATTATATGGACATCTTAAAATACTATAAAAATGAGGCCCCACAATATCCATAAAATTGGCACACATATGTAGCAACTGTATTTTTGCCATGTTTATATAGAGAGCTTAGGAATGGAATTTTCAGCTCTAGCAATTTAGTATAGATTTTAGTATATCTCAAAGCCTAACTTAGGGCTCAATCAGAGGTTAGTTTTATAGTACAAGTTCTATCCGTGTTTTAATGGATAAAATTCATACTTATTACAGTCTAGGAAGCTACTCACATGTCTATGTCTATTTTGTTGACCAAGTAGTCCACACCAAAATACTTAAATATGTCCTATTTTGGTCGGAGTCATGGATCAAATTCGATATTGAAAGTCCATGAAAAAATGGACAGTGCTTGGATGTCATTTGTGTGCTGTCTGTTTTTCATGTTTGTTTTGCTAAAAGAAGCTTGTGAAAGTGTCTCGTATGTAAAAAAAAAACAACCCAACAGGAAATCTGATGGCAAAAACGGACACACTGCCCAAAATTGATGAAACCCTGATCCAAAACTGTGATGAAAATTGGTCCATTGTTCACGTACAAGACATCCATTAATGTCTGAATAAGGCCCTATTTTCAGAGAACTTATTTTGTTCTGGACTGTATTCCCTTACTTGGATGCAAAAATCCCACGGCATCCAAAATATGATAGGCATGGCGTACACTGTAATTTTCAAAGGAAATACAAAACCTCCTATCTATCGAGCTAAACGTGGTTATAAATTACAGTGGCAACCAGATGGCTATTGGGTCCACCACTTGTCATGCTCCTGGCATAGGAAAACCGTAAATGTTCAGAATGACGGACTAAGGCCGGGGTCACAGTGCCGTATAGTTCAGATGCGATATGCTCATGACACTAGAATCAAGCTCTGTTGCAAGCGTGAGCAGAGCAAAATCCATTGTGCTACGAATATCTTACATGGTTGCATTCTGTGTTGGTGTATATTGGACTGCACTCAGATGTCACCCGAGCGCAGTGTGATGTTTTGCATGCTCCCAATTGACCTTAAAGGTTGTGCGCCGTCTAAGATACACTGCCAATCGCACCATGCCATGATTTTTATCTAGAGTCCAATGGGCATGAGAACAAAAAAAAGATAGTTGGCACTGCCCCATAGTATAAGACCGGAGCAAGTGCCATCCTATAAAACATTGGATATCAGTCGTCCGTGTTATATGGTGGTGTGAGCGAGCCCTAAAAGGTAAATCCATTTTTTTATGGTGAAAGTTGAACAAAAGGTATTGGTTTATAAAATGCCATTTTGACGGCAAAGAATAAAAAATATATGATACAATCAGTAATTTTCCGCTAAAATAACTTGGTAGAAAATATTAGAACATAAAAAATTATCCAAATTTCATCTCATATTCTCTAAATAATAAAGTGAAAAAAACATTTTGTACAAGAAAAAAATGCATTAGAACTTTAAACACACTAGAAGTTTCACATACTGTACAGTACAGAACAGAAAATAAAAATCAATAGGACAAGTAGCCTCTGTTTTCATAAGATCTGCTCTTTATTAGACAAGATCTAGGCAATTTAGACAATCTCTAGACTCCAGCTTTGTTTATCACAAAGATTTCCATTGGGGTTAAGGTTATTGAGACCATCGATCGGCTGCAAGAGAGAAAGTACTACAAGCTTCCTATTTAGATGAATACTGGTTATTAGACACATAGAGAAAGGAGAAAACAAATAATAATCTCCACATTCAGCTTACTTTGTCATTTTTCTGTGGTATACCAGCTTTTATGAGAAGAAAAGCTAAAAATGAGAATGATTATACCGTAATCTGGAGCCCAAACATATCAAAGGCTCTCACAGAGTGAGCGTCCGGACTCTATAGATGTCTACGGGTGTTTATAGCTGCCCTACACATACACAGCACTCATTAGATTGCCAGGAAAATATTCTACCTAATAATTATATTATTCTTAACGATGTAGAATTATATAGAGAAGGAATCCCCCTTGTATTTATGGCTATCTTTATTCCAATTTATTTTAGATTATAGGATGAGCTGATGTATAATGAGGAAACATGTTCTCCTTACAAATTACACACTAATAATGTGGAGAATTCAACCATTACATACTTTAATATAAGGTAGCACTATTACCTATATCCTTTTTTGCTGTATTTTGGCATTTACGAAATCCATCAAGGATTTGGTGGATCTGTTTTGAGGCATTTTGCATCAGATCTGAATAACTTCTGATCCAATTGATTTGGATGAATTCAGAAGTCCGTGAAACACGATTATGGGATGTGATGTCCAAACCAGCTGTAGGCCATCTGACCTCAATTCAACAGCCTCATATATGCCAATGAGTTCAGGTCAGGTGACCCGTGGTTGGTTTGTACATGACGATCCATACTCATATCAAGTTTCAAACATGTCTGAAATCGGCCTTAAAAAAAGATGGTGAGCTAAAATACGTAAGTAAACATCCTGCTACTCCACTATTCAGGGGTGACGGAATCATGAAGCTAGTGTGCTGTGGCTTCACTCTAGGGTTCAAACCGGTGATATATGTTTATTGGTTGGTTTCCCTCTTGGTTGGACCACAGCCTGTTTTATGTTGGCCCAACTGCTGAAGGATCTCTTGTCTTTCCTATGCTTTGCCTTCCTGTTTCACTTCTATTCAGGTGGATATACTTTCTCGTTTTGTTTGCCCAATCACATTTTGGGAGGGGCTATTTATACTTAGTACTCACATGCCTCAGTGCTGGCTATATTTCCGATTGAATGGTTGTCTGGAGTCCCAACTCCTCGGTTAAGGGTTTGTTACTGAGAGATTGCTGTTTTCTGCAGTTTGTTTGTGTGAATCCCTTCCCAGTTATCTCCTATTTTATTTCATTTCGCTTGGAAGAGTTTCCACATATTCTGTTATTCTTTGAGACTGGATATTTTATTTCAGAAATATGTGCAAGTAAAGTGCCAGCAATGCACTGCTATTTGATTTGATTGACAGGTGCACTGATTTGATTGACAGGTGCAACAGCAAAGTAATATGTATATTTCTGCATTTCTAACACGCCCCTATCACGTGACAGAAATTATTCATACCTAGAAGGAGCCCATACAGTCTGACATCTATAGCGGCCAGGCAGCAGACAAGGCCGGGAATAGATAGCAAACCTCAACCCCCATAGTCCTGCCCCTGTTGCACCTGTCAATCAAATAGCAATGCATTGCAAAACCTCCAATCTCAGAACAAAAGCTATGCTTATATTCAGCATCCTAGGGCCAGTATAGCACTGGCTTAACTTTATATGTGAAAATCCTGCTGGTTGGTTCTCTTTAAACAGTAGATCATATTATCATGACACATTCCTTTAATATGTTATACACCCCTTTGTAGGCTTTATTTTGGGGATATTACCTTATAAAATCTTTACAATAAAATTCACAATAAATATTTGATTATTATTTCCCAGCAAACATCTAATCATAACTGCTGCTTTGTAGTAAGCTGATGACAGCAGTAAAACAGGGGGAGCCTGGTTCAGATCCCGCTCTAAGCATCTTGTAAACATGGGCAAGT
The DNA here is from genome assembly GCF_048569485.1 of Anomaloglossus baeobatrachus. Taxonomy (NCBI): domain Eukaryota; kingdom Metazoa; phylum Chordata; class Amphibia; order Anura; family Aromobatidae; genus Anomaloglossus; species Anomaloglossus baeobatrachus. Next base: position 396,387,471 of record NC_134356.1, read on the forward strand.
CACTTTATCTCCTCGTGCCTAAGGCAGCAAAACACAGATTGTACACTTTGCAGGGTGGATTCAGTCTATTCCCATTGCCAAACACAGTATGCCACTAACTATATTGTAATTGGGAAACACATTCAGTCTCATAGGGGATAATGTGAAATATTTTATATTGTTAGTTAATGTTGTCATTATTGTATTAAATGCATGCATGAGTCTTCATGGAGGAAATATTCAAGTGGTCATACTTTAAAGCACCAGTCCAGAAATATGTTTTATTTCGCCGCTATAGTGGTGCTTTGAATCTAAGTCCCCTCACCCCTGTCTCACCCACCGACAGTTTAATTTTCTATCACCACCATTCCTGCTGGTCTCCAGTGATTTGTGACCAACAGCTCCAGTGTTTCATGTATCGGGCCAGAAGTCACTATTCAATATAAGTCTATGAGAGCCTTATTTTGACTCTCATAGAAATGCATTGGGAGCTTGTTATGAAATGTCTTAGCTCCAGCCAGTTAGAAGTTGCAGTTCCAAGATGGCAAAGAAGGCCCAACGTGGCACCGAAGAAGCATGAAAACGCCGTAGGGTGAGTATAACGCAATGTTAGAGGGTTTACACTTAAAGTGCCGCTCCAGGGCTGACAAAACAAAAATTTTAGATTAGTGCTTTAATCGTTAAAACAATTATACCAGTTAGGCCGCAGGAGGACGTACCGACACCGAGAACCAAGAGGTAAGGGGGTTACTTCTGCCTTCAAAGGTAGAAGCAGCTACTGACTGACAAAGAGGTACATTTTTTGCTTAGGGGCCATCTTGTGTCTGCAGTTGCCCCAGAGTTAGGGGTACTTTACACGCTGCGACATCGCTAGCGATTGCTAGCGATGTTGAGCACGATAGCTCCCACCCCCGTCCCTCGTGCAACAATTGGTGCTCACTGCCGTAGCGAGCATTATCGCTACGGCAGCGTCACACGCACATACCTGGTCAGCGACGTTGCTGTGACACCGAACTATCCCTCCCTCAAAGGGGAGGTGCGTTCGGCGTCATAGCGATGTCACTGCGGTGTGACTAAGCGGCCGGCCAATAGAAGCGGAGGGGCGGAGATGAGCGGGATGTAACATCCCGCCCACCTTCTTCCTTCCGCATTGACGGTGGATGCAGGTAAGGAGATGTTCGTCGCTCCTGCGGTGTCACACATAGCGATGTGTGCTGCCGCAGGAACGAAGAACAAGATCGTACCGGTGGCAGCAGCGATATTAAGGAAAGGAGCGACGTGTCAACGATCACCGTTTTGGAACGATTTTGCGATCGTTGATCGTCGCTCATTAGTGTTACACGCTGCGATGTCGCTACCGGCGCCGGATGTGCGTCACTAACGATGTGACCCCAAGGATATATCGGTAGCGATGTCGCAGCGTGTAAAGAACCCTTTAGACAATGCTTATTCTTTATTTTAGATAGCAAAGCTAAATGAAGGTAGTGACAAATAAAAAGTAGCTACTATAAAAAAAATTGAAAAAAAGTATTTCTAAAGATCCTTTATGATATGATAACGAACGTAGGGACTAGTCGCAAGGGCGTTAGTTCCTGTGCTTATTCCACCCTTTTAGCATGTTAGCACACCCACAGGGGCATTCTGATCATGTCAGTGGGCGGGCCAACATGCTAAGAGGGCGGAACGAGGGCAGGAACTAATGCCCTTGCAACTAGTCCCTTGTCTCATTAGCATATCATAAATGATCTTTAGATATACTTTTTGTAAAGATCTCTTTATTTATGCTATTGTATACAGGGACAGTTAGGCAGGGATTAGCAATATACACCCAGAACGGCTCGTGGCTCTGGGTGCATATTGCGCCTGATAGGTTACCTTTAAATGGATGTTCCTTTGTAAAGTCTATGGCTTCACTATATCCCGTATGCCCACCCAAAAAACATTTGGACTACTTGTCATACCCTTACTACTTGTATTTTCTCCTTGTTACAGATGTTTATATCATCACTTATTTGATATTCCTTTATGGTTAATACTGATGTGCAATTCAACAAACAATCATGGTTATCTGAATCCATATCTAATAAAGAATTATTAGCATTTTTATTTTCCAGTATCCAGTTCTAGAATGTGCTTGTATACAAAATGTCAGCATTAGGACCCACATACCAACAGTGTGTACTTTACCAATATCTACGGCACAATAGGATGCTAAGCTGCTTGACAGTGAAATATGTAATACCATGTTCTGCGCCAATTAGAGATATACTATTAAATCAATGAAGCACAGAGCAGGCTCAATTATTTGCTCAGAAAATAAAGCTGTGTATTGCGCAGATGCTCATAAAGATGGAATCCCTTGGCAATTAATGTCAAAGAAGAGATTATTATTTATGGGAGAAAAAGTGAAGCTGTTTATGCCCGAGTGGCTCTCTGTGAGTGGCAGGCTTGAGTCAATGTCCAATTTAACTTACCGGACCTGCAAGTGACCTGGCACTTCATCTTAATCACTGACAGGGTATCACTTTTTTACTGAAGAGGAGCCTGGGGCACAGATTAAGGTGCGGGAATGATAGTTACTGCAAGACCCGTATTGTGAAAACAATGTGGTTCATGCTATATTTTATTCTCATGGCTCTATGCAATAAATTCCATACATATTCTCCATTCTACGTTTTCCCATCACTATAGCAGGTTTACACGCACTCATTCAGAAAATGGCAGGTAAATGGTAATAGAATAGAAAATTGGATAAAATGACATATTCAGCTTGACTATATCTATACACATTTCGGGAGGGGAATAAAGAGGATTTACTGCTTCCAAAAAGGTAACTCCTGAGACTTATGAGCGGTATTGTCACACAGGCGCTTTGTCTTTGCTTCTTCAAACATATCAGGAATGTGGAAGGGGAAGTTGTGAGTAATGACATGTCGGGGTATGGTGATGTGACACTAGAGAGATGTGTGTCATTACTATACAGCTATGTAACGTCTGCTTCTGTTATAGGGTATTGTTATTATATGTGCATCTGTAAGAGGGTCATCATTAGAAAGACCTCACGCACCATAAAGAACATAATGCTTCTATTTTGTACATATAATATATATCTTGTAACGAGAATCTGTTCCTTCCCCCCAAAAAACATGTTTGTCTTAAAACCGTTTCTCTTGTTTTGATACAATTGCACTTGCGGTTGTAAAAAAATGAGAAGTAGAACATGTAAAGTCAGATGACATGACAGATGGCAATAACGGGAAAGCAAGGGCTTTAAAGAATGCATCCAATAGTAATCACTGGTCGCACGTTTAATATGGACTTAAAAGTGGTGTTTCTAGTTGCCATTGCTGTCTTCTAAATAAAAATAGAATTATTTCGAGCTGTGAAGGGCATTTCAACTTAAAACATCACTGGGATTTCAAAAGATCTTTCAGAGGAGCTGAAGATAAGAACATTACACTGATCATCATTTTGAAGTCTGCATAACAGACAGTTCTTTAATGCGTGATGTTGATGAGGTTTTCATCCAAACACTTCAGTTTTTAAGTCAAGACAACATAGAAAAATTGGCAATGCTCCAATAAAATCGTCTGACTTCCCTTTTTACAGATAGGAGCATGCGTGTGGTAGGGATTTGGAGTTTAGTGGTGTTTGAATTATTACATAAAAGTAATAAAGTGAACGTTTTATGGCTATGATTTTCCAACAATCACATACACCAACTTCTCTAAATAGTGGGCTCAAACATTTCCGTCATGTTCACTGCTAACACTTGTTGTTGTCACGTACTGTATATACTTGTGACCGCTGCAGCCAATCACTGGGCTTCGGAGTCAGTGATTGGCTGCAGTAATCATGTGGGTAGGCATCACATGGTCAATGTCAGGAATAAACAGAAATTGATGTGGAACACCAGAGCAGTGGATGGGAACTTTTTTAGTAATGTTTTTCTTTGCTATTATAACAACTAGTTTGCTTAAGGCCGCTTTACACGCTGCTACATCGCTAGCAATGTCACTAGCGATAGCACCTGCCCCGGTCATTTGTGCGTCACGGGCAAATCGCTGCCCGTGGCAAACAATATCACAGGTACGCGTCACACGAACTTACCTTCCTAACGACGTCGCAGTGACCGGCGAACAAACTCTTTTTTAAGGGGGAGGTTCGTGCAGCGTCACAGCGAAGTCACACAGTGATCCACCAATAGAAGCGGAGGGGCAGAGAGCAGCCGAATGAACGTCACTCCCACCTCATTGCTGGAGGACGCAGGAACGCTGTTGTTCGTCGTTCCCGGGGTGTCACACGTAGCGATGTGTGCTGCCTCAGGAACGACGAACAACCTGCGTCCAGCACCAGCAACGATATTTTAAAAATGAATGACATGTCAACAATAAATGATTTGGTGAGTATTTGGGATCGTTAGCGGTCGCTCGTAAGTGTCACATGCAACAACGTCGCTAACGAGGCCGGATGTGCGTCACAAATTCCATGACCTCAGCGACATCTCGTTAGCGATGTCGCTGCATGTAACGGGGCCTTTAGTTTCATTTGTCTCAATTGACGAGAGACACATTCTCAAAGTTATCATATATAACATACATACATATATATACATATATATATATATATATATATATATGTATATATCTATATATTAAAGCGGATGTCCACAACCCTTTCTTATTCCCCTTATTCGCCCCCATAAAAATAAATAAGCCTATACTCTCCTCCAAAGTGGCCATAGTTCCAGCGATGTCTTAAGTCACATTCCCGAGGCCAATGTGACATTGTTATGTAAAGCCAGTCACACAACCAATCAGTGCCTACTTCCTTCTTCCCATCTTCGTAAAGTTAAGCAGGATGTGAACGCTACACTGACTTCCAGCTCAAACATCCGATAGCGGGAAGAAGGAAGCCGGCACTGACTGGTTGCTGGGCCAGCATGACTGTCACGCTATTAAACGTGGCGGATGCGTTCACACCCACAGATGTCTGACACATAACAAAAACACAAGAAAACAATACGACAAGGGGGAACATTGAGGACACAATAACAATGGTGGACCCTGGTTATAGTGAGAGGGGTAGATGGGACACCTCCTATCCTCACCTATAGCTCCCCCTACTCTCCTAACCAGGTTCTATACAGTCTCTTCAACTGTCGCCGAGCAGGAACTTGAGACCCTGAAAAAACCCCGTAGTAACCCTAGCTAGTCCATTGGCAGGTGGGAGATGCTAGCCCCACCACTGCACTAAGGTGACACAAGGAAAGGTAAGACAAACAGGGGAGACAGCAACAAAAGGATAAAGCACGGCTTCTGGAACGCTCCTTCACAGCTCCTTCCCTCAAGAGGGCCAAAATACAAATGGACTTGTATAATCAGCAGATTGCTGGAAAACCTACCTACGTAAACACAAGGGGTGTGACAACAGAGCAGCTGCAGCTGACCTGCCCTGCTGGAAAGCTGTTAGCACCAAAACTGACATTAACTGTTCCAGTTCCAAGAGAAACAACATTTAAATGTAGAGTCCACCGCTGTACTAAGATGACACAAGGAAAGGTAAGACAAACAGGGGAGACAACAACAAAAGGATAAAGCACAGCTTCTGCAGCACTCCTTCACAGCTCCTTCCCCCAAGAGAGCCAGAATACAAATGGATTTGTATAATCAGCAGTGATTGCTGGAAAACCTAGCTACTTATACACAAGGGGGCGTGGCAACAAAGCAGCCGCAGCTGACCTGCCCTGCTGGAAAGCTGCTAGCAGCAAAACTGACATTAACTGTTCCAGTACCAAGAGATACGACATTTAAATGTAGAGTCCAAGATGGAGATGAGAGGCTCTAATCCAAAAGCTGCCACTAGTCTCTAATAACAGGAAGACGACTGTGACACTGACATAATAATGTCAAGTGGGCATTGGAAATGCGACATCGCTGGAACTGCGGCCATACTAGAAGTGAGTATAGACTTATTTATTTTCACAAATGTGGAAAACGGGAATGACTAAAGATTGTCCAAGTAGTGGACATTCCCTTCATATGAATATGAATATATAGTCAAATAATTTAGAAAAAGATCCTAGTATATTTAAATGTTACTGTTGTCATCTACCTGTACAGATCTGTGGACAGAAAAAAAAGTCTGATAAAACAATAGATTATGTGAGAGAATTCTCCTGTACTCAATGACTAAAGGCCACTTTGCACACTGCGATATCGGTCCCGATATCGCTAGTGTGGGTACCCACCCCCATCTGTTGTGCGGCCGCCCAATAGAAGCGGAGGGGCGGAGATGAGCGGGACGTAACATCCCGCCCACCTCCTTCCTTCCGCATAGCGGCCGGGAGGCAGGTAAGGAGAGCTTCCTCATTCCTGCGGTGTCACACGGAGCGATGTGTGCTGCCGCAGGAACGACGAACAACTTCGTTACTGCTGCAGTAACGATAATTGAGAATGGACCCCCATGTCACCGATGAGCGATTTTGCACGTTTTTGCGACGATGCAAAATCGCTCATCGGTGTCACACGCAACAACATCGCTAATGCGGCCGGATGTGCGTCACAAATTCCGTGACCCCAACGACTCAGCATTAGCGATATCGTAGCGTGTAAAGTCCCCTTAAGTGCATTTGTATAGGAGTGTTCTGCATTTCCTAGTCCTACAAAACACTTTCGAAATGGAAACCTATTGAGCACAGTCCTAGTACATATATATTGAATTCAATAGATGGACTTTTGCTGCTACAAAGAAGGGATTACAACTTGACGGATGACATCTTGGGTTTATAATCTAAACGGTTTGCAACTTCCTTTAATGAATCAGTGTTAGCTAAAATATCCTTTGGACTCCATAAATGAATGAAGTTTGGCATTGAGCCGATAGACAATGTTATCTCCTGAAATCAGTAATTTACTATTTAAATACAGAGAGTATAAATTGTATAAACATGCGGCTTATAAGCAGCGGTTCATAGCAGTGCTAACAGAGCAGTGTTGGGGTCCGAAAAAACATCCCTAAAAGCCCTTCCTGAAAGCCAGTGTAGCAGGGAAACAATAGACATGAATTTTTGCATCTGTAAAAGCTCTGTTTCAATAAGAAATGACAGGCTAACACTCTGCCAAAGAAGACTCTTGAGCGTTTTCCAAATTGAAGGGCGAGTATTTGGATACAGCTAACAGTGTTCAAAGCTTTATCCATGTTTTACTGTCTGAATCGTTGCCCGATGGCAACTGGATGTTCAACTACAATTCAGAAACCATCTTTTGTGTGCAGGGCCTGGCATTACGGAACAATAGCCTGCCATGTCCTAATGATATATGGAGCATGGAATAGGCTTTAACAATACAGCTAATGGCAATGTGAAGAGCTCTGCTAACTAGCAGTCTGTTTTATTTGACGAGCCATTCCGACACTACATTATTACATTGTGAATCTGAATGTAAAACATGGCCCTAGCTGCTAACATGTTAACATGTATATGGCTTATGTTCTAAAGAACTCAACAGGCAGTTAAATCCAAACTCCTCTGAGACCCCTCCTACAAAGCTGTTGTGCGGTAAATAATCTATGGGTTATTGAGCTTACACATGTACTGAATTAATATAGTGTATGACATATTCATAATAATGGTTGCAAATATCTGATTTAATCTATCTACATACAAATTTAAAAAGAGGGACATCATAGAGTTACAGCTGGATAAAGAAGACGGAAAAAAAAATTATACAGAAATTGTCCTTGCCTTCCTGTACAGTTAGAGAAGTTGGACATTATCCATTATAAGATTTTTATACTCAAATTTTCTTATGTATCAAAGGACCTTTAGATTTGCTTCAGTTTCAGAGCTTTGATGTCACTGCTACCCCTGTACCTCTTATTGCTACACCTATGAGAAACCTTATTAGGCTTATTGAAGCTTATAGAAACCACCTTGTGGCATGCCATTTATCAAAAGCACTGAGAATTGTAACTTTATATCAAAACCTTTATATAGAAATGTACTAACATCTAAGACAACTGTTAAAGATCTCTACACAAATCTCACAACAGGTTCATAATATTCCTCGAAAATTGCTGCTGGGGCCAAACATTGGGTTGTCTACTGAAGACGTCCTATACTAAAATAATAGTAAACTGGCTCATAACGGTACAGTTAAACTCAAATAAACCATTTTTATCACCACTGGAATACAAAAAAATATAGACCGATGTTAAATGCACTATGAGATAAGACAAGCTGACAAAGGCACTGTGAGTCTGGGTAATATTCTACATGGAAACCTTTAGTTGTGGCATCTTGTGGGTGCTACTTTGTCAAGTTCCACCCATCTAAACATCGTTGCAGATCAAGTACATAAGCATATGAGCTGGAAAAAAAAGAGTTTGATCCAATAAAGACCCAATCCTCTCAACATACAGGGCTTAAAGAGTAGCTATCACTAATCTAAAGGTGCCCTTGATTGACTAAAGCAATAGACAATCCCAGATTTCTGATTTTTCGAGATATAGTCCTGCGCCAGAACGTCACAATATTTGCCCTAATCTCTCCCAAAAGCCAGCCCTGAACTTCTGGGTTGAAATATACTGCCGTGTATACTCTTGTAAGCTGTAATATCATTACAGTGGTTACTATTTACCATATTACCAACTTAAGAAAGTATGCAGGAGCACTGGATTAGTTTAAAGAACTAGATCTAGTAAAATTTTGCTATTTCACTGCGAAAGCGACCATGGAAGAATGTGTGATCTCACTCTGCATGCAGAAATCTCACTGCTCAGAAGTTCAGGTCCGACTAAGAATTCAGGCATTTTCGGAGGACTTTAGGGACATTTCTGCAAAGTTTTGCTAACAAACGGGAAGCATGAGATTGGTAATATGTTTTCGTTAAAAAACCTGCTGCTAACGTCTTGGCGCCAAATATCACAGGACACCATCAGAGGTCTAGTAAATTATAGCAAACCATGACACTCAATATTTTTTTTGAAGAAATATACTGCTTAAATTTTGGTTTCCATATGTACATATAGAGAAATGGCCAACGTTTCAACCTGTGTTGGACCTTCATCGTGCCCTAATTTGTGATATTGTGATACACGCTGCTGTAATCTCTATGCTCATGTTTTTAGTTTATTTTTAGGGATGATCGAATATCACAAATATTCGGCTTTGCGAATATCCGAAGAATAGGTCGCCGCTATGCGAATATTCGATGCGCAATGTAAGTCTATGGGAAGCCCGAATAGTTGCTATTCAGCAACTATTCGGGTTTCCCATAGACTTACATTGCGCATCAAATATTCACAAATAGTCGAATAGCAGCAACCTATTCGGCAAATATGGGCGTTGCCGAATATTTGAGGTATTCGATCATCCCTATTTATTTGACTTTAGTTTCTGGGGTCTTGTAAGACCGTGCCTTGATGGATCAACACTGTTTTGATAGCACAAATTGGAAAGCATACAAAACTGTGAACATTTCCAGGCAAGAGGTTTAGATGTTATGACCAAGTGATTGACGTAAATAGCTGATAATACAATGTAGACTCTCTAAACATAAATTCAGAAGGTCATGTGTTACGGGGGGCTGTCTGATAATAAAACCTAAAGGAGTAACAGACAGTCAGGGTCCACCGTGCAAAGACTCTGCTGCAGACTATGGCAGAGTGCAATACCTCTGTTAAACTCACAGAGGAATATAATTAGTAAATAAGGCAATTCCTCCCTTACTTGGAGGGTATGTGGAATGGTCTCTGTTAATAATCACAGAGACAAAGGCAGTGAGTGTGAAATGGCACCTACCTAGGTCCGTTCCTCTAGTGGTGCCAGGAAACGGACAGCAGCGTAAGCCGCACAAAGCTCCTTCCTGTGTTCGCTCCACTAGTGTGCGAGGACACGAACCACTAGATATAGCACCTGCCTAGGTCCGCTCTTCTAGTGGTGCAAAAGAGACGAAAATCAGCGTAAGCCACACAAAGCTCCTACCTGCGTTCGCTCCACTAGTGTGCGAGGACACGAACCACTAGATATGGCACCTGCCTAGGTCCGCTCTTCTAGTGGTGCAAAAGAGACGAACAGCAGCGTAAGCCGCACAAAGCTCCTACCTCTGTTCGCTCCCCTAGTGTGCGAGGATACGAACAACTGCCAGACGCAGTATAAGGAACGTTACCCTAGCGGCAACGTCCACCTACGAGTAGAATCACAAGGCCCAGCCAAACCATGTGCCTCAGGCACCTGCCTATGTCCACTCCCCTAAGAGGTAAGGATACGGACTGCAGCCGAAGCTGTAAGGTATAAGAACGCTACCCTGCCGGTAGCACTCACCTAGCATAGACAGAGAGATGCCTAGAGGAACGTGCACAGAGCGTCTACTCTCATGCATGAACCAAGAGGACTGAGCGCCGTGCGGCGTGCGTCAGGGTCTTATATAGACTCTGTGCCTCATCCAAGATGGAGGACACCAGAGCCAATCCGCTGCCAGAATGACAGGAATGACGTCACGCTGGCCTATCACCGAGCAAAGCGTCACAAGCACATGACCAGCGACCAATCGGCATAGAAGGTGTCAGAGACATGTGACCACGTGTCACAAGCACATGACCAGCAGCCAATCGGCATAGAAGGTGTCAGAGACATGTGACCTCGTGTCAGCGATGATGTCACCCGCACATGTGCAATGGCTCCAAGATAGGACTTAGTCTCCAGCGCTTGCCCATGTGCAGTAGCAAGAAATCTGGACATAGTCTCCAGTGCTCGCACATGTGCAGTAGCAAGAAATCTGGACATAGACTCCAGTGTCACAGCAACCGTAACATCATGGTTCCTTATACTGTTATTTCTTTTTCATTACATCGTTTACATGTATTTAAGGACTAAATAGGCAAAAAAGTCAACACAATTATATACACCAATGTAGTCCATATACATAGATAGCTGCCAGGATAATCAGTGGTGCTCTGTCATTATGCACAAAGTCACCGAAAGTCGCTGATAGTAGTAGGGAAGATGATGGCACTCACCACCTCATGGAGCATCTTATTTATTATTTAATCAATACTACTACTAGGTACTATTTCAAGACTAACATAAGTTGGTCTATATATCAGTTGGCCCCACAAATAGTTTCTCCTTATTCTGTTATTAGCACCATATGCCCAGAACTATTAGAATATTTAGATTTTTTTTCTTCTATATTTTTCACTGCCTAATCATTTACCCTTCAAAAATATGTCAAAAATATATTTACTTATTTTTTTCCAGGAAATAATGAATAACGCATGCTATTTTTGTATTTCCAGAATTCCAGCTTTTTCTACATCACCTCTTTATGTCACCGCTCAATATATAGCTTTTAATTGCCTGTCACTATAAATACAGCCTATGGCAGCATTATGCCTGATGCACAGCAGCAATTCAGCACAGACTAAAGTCAAATATGACCTTTTCTGCCTAGCAATTATGTGAATAGAACATTTTTTGGGGGGAAAATAAAGCAGGTAGATAAATATATTGGAGAAATACTTTTGCTCATTCTTGACTTTTCCCAGATAAAAAACATGCTTTGATGTGATAACAATATATCTATTTGGCATAGTGCCAATTTGCTGCAAATTGAAGAGAACAGTATGCTAATGAATGTAACACAAGAACAATCATATAAGCTGTATGCTGTTTTGTACAACTGATATTCAGCTTGATAATAAAACTTGTCAATTTATTTGCAAGTTGAGCAGCCAGCACTATAAGAAGCTTTACTAGGTGGCCATCTTAAATGACAATCAACCATATTTCTACAAGTTCCATGTATGACACACACAAGCCACGTCCAAAATGAATGGTGACCCTTACATAATAAAACCCAAGCCAACATGCTTAGAAGTACATAATGATTAGAGCTGAGGGAATATATTTGAATGGAATTGAAGTCTACTTGAATGTACCCCACCTCTCTACCCCAACACATCAGACTCTCGCCAACCGTGGAAACCTTCAAAAGGAACCTGAAGACCTACCGTTTCCGACAAGCCTACAACCTGCAGTAACCCTAATGTCCACCATAGCATTGTACGAACCGCTCTACCCTCACCTACTGTATCCTCACCCTTCCCCTGTAGACTGTGAGCCCTCGCAGGCAGGGTCCTCTCTCCTCCTATACCAGTCTGTTTTTGTAATGCTCATGATAGTTGTACTTGTCTATGTATACCCTTTTCACTTGTAAAGCACCATGGAATAAATGGTGCTATAATAATTATGCTGTTAGGTTACGACAGACCTTAGAACATAGGGTTAATTAAATTAGCACAGAATAATCTTCCTAATCCGTTCATTTCTATATGATATCAATGCATATAGTCACTCTTCTTAGTGACAAGCACCTAAAATTCTATTCAAAAGTGTTCTTTCAGAGGAGGGTGTTCTTCTCAAAGAATATAGGCAATATACAGTACATTAGATATGTTGCAACAGGAACTTCTATGAATATCCCCCAAAACCTTTATTGAAGAAGGCATACTAAAGCTTGCCATACACATCAGACTCTCGCCAACCGTGGAAACCTTCAAAAGGAACCTGAAGACCTACCTCTTCCAACAAGCCTACAACCTGCAGTAACCCTCAGTCCACCATAGCGTTGTACAAACAGCTCTACCCTCCTCTACTGTATCCTCACCCATGTCTTGTAGACTGTGAGCCCTTGCAGGCATGGTCCTCTCTTCTCCTATACCTGTCTGTGCCTTGAAATGGTCATCATTATTGTATTTGTCTATGAATGCCCCTTTTCCACATGTAAAGCACCATGGAATAAATAATGGTGCTATAATAATAATAAAAAATAATAATAATGTTACAAAAATCCATATGGGTCATAATGCAAAAATGTTTTAAATTTACTTCCATGCCATGTGCATTCAGTAATATAGCGTCCACAGGCTACCATTTTTCTGAACTATAAAGGGCCATCACAGGGTTTAAAAACTTATACTCATCTTATCGCTCACCTCTTTGACCCCTCCACTCTTCGTCATCTCCCGTCAAGTTCTTGTTGCAACTGGCTATCACCTTTGAGAGTACTGAATTCCCTGAGCACCCCAGAATAAGCTGGAATTTCTATGTCTGATGAGTTCTGGGACGGTTCTACACATGTGCATGCAAGGCCACGGCGCACACCTTACATTTATTATGATTTGGGGTCTGGAGAGACCCAAGAGAAATAATTAGCAACATTAAATTCACACAAAATAACTTCTCTTGTGAATAAAATTTCCCTGGAACATCTGTGCGAACAGGCGAATTCGAATTTTACCTAATCCCTTCACGTCTAATAGTGACTGATAACGGTACTCTTCATGTTTTTCATATGATTAAAGTTCTTACATTTTAGGGGATGGTTCTGACATTTTCCATTTGGGTTATTTTTATTAACTGCCCTTGTCAATTGAATATTGACTTCAGGGGGATCTTTTTGAAGGGATAATGTTAAATATTATACATAAATATGTATATACAATATAAACATCTTTATTACTACTGAACATTTTTAACTATTTAGGTGGATGAATACATTGTAAATGTCATTTTGCCGTTATTGGCTAGTTAATAAGATAATACATCTGTAGTGACAGTTTGTTCGGCTGTTTTGGGGTAATATTTTCCATTATCCACATTGTAAAGGACTATTAGATCTTGTTAGCCTGCCTTTCTTTCCTTTCATTGTATTTTGTGTAATGTACAATGTATTTAAAGTGGTTGTCAACTACTTTAAGGCGGGCTACACTACGACATCGCAGGTGCGATGTCGGTGGGGTCATGTCGAAAGTGACGCACTTCCTGCGTCGCTCTAGTCATCATAATGTGTAAATCCTAGATGATACGATTAACGATAGCAAAAGCGTCGTAATCGTATCATCGTTGTAGCGTCGGCGAATTCCATAAGTACGCTGACGCGATGTTACGATGTTGTTCCTCGCTCTTGCGGCAGCACACATCACTGTGTGTGAAGCCGCAGGAGCGAGGAACATTTCCTACCTGCGTCACCGCGGCTCCCGTCGGCTATGCGGAAGGAAGGAGGTGGGCGGGATGTTTACATCCCGCTCATCTACGCCCCTCCGCTCCTATTGGCCGCAAGCCATGTGACGTCACAGTGACGCCGCACGACCCACCCCCTTAATAAGGAGGCGGTTCGCAGGCCACAGCGACGTCGCAGGGCAGGTGAGTGCATGTGAAGCTGCCGTAGCGATAATATTCGCTATGGCAGCTATCCCAAAGATATCGCAGCTGCGACGGGGCGGGGAATATCGCGCTCGGCATCGCAGCATCGGCTTGCGATGTCGTAGTGTGCAAAGCCCGCCTTACACTGATGGCCTATCCTTAGGTCTATAAATGTCTGTTCGGCCGGGGTCCGACACCCCTCACCCCCACCGATCAGCTGCCCTCAGTGGTGGTGGCGACAGCTGGAAATGCTCAGTTCCGTAGCTGCTCTGACTTTTGATAGTGGCCGCGGCTGGGTACTGCACATCTGTCACCTATTCAGATTACTAGGAGGCGGTCATGCAGTACCCGGCAGCGGCCACTATCAGAAGACGGAGCAGTTACGGAACTGAGCATTTCTAGCTGCCTGCTGCCGCTGGGAACGAGAACAGCTGATCGGCAAGGGTGTGGTGTGTCGGACCCCGGCTGAACAGGCATGGATGACCTATCCTATGGATAGGCCATCAAGGTAAAAGTAATGGACAACCCCTTTAACATTAATAAAGTATAAGAGATTTATATATTAAAGTGGCTATTGTACTCTTTTTGACTGGTAAGTTTTAAAACTCACATTATATAGTTACATTTTAAAAAAAAAATACATATTTAATGTTTTAATTCTCCTATGCTTCCTTTTTTGTTTAATTGCATTAACACGTGAAATATTGCACCCTCTGTTAATTTTGTCTTAAGCAGCCATCCACCTGAACAAATACAAATCAGATGTCCTCCTAAAGATATCAGCAAATGTTTGAAAAGTAAAATCCTCTTTAAACTTTACCCTAAAGCCAATCTTTTAGTAGAGTTTTTATTTTTCTATATTTTCTGCATCTGGTACACGAAATATGTACTATAGCTTGTTGATATATCTGTCTTATTGCTTTGCCCAAACACAGCCAGATGGAAGCTTTCAGAATCAAATTAATTTCAGATTAATTCATTTTTGGAGGCTGGCCAACTTTTTTCTTCTTTTCATGTAATTTGGGTTGAGTCATGAACCTAAAGTTTTAATGATAAAGGTAAGACTGACCATAAAATATGCCCTAATATATCTCAAGCTAAATGTACAAGGTGATGTCTTTGCCTTCTAAAGTGATAAGGTGACCTTTATGGTGCTCGTAGTAACATGCACATCATATTTGTGAGGAGGTTAGCTTACAATAACTAATTTCTTTATATTAAAGGGTGGTTCACTAATTTTTATTACTAGCCACATCAATATAACGTTCAGAAACAAGGTTTCTCTCAAATATCTTGTGTTGACAATAGTGTCTCTAAGCGGCGCTATTGTGGTCCGCTCATCCCCAATGTGTGACCCCCCAGGCTCCATGACATCTGAAATCCGGTGATGTCACGTCAACTTTCAGTTGATTCGACATAACCGAGGCCAGCTTCAATCTCCATGAATGACTGGGCTGTGGGTGGAGTTTCACTGCACATCACAACCCATCATCGCTCCTACTTGTGGCGCTCTGCAGTGAAGGAGAGAGCGTGTGAGATCTTGGGCTGTGATGAGTGGTGAAACTCCACCCACAGTCCAGTCACAGAGACTGGGGCCGGGCTTAGTCATGTCAGGTCAACTGGACGTTGAACTGCTACCATCGGATTTCAGAGGTCACGGAACTCGGGGGTCAAGCGATGGGGATGAGTGGGTCGCAATAGTGCTGCTCAGAGTCACTATTGCTAACAGACAGTATTTGAGAGAAGCCTTGTTTCTCAACATTATATTGATGTGGATAGTAATGCAAAGTAGTCCCCTTTAAGGATATTGCAGTCTATTAAAAATAATTGTTTACTTCAATGACTTTTAAAGATTCATTTGATATTAGTGGATTCCGGCAATCTTCACAGATTATACTGTATGAGTTTCTTAACAATTAGGTATGTAGAAGATCATAACTGTAGGCTTAGACAATATTACAAAGTCAACCATGCCTCAATTTTCAAAAAATAATGACGTTTTGTACTCTGGCATTATACCGGGAAACTTTAGTGGAAAACTTAATTCAATACATAAAGGTTCAGTTTCCACTTTTTTTTATATTTAATTGTTAGTTTAGCACAGAACTCCGTTCTGTTTTGCCAGTGAGAGCATTTTGCCATTGAGCTGTATTTCATCAGTCTTCTATATACGGATATTGTTACACGGCTTAAATGGAAGAGATTTTACCTTTTATTGACAGATGTACAGAAAAGTTCCTTTTCAGGATTCCATTAGCTGGGATCTGAAAGCAGTTTCTTTATTGTAAGCCGAATGCTCTAGTTATTGTGAAAGTTGTTCACGTAGAACTCTTTGAAAACAGAAGCAGAATGCATCCAGACGTGGCAATTGATGGCAATTGTCACCTTTGGCTAATGTGTCTGATTTTTCATATGTCTCGCAGGCATTAACAATGTCTCTTCCAAACGTGCTCCATCCACAAATGGTTTTATAAAACTTTACAAGATATTGGCTATGCATCATTACCTCAAAAATACTGCTAAAAACTGTCTACAAATCTTAGGAACAACATAGAAGAAAAAACTCTTCTGAATTATTAAAACATGGAACCAAGAAGATTGTTTTGTATCTTCTCTCTTGAAGATGCCAACTCCCCAGGGATCTATTTGGCTTTAAAACAAAATTGCAGTGTTTTTGTGTTAAACTATACAAGGGTGAAAACAAAAGCTGCATTTGAAGTAGCATGTTCCCATATATCAGGGAATGCTTTGTAAGCGTACGTGCCCATGATCAGTGTTTGCAGCGTTTTTGATGCAGCGTGTTTCAGCTGCGTCCAAAGCGCTGCGTTGTACAGTACAAGCACAGTGGATGGGATTTCTAGAAATCCCATGCCCACTATGCATGTGCGGTCACAGTGAAAACTGACCTGCGGTGCGGCGGCTTTCCAAGCCCCAATCATGTCAATTGTTGGCTGTGGAGTCGCAAGCGTTCTCTGTAAGGAGAACACAAGCCAGAGACTGCAACTGCCCGAACCCTGATCGTGGGCACGGGCCGCTGCAGTCTCCTGCAGAGGAGACTCGCAGTGGGTCCTGATCATGGATACGTACCCTAAGGTAGAATTGAACCAGAGAAGTGGTATAAATAAAGACTAATTTTGGCACACGCCTAATTCTTAGTTTTCTGCCCCATCACCATACTGTTACAGAATGAGTGAGACTTAGAGCAAATTTAATGCAAATCTATGCAAATCAACAACTGGGACATCTAACTCCAGTGAATTGTAGAGTTAGACGAGAGTGTGTCTCGATGGCGTATGCCCATGTTGTTTGTGAGAAGAGTACAAACGTGAGCAGAAATCGAGTATATACCTCAGGACATCAAAAGAAGTTCTTTTGATGTCCTGAGGAAGGAGACGGATGTCTCTGAAACGCGTAGACCTGTACAAACAATAGAGATTATATTAATATACCATTGAGTATCAGCGCAGTATACACCCGATTTCTGCTCACATTTCTACTACATCCTTACGCCTAGGGGCTGCAGCTGATACCACTACTGAATGTGCTTCATAGGGATTGTGACTTGCACAACCACCTGAGAAGGTGAGTGTACCGTGATCCCTGCATATTCCATATCCCTAACGGGTAAGACCCTATTGCGCTCTCTCTTCCACAGCATTTTCCTGTCTTTGTGACAAGAGGGCATTGCATAGTTATAAGTGGATAGTCAATGTTGTCCAATTTCCTGATCTGAATTGATATTGTACACTACACTCATTTGACTAGTATCACTAAATCATGTGCAACTAAACAGTACCAATGGCAATGACAATGGAGAAATGTGCATAGACTTTGTTACGGTTGCTGCGAGCACTGGAGACTATGTCCAGATTTCTTGCTACTGCACATGTGCGAGCGCTGGAGACTAAGTCCAGATTTCTTGCTACTGCACATGTGCGAGCGCTGGAGACTAAGTCCAGATTTCGTGCTACTGCACATGTGCGAGCGCTGGAGACTAAGTCCAGATTTCTTGCTACTGCACATGTGCGAGCGCCGGAGACTAAGTCCAATCTTGGAGCCATTGCACATGTGTGGGTGACATCATCGCTGACACGAGGTCACATGTCTCTGACACCTTCTATGCCGATTGGTCGCTGGTCATGTGCTTGTGACGTCTTGCTCGGTGATAGGCCAGCATGACGTCACTCCTGTCGTTCTGGCAGCGGATTGGCTCTGGTGTCCTCCATCTTGGATGAGGCACAGAGTCTATATAAGACCCTGACACACGCCGCATGGTGCTCAGTCCTCTTGGTTCATGCATATGAGTAGACGCTCTGTGCGCGTTCCTCTAGGCATTCCTCTGTCTATGCTAGGTGAGCGCTACCGGCAGGGTAGCGTTCTTATACCTTACAGCTTCGGCTGCTGTCCGTATCCTTACCTCTTAGGGGAGCGGACATAGGCAGGTGCCTGAGGCACATGGTCTGGCTGGGCCTTGTGATTCTACTCGTAGGTGGACGTTGCCGCTAGGGTAACGTTCCTTATACTGCGTCTGGCAGTTGTTCGTATCCTCGCACACTAGGGGAGCGAACAGAGGTAGGAGCTTTGTGCGGCTTACGCTGCTGTTCGTCTCTTTTGCACCACTAGAAGAGCGGACCTAGGCAGGTGCCATATCTAGTGGTTCGTGTCCTCGCACACTAGTGGAGCGAACGCAGGTAGGAGCTTTGTGCGGCTTATGCTGCTGTTCGTCTCTTTTGCACCACTAGAAGAGCGGACCTAGGTAGGTGCCATTTCGCACACATTGCCTTTGTCTCTGTGATTATTAACAGAGATCATTCCACACACCCTCCAAGTAAGGGAGGAATTGCTTTACTTATTATATTTACTTACTTATTATATCCTTCTGTGAGTTAACAGAGGTATTGCACTCTGCCATAGTCTGCAGCAAAGTCTTTGCACGGTGGACCCTGACTGTCTGATACTCCTTTCGGTTATTATCAGACAGCCCCCCGTAACATTAGGACTGAGCCAAGGGTCTGGCAGTTATGGCAGAATATCAGCAGTTACACCGTTACATACAAGTACTTGAGTCACGGCTCAAGAGTATAGAGGATAAACCTCAGACCATGGTGACATCTGCACATGATCCTCGACTTGCTCTGCCAAACAGATATTCTGGCGATGCCAGATCATGTCGTGGTTTCATTAGTCAGTGTCAGATACACCTAGAGGTCAACTCTTCTCGCTTCTCTACGGAGAGGTCCAGAGTAGGCTTTATCATCTCATTACTTCAGGACAAAGCCTTAGAATGGGCGACTCCCCTATGGGAGCGCTCTGATGTGGTTACTCTGAGACATCAAGACTTTCTTGATGCTCTTAAGGCGGTATTCATGGGTCCGCAGGTTACCCATGATGCGGCCCTGAGACTGTTAGATCTATCTCAGGGTTCGTTATCCACTAGTTCTTATGCCATTGCTTTTAGAACTCTGGTGGCAGAACTAGATTGGCCAGAGAAGGTGTTGATTCCTATCTTCTGGAGAGGGTTGGCAGGCTATGTCAAGGATGCCCTTGCTACTCGTGAGGTCCCTGCTTCTCTGGAGGACTTGATCACAGTTGCAACGAGGATCGATGTACGCCATAAGGAACGTAGACTCGAGGTCTCTTCCTCACGCCCTAAGCATCGGGCTATTCCAGTTGTTGAGGGTCCACTACCATCTTCCTCAGCATCTGAAACATCTCCCACTCCTATGGAGTTAGGTCATACGTTCTCCAGACTACGCAAGTCTGGTCCTCCTATATGTTACGTATGTCGTCAGGCTGGGCACTATGCCAACAAGTGTCCTAGTCGTCAGGGAAACTCCCTGGCCTAGTAACCATTAGAGGGGGGTTACTAGAGACGTCTTCTGCACCCTCTAAGTGTTGTATCCCAGGTCAGCTCTCGTTATCTGAGAATACATGGCCTATTATGGCTTTTGTGGATTCCGGAGCTGACGGGATTTTTGTGTCCTCAGGATTTGTAAAGGGACACAATATTCCCTCTATCATGTTAGAGGCGCCTATTCCTGTCCGTGTTGTTAATGGAACTATGTTGTCTGACTCCATTACATTGAGGACAGTTCCCTTGCGCCTTTCCCTGTCTCAGGGTCACATAGAGGAGATTTCTTTTCTTGTTTTGCCTGAGGGTATAGACGACGTCCTTCTGGGTCTTCCATGGCTTCGGACTCATGCTCCTCACATTGACTGGGAGTCTGACAGCATTATTAGTTGGGGTTCGAAATGTCAGTCCCGATGTCTTCCCTTACCACCTAAGGTCGTTGCGGTTGCATCAACTGATCTCTCTCCCATACCTACACCCTATTTGGATTTCGCTGACGTGTTCTCCAAACAGGGTGCTGAGGTTCTTCCACCCCATAGGCCGTATGACTGTGCCATAGACCTTATCCCAGGTTCGGTTCCACCTAAAGGCAGGGTTTACCCCCTGTCGATACCTGAGTCGGAGGCCATGTCGACCTATATAAGAGAGAGTTTAGAGAAGGGGTTCATTCGTAAGTCTGTCTCTCCCGCGGGAGCTGGGTTTTTCTTTGTTCGGAAGAAAGAGGGTGATTTGCGTCCCTGCATAGATTACAGGGGTCTCAACGCAATCACAATAAAGAACAAATACCCATTACCTTTACTTTCGGAGCTCTTTGACAGACTGAGAGGAGCTCAAGTTTTTACGAAGTTGGATCTGCGGGGTGCGTATAACTTGGTACGAATTCGAAAGGGTGACGAATGGAAGACCGCTTTTAACACCCGAGACGGTCACTATGAATACCTCGTCATGCCTTTTGGGTTATGTAATGCACCCGCAGTATTTCAGGACTTCGTAAACGATGTGTTCAGGGATTTACTGTTATCCTCAGTAGTGGTGTATCTGGACGACATCCTGATTTTTTCTCCTGATCTGGAGACTCATCGTCAGGATGTCGTTCGTGTCCTTTCCCGTTTAAGGGAGCACTCATTGTTTGCTAAACTCGAGAAATGTGTATTCGAGCAGTCCTCATTGCCTTTTTTGGGTTACATTATCTCACAAGAAGGTCTGGCTATGGATCCTGCGAAGCTCTCTGCTGTCCTGCAATGGTCCGAACCTCATTCCTTGAAGGCGGTGCAACGCTTCTTAGGATTCATAAATTATTACAGGCAGTTCATACCCCATTTTTCTACTTTGGTGGCCCCTTTGGTGGCCTTGACTAAGAAAGGTGCTAATCCCAAAGCCTGGTCTACTGAGACATCTCAGGCTTTTGAGGCAGTAAAAAGACACTTTTCAACTGCTCCCGTTCTTCAAAGACCCGATGAGAATAAGCCCTTCCTCTTAGAGGTTGATGCCTCTTCAGTGGGTGCTGGTGCGGTCTTGTATCAAAAGAACGGTGCAGGTAGAAAAAGGCCGTGTTTCTTCTTTGCTAAAACCTTTTCACCGGCAGAGAGAAACTATACCATTGGGGATAGGGAACTGCTCGCCTTGAGATTAGCCTTGGAGGAGTGGCGTCACTTGCTGGAAGGAGCGAAACATCCTTTCCAGGTCTATACAGACCATAAGAATCTGACGTACTTACAAACCGCTCAGCGTCTGAATCCTCGCCAAGCCCGCTGGTCCTTGTTTTTCTCCCGCTTTCACTTCTCCATCAACTATCTGTCTGGGAGTAAGAATAACAAGGCAGACGCCCTGTCTCGCTCTATGCTTTCTACCCAGGAAGAGATTGACGAACCTCGTCTTATCCTTCCCTCCAGGGTTTTTCATACGCTCTCCCCTGTGACGTTAGACCAAATCCCACCGGGCAAGACCTTTGTTCCGCCTGATCGACAGAATGATATACTGTCATGGGCCCACACCTCAAAGGTGGGTGGGCATTTTGGTATTAGGCGGACACGAGAGTTACTGGAGAGGTGGTATTGGTGGCCACACTTAGCCAGCCACGTCAAGAGATATGTCGGTTCCTGCTACTCGTGTGCTCGCAACCGTCCATTACGGCAGAGACCGGCTGGGCTCTTGCATCCTTTACCAGTGCCAGATAGACCATGGGAGGTGGTAGGCATGGACTTTGTGGGTGATCTTCCATGTTCACAGGGACATAGATTTGTGTGGGTCATTACGGACCATTTCTCCCGGATGGTTCATCTCGTACCGTTATCGAGAATCCCATCTTCCAGGGTACTAGCCAAACTATTCCTCAAGCATGTCTTTAGGCTTCACGGGATGCCAGATCGTATCATTTGTGATAGAGGCCCGCAATTTACTTCCCGTTTCTGGCGAGATCTTTGTAGCCTTCTGCAAATTGAGTTGAATCTCTCTTCGGCATACCATCCGGAGACTAATGGTTTGGTTGAACGTACCAATCAATCTATGATTATATACCTTCGACACTTTGTTGCTGAGAACCACGATAACTGGTCCTCCCTCCTACCCTGGGCAGAATTTGCCCTTAACAATTCGCTGGCTGAGGCCACTGGGCAGACACCGTTCGTACTCAATAATGGGCAACACCCTAGGGTACCGGTACCGTTTCCCGCTGCTGCACCTCCTCCTCTTGTGGCCGACTGGGCAACTAATGCCAGAGAGGTTTGGGATCGGACTCAAGAGTCGATCCAAGCAGCTAAGGACCGTATGAAGACGGTGTCCGATAGGTTTCGTCGCCCGGCTCCTGTCTTTTCTCCAGGGGACTTTGTGTGGCTCTCTGCAAAACACGTGAGACTTAGAGTGAGCTCTGTCAAATTTGCTCCTCGCTTCCTGGGTCCTTATGAGGTTCTTCGACAGGTAAATCCTGTAGTCTATCAATTGAAGTTACCTGTCCATCTTAGGATTCATGACAAATTCCATGTCTCACTGCTAAAGCCGGCTATTTTACCTCACGCTCGTGAAGTGCACTCTCCTGCCTCTGATTCCTCTCGCTCTAGCTATGAGGTACGAGCCATAGTTGGTTCTAAGATGGTTAGAGGGCGCAGGTTCTTCTTGATAGATTGGGAGGGCTATGGCCCGGAACATCGCTCTTGGGAGCCTGAGGAGGCTGTCCATGCTCCCGACTTAGTTGCCGATTACCTGCGTCGCCGGGAGGGGGGCCCTTGAGGGGGAGGTACTGTTACGGTTGCTGCGAGCACTGGAGACTATGTCCAGATTTCTTGCTACTGCACATGTGCGAGCGCTGGAGACTAAGTCCAGATTTCTTGCTACTGCACATGTGCGAGCGCTGGAGACTAAGTCCAGATTTCGTGCTACTGCACATGTGCGAGCGCTGGAGACTAAGTCCAGATTTCTTGCTACTGCACATGTGCGAGCGCCGGAGACTAAGTCCAATCTTGGAGCCATTGCACATGTGTGGGTGACATCATCGCTGACACGAGGTCACATGTCTCTGACACCTTCTATGCCGATTGGTCGCTGGTCATGTGCTTGTGACGTCTTGCTCGGTGATAGGCCAGCATGACGTCACTCCTGTCGTTCTGGCAGCGGATTGGCTCTGGTGTCCTCCATCTTGGATGAGGCACAGAGTCTATATAAGACCCTGACACACGCCGCATGGTGCTCAGTCCTCTTGGTTCATGCATATGAGTAGACGCTCTGTGCGCGTTCCTCTAGGCATTCCTCTGTCTATGCTAGGTGAGCGCTACCGGCAGGGTAGCGTTCTTATACCTTACAGCTTCGGCTGCTGTCCGTATCCTTACCTCTTAGGGGAGCGGACATAGGCAGGTGCCTGAGGCACATGGTCTGGCTGGGCCTTGTGATTCTACTCGTAGGTGGACGTTGCCGCTAGGGTAACGTTCCTTATACTGCGTCTGGCAGTTGTTCGTATCCTCGCACACTAGGGGAGCGAACAGAGGTAGGAGCTTTGTGCGGCTTACGCTGCTGTTCGTCTCTTTTGCACCACTAGAAGAGCGGACCTAGGCAGGTGCCATATCTAGTGGTTCGTGTCCTCGCACACTAGTGGAGCGAACGCAGGTAGGAGCTTTGTGCGGCTTATGCTGCTGTTCGTCTCTTTTGCACCACTAGAAGAGCGGACCTAGGTAGGTGCCATTTCGCACACATTGCCTTTGTCTCTGTGATTATTAACAGAGATCATTCCACACACCCTCCAAGTAAGGGAGGAATTGCTTTACTTATTATATTTACTTACTTATTATATCCTTCTGTGAGTTAACAGAGGTATTGCACTCTGCCATAGTCTGCAGCAAAGTCTTTGCACGGTGGACCCTGACTGTCTGATACTCCTTTCGGTTATTATCAGACAGCCCCCCGTAACAGACTTCAGTGCTTATCCATGATAAGTTATTATTTAGTTTAATATGTGAAACCTTTTAATGGACATTTTTTGGACCTCCCATTTTATTTTAAGTCTTCATACTTCGAAAATCTCTGATAAAATATATCATCCCATCCATCATAAATCATATTAGCTCTGTGTTGAACTAGAAGGCGGACTTGAATCTGTCTTAGTTCTTAAGACATTTGAAAAGGTTCTGTCTAAATATAGAAAATTTATGCAAATATACTCTGCAATAATAATAGCTGCATATCTGGAGCTCCTGAATACTGTAGTCACATTCTCTTTATAAACATCGGTAGTGATAAGAAAAAGAGAGGCGATCACCTATGGGATAATCTAGTAAAGAGTTGCCCAAGATTTGTGTATTAGATTTTAGAAAGAAAAAAAAATTAGAAATACTTAGGCCAGTAGCTCATCTCATGATGCAAATGCCAGGCTTAGGAACTGTCAATCTCATAGGATGCCTTTATTATCTTACTTGTTTCCATTGCAATTTGGGTTGCCATGGAGATGCGACAGCCAGTTCCAGAAAATTATAAGATAAATGTCAGGCAGTGATAACAGTGTTAATGAAGCTTCATTGACAGGCAGCTCCATGCTTCAAATAATAAGCTTATTTTCATTAGCATATGGCTAGCTATCAGAAAATTAAATGAAGTATGTCCAAGGATATATATATATATATATATATATATATATATATATATATATATATATATATAGCTATATGTGTATATATGTATAAATATGTCCATATATATATATATATATATATATATATATACACATATACAGTATATATATATATATATATATATATATATATATATATATATATATATATGTCACAATGTTGAAATTGTGACATCAAAAGAAAGCTGTGGAGTCATGGACATCACAGGATCGACAGACATGCTTAGTGACATGGGCGTGAAAAAAAATTGACACAAAATTTCCAAAACATCTTGATTAATAGGGTATGAGCATATTTACACACTTTGGCATGCTGTCCATGAGGTTATTAATGGTTGCCTGACGAATGTTCTACCATGTTCTACCACACTAAATGTACTTGTACACGCAAATCAGGAAGACCAGCTTCTCTGCAATTGCCGACCAAGACGTCCCAGATGTGCTTGATAAGAGTCAAGTCTGGAGACCCTGTAAGTCATTGTGGCCAATTTATACCATGCAGGCTTCTCATAGTAGCACAAGCAACATACAGCCTGGCTTTGTCATTTTGGAAAACAGTTCCTCGGACACTTTGGAGGCCGTAATTGTTCATTTGTCATGTACATTGGCTTGGAGCAATTTTAGTCGATTCTTGTTTACAGAACATCCTCAGCTTTGTTATGTTGGTGGGTTGTCTCCCATGAACTCCTCACTTCAGATTCTTCCACAACATGTGTATAGGATTAAGGTCAGAATTTTTAATTTCATTATTCTTTAACTATATTTTGTAGACCGACTTGTGTGTTTTGGGTCATTGTCTTGCTGCATGCCCCACATTCTCTTGAGATTTCGCTCATGATCAGATGCTCTGACATTTTCCTTTAGAATTTGCACAGAAAATTCAGTTTGAATTGCTTCATCAATGAAGGCAAGCCATTCTGGACCAAAATACAGCATAAAAGTACCAAACTTTGACATAACCACTTATCAGAGATGGTATGTAGTTTTTATGCTGTGATACAGTGTTTTTCTTTCTCCAGACCACTTCTTGTTTAAACAAAAAAACTCTTTTTTGGCTTCAGCTAACCACAACATATTTTCCAATAGCCTCCTGGCTTCTTCAGGCTATCTTTATCAACGTACAGATGGGCCGCAATGTTGTTTTTGGAAAACAGGGGCTTTTTTTTTCTATCCTGCCATGAATGCAATTGTTGTTTTTATTGTCCTCCTAATGGAGGACTCATGGACATTAACATTAGCAACTGTAAGAGAGGCCTTTAGTTGCTTAGGCATTAACTTGGGTTCCTTTGTACCTTGGTATGGTGTGAGCTTTGTTAGTCGACGACTCATGGGGGTGGGCAATAATGGTCTTGAATTTCCTCTATTTTTATACATTTTGTCTGAAAGTAAATTGGTGGGAATGAAACTCTATGGAGTTGTAACCTTTTCAGCGTAATGAGCATCAATAACTTTTCTCCTGCGGTCCTCAGAAAGTTTCTTTGTTCATGCCATGAAACATTTTCACAAATGTGTTGTGAAGATCAGACTTTGATAAATCCCTATTCTTTAAATAAAGGAAAAACTTTGCCCACTCATATCTCATTGTCATCCCATTGTTTGTAAACAGCAGACTCTAATTTCACCATCACAATATCTGTTAATCTAAAAGGTTCACATCCTTTTGCCACTCACAAATAACATATTGGTCCATTTTCCTCTTTTAAAAAAGGCAGTCTATGTTTTCTACTCATTTGTTTTATTTGATTATCGTTATCTACACTTAGGACTTGTGTGAAAATCTGATTTAGTTATATGACTATCTTGCATGGCTTTATATTTATTGAAATATCTAACTTATATTTCAACATATGCATTTCCTGCTATCTGCCAAAATATACCTTATAAGTAGGATTTCTTCTTTATCAGCTGCTGAAATAAAAAGAAATGCTTCTATGCTTTTTACTTTAGCAATTAACTTGCTTCTTTCAAGGGAAAGCTCTTTAATCATGCATGCAATGCTGTATTACAGACATATTAAAAATTCTAAGGAGAGAGGAAGTACCAAAATGCTTAGAATAAAATATGGTGGTCGATTATTATGTATCGTTATATAAAAATCACTCTTGAGATGATCAAACCAATAGGGATTGAAATCAGAAAATTATATATGTAGATGATGGTCTTCCTGATTTTTCCTGATTTCCAGTTATAAAAGAGAAAGTCCCTAAAAGCGATAGGAAAGAATAATGCTCATGCACATCTTCATCAATTACATTCACTCAGATATATGCAGCTGTAGGCTCATACACTTGCATACATTTGTCATTACCTCACTTAAAAACAAAAAAAAAAGAAACAACTGTATCAAAAACTGTGCTTTTTAACAAAAAACTGCAGTTTGCCAAGTTATAATGACAAAACATATTCTAAAAAAAACACACTTTTGGTATGGGGCTATATAATAAAATTTGTGTTATATGTATAGAAGAATTTCTAAGCATCAATTCCAAAAAGAGAACACCTAATTAGGAATAAGAAAACCGAACGGTAAAGTTCGGAGTTCATATGCGAAAGTTGCCTGTCCACTCCTTTGACCAATAAAAATGAAGAATAAAAAATGATGTGGGCTCCCGCCTGTTTTTAATAACCAGAGCAGCTAAAACAAGCAACTGTGTGCTTCAACCTTCAGCTGTCACCTCTACCTTGGCTGGTTATCAAGAATAGTTGGGATGGTACACCATTTTAAAAAAAAATTAAATAAACTATTTAAAAAAAAGTGTGGGGTCCCCCTTATTTTTCATAATCATCCAAAGTAAACCAGACAGCTTTGTGCTGGTATTATCAGGATGGGAAGGGACGTGGTTACTTGGCCCTTCCCAGCCTAAAAGTAGTAGCCCGCAGCTGCTCCAAAAAAGGCACATCCATTAGATGCGCCAATTCTGGTAATTTACGCAGTTCTTTTCAACTGCCCTGGAACGTTCTCAGAATGCGGCTACATAGGGGGTTACTGCTAATCAGTGGTAGGTACCAAATTTCTCACAAGCTCCATTGACTTATGGAGTTTGGCGTCCGGAGCCCAGTTTGGGTCCAGAACCAAACTTTTATTTATCGTCCAGCCAAACCCAGTGGGCCTTAATGTCCATGGATCTGCTCATCACTATAACTAATTAGAGATGAGCAAACCCGAAGTTCGGTGTTTTTACCAAACACAGACTTTACAGAAAAAACAGAGTTCGGGTGCATTATGTATGAATACCACTTGCATGAGCATCGCTGTGCTTGCGTACACTCTGTGCCCAGACCTGTACAAGCCGATTGCAGTGTTTGAACGGCTCCACACTGTGGGGAACAACAGCCTAATCGGAAGTAGTGTGCACCAAACAAAAAAATGGAAAAATCCTGCCCACCTTCCCCCGGAAGTGTTCGGTTTATGTCAGGCATTATATGGATGGAGACTCGAACTGCCCAATTAGTGACTTCCATTGGGATTCAGGTCAAGTCTGAGTCCCAAATCAAACTTTATGTAAAGTCCGGCTGAATCCACCGAACCAAACTTCCATTGGTCCACTCATCTCTACACCTAATCTGTGCTCAAAGAAAGGTATGTGATATTCAGATATTTCCTTATTGTAAATGTGGAAAGCACAGCTATGTAGAATCTTCTTATCTGTCGTTTTGGTGTCCTTGACTGACTGAAAAAAAAAAAAACTAATGCAAGTAATTTTATGTTTTTCTTTTTTTACATTTTAATATTAAAGACTATTTTTTATTACTTTCTTGATTGCTGTTAATATAACACAGCTGGCACCCGCCATAAATAGTTTTTTTCAGCTCCTGAGCCTGCGACATTCACCCACTCCTGACATGCATTGTACATAGAAGGCAGCTAATATTCAAAACAGAAAGTGCAAGTATTTGCCTATACATAGGTTGTAACAATTAAGTATGACCTACCCTTTCCTAAAAACGCAACCGGTAACACTATAAGAAGTCTAAACTACAGAAATGTTCTATGCCCATTCAAAGGAAATGTAAATTTGATGTAATTCTATGAAAAAAAACTTCCACATTCTGTAATGAAAGAAACAAAGGCTGTAGACTATAATAAATATTCAACGCGCTGTAAAAAAAACCCAAACAGGGCGGGTTATCTGTGTCCGTCCTTTATCACAATGGTGATAAATGACTTCCACCTGGAAAACAGATCACATTTGCACAGAGAGAACCTGGCTATCGTCTTGAGTTATAGCTAATTAACGCAGGTGTTGGAAAGCGCTAAGATTCCATTATTGTAATGGTCAGTGTGATTGTGATTGATCCCCACTGCCACCATGTTGAGAGTATTAACTGTCCTGGTTTCATTGTATCCAGCCTCCTTTAATAGAACAGTGTCCAATATAACTCTACCAGTGCAATGAAAATAGAGCACAGTTTAGTTTGTCATGTCATTAATCATGCCGTGCAAATCAGCTTTAATCCTCAAAGGAAGTTGTCAAAATGCGATTCAGATTCTACACGGTTTTAGGCAGAGATTCTACACTTGAGCTGTCTGACAACGCTCGGAAGTCTAAGGACTGTTGGACTGCGTAGACATCCATTTATTCATAGTCTGATAGCTACGAAACATTATTTCAAATCTTTCCACAATCCAACATTTATTATGATCATATTACACCCAGTGATGAGAAAAGTACACTGGGAAGTAAAACATATCATCAAGCTGAAAGTATTGACACTTCAGATATCTACTGGAATAATTTCAGTACATTCAGGCTGAAAAAGCGTGATATCTTGTAATCTAATCTTGTCATCAAAGCTTAGGTATGGTACATGACGAAATGATAAAATAGGCAATTCATCAGAAGAGCATGAGGAGCTTTCTTAGAAACAGCTATTAGTGAGCTGACAATTCCATTAATGTATATTACAGAGACTCACTACAGACTGTGTATAGACATTATAAGATTCCATAGTAAATTGATTAACTTTTTCCAACTGCTTAAACACCCATTAACTACTGATACTGACAATAATAGCCGTCCTTCAGACATATGCTTCTAGATAGTGCAGTACTTGCATTTCTGTATCATATACTTGGACTCTTCTGTCTCTTACGCTTCCACAGAGGCCAGACTTAGGTGGACATACATCCACTAGCTTTTGGTGGACCATATATTGCCTAAATAATCCAATGATATAGTGTGTTCATATGACTATAGAATACAGTGATCCCCACAATAAATAAAAGTGTTAAGGGGTTTTCCTTCATACACATGCTTGAAGATAGTACAGTACTTGCTTTTCTGTATCCCATACCTAAACTCTGCTGTCTTTCAAGCTTACACAGAGGCCAGACTTTGGTTGATGTACATCCACCATCTTTTGGTGGACAATATATTGCCTAATCCAATGCTATAGTTCATATAACTACACAATACAGTGCCCCCTCAAAAAAAAAGACCAAACAGTGTTATAAGATGTCTTCCTTCAGACATGCAGATGTAGATAGCACAGTACTTGCTTTTCATCCTATACAAGGACACTGCTGTCTCTTACGCAGAGGCCAGGTTTAGATGGAAGTACATCCACTACCTTCTGGTGGACCATATATTGACTAAATAATCAAATGATATAGTGTTCACTACACAATACAGTGCCCTCACAAAAAAGACAAAACAGTGTCATAAGGTGTCGAAATACCACTAAGGCTGGAGTAACATTTGCGTGTGACTTGAGCGAGGATCGCATCACATCACCCAGACTGGCCAGCAGATCTCCTGACAAGGACAGGTCAGCTGCATAGAAATACATAAAGCTGACACGCTCAGGTCAGGAGAGCCGCCGGCTGGTTCAGGCGATGCGATCTTTGAGAAAATCACACGCAAATGTGACTTTAACCTCCACAGGCAGTTTCTTGACAGTGTTTTCCAAGGGTTTGACATTGGTAGCTTATTCTTAGTACTTTCCATATAGTATAAGTGATGGTCCAAGACCTGGCACCCCCACCAATTAGGTGATGAAGGGGTCATGGCACTCCCCATTTTGGTTTGTCCCAATCCTGCACATTTTTCATTGTCTATGATGGGTAATGCCACTTTTTGGTGCTCATTCCAATTCTAATGAATGGGATTGAGATGCATTAGCAGTCCGCAGCCACCAAACAAATAAAGACGCCAGGCCTGGTAATCAATGACAGGGATGCGGCACTCAACAAAGCACCTCATCCCTTCAATCAGATGATTGGTCTGGGTACTAGGAGGTGGACGGCCACCAATGTGGTATTAGTACCCTATGCTAAAAGCTAGGAATTCTTTCAACCCTGCCCAATCAAACTAGAATATGTAGCGGATTCTTATTCATCTGCCTTTCAATAGACTTGAGATTGTAGATACCATTTACAAGTGAACAGACCATCAGAGTCAATGACATCTTATTTAGTATACAAGTGGTTCACCTTACTCATCTACACAGGTTTCACATTCCTGCGTCATAAAGGCTGTCACGTCAACCCATACTTTGCTAGCTTTTATTCTTAATGGGAACTTGATACAATCCAATTAATGTTTTTTAAGAATTTAGAACACTTTAAGGACTAAGGGACTCCACGTGTAATATCCCATTACTTCATTTTCGGGGGCTAAGTCCAAAAATGACTAATCATTAGATTTAAATACCCAGTTTCCATTATTGTAATATATGATACCTGCACTTTCATTAACAGGAAAATAATTGTAATAAGATCGAGGCCCATGGTACATAACGCTCAAGCTATATAATAATTGGCTTGTAAATCAGCAGAAATCACACACCACGGTGTATTACTGGACCTTACTTACAGTTAAATATGGAAAGGACACCCCAGAGAGATAGTTACCGGCTCCTGGCTGTTAATTCTGTGCTGCACATGAGTGAATAATCTTTAACTGTACATGGTTATAAATGAGATTCTTCTTGCCTCCTAGATGAATGGAAACGCTCTCTTTACATTGGACTGTAATATTGACTAACATTTCTGCAAAGTTTTAATGGTCGAATTTGCAAAACGTACCGCTAATATGTGCCATTTATTTTTCTTGGGAAAAGGAAGAAAGGTTATGCAGCCATACTGTCAAATTAGAATCTCAGCGCTCATCGTATATGTTGACAAATGGGCATTTTTAATTTTGTAGCCGTCATGCAGAAACAACACCAATTATTGTTTCCAGCATGTAGCAAAGCCATCGGAACATTATCTCTGCTGGCTTTTTATAAATGATCTGTTGTGTTCACCTACAGAAACTAATGATCCAGGTTCATATTCCTCTGCCTTTTTCAGTCCATGGATCAAACGCGACCCACTTTCCTCTAATATTTCCCTGTCAATGCCTTTCTATTAGTCATGAGCAACATAAAGAAAGACTGCGAGATGTGAAAAAAAAAGATTGAGAAAGAAAAAAGGAGGTGAGAGATGGTAGCAGAAATGTGAAGAACAGAAATGTATCATTAAAAAAACTGGTGGAAAGTCTATAGTTCTAACTTTCATTAGGTGGAAATTCTTTTTGATTAAAACATTCACATGCAAACTCAAGTCAATGTTTACACAGATACGGGAGGTTTCTTTTTCTACTTTCACCTTCATCTCCCTAATGGAAATAGTTTTATATTGCTTTCTAAATTGCCACTATACCAGCAGTGCTAATACTCTCACTATATCCACAGGGTGCACAAATAAAGATAAATCTGGAGCAGAAAAAGAACACCAGGTCCCTTCACATAAATGTTTGGAAACGAGTATACACTCTTAAAGAGGTTGGCCACTACTTTAATATTGATGGCCTATGTGTAATGAACCAGCAGGGGGAGCTGGAACACCAGGAGAGTGCTAGGTAGGGATTCCCCACTAGATGGCACTAGACTTAAAAAAACAGCAAGGGGAGCTGAGCACCTGGAGAATGCTGACAGCAATCCTCCACTTGAGGGCACAAGTCTCCTCAGTGGAAGACGTGGATGGTCGTACGGGCCGGGGTCAGAACCAGGATGTCTATGAGGTACAAGGGTTAAACAGAGACAGAGTCCAGGGAAAGCCGAGTCAGGAACAGAGAGGGAGCGTCAAAGACCGTGGAAGTTCGGAATCCAGAGTAAATATACAAGCCTAAGTCAGGAACCGTGAGAGAAGGTAATAGCAGGAAGTACAGGAGTAACAACAGAGAACGGAGGATGGGAGTCAGAGAGGAACGGAGGCGGTCAGGGAGAACGTACACAGGTAGGGCAGGAGGTGGGGAGGTGGACACAGCCAGGAGGGGAGGCAGGGAGTACAAATGTAAACAAGATGGGAGCCAAGATCAGAACTCACAAGGGCCCAGCGGCACACTGCAGAGCAGAATTATAACTGGCACCAAATGAACGGAAGTGCCCAGAAGATAAAGGCGCCATGATCCCGGGAACAAGGCATGGAGGGGGGGCCCTCCCCCTGGCCACGCTCCAGGAAACACTGACAGCCGGGGTCATGACACTATCCTTAGTATAGGTCATCAATGTCTGATCAACCAGGGTCTGATACCCGGCACCCCCACCAACCAGCTAATTTCAGTCCCAGAACGCTTAGTTTTGGAGCTGCTTTGTTAACTGATAGTGGCGGACCGGTACTGTACAACTGACTCCTATTGATCTGAATGGGAGGTGAATATGCAGTACTTGGCAGAAGCCGATGGCTCGGGAACTGAGCCTCCGACCAAAAACAGCTAATCGGCAGGAGTACGGGGTGTCAAACCCTGGCCGATCAGACATTGATGACCTAACCAAAGGATGGGGCATCAATGTAAAAGTAGTGGACAACCTCTTTAAGTCTTGCCTACATTCTTCTCCACCTCTGTCCTCTTTATCAAACAGAAATGTCACACTTTTCTATGGATGTATATCAGAAAACCTCTGCAATTTCAATATTAAATCTGCCCCGCTGACTCACTGACATAATACTCCATAATTCTGTTTGTCTCTCATACAAGAACTCTTGAAACCGGGCAAATATCTATTTTTTTTTTTTCAATCAAACTAGATGAGAAACTTAAGGTCTTTTACTACTGGTCCAGCTGGGCATATAAAAAACATCTTAATTTATGGCAAAAACATCTTCAACAAAATTGAAAGCATGCATTTAAAAAAGTTAGAAAAATGTAGGAAACCAAAGCCATGTAAAATGAACAGGAAAGAATATATAAAAGAAACTCAGAAAGCAATAACAAAAAAGAAGTTGGAGAAGAAAAACACAATAAATGTACATTTTCCCTAGCGAATAACTTTACAAGACTCTAGTTTATTTACATTGTGAAGAACAAACAATAAATATGTTTCTGAAGACAAAATTTGCTCTTAAACAGTTTTTTTGAATGATGCCAAAGGCTACCAGGCCTTTCTAATATTCATATGTCTCCCTGGTTCTTTCTTATGCAAATGTTTGTATATAGTAATGATTTTCATTTATTTTCCTTGTCCTGTTTTCATGAAGGCTGGAAATGCAAAGCAGTCTTTTTTTAAGCACAATTCCCCTGCCAGGAAAGGGAATGATTAAATGTTTTTGCATTAGTTAGTCATTTTTATTTAACAATTTCCTAGTTTATCACCTAGGTCATGCAGAATGGCTACAAAGCTCCGTGCTGCACCCGACCAAAATCACTATATCGGCCATGATCCTATTAGTCAGGTTCACTATGTTTCGATTTCGACCCTTGCCGGATTTTTTTGCAGAGTATGACAACTATATATTTCTGGAAAGGTTATTGTATAAGCAATAAGAAAAACAATGTTTCCATTTGCCCTGACTCATACGCGGACGCCATATTGGATTTCACAAAATGGCTGACTTGACATCAATTTTCCTATATATATATATCAGCTTGTAAATAATATAAACATACTTGATTTTAATAAACATACATTTTCAGGTAAAAGAAATCCAAGGGTATCCAAATAAATACTCTAGATTCAATTAAAAATTATTTTTATTTATTTATTTGGTATTATTACTTGTTATACAAGTTACATAGTTACTTAGGTTGAAAAAAAGACCTAGGTCCATTTAGTTCAACCTTCCTCCACCAATTCTACATTTGGTCACTAAGTCACTTATAACCAACAATGTTGTGTGTACTGAGGAAATCATCCAGCCCTTTTTTAAAAGCTGTTATAGTATCGGCCATTACTACCTCTTGTGGTAGGGCATTCCACAGTCTGACTGCTCTAACTGTAAAGAACCCTTTCCTATTTAGCTGCCGGAATCGCTTTTCTTCCACTTGCAGTGAGTGACCCCTGGTCCTTAGTATTGTCTTTGGAAGGAATAAGTCATGTGCCAGTCCTTTATATTGAACACACATGTATTTATACATATAAATGAGATGTCCTTTGAGACATCTTTTTTTCTAAGCTAAACATATCTAACTTTTTCAACCTGTCATCATATGGGAGGCCTTCCATTCCTTGTAATAGTCTAGTTGCCCGCCATGAACTGACTCTATCTTCTGAATGTCCTTTTTAAAATGTGGAGCCCAAAACTGGATCCCATATTCCAGATGTGGCCTTACAAGTGATTTATAGAGGGGTAACAATGAATTGGGATCACGGTATCTAATCTCTCTTTTTATACACCCTAAAATCTTGTTTGCTTTAGCAGCTGCTGCTTGACATTGAGTGCGGCTGCTCAGCTTATTTGTAATGAGAATACCCAAGTCCTTCTCCTGTTCTGTAGTCCCGCGTTTACTTCCATTTAATGTATACGCAGCTAAAGGATTACTCCGTCCTAGGTGCATTACTTTACATTTATCAGCATTAAATCTCATTTGCCAAGTATCTGCCCATTCTGACATCTTTTCCAGATCTTTTTGTAATATTGTACTATCAAGGTCAGTTTTTAATATCCTACATAGTTTGGTGTCATCAGCAAAGACTGACATTTTACTATCAATCCCATCCACAAGGTCATTAATAAAGAGATTAAAAAGAATCGGTCCAAGCACAGATCCCTGCGGCACCCCACTGCTGACTATAGCCCATTTAGAGAATGTACTATTTATGACTACTCTTTGTTTCCTATCTTTTAGCCAATTCCTTACCCAGTTGCATATAGTTTCCCCTAGTCCTTGCTTCTGGAGCTTTAGTATAAGGCTTTTATGTGGTACAGTATCAAATGCCTTTGCAAAGTCCAAATAAATCCCATCAGCTGCATTACCAATATCCAGGTTTGCACTTACTCCCTCATAGAACAAAAACGGGTTGGTTAGACACGACTTATCTTTCATGAATCCATGCTTTGTCAGTTATTATATTATTTTCTGCAATATATTTTTGCATGTCATCATCCCTTAAAATGCCCTCAAAAACTTTGCATACTACTGATGTCAGGCTTACTGGACGGTAGTTGCCTGTATCTACCCTCTTACCTTTCTTAAATATCGGTACCACATCAGCAATCCTCTAATCCTGAGGCATCAACCCTATTACAAGTGAGTCTAAAAAGAAGAGATACAGCGGTCTGTCGATTACGTAGCTCAATTCCCTCAAAATTTGTGGTTGTCGTCCACGAACAATATACAGTATAACGTTTTTAATTTTTTGAGCCCCCGAGACTTTTTACATATCGCCACCATCACTGTCATCATCACTTTCATACTGGATCTGGGTGTCCTCATGTGCCAGGTCTGGAAGCAGCGGTAAGGCTCCGATGTTAGTAAGTCGTTTGCTTTCGGACAACAGTGAGTTGCATCCTGCCCACACAGGAATATTGCTCGATGCTTTCTGTTGTTGCTGCATTCTGGAAACAACAGTAGCAACAACCCATCCAAATTGCGATAGTTGGTTGGAACCTGATGATTTCTTGATTGTGACAAAGTCTTCTGTTCTCTTGGTATGCTGTGGTTTTGGCTTGTCACAGGGCTTCATATGTACATGGTATGGAGTAACAGATAAAGTGTGGGCATCTGTTATGTTCAAGGCTGGTGCAACAAGTTCTCCAATAACATCTGCTTTTTGATATACAGCAGTTATAGTCAATGTCTGGTTCCTTTCCCATCAGGAGTATCCTCTGCAAAGTCCGTGTTATCGACTGCAAAGAACACAAAAGCGCCCTTCTTCAAGAATGGTGGAATGTACAGACCGTTTAACTGTCGAGTGCTTTCTACAACAGCATTGGCCAAAGCAGTTTCCATTTGTAGGGTATGGCCATATCGCACCCGATTGGGTACGGCCAATCGGTAAACAGTGAAACAAGATTTATTTTAAAATGCCAGAATTACATTTTTTTGGGCCGTCGCAACAACGCAATAAAATACAATAAGAGATCAGAGGCAATCAAAACATTGCATCTACCCCAAAATGGTATCAGTAAAAATGTCACCTAAGAGCACAACAATAATCCATTACTTAGCCCCAGATCCCAAAAAATAAAAATGTTATGTTTCTTGGATATGGGAGCCAAAAGCAAACTTTTTTTACAAATTTCTGAATTTTTCTTCACCATTGAAATAAAAATAAAACTATTCATGTTTGATATCTACATACTCGTATTGACCTAGAGAATCATACTTCCAGATCAGTTTTACCCATATAGTGAACACGGTAAATAAAAAACAATTGTAGAATTGCACTTTTTTTTGCAATTTCACAGTACTTGGATTGTTTTTCTTATTTTCCAGTACAATATTGGGCAGAATAAATGGTACCATTCAAAAGTACAACTTGTGCTGCAAAAAGCAAGCCCTCATAAATCTATATTGACAGAAATCTAAAAAAAACTATGGCTCTTAGAAGAAGGGGAGGGGAAAAAAAGGAAAATGTCAAAGTCATGAAGGGGTTGACGTGGTAGTGAAAAGGCAAAGTAATTTTCAGTCTAACTCAATATCTATTTAATCCAATAATTTAAACTATTTTCTAATGTATTTGCCTTAAAAATTCCAAATCATTCCCTAACTACCCTATCTAACTACTTTAGTATTTTTTTCCCCTACTTCCTCTTTGATGACGGTTCTTTTGAGTGTCCCAGGGCATACTTGGATACTTAAACTAAGCATCATCAGGGGCAGAGGCTGTGATCACTCCCACAGCCTTTGCCCCTCCATGAAATGAAGCATCAAGAGTGACGCTCGTTTCCGGGGCTGTGCACTCTGCAATATACAGAATGACAGCGCTCTCTCTCTAGCCGGCTCAGATGAGTCGTACCACGCAATGGGTTTCTCTAATGAAGTGTCACCAGAGAGGAAGTAGGGAAGAAAGAATACAATAGCAGTTAGATAGTGTAGTTAGGGAAGAATAGGGAATTTGTTTTACGCACATATATTAGAGAATAGTTTAGATTATGGCATTAAATAGATATGGAGTTATAATGAAAATTACTTTGGACCACCCCTTTTAGACTATATTTATAACGGTAATCTGTTGATCTACAAATTGTATCAATGAAGGAAAAGCCACAAGTCCCATCAGAGGAAAGAAGACACATCAGACTTTACTATATGTGTTTCTGAAAAGCAGCTTACAGAGAATAAAGCAGACTATAGGGACTGCGAAATTGGGAAATCAAAGTGTTTTCTTAAGTCAGCATCTGCAAAAACGTCTTACAGAAGCACAGCCGCCCTTCCTGGTGCGTATGGTGTCTGAACAAATTAGTTACTGATTCACTCATCACAACCCATGGCCACTGCCTGAAGGCCATATCCATCTTTAAGTCCTTATCCATGCTGTCTTATCTTCACATAGGTAACATCAATAAAAGCCAGGTTTTAGGGTACCTTCACACTTAGCGATGCAGCAGCGATCCGACCAGCGATCTGACCTGGTCAGGATCGCTGCTGCATCGCTACATGGTCGCTGGTGAGCTGTCAAACAGGCAGATCTCACCAGCGACCACTGAACAGCCCCCAGCCAGCAGCGACGTGCAAGCGACGTTGCGCTTGCACGGAGCCGCCGTCTGGAAGCTGCGGAGACTGGTAACTAAGGTAAACATCGGGTATGGTTACCCGATGTTTACATTAGTTACCAGTGTGAGCAGGGAGCAGGGAGCCGCGCACACAGAGCGCTGGCTCCTTGCTCTCCTAGCTGCATTACACATCGGGTTAATTAACCCGATGTGTAATGCAGCTACATGTGCAGAGAGCAGGGAGCCGCGCACACTGCTTAGCGCTGGCTCCTTGCTCTCCTAGCTGCTGTACACATCGGGTTAATTAACCCGATGTGTACAGCAGCTACATGTGCAGAGAGCCGGAGCCGGCAGCACAGGCAGCGTGAGAGCTGCAGAGGCTGGTAACTAAGGTAAATATCGGGTAACCACCTTGGTTACCCGATGTTTATCTTGGATACAGCTTACCTCAGCTGTCAGACGCCGGCTCCTGCTCCCTGCTTGCTTCATTTGTCGCTCTCTCGCTGTCACACACAGCGATCTGTGTGTCACAGCAGGAGAGCGGCTTTGAAGAAAACGAACCAGGGCTGTGTGTAACGAGCAGCGATCTCGCAGCAGGGGCCAGATCGCTGCTCAGTGTCACACACAGCGAGATCGCTAATGAGGTCACTGCTGCGTCACAAAAAGCGTGACTCAGCAGCGATCTCGGCAGCGAGCTCGCTGTGTGTGAAGCACCCCTTAACTATTTGTTAAAGTGTACTTAGCAGATTTGAGTAAATGTACAAATAAACAACCTGGTCCTTCACGGATAGTTCTAAGTACATTTAAGATGTAGTCCCAAGGTCAGCTACTCTTCTCACTGAATATCTTAGCTTCTACCTCTTCAGTTTAGCATTGCTTCCATTAAATCAGTTTGTGCTTACTTATGCAGCACTTAGGAATCAGTCATAAATGTACAAGTAAAATATATGAAAACAGCAACATTTCTCTTCAGTTAGCATAATAAATATAACGTTGATATACACTTATATTTGACTGTTTCCTAGGTATATTTATTTCTGGGAATATATATGATACCAAATAAAATCTTTCTAGATTTGGCATATGGTCTCTCTAGACCAGGAGTTCCCAACCTGTAGCTTAGGAGCAACATGTGACTCTCTGGTCCATGGTGTGTGTGGCACGTGACTGTCTGCCAGCTTGGTGCATAAGCACCTGGTCTAAAAAAAACAGCTATAAACAGCAACTCCCATGGTGACTTCTGTGAGTAGCTCCACACAGAAGAGCAGATCTGGATGGGGGTAGGCTAGGATCTTGGTGTACTACCTCAGTGTGCTTTCTGTGGAGAAGCATTTGTGACGCCCCTGCGGTAACCAGGTGTCACAAAAACAAGATAACAACAAGGTAACAGCTCGGGTCCTACATGAATGTTCCGGTCTGTACACACACACTAGCACACCATGACATATACACTCACTGTACCCAGCTGGGAGACTCACCTAGCCAGATGACAAGGCTGGGCACTGTTAGATGACAGGCAGCCAACTGGGGAAGAAGAGACCAGACGTGGGGGAGGAGCGAGTGGCCTGGGAAGTGTGGGTAGAAAGTGGGAGGAGTTAGTTAGTCGGAGAAAGGAAGTGAAAGAGGAAGGAGTTGAGGAGAGAAGTGAGCGGTAGTAAAAGGAAAGGTGTCAAGACAGACCACAGACTCTTGAGACACATTGAAAATAGCAAAGAATCCGCAAAGACCTGAGTAGAAAGATCAGCCACTCAGAGGAGAAAAGTAGCTGGAGAGCGAGAGAGCAAGCTCCAAGGACAGAGGGATCCTGTGGGGTGGACATTCAGGGCTCACAGTACTTTGCACGCACGGGGTGCAGATCCCAGAACAGACCAGGACTTCAAGCCATCTGTTAACTCTGCCAGGCAGGTGGGTTTCCAGGACTCATCTGCCACCACTAACGTCTAAGGCATCAGCAGCAAAGAGAGGACCGGAAGAAATTCCCTTAAATGTTCCAAGCTGCCTGCGGCAGGACCCAGATAGACCTCCAAGTGCTCCACTCCAGGGAGGATTGAGAAATACCCCAGAGTGCATTGGTGGTAGAGTGGCACCAGGTTGGTTGGCACAGCTATAAGGACACGGGCGCACCTGGGATCCAGCATGTCCCCAGGGCGCGAATCCAGTAAGTAAAGACAATCAAACTGCACTCCCTGTCTGGACTGACTTCTTGCTGCACGCCTCCATGTTAACCCTTTACCTACCCCTGGGGAAAAGCCCTGCTCGCGAAGGGCTCCATCATCCACGCTGCCCCCATCCATCATCCTCAGCAGGAACCCGCAGCGGCAGCCCTACTATTCCTGGCCGCAAACCACGAGTGGCGTAGTCGGACTTTTTATTATTTTATTTTTCTTTTCATTTAAAACTGGTCAACGGTACCCCCGGATTCGTAACCTCTCGAGCCACGGATTGTCAGGATCCAAGCAGCTCGACTGTCCTGGGGCGTGACACTTTAGTTGTCATTATACCGGTAATAGGGGTTCTGGGTGTCACTACTGTGACGGAGGTGGGAGCTGGATATGGCTCACGACACTCCCTCAGAGCTGAATTTGGCTCTCAAAGTCATAAAGGTTGGGGACCACTAGACTGTTC
The DNA here is from genome assembly GCF_048569485.1 of Anomaloglossus baeobatrachus. Classification (NCBI taxonomy): domain Eukaryota; kingdom Metazoa; phylum Chordata; class Amphibia; order Anura; family Aromobatidae; genus Anomaloglossus; species Anomaloglossus baeobatrachus. The sequence goes on from NC_134356.1 coordinate 396,429,106, forward strand.
AACTACAATGGGGAAGATTATTATGGCTATAAATGGAAGAGTCATAGAAAGGTGGCTTACATCCTGGTGAAAACAGAGAGAGCCGCCAAAAATGTCACAACGTTTTCCTAAACAGAAACAAATTTTGATTAGCAGACAAATATATATATATATATATATATATATATATATATATATATATATATATATATACATATATAATTCGTCTGTTAGTCAAAATATGTCTCATTTCTCATTTTAGGAGAACTTTTGTGGGAAGATTTAGTATTTCTGACAATCTATTACTTTCAGACTTGAAGTTGTTTGTTTTTCCACAAAATTTACTATTCTGTCTTGGGTTGACATGTTTTCCCTAATACATTTATCTACACTATCATTTCTTCCCTCTATTTCTATCCTTCTAACTATTGTGCTGTATTATTGCTTTCTCTGGTCTATGAACACCTGTCATATAAAAGAACAACCCTTACGATCCTCCAACAGTTTTGGACACCCTCCAATTTGGCTTCTATCTGTTACATTCCACAGACACAGAATTAGCAAATGCCCTGGGTAATCCTCCTTAAAGCTGACAATTCTCACCTCCTCTTCCTCTGCCGGAGACATGGTTGGCTGTGTCCTGGGGTTGCACACTCCTATGCAGTGCGAGGTTTACATGCTGCTATCTACTGCCAAATGGAAAACTATGACGATTGCATGTGATTACATAAATAGAATTTATGTATTGAAATGTCAACATGAATGACGTTAGAAGGACAGTAAAATAATTTTTCTCATACTCGTAGCACTGGATAAATTTAAACAGATGCTAACAGTTTTGGATACATGAAACTAATTGCTGAAAGTCACTTGCACGGTCACAAAAATCTTATGTCATAGGTGAAATAGAAGGATCATACACAAAAATCCCTACATGTAAACAAACCATTAATAATTTTCCATATTTTTTACTAATTTTTGCTGAACAACAGTGATGGGCGGACTTGCAGATACCCACGATTAGCAGATCTAACCAGGTTTATAAAAAAAAAAAACGGTTTGGGGCCTGAATTGTTCCCGGATATATGGCCGGACACCCTATATAAGTCTATGGGGACAAGAATCTTATCCTTCTTCCACTTTAAAATGGTGGAAGAAGGATAAGAGGACTGAAGTGAGCGCGTTATACTTACCAAGTCTCCCGCAACACTGTAACACTACTTCTGGGGCCGCTCATTCACTTCTGGGGCCGCTCATTATCCTTCATGCATATGCACTGCTTCCCCTGATTACTGGCAGTCCTTGCATCTCTGATTGGTTGCAGTCAGATGCACCCCCACACTGTGTGACAGCATGTCTGACTGCTTGCAATCAGACATGCTGTGTCTGCATCGCTATTGGTGTAAAAACAAATAAATAAATAAACTGGCGCAGAGTCCCATCCATTATATTATAAGAAACATTGTCTACAAATGGAATGATACATCCTCTAGTTTAGGAGTTTAGGCAGGACTTGTATTGTATTTCCATAAACATCTATCATCTATCCACAAAATAAGAAATAACTGAGGGTCCAACTGCCAGAAAAACAGGGTCTTCAAGTCACTTGTGTGTATGGAACAGCAGTGGACATGCATGATGACCACAAGTCTATTCACTTCAATGGGACTGATGGATTAGTCCTATGTAAGTAAAAGGAGCGATGAACATGCCTATTCACTCCATTGCCATTTACACAGAGACCGCTTTTAGGTTTGATTGGGTTTCCATGAGTCGGACCTTAGCAATCATACATTTATCATGATAGATTATGTTTATGGGAAAAAAATATTAAAGCTTAGCTAACTATATGCATGTCTATATACTCAAAATTTTGGTGCCTAAGGTAATAAGCATCACCAATGGCATCTGGCCGCCACTTCTCCAATAAAATCATATTATATACAAGATCTAATATTTTTTTTTATTATGGACCACCTGCATTTTAACTATACAACAGAAATGTTCTTTATTATTAGTTTGGCGCCAAGGTAATTGAGAAGTAGGTTCATAATTAATTATGTATTAAACTAATAGTAAAGACGTAAAGGCAAATAATATTATTCTCATTCTGAGCCTGGAGATTGCCAGCAACAGGCTCATTTTATGCTCCAGAGGGAGCCACTTATAATCAATATTTCATTGTTTTGTACAAATTGTATTGTAGGGAATTTATCTGAATTACATATTTTAGTTTCAGAGCGGTCAGGGTTTTTTTACATCTACAAAGTCCAGACATAGTGGTGCAATAAACATGCAAATATTAAAAACAACGCCTGCTCAGCCTTCAACTGAAGCATAAGAAGTACATAGCACAGTAATTCCCAGACTGAGCATTGAAGTCCATTGCCGGTGACATCTATTCCCTTTACATTTCTTTATCTGGTCCTCTGGTTTCCAGTTTTTTTGAGCAGTTATCAAGGTGACAGTTTTTATTCCCTGCTATTTTGGCCTGATTCCCACACAAGTTATTCTTCCTTAGACAATCATAAAATCGCACTTGTTTTTCTATAAGAATATATTACATATACACCATAAACTCTGGTGCCCATTACCTCTAAACTACACATGTTTTATTAAAAATCCTAGTATGTGTTTGCGCAAAATATGGGATGAAATTCAGCAAAGCGTAAAGAGGAGCCTTCAACCCTACATGACTTGTGTACAGAATACTGAATGACTGCAGGGTAAGGAGCAGGACACAAAGCCCTAGGGTACAAGTACTTTACATTATGTGTTGAGACGTGAATGTTCCTCCAGCAAAAATATACAATATAGTAGTGTGTGATGGCCGTGTTGAAAATCTATATAACGAACAGAAAAATAATGGTCTCTGCTGAGCCTAATTTCTACTCTAATTATCTATAAAATTAAGATAATTGATTCAAATGACTTAGCTATAAAATTCTGCATACAATTTACCAAGCAGCCGGTTCCCACCATTATGAGACTATGTGAAAGGCCCAGCTCATAGTCCACCGTCATGGCATAGAGATACATCATAAGATAATTATAGATTGAAATCTCCCTTAATAAAATCATTAATAATTTAAGCAAAAGAGAATAAATCAGATCTACATGACGTTAAAAAGATAAGGGTCCTGCAGAGTTTTGGAATATCATTACTTTTACTGCAATTATTTTTGAGCAATGTTGAAATACTCCAGAAAAACAAATATTGGGTCAAGTTTTTGTTTAGCAGATGAATTTTAAAGCCCGTCAAAATGAAACTTAAAAAGGTTCAGACCCATTAAAAATAATAAAGGAAAGATATTCACCCTCGGTGATTGCTCAGAAGTCCAATTCTAGAGCTTGCTCAGTCTGTACTGGTCTGTGCTTCCTGGTGCCGTCTTGAGGACACCAAAAATGGTGGCAAATAATCACTCAGAGGTGATCTCCCCATCCAATTATTAACTGCCTAGTTATTTCTAGCCAATTCCAGTTGGTCTGAACAGGAACAGAAAGCATAGAACACCGGAGACAAGGTAAGTGCTGGATCTGCAAGGTGACTAATTCTTTCAATACTTTGAATCAGTCTGTGCCCTTTAAACATAATTTTGATCACCTGATATAAATGCCCAAATATAGGATAAGAAGTGATGAGCGAGCACTACCATGCTCAAGTACTCAGTACTCGTAATGAGCAACTGAATGCTTGGATGGGCGCGACTCGAGTACCTGAGTATAATGGAAGTCAATGGGGAACTTGAGTATTTTTCTCGAAGATTTCCCAGAAAAATGCTCCAGTTCCTCACTCTTTAAAAACACAACATTAAGTTAAAAAAATACAACATCAGGAATATGAAAAAACCTTACGCGTTTCAGACGAAAAATAAATAATATTTGATTAAGGACGTTTCTTGTTTTTATGTATTTTTCATCCGAAAAGCTTTTTTTCATATTCCTGATGCTGTTTTTTTTAACTTAATATTGTCTTTTTCTAGAGTATGGAATAAAGATTTATATTTTTATATTTGCTGGTGCTGGAGACACTCCTTTTTCTCCTTTCCTTGCCATACCAGATCTGGCTGACCTGGAGGCTTCCGTACACCGCTCCTAACCCTGAGGCAATCACCTAGGTAAGCTGAAAATTCTTTTTTCTTTGCAATTCAAGTTCCTCACTGACTTCCATTATACTTGGGTACTCGAGTCGCACCCATCCGAGCATCCAACTGCTCATTACTAGTACCAAGCACCTGAGTATAATGGAAGTCAATGGTGAACTAATGCATTTTTCTGGAAGATTTCCCGGAAAAAAGCCCAAGTTTCCCTTTGACTTCCATTATACTCGGGTGCTCAAATCGCACCCATCTGAGCATCCAACTGCTGTCTACGAGTACCGTGCAGCCGAGTATGGTGGTGCTCGCTCACCACTAATAAGAAGTATCCATATTGCTATGTAGTCCTTTTTTGTGTTCTCCCAGATATCTGATTTAAGAGCTGAATTAGCAAGAATGATAAATTACAATACTTTACAATGATATGCTTCATTCCGAAACATTATATATACTATATTTATAACCTCCCTGGAAGCACTGAAACACAGTGCCTTACAGCGGTACCATAGAGAGGTATAGACAGTGCGTGTATGAGGCATTACTCACTTATTGATTACTTCATTTACTGCAAGAAACAGCCTAGTATCCTGTAATTTTTGGTAATATGTATTTCTGCAGCTATAACTTCCCCACTTGTCCCGTTTGTCCTTAGCTACTATTTTTTTTAGAATCTTTAGTTTAGATTGTAAGGCCATAGATTTAGGAATACATGGCTTCACTTAATTAATAAGGGGTAAGATGGTTTCTATATATATCTAGAATACGCAGCTATATACTATTGATTGTGATGTATTGATAAATTATTCAGAGCCATTGTCCAGCTTACTTGAGGTGTTCTTAATTGGTTACATTCATACTGCTTTGAAACATGCAATTTGTCTTTAGAAATTATTCATAGGGAGCACGTTAGAGGCACGGTTCACCCAAGACCTTTTATAGAGATCATTTTTTTTTCATATCCAGAATTCATGTTAGATTTCGATTAAAGTTATGCTTCAAGTTTAATTTCTAGGGATAGGAAAGTGCTAAATTAAAAAAAGGACAATCAATGCAAACAATCAGACACATGCTACTGAATTCATAAGACAGATTTTGGAATTTTGGTATTTTTCCAATTATATATGTGCATTTAAAAAATAGAAAAATCCTAAATTGCTTCCTATATAGTCTTTTGTTTGATTTAACATCATGAATGGAGCAGTTGATTGTGCTACTCTAGTTAGATAAAACCATGTATGAAACCCCAAATGACCCCATTTCAATTGATTTAGGTCTGTTCATGGGTGGCCATTTTGATCTAACAACAGATCTGGTACAGAATTGTAAGCAGAGCATAGGAAATGTTTGTAATGTCTATGGGATCCTTCTGGGCATTTTAAAGTGTTATTATTAGGTATATTGTTGATGTTGTCTCTTGTGAATTCCGGTAAACCACTTCTATTATGACATCTGACCACTGACTGTGAGGCCTAAATTAGAAATTGATTGTGATTTTTAAGTAAGAGGAACTGGAAGTGAATAAAGATCAGAGAGGCAAATAAAATAAACTTGTTTCTAGTACAGTGGAGGGGAAATCATCTAGAAGGCATAGGTTGTAACTGCTGAATAAGCTAACAAACTATCAATATCTTTCAAATCAAGAGTGGAGCCAACAGTATAAAAGACGCAAAACATTAAGAAAGCATAGGTTGTAACTGCTGACCAAGCTAAGAATTTTACTATAAACTTTCAATATCTGCAAATCAAGGGTAGAGTCAAGAGTATAAAAGAGGTCAAAACATCAAGAAAACATAGGTTGTGACTCCTGAACAAGCTAAGAATCTTACTATAAACATTCATCCACAAATCACAAGTGGGGCCAAGAGTATAAAACAGGACAAAACCTCAAAAAAACATTGGTTGTAACTCCTGAACTAGCTAAGAATCTTACTATAAACTTTAAATATCTGCAAATCAAGGGTAGCGTCAAGAGTATAAAAGAGGACAAAACCTCAAGAAACCATAGGTTGTAACTCCTGAACAAGCTAAGAATCTTCAAATAAACTTTCATCTGCAAATCAAGAGTGGGGTCAATAATATAAAAGAGATCAAAACATCAAGAAAGCATAGGTTGTAACTCCTGAAAAAACAAAAAGTCTTACTATAAACTTTAAATATCTGCAAATCAAGAGTAGAGCCAAAAATATAAGAGGACACAACCTCAAGAAAGCATAGGTTGTAACTCCTGAACAAGCTAAAAATCTTACTATAAACTTTAAATATTGGGAATTCAAAAGTAGAGCCAAAAGTATAAAAGAGGACAAAACATCAAGAAACCATAGGTTGTAACTCCTGAACAAGCTAAGATTCTTACTATAAACTTTCAATATCTGCAAACCAACAGTGGAGCCAAGAGTATAAAAGAGGGCAAAACCTCAAGAAAGCATAGGTTGTAACTCCTGAACAAGCTAAGATTCTTACTATAAACTTTAAATATTAGCAAATCAAAAGTAGAGCCAAAAGTATAAAAGAGGACAAAACCTCAAGAAATCATAGGTTGTAACTCCTGAACAAACTAAGATTCTTACTATATACTTTCACCTGCAAATCAAGAGTGGAGCCAAGAAAGGAATATAAAAGAGGACAAAATCTCAAGAAAGCATAGGTTGTTGTAACCGCTGATGTAGCTAATTATCTACATTTTTTATTTTTTTAACAAATCAAGAGTGGGACCAAAGTGTACAGCACAGTTTCAAGTTATCCACCAACCTTTACATTATTCCAGTAACAATTGTAGCAATATATTTGGCAGCAGCTAATTATTCCACTGGAGAAAGCCACCTTGCATCGAGAGATGTACGTGCTAATATGGAATTGTTGATTGCTTAGAGATGTCACTTGAAAATTAACAAGTAATTTGTGTTCCTTTTACATGTAGCTATCAAGGCAGGGGTGCAGCTGGATGGAATCAGCACAAAAAGAATGTAATTTATTTAGTATTAATTCGTACTTTGTTTAACAGGCAATTTCAGAGCATCATAAAAGCCTCTTTAATTTGTCTCCATGTAATATAAAGCAGATGTACTCTGTTAATAAACTGATTTGTTAAGCAGTATACATTATTTCAGCGGTTTTCTTCATTAGAGTAGACAAGCTGTGGAACCTTGTGTGTTGTTCAGATTTACCTAACTGCAGTCTTGCTATTATAAGAAAGATGTGTGTATGCTTCCTTCACTGTATTTTTGAGTAACTCTTCAGAATATCAGTCCTGTGTGTGTACATTGGGAATGACACTTATTTCTGAACATATGACTTGAATCCTGCATCTTCAGCAGTATTACTTTCTGCATGCTTTATCCTAAATTTGCAATCCACTAGAAACTGGAGGGGAGGAGGAGACTAGGTTCTATGAAGACTCCTATGCACAGTGCAGTACACAGATAGGGATTCCTGCTCTTCACTTATTTTTTAGCACACAGAAACAAAATACAATAACACGGATGAAATTATAAGAGCCAAGCTGTCTTAATCTGATGCAACTTCTGATATTAGGTAAAGAGCATTGCCTCTGCCTGTTTCCTCTCCCTGCTCTTTACTTTTCCTTCACCTTTACCTTTCTATAGAACATAATGGGCCAGATCATATGACACTTGTAATCCATCTCCCCTGAGTAAGATGGATTTCAACTGATTTTTCAGGGTGGATGATAAATCCAGGAGGCAGGAGGGATGGAAAAAAAATGATACGGTAGGCATACAGCTGATTTGGAGTACAATTTGTTTTTTTTTACATATTATGTTTACTATTTGTGCATACCGTAACCAAGAAACGGCAAAACCACTTGTGCATGCCCTCATCATTTCCCACCTCGACTACTGCAACCTCCTGCTCTGTGGCCTCCCTTCCAACACTCTTGCACCCCTCCAATCTATCCTAAATGCTGCGGCCCGATTAATCCACCTCTCCCCACGCTATTCCCCAGCCTCCCCACTCTGCCATTCCATTCACTGGCTTCCCATTGCCCAAAGACTCCAGTTCAAAACACTAACCATGACATACAAAGCCATCCACAACCTGTCTCCTCCATACATCTGTGACCTAGTCTCCCGGCACCTGAACGCAACCTCAGATCCTCACAAGACCTCTTTCTCTACTCCCCTCTTATCTCCTCAATCGCATAAAAGATTTCTCCTGTGCCTCCCCCATACTCTGGAATGCTCTACCAGAGCATATCTGATTCTCACCTACCGTGAAAACCTTCAAAAGGAACCTGAAGACCCACCTCTTCTGACAAGCCTACAACCTACAATAACCCTCAGTCCAGTACATCACTGCGCAACCAGCTCTGTCCTCACCTATTGTACCCTCACCCCTCCTTATGTAGACTGTGAGCCCACGCGGGCAGGGTCCTCTCTCCTCCTGTACCAGTATGTTTTTGTAATGTTCATGACTGTTGTACTTGTTTTTTATGTATACCCTTTTCACTTGTAAAGCGCCATGGAATAAATGGCGCTATAATAATAAATAATAATAATTATGCTCTTAGATGAGGATAGACCTTAGAATATAAGCTTAATTTAATTAGCATAGAATAACCTTCCTGATCCACTAATTTCTATTTGATATCATTTTATATAGTCCCTCTTCTTTGCGATAAGCACCTAAAATTCTAATCAAAAGTGTTCTTTCAGGGAAGGGTGTTCTTCTCAAAGAATATAGAAAATATACATTACACATGTTGCAACAGAAACTTCTATGAGTATCCCACAGAACCTTTATTGAAGAAGGCACACTAAGGGGTACTTTGCACGCTGCAACATCACTAGCCGATGCTAGCGATGCCGAGCGCGATAGTACCTGCCCCCGTCGCACATGCGATATCTTGTGATAGCTGCCGTAGTGAACATTATCGCTACGGCAGCTTCACACGCACTTACCTGCCCTGCGATATCGCCCTGGCCGGCGACCCACCTCCTTCCTAAGGGGGCGGGTCGTGCGGTGTCACAGCGACGTCACATGGCAAGCGGCCAATAGAAGCGGAGGGGCGGAGATGAGTGGGACGTTAACATCCCGCCCACCTCCTTCCTTCCGCATAGCCGGTGGAGGCAGGTAAGGAGATGTTCCTCGCTCCTGCGGCTTCACACACAGCGATGTGTGCTGCCGCAGGAAAGAGGAACAACATCGTATCTCCTATTGGTGCGACATTCTGAAAATGACCGAAGCTACACAGATCTCCGATTTTCGACGCTTTTGCGATCGTTTATCGGCGCATCTAGGCTTTACACGTAGCGAAGTCATTACCGGCGCCGGATGTGTGTCACTTTCGATTTGACCCCGACGATATCGCAGTAGCGATGTCGCAACGTGCAAAGTACCCCTAAAGCTTGTCATACACAATCTAGCTGTTAACGTGTTTAACCAAAAGTTATCTCTTCCTGATTCTCCATAGATATAAACACTCTCCTTTGTTGATTGTTCATATACTTTAAACAATGGATTTATCCCTGGTGCTACTATACAGTATTTGTTTAAATGCATACATAAAACCTTCTATAGTCTTTGCACTGTTTATTGATACAGTACAATTTGTGGATACTCAGTAAAGACTTCTTAGAGACTCTAGAGAACCCCTTTAAACATATAATACCTACATATTTCCTGGAGCAAATAAACTAATGCATGAGTTCTGCCTGCACTATTCCAGCATTCTTGCAGCATCCTCTCTTTCATACAGGCGTGCCCAAGAGCATCTGTCCACAGTGATAACAGCAAGCCTTGAGGAAGCATGAACCAACCAAATTCTGCTCTGTACTGCATGTAATGCAGGCTTCCATTAAAAAGGGATGCCAAGAGATTGTCAGAATGGGGCCCGCGGGATCAGAAAGCGGAAAAGCAGAGAACAGAGCACCATGGCTCCAGGATAAATTCTTTAAGTCCTATGAATTCAGAATATAAATTCTTGAACTACGGATATCCCTGAGTGTAGATGAATGAAAGGGAATGAAGTAAAAGAAAATGATAATTGATTTATTTTTCTTTCAGAAAATATTTAGAACTGAATTATATATGATCTTTCTTCCAATGTTTTAGGCCAGGAATGACAGACAAGTTCCCAGTGAGGCTTGTTACAAGTATCATCAAACTGTGTGCTTTGTCATAGTCTTCTAGAGAGATGCCTACATCTGAAACTTCTGCATCAGTCATATTTGCTTTTAATTATGCATCTATCCAGTTCAATATGTAGTAGATAGGGCTTAAAAATTTACAAACAATAGATTTGATCTTCTTTATTATCTGATAGCCACAGCCAGCACTCCTAGCTACAGCTGATAATGTAGAAATGTGGTAAACTTCAACAAATAACTAATATTTTAATGGGAATCTCTTACAAGGTCAGTGCCTTCCAATATGAGAGCCGCATAAAATATGTACATAGACCCTGATTCCAGCAGTGTATCACTTACATTAGGTTTCTTGCTGTAGTTTTGATTAAATCACCATTTTATCTGCAGTAGATCTGCTAGTCCTCTCAATAGTAAGCTTAAGCCAGTCCTGCCCTTGCTATTGATAGATAATTTTATGCTTAAGGCCACTTTACACGCTGCAATATCGATATCGATATCGCTAGCGTGCGTACCCGACCTCGTTGGTTGTGCGTCACACGCAAATCGCTGCCTGTGGCGCACAACATCGCTTACACTCGTCACACATACTTATTTACCTGCCTAGCGATGTCGCTGTGGCCGGCGAACCGCCTCCTTTCTAAGGGGGAGGTTCGTTCGGCGTCACAGCAACATCACACGGCAGCCGTCTAATAGAAGTGGAGGGGCGGAGATGAACGGGTGGAACATCCTGCCCACCTCCTTCCTTTCTCATTGCCGGCGGCTGCAGGTACGATGTAGTTCCTCGTTCCTGCGATGTCACACGTAGCCATGTGTGCTGCCGCAGGAACGCCGAACAACCTGCGTCCTGCAACAGCAACGATATTCGGGAAAGGAACAACGCGTCAACGATCAACGATAAGGTGAGTAATTTTGATCGGGAACGGTCGTTCCTGCGTTTCACAAGCAACGACGTCGCTAACGAGGCTGGATGTGCGTCATGAATTCCATGACCCCAACGACATCTCGTTAGCGATGTCGTTGCGTGTAAAGCTCACTTTACACTGTGCATATTCAGAAAGCTGCCAATCAATAAAGCAGGGCTACTAGATCTCATCAATAATAAAAACTAAATAGCAGGATCTCATCATTGAGAGGACTAACATAGCTGCAGCAGATAAAACAATGTTTTATTAAGTTTCTCTTTAATGGGCTCTTGTCAACATCTATTTTCACGAGAGAACCACTCACCAGCCTCCTGACTTCTTGGGTCTCTTACTCTACTATACGTTGACCTCATATAAGGGAACATAAACAAGGTGACAGTCTCTATTTAAAAGGTTCTTGTCAATATCAAACCCCATGGAGCACCACTCCCTAGCCTCCCGAATTCTTGGTTGCTTGATTGACAAGTCAGGTCATCGTACCCCTTGACTGAGCTGTAGTTCTGATAAAGGCTCTGTAGCTGATAGGAGATGTAAGAACTGGAGAACAGAACTGCACTTCTTAAGCAGCTGACAAAGAAGGTGAGAAGCTACACAGCATTGTAGAAGTGGTTTTGGACCTCTACAGATCCTCAGGATAGCCGTTATACAGAATTGAATGTGACTTTAAAGAGGTGGTTAGGATCAAAGTAAACTTGAAGCAAGACACTAAGCATGTTCGTCCACCACTCCAAGACAGCATCAGTGGCCAGTCCTTTTGACAACAGAGGTACAGAAACAAATGGAAAAAGCAAGTAAGTCGCAAACTTGCTTACTTTTTGCATTTTATACCTGACTATAGCAATTTAATATCATCCTTCTAATTCTACATGAATGGAGCTCAACTGAAAATTGAGATAGACCAAATGGAGTTGAATTGTTTTTTGGAAACTCATGTAGCCGAATTAAACCTTCTGCAATGCTATCTGGTAACATATTGCTGTGAGTATGTAGAGATAACTAAATACAAAAACCTTTTTAAAGAAGAGAAAAATGTTTGATATTTTTTTATTCTAGACAGTATCCATTTGGGGATAAAAATAACTTTGACCTTTGATGCAATAGTTTTTTTTTTGTCCTACTTTTTGTCAGCACATTATTTTACAGTCATGGTCAAAAGTGTTAGCCCCCTTGAAATTGTTCCAGAAAATGAAGTATTTCCCCCAGAATATTATTGCAATTACACAATTTTTGGTATACTCATGTTTATTTCCTTAAAATTATGTCCATTTTGCCATTTTTCTCTATTTTGTTTGTGCGTTGTTCCAATACACACAGAGGAAATAAACATGCGTATAACAAAACATGTGCAATTGCAATAATTCTCATTTACTAGAACAATTTCAGGGGTGCCAACACTTTCGGCTATGACTGTATATTACTTAAGATCTTTATAGCTTGTGGGATCCAATAAAAGGATTAATACTAACACTGATAGTGTCTAGGAACGTAAATTGTGAATTTTGTGCGTATATATGCAGACATAACTGTGATGGTATTCAGCTATGAATAGCCCAGATTAGTTGATATACTGCCTATATAGGCTTTTTCTTTAAGACTATGACCTGATTTCAAGCGCTACTGCTCATTTACAAGACAAACAAGTGAACCGTGAAAAGAAATCATTCTTCGGGCATCATAATAATAGCAGTGCTCTAACCTAGACAAGCTCGGTAATACAGACATGGAAAGCACCATTACATTTTATATCATCGTCGCCTGTTATATACTATATTATTTCAAATATACCAAAAAGGAGCACTAAGTGTCATTATGCAACTTGGAATAACCCTTCAGTGCATGTCCTTATTAGAAAATGATTTATTTAATCAAGAACTATAAATGATCTGCATTATGCCACTGGCTTTATACAACATTTATAGCATAAAAAATTCTGCTCACCGTCCAGTCTGACCTGATTGTGGTAACCTTTTAGTACAGACCCTCATGGGCATTGCTGATACACTAAACAATCTTTTAAACCTTCTATCTGTGAATACAGTCTCCAGAGGAATTCTCACAGAGATGAAGGAAAGCTCAAAGCCCTGCCCTTTGACTTGGCAACAGGTATTGGAAGTAAAGACTGACATACAACACTAGACATGCTGTCAGGGCGTACAATGAATCAGAATAGCGATGACATATATTAAGACGTTAAATATAAGCACTGCAATGTCAAATCCATTTACTCAAAATACGATTTCAGACTCAAGATTTTATTTCTATTTTTTTTATAAAAAATTGGAAGGTAGAGACATCCCAATTGACTGATAAACTCTAAAGGGCACAACCTCATTGGTATGATTACTTTAGGTGTTACTATAACTTAAAGGGGTTGTTCAATACTTGGACAATTCCTCTTGTTCACCTCCGTAAAAATAACAAAGCCTATACTCACTTCCGTTGCTGCCACGGTTCCAGCGATGTCTAAAGCCACATTCCCGGGGCCCACATGACATTGTTATGAAACACAGGTCCCGCGAACAATCAGCACCAGCTTCCTTCATCCACCTTTGGACACTTGAGCAGGAAGTCAGCACAGCACTCGCATCCTGCTCAAATGTCTGAAGGTGGGAGATAAAAAGTAGAAAAACCTGAGCACTCAATAAGGAAGGAGAGAGGTATTTGGATGCAAGTGTTTTTTATTTACAATCGACAAACTACAGAAAGTGAACAATGACACATAGCAACAACCAACGTTTCAGCTTTTAGACCTTTCTCAAGGTAGTTGCTTATAACAGAGATGCTAAGAAATACGGGTCACAAGGACAGCCGTCAGGGTCGAGAGAACATGCAGGTCATCACATTCAGCAGTATGCGGTATCAAGGTGGTGGTGGTGTGGTGAACACAGACAGAGGCGAGGAGGAAGAGGAGAGGACGCTTGCTTGGAGACCATGGAGTGCTGGAGCAGCGATGGCAGTGGAGACAGCAGCGTCAAAGGTGAAGGTGGGAGATAGACGCGGGTGCTGCTTGGTCGCGTGTCCCGCGTGTGATAACAATGTCATGTGGGCCCCAAGAACGCGGCATCTGACATCACTGGAACTGCAGCAGCACAAGAGGTGACTATAGGCTTATTTGTTTTTACAGAGGCGAACAAGGGCGATGAGCAGGGGTTGTCCAAGTAAGGGACATGCGCTTTAATTTCTTAACCTGCATTATGGTTGAGCACTAACTATAAAAAGGTGATAATGAGATTAGCATCATGACGCCATGTACAAAACAAATCAGTAAAACTTCCTTAAATTCAAAATACATGCAATAAATTTTTCAGTGTGGATCTCTGCTAATTATTTGGTAACACCAAGCACTCGATAATTTCCTTCTCTTCTGAAATGTCAAGTGCAAAACTTGTTCATATGTTGGAAGTTAACAAGTGCACATCATAACTAGAGACAAATTGGAAAGTTTAAAATGCCATTCAAAAAAATAAATCATAGTTAGAAAGATACAGAGTATTTTTACATTATTTTTTTTTAAACTTCCACACTTCCACACATACACTGATGATGAGCAAAAGGGTAACAATGTTTTGAAGTTTTGACTTTCAGGCTCTATATCTCACATCCACAGCTATGAGTGTGAAGCTTCCCTCATTTTATAAAACAATCATCTTCCCTATCTCATACATAAATCTGACTTGTAACTATTTAACATATTATTAGTTATGCAGATTCTTGTTATGTCACTGCATTGTTACTGTTTTGCTCCAAATATCTAAATTTAAATTTTTACTATTTGTTAGTATTTTTTAAATCCACATTTGTCTTTCAACACTACCTAAATTGTTCTGGGAATGCTCTCGATCAGATTCAAGAATGTCTCAACCCAAATCTTATCCCAGGTCTTTTCTTCACGTTCCTAATGTTGGTTCATACAGGTTGACTCACTTGTGTACGTGTACAGTTTTTTCTTCAACTCTACTCACAAGATTTCAATTGGGTTGAGGTCAGGGTACCTCTACTTCATTGTCCTCACATGTCAAGCATGACTCAACCGAAATCGGATCCTAGGTCTCTTTAATACATGACCATATAGAAAAATATGCGCAAACACAGCAAACTTATCGAGAGCACAAATTGGTAACAGAATGCAACTGCAATATATATATATGTTTTATAAACAATATTAGTCCTCTGTACATAAAGGCAAGTTAAAACCAATAAAAACCCATTTAAGTAATAAAAAAACTGAAACAAGTCAAAGAATACATCTACTGTAATACCAATTGTGCAGAAGATAGGGATCTAACTAAAATCATTTGAATTTACATTTTAGAATTTGGAAACTCAATATTGTGAATATTTTTTCACTTTTACATCCTGTATTGAAGAAGAGGAAGTTCTCCTTTACCAGTAAATACAACAAAAATAAGTTGCACAATAATAACATAGCATTTAACTAGCTAATGTAACACATTATGACCTTTTGTACACCTCATCACGCTGCACATTTTGATCAAAGTGTGTGAGCCCACCTGCCAAAGACAAGGATACCTCTGATAGATAGGACCATACACTGCACAGACACATCTCTCTCTGCAGGAATCACAGAAGGAAAGCTCCAGCTTTACTGGGTTTTAATTTAAATAAGCTTTGGTCACATTAGTAGATGGAGTAGAAGACCAAGAAGAAGGCAGACATAACCCTTAAAAGCAGAAAAACTAAAATAGTACTATATGTGGGATCCAAAAAATATGCAGGTGCAAGTAAGTCATGGCTGCAAACAGACATGAGCACACGGCAGCACTCTGCAGCAATGGACATATCTATCAAGCTAAATGTGTCACTAAGCTGGTGTAATTTTCATTAAAAACTGTCTTTTGCACAATATTTACATAGTGTTTTTGACACTTTCTGCATCCTATCCTACAGGAGTGTGTGGCCTCACCAGAAAATGGGGCATGAATAAACATGCAACACTGAACATCGGGCACCAAAAATGCAACCAAAATTTGTCACAAATTTCTGCCAAAAAGTTAGCCATCAGGTGGTGTAAGCTTTGACATAGCTAAGTTACACCATTACATTTTATATAATTGTTGACTGTTATATATTGTATTATTTGAAATATACCAAACAGGAGTAGTGTGTGCTGATAAGACACTGTGGTTCTTTGGAGTGTAATGTAACTTGAAAAAAAACATTTATGGTGTAATTAACAGCATCAAACACTGAAAATCTGCCACACTTATGACGGTCTAGATTAAGGGGCACTTTGCACACTACGACACATCGCCTTACCTGCGTCCCGGCCGGCTATGCGGAAGGAAGGAGGTGGGCGGGATGTTTACGTCCCACTCATCTCTGCCCCTCCGCTTCTCTTGGCCGCCTGTCGTGTGACGTCGCTATGACGCCGCACGACCCGCCCCCTTAATAAGGACGCGGTTCGCCGGCCAGAGCGACGTCGCAGGGCAGGTGAGTGCATGTGAAGCTGCCGTAGCGATAATGTTCGCTACGGCAGCTATCCCCATGATATCGCAGCTGCGACGGGGGCGGGGACTATCGCGGTCGGCATCGCAGCATCGGCTTGTGATGTCGTAGTGTGCAAAGGGCCCCTAAATGTGCACCATCTAAGAATTAGGCTTTATTGATTACGTCCCACTGAATATGACTTTCTTTTATTGCTACACACAAAAAATGTTATGATCTTAGCTCACCTTTGGTTTAAAGCAAGTGATCCTGTCTGCTAATGATAAGTTTACCATTTTTAGGTATAGGATGCACTGTTCTAAATAAACACTGGTTTGGACACATAGGATGTAAGACAGGATAGCTCTGAAATATGTAAAGCAGTGTCCGAGTTAAAAGAGATTGCCTATTCCCTGGCAGATGGGCTCACACACTTTGATCAAAATGTTCTCTAAGGCCTCCGACACACATCCGTGCCGCCAGTACGTGTTTGCCATTTTTTGCACGTACCGGCGGCACGGAGACACGTTCAGCAATGCTATTCTATTGTAGCAGGCACACACACGTAAAACCACACGGAACGTGTGTCCGTGTGCGTTTGTACGTGTGTGCGTTTTTCTACACGCTGACATGTCCACGTTTTCTCCGGCAGCACGGGTGTCACACGGCCCGCACCTGTACCACACGGATGTAGTGTGGATGCAGTCCCGTGTGACATGCGCCGGAGAAAACACACGTGTTAGTAAAAAAAAAAAAAAAAAACATTTACTCACCTTCTCCAGCCCTCCTGTCTCTGCCGCTGCTGCCACTTGCTGCCGACCGCCGCTCATTATGCTCATTTAATATTCACTTCACTGCAGCCAGCAGCAGCAGTAGTGTGGAGACGGCAGGGCTGAAGACCAAAGATCAGCACCACGGACAGCAGCGCTGACCACGTGAGTATGCAAATTACCGGTTCTACGTGTGCTATCGCGGATAGCACACGTAGAACACGCGTGGACCGCACGTACTCGAGACACGTACTTACTACACGCAACACGCAGGGTAAATACTTGTCTCGCGGCACATGCGTGTTTTTAACGGAAGTGTGTTTCAGGCCTAAGAGCCACACACAATTTCACATTTGTAGCAATTAATGAAAATTGAAATTCAAAATAAATATTTGCCAAGGGCTGTAGCATTTGTTTAAACAATCCAAAGGGCCCCCATACACATTAGAGTAAAGTCATCTGATCCTGCCGATATCAACCGGTTTAGATGACAGACTAAGGTGTATGGGGGAGCAAGCCAACTGATGGTCAAGAGACATGTTGATCGCACATGTCTGATTTGGATTTACCGATAAGCCCTTGGGCAACATGTCAGCCAGTGGTTTTCTCAAAGAGAACACATGAGCAGTCGGCTGACCCAGATGGCTCTCAGCCAGCCATCTAATGTGAATGGCCAGCCTAAAGGTGCATTTACACCAACCAACTGATGGCAAGATACAAATGCCGATCGGTAAACTTTTCCCCAGCAGCGGTTGTTCGAGTCTCATTTACATAGGCAGACCAACGCAAACAATGCACACTGAGCAATCTGTATTTGATCACTCATTACAAATAGACTGCCATGAGTCCTGTTTACACAGAACGATGCACCACGAGAACGATAATCTATTACACTACACAAATGACCATTTCACCTGATGAACAAGTGTTTTGCTCATTCAGTGGGTGTTTGTCAGGCTGTTTACATGGCATGGTAATTGTTAAATGAGTGTTTTTAACAACATTTATACATAATTATCTTGCCGTGCATATGGCCTTCAAGACGTTTGAGCTGTGTAATACATGCACAGTCTTATATACCTTAATATCTTTGCATACATGGGTTAAATCTTATCATGTAGTTTGCCTAATTCTTTTTAGCAGGTAAACACATCAGTGGGCTGCACAGCGATGTAGTAGGTAGCAGT
Organism: Anomaloglossus baeobatrachus; assembly: GCF_048569485.1. Classification (NCBI taxonomy): domain Eukaryota; kingdom Metazoa; phylum Chordata; class Amphibia; order Anura; family Aromobatidae; genus Anomaloglossus; species Anomaloglossus baeobatrachus. The sequence continues at coordinate 396,447,611 of NC_134356.1, forward strand.
GAGTCACAGTCGCCCACATCCTGTTGTTACATCCTGTTCAACAACACTTTGCAGAATTTACAAGGCCAATAATTGTTGTCGCTAACATTCAGTGTGGGAGCCGAGACAAAGTGCAGCAAGTCAAAGAGCTTTATGCTCGCTCTATTACTATACTGAAGGCCAACCAAGCTTTGAATGAATGGCAAATGGATTTTTTATTAACAACATAACAAAAAACATGATTAATTGAATAAGAACTGTGCATTGAAAATAAAGTATCAGCACTGGAAAGTCCTTTTTATATATATATATACATATAATGATATAAGTCTACATGTGTCTTTCAGGAAGTTAGCCTTCACCAAAATAAACGCTCTTTGCATATCTCGGAATAATCTCATGAGCATTTTATTACAGCATATGCTTAGCTACTATTAATAGTTGATACCTATATGATGGTCTTCTTGTTTGTGTTGGAGGTCTCTGGTTCAAGCATACGGTATCACATGTGGCCCCTATATTGGGAATGGTCATAGTCTACTAGAAATTAACATCTTGGGATCCTTACAATCATCGTAGGTATCATATACTTGAGTTAAGTATGCCTTGGTTATGTTTTTTTGCAGACCATGACCTTCAAGTTTAAGCTATCTATCTCAGATTATGCCACCTAAATAGCTAGAGTCCCCCAGGATGTGAATAAGATACTGTATCTTTAGACTGCTCTATTCCATCTTGTGAAAAAAATGTATACCGTATGCGTATGTCTGACAGATGCCACTGAATGAGTATACAGCGACTGCATCAGAAATAAACATTGGTAATGCATATTGGGCAATTCTCCCAACATATGCCTTCAATGGACATTACAAATCACAGTTTGTAAAAACCTATACAATTTGTCAAGAAAGCCAATGAGCACCTATAATGGGGAACTGTCACAATATAATAAAAAAAAAACTAAAGAATGACTACACCATTAGGGTACATTCACACTTGGGTATAAAAAATTGGTCACATTCTCATCCAGAAAAGTTGAACTATTTTTTTCGTACTTGTCATCCATGTGCTGTCAGTATGACATTTGGTTATTTTTTTTACTCAGCAGTGATTATTAATTTACAAGATCATTTACAGTTTCTGATCTTACAGAATGTGTCCATAAAAATTGGACGCTATACTGCTATACTGATGGCGGGTATGGCATCCAATTTTTTTCTTGCAATATATTGATTTCAGAGTCAAGCTGCAATTTTTTTAACATGCTGAATACAGTTGAGAAAAGAACATGCAGATCTGTACTAGCTCACTGAATAACATTGGTCCAAGAGCAGTCTCTTTTTTTCTCGCATTGCACGCTTTCTTCTCTCCACCTTTGGATGAAAAAAACAGGAAGTGAGTGGCAGCCAAAGCGCTCACTTCCTGTTGATTAACTCTTTTTGTCCGAAGGTGGAGAGACCCAAGTAATCGCTGATTGGACATAGAGCTCATGTGACAGCACAACCACACGTGATCCCCGTCACCATGAGCCCGGATACTACTGGAAAGGGGCCAGTATAGGAGGTGAGTATAGGCTTTATTAGTTTACCTGGGGGAAATGTGTGGAATCTCTCACTCTTCTCGCACCTGTGATTCAATTCTTGCATGTGATAGAATGGAATCCCAGTATAATGACACTCGGCTCATACTCACAGCAGGGCATGAGTCGAGAATCCTTAGCATATCGCATTTAATTCTTTTGCATTGCATACCGTATGCTTAGAGGATACTGTGGCAAAACGCGTGTCAAGAGCGGAGGTGATTGGTCTGTGAGTCGGTATTATTCTACCCTTTACAATTATTTGCCACCATTAATCTATTATGTACCGTCAGTATACATTGTTTCTCCCATGAGAACCCACTGTGCACTTTATTAGTTGCAATGTATTTAATATGAGAACTTGCATCCCATATACATATATGTTTCTCTCTTATGTATTGGCATTATGCACTTTGCTAATTATAGTTACTAGATTTGAATATGTGAAGCACCCCAGGGCTTTGGGGTACTCTGTCCCGGGCCTTGTGTTCACTGGGACGTATCACGGGTGGTCGTTGCCCAGTTCTGTGACCCTGGGGGTCGCTTGAAAAGAGGAATTAATAAAATGGAAAAATAAACAATAAAATGTTTGTCATGACGCGACTTTACGCCACTTTACGCTTTACTTACTAGTTTGGAGTTGCTGCAACCCGGCTGTTGCTGGTCTCTACCAATCTGGGCTTCAGGTGATTCGGCATTCCCTTGATCCCAGTGCCGGTGTGGTGACCTGGTGAGCGTTACTTCCATGCACCCATCTGTAGTTGGTGGGTCCCCGTGGCCTGAAGCGTTTTGGGGTCCCCTCCTGTTGTCACAGTCCTGGCCCGTATGGGAGGCAGCCTGAACCTCTCTTGGGTCGGACCTCTGTCCCCTTTCCTGGGTTCCCTTTTTGATGCTGTGCCCCGGACACAAACATTGGTGAGGAACCGTGGTGATTACCTCACCGGGCAGATTTATCAGGTGAGCTTGAAGCGTCTTCCTGAACTAGGACTCTGCACCCTGCCGGTAATCGGTCCAGTGAGTACTCACACCGTACTCTCCCTGGCAACCGTACTCCTTTAGCCCAACAAGCCACTTTACACTTTCTCTCCCTATGTCAGCTTCTAACCAACTGTTTGACTGACTGTCTGACTAACTGTCTGTGTCCCTGACAAGATGTCCATCATCCATCAACTGCTCTCACAAGCCCTTCCTCCTCCCAGGTGTCTGACTAGTGGATTGGATGAGTCTCGAGCAATAGGTGGCCATTCACCATCAGATCCGTCTATAGCCTGTTACCCAGTTTGGGGAAAAGGGCGTGGATGTGTGTGTTTGTGTGTGTGTGTGTGTGTGTGTGTGTGTGTAGGTGTGCTTTTTACCAGCACTGGTCTTCCAGGAATGCCGGGGTTAGATGTAGTACCCTGTGGCACCTGACGCCTCAGGGGCGCCACATTTGCATTATTCTTTTTACAATATCGTCTTTATCCTAACTTCTCAAATTTGACCTTGCACATCAACTCTATTGTGTCCGTTGCGCTCACACTTTCTACAATATGTATTTTTGTTAATTATGGTTATTTATCATTATACTCATTATTCTTTTTGCCCTATGCAGATTGAATTTCTCACGAAAAAAGTAATACAAGGAGAGCTCAAAACTGGTTCACAGACTAAAAACTCCTTCATTTAAAAATTATCAATTTTATTAACAGAAGCAATTAAAAACAATTCCACATTATATAGAAAATATTCATTGGTGCCATACAAAAATTTCAAACATATATCCCCCTTATTTTTATAGTCCTATGTGTTACCCCAATTTAGGAGCAAGAACAAATGTCAGTAAGGCGCAATATAAAATATAAAAATATATCCCTAAACAGTCCAATAGTCAAGGGTCCTACAGTCAAGATCCCTAAAGGCAGTTCCTATATTGAGGAGGCTGTCAACCTTCTACCCCTAATCGACCCGACGTGTTTCCCCTTCAAATAGAAGGTTCTTCAGGGGTCATCAAAAAGTAGTATAGAAAAATACAATTAATTTATACATTATCCTCCATGTGTGTGTGTGTGTGTGTGTGATGTAGTACCCTGTGGCACCTGACGCCTCAGGGGCGCCACATTTGCATTATTCTTTTTACAATATCGTCTTTATCCTAACTTCTCAAATTTGACCTTGCACATCAACTCTATTGTGTCCGTTGCGCTCACACTTTATACAATATGTATTTTTGTTAATTATGGTTATTTGTCATTATACTCATTATTCTTTTTGCCCTATGCAGATTGCTCTTTGAATATATACACATAGGATTAACTGTATGGCTTATATATATTTGTTCTGTGCAATGTCATTAGTTATTGATAATAAATCATATTTATTGAGGCAGTTTTTTATTTACGGCAAATTATTTATTGGGAGGACCAAATCCACTCCATACCCTCCTATGTATTATTGCTCTAGTTCACCACATTTTATTCTTTTTTTCCCTTTTTTTAAATGTTTGTAACTATGATTATGTCAATTAATAAATGGATTAAGTATCAGTAATGGTGTACTTATTCTTTAGGTTTTGTTTCTAAATCGCAGTTTGTAAACTACAGATCAGTGAATATATTTGACTGGAATTTAATTGCATATTGAGTACTGCACCGAAATCTGCATATGTTTTATGCAGATTTTTTGGAGGATTAGATTCTAGCAAGTAAACTAAAGTTCACACAAAGAGTCAACATGTAGCTGACTGTAAAATATGCAGTGCAAGTCAATTTAGAAAATTCTGCAAGGCTGCTGATTTTCCACACGCAAATCCGCACAGAAAATCAGCACAGAAAATCCGCACAGAAAATCAGAACTGTGTGCACTAAATGTTAGTCTACAACAATCGTGGTTGTTCTGCTGGAAAGGAATGGATATGTAGTATCCTATGCAACAGTATAAATGTAAATGTTACACTCTGTGATTGACAAAAGTGCACATCTCATCCCGGCATATGCTTTCTGCCTCCTATCATTTTGTAAAGGAGTGGAACAATGTAATGTATTTGTGCATTCACACATGATTTGATGGATGTCTTCAGTAATTAATCATAATCTGTTGTCTTTTAGACACGAGCATTTTTCACATTAATGTTTTTGGTCTGATTGATTTCCGCATTAAAATAAGCGATTTATCAGCCAATGATTATTTTTCATACTCTAAATAAATTACAGATCACAAATAATCTTATTTTTTTTTCTTGGTGAGACTATTTCCTTCATGAATATGTAGTGCTTGCTTTGAGTGTGTTTCAGTAATGGGATAGGCTAATGGTCTGTGCATGGAGAAATTTCATATTACTCTTTCCTCTAAAAATAGCTGTGACTGACACCAGAACCTATCACTGGTGATAAATAGCAAGGGGGTCAAGTAGCGCTCTCTAAAATTACTTGAATTTGCTAGTTCCTTACGTGTATCTATATTCACTGTACTATATATATGAACATATGTAGGGGGAGATATATATATTATATATATATATATATATATATATATATACATACTGTATATATATATATATATATATATATATATATATATATAACATATAATGTAATAAATATATACTGTATATATATATATATATATATATATATATAGACATAGATAGATAGATAGATAGATATTTATATATATAAAAAATCAAAAACACAAATTTATATATATATATATATTTATACAAGTATATATATATATATATATATATATATATATACGCAAATGGATATATGTGTTTGCTTTTGATATATATATATATATATATATATATATATATATATATTGTATGCATGTACATATATACGCATGTTGATATGATATAATATATATATATATATATATATATATATACGGTAAATATATATATATATATATATATATTTATCTTCCTAAACATGGATATATTTATTTATTTTACTCACAAATATAGCGCTGTTAATTCCCCAGCGCTTTACAGACGTGATCAACATATGAATATATCTTGTAAATAAAACTACTGGATATGGAAGCACATTAATCTGCCTTTTATAAAATATAATAGGCAATAATACAATGTAAATCCCATCTCTTTTTGGAGCAGTGTGTCCCCCATGCCATCTGATAATTATGTAGTACGTAACCTACAATCATTTTTGTTGCTGCTTCCTTATCAGGATTGCCAACTTGATTTTATTTTTTTTTCTGGACAGCTTATAGCAAAATCCAGGAAAGCCAGCAATTTTTACGGACACGTTGTAAAACCATAACAAATCATTAAGATTTTAAGTGATACGTGTCTACAGTCCATAATCCTGATATGTAGACATCAGCTGCATTCACTGTGAACTGTAAAGTGATGATAATTACAGTCATAATAATTTGGACAAGTTTCTGCAGCTTCAAAAAAAAATCGTGGACACATTAATTTTTATCCGCACAGGGTAAAAAAGTGCCCTATTTTTACGGATTATTCAGGAATCTTTAGAAGATTGACAACTATAAAGGGGTTTTCCCATGAACAAAGTTAATTTTAATCAATAGATCATAGAATAATAATAAGTTCTACAATTGCATGTGTTATAAATGTTTTTGTGCTGAGATAATCTTATATCTGTGCCCCTGCTATGTGCTGTGTAATGGCCGTGTCTGACATGGTCTGATCATACCACAGCTCTTGGTCTGAGGAGGAAGCAAAAAATTATACAGATAGTACAGCATGGGATCATAGATGATTCTTTATGTGAGGTAAAACATTACCCGCCTGTTTTTAAAAAAATGTTTCGCCTCAAAGAAAGAATTATTTGTGATCCCGTGATGTAATGTCTGTATAGTTTTTTAACTTCCTCCCCGACCCAGGAGACATGATATGATCAGACCATGTTCCTGTACGGTCAGACACGGCCATTACACAGTATATAGCAGGGGCACATATATAAGATTATCTCAGCACAGGAAAAAAAATTTAAACACATCCAATTGTGAAAATTATTATTATATTAAGATCTATAGACTAAAATGAACTTTGTGTGTGGCAAACCCGTTCAAACCTTATCCATTGCATGTTTTATCTTGCCATTATTTTATCACATCAGGCTTTCTGGGCGAGGGAGACCAATGTGAACTTACAATGTATTAAGATAGCAAATAATAATAATAATAATAATAATAATCATTATTATTTATTATTATAGCGCCATTTATTCCATGGCGCTTTACAAGTGAAAAGGGTATACATAAAAACTAGTACTAAAATATGATGATAATATGACAAATTATCTGCATATAGAAAGATGTGTGCAAACATTGGTCACCCATTTATGGACCCTCATTGTTTAGCTGGAAAAAAAAGTGGTTACAAAAGAGCATGACTTGTTCCAGAACATCTGACGTGTTTGTGTATTACATCCATAGACTATTGATTTTACCAGAAAGTGTGTAATTCCCCGCTTCCCCTGAGGGGGTGCTGCAGGGATATGAAGCACTACCAGCTATATTTTGCCAAACAATGAAATTGATTGTAGGGGTCTAAGTATGTATAGTTAAATGACTTTCATTGCAAAAATAAGACAGCGTAATCAGACAATTTAACACTCAACATAACTGTATGTATCTAGGTGTCTAAAATTAGTATGTATCCGACATTTAGCCTCCAAACAGATGCAACATGTGATGATTACAGCTACATATTTAGCCAGGCTGAATCTCTCCATTTGAAGAACTCATGATGATATCACTATTTGTTATCTGGTTGCTACAATTGAAGGCACGGATATGGCTGACTTCTCATTATCTGCAGTAAATGCAGTACAGGCTAATCAAATAAGTATAAACTATAAAACTAACAATGTGACTGAAAGGGGTGGTTCACTACTTAGTTTTCTAAGCCACATTGATATAATGTTGAGAAACAAGGCTTCTCTCATATACCTTGTGTTGCCAGTAGTGCCTGTAAGCGGCGCTAATGTGGTCCGCTCATCCCCTTCTTGTGACCCTCGGGGTCTGTGACCTCTGGTGTCCTGTGATGTTATGTTAACTTCCAGTTGACGTGACATCACTGCGGCCGGTCCCAGGCTTCTGTGAGTGACTTGGGTTTGGGTACAGTTTCACCGTTCGTCACAGCCCAGCAGCGCTACTACTGGCGGCGCTCTGCAGTGAAGGAGTGCTTACAAGATGCTGCACTGTGATGCTGGGCTGTGATGGCGGTGAAACTCCTCCCACAGCCCAGTCACTCAGGAAGACTGGGGCTGGCCGTGTTGATGTCAGGTCAACGGGAAGTTGACGTGACATCACCGGACATCAGAGGTCACGGAGCCCGGGGGTTCACAAGAAGGGAATAAGCGGAGTGCAATAGCGCCACTCACAGGCACTATTGCCAAAGCCAGGTATTTGAGAGAAGCCTTGTTTCTCAATATTATATCAATTTTGGTTGGAAAAATAAGTAGTGAACCACTTCTTTAAAGCTCTCTTCTGCATTATTCTTTCAAGATGACTATAGTGTGAGACCATGCAATAATATATCTATAATTTCATTTTATTTTTAGAGAAAGCTAATGAGTGCCATGGCAACTATGAAGAGATAGCATAATAGGTTCAATTCATGGCAGAGATAGGTTATAGATAATAATCACAGTGCCTTCAACACAATGAATCATTTTTTTATCCATCATGATTATCCAATTAAAGTCATATATTATTTATTGTCTCCCCCAAAAAAAACTACATGAAATTAGAATGTACTATTTTATTCTTGGCGTCATCATTAAAGATTTAAAGGGGTAACAGAGAATTCAGCGGCTATTGCTATAATATAATATGTCTTTCGGCAAGACTGATATCGCTTATTTACATTGACAGTTATCTGTTCGTAGATGTCTCCTATCTTGGCTCCTGCTGAGAATGAAAGACATTTGAGCCCACTGATTGCAAGTTAAAATTCCACAACATGCTTTGGCGCTAAATGAATGCTCTAAATACCGGTCTTCTAACATTTATTCATGGTCAGGAAGAAAAAATGAATCTTCCAGACGTTCCTTCTCCTGCGATGTCTTCACTTGGAGAATGCCCCAGCTGTCTTCAGCCACACAGTAAATGACTTGCTGAAACAAACTGAATGTGTGCCTGAATGAAAGCTGATGCTGGAAATGGCATTGTGTTAAGATGGGTATTGATTGACACATTTTATAGATCAGTGGTTCTGGCTGTGAATACCAGCGTGTAACAAGAGAAATGTCTGAGATAATGGCACAAGGTCTGAACACCCACTAGGTGTCACTTTTTGGACCCTGCAGCAAAACTGAACTTTGAACAAGGCAATATAAACTTTGACCTTATTAAATTTTCAAGGTCATGGGACATAATGTTAGTCGCTATTCATGAATGTCAAGTATAATCCCTGCAGTCAGTGGGAATTGTTTATCTACAACTTGGCTGTATAATGTGTGATTAGAGGGAATAATAGTGACTAAACCAGAGTTTTACTTCATGATTAGGCTACTCATTGCGAATATTAAGGTATATTTTTTGAGAATCCAACTAGTTTATTTTAGCACCATAAGACACTATGGAATAAACTTGTTTAAGTGGATACACCAAGTAGTTACACTTTGCAATGACTTTCAGTGTATGGTTAGATGCCTGTGTAATTTTGCCCAGTCAATGGATATGTACAGGGATGTTCAACTCAGGGGCAGGACCGGGGTGGGTGGGGGTCTGCAGGTGGAAGAACCACAGAGGTATGGCCTAACACGGATGGAACAATATCATTTGAACCAAGGTGGAACAACATAAATTAAGCTATGGATCTTCCTTTATGCTGGCAGTGTCCTACATGGTACAACAAGAAATCTAAAGGGGTTCTCTGGGCATTTGACATTGATGACCTATCCGATCAGAGGGTGGTGAAGGGGCAACATACAGCACACACACTGTTGAGCAGCTTGTTGCTAATATTGAAAGGTGCTGAAGTGTGGGTACTTGATCTGGACACAGAAAGATTTTGTACCACCAATTATCTGATTTTGATTGCATATCCTAAGGATAAGTCATCAATATCAAATGTCTAGAGATTCAATTTAAAGTAGCATTAAAGCATTTTTTGTTCTCAATACTGAAGTTGCACTTTTAATCTACGCCCCCTGCCCAGTCATATACTTATTTTCCGGTGAGTCCATCTTTTAATGACGCCGCTTCACTTATGCGGTACCATCTTGTGCCCTTAACTACCAACTCACCGGAAGTCGGAAGTTATGTGATAAGATCTCAATGCATCTCTATGAGAGCACAACGAGGCCACGACTAGGCTCTCATAGACTTGTATTGAGTTGTGATCTCTGGAGTACTCCATGAAATACTGGAGCTGCCGCCAGATCACAAATCGCTGGAGACCAACGGGATAGACACTGGAAACAGATGAAGACAACAGAAGTTGAGTATATGACCGGTGCAGGGGATTTACAAAGCACTACTACAGTGGTGGAATAAAACACTGGATTGGTGCTCCAAAGCAGTCATCACCATTACAGCCCATTAAGTCACAAAGTCCAACAAACAATATATTGCCAAAAATAGGTAAGGGCAACACTTCGTTATCTCTATCATGCATACAGAGTGTGAACAGAGAAGAAACGCACATATTCATTACATTATGAAGGTTTTCCATCATTTTAATAGAATTGGGTCTCCTTTTCTCTGCTGAATGCTTAACAAGTTAACACATAAGTTATATACACATAAACATATTTGTTTTATTCACATTTTACATGTTAAGATGACTAATTATTTTTAACCCAACTGATCAAGTGCTGATAGCAAAATCCATCATATTTAATGGTCATTGACCTTTATCATAGTTCAGTTATGCAGTATGGCTAATAATAAAATGGTTAATGACAGATAAGTGTACAAGCCCCACATAACATAATTGGTAAAAAGTCTATTTTGCTGCATTCAGTACCTTTCCTACAGAAACATCAAACATGAATGTTGCAGTACTTGAGTTTTCAAGGCCAAATGTCCAATAAACTGCTGGAGAACCCTTGATTCCAATCAATATGTACTTGTTCAGCATTCAAATTCTGAAGTAAACATATTATGTGACAGCATATGTTCAAGTTATCATTTATTTTGTTTATCAGTTTTGAAATAAATCATACTGTGCTGTATTCTAAGAATTACATTTTGTGCAGAAATTGTGTACAGATGAAGAAACAACTACCCTGTTTCCTTGAAAACAAGACCTAGTAGGATTTTTGGGGCTTTTTTTGAGCATGCTTAAAACAAAAGCCTCATTCCAAAAATAAGCCCTAGTTGTGGTTCCATAAGGAAACATCCAAGCAGCTGAAAAATTAAAGAATACAGCAGGACTCTTCATCAAAGAAAGCAGAAGTCCTTAAAAGAAAGCGGATACCTCCAAAAGTAAGCAGACACGCCCCAAGGAAAAAAATCGCACTCACCAGACCTTAAACAATTATAGCTGGCAGGTGCCGATGGTGGATGGGCTCTCACACAGAGATCTGCAGTGCTGTCAGGTCCCTCGCCATTCCAGCTGCATTGCACTGCAGCTCTCACAAACAGATATGGCACCAGTATCAGTTCTCGTGAGTGAAATAGCTTCCAGTCCCCAGGAGGAGTGCAGGGGGACCTGACTGTGATGCAGATTTGTATGTGAGAGCCCATTCACTTGCCAACTCTAGTTGTTTGGAGTCTGGTAAATGCAGTTCTTTTAGGAGGTGTCTGCTTTCTTTTTGGTGTAAACTTAGCAGTACATAAAGAATAATACATTTAAGCAGTTAATTAAACCTTTGTAAATATGGCATGTACCAAGCACTATAGGACTGGTTCTGCACCATGAGAATAGCAGATCAGATAAGAAAATGTGCATCTGAACCAGTAATAGGATTAACACAAAATGTTTTTGCTCCAGAATGTGATGACATGACTATATTTGAATAAATGTTGATTTTTTTTTGATCAAGAATAAATATGGATTGCTGTTCATGGGAAAATATAAGACATCCTCTGAAAATAAGCCCTAGTGCATCTTTCAGATCAAAATATAATATAAGACCCTGTCTTATGTTCATAGAAACACGGTAACAATAGTTGTCATTAGTTTTGCTGCTCTAATAATTATGCAAAATACAGGGTCAAATTTCTTCTCTATATGGGGATACGAGTAAATGAAAATTTACTTAATGCTTGCTTTTTACTCCATTAGATGATACAGGATAAGCGTCTTATCTTTAAGAAGTCACCTGCTGTAATACCTACCAATCAAAAGGACAGGGGCCGTCGAGTTTCCCTGTTTCAAAAGAATGGTGGTCAACCATGTCCACATCACTCTATACAAAGTATATATGGGCCTTCTAAAGATAGTGAAGTATTGTGTTTGGATTTCTCTATCAGTCCCTTCAAGTTAAAATAACGCATCAATGCAGCAGCTCAATCGCTGCTGAATTCAAATGGGGAGGCCTCGTTCTCATGATCGGTAGTGATCCCAGAAGGTAATCCCCACTGATCAGACACATATCTACTACCCTACTGATGAATAAAAAGTTAGTCTTCAAAAAACCTTCAATTTCCAGATTAAAACAGCTACCTGTAGATAAAATGTACCAGTGTGCCTTATAACAAAAGCACATGGGATCCCATTTAAACTCATTCACTTACGAGACATCTTTGCACATAAACGCACAGCAATGTAAAAACTCTACATTTCACGCACATTTTGTACATATATGCCAGAATTGTAACAGTTTAAACTGTCAGCTCTTATGGTATCCACCCACATAACAGAGCTCTACAGAAATATATTGTCTATAGATCTTATTATGTGGACTATATGCATGATTACTTTTGACATGTTCTTATGAAAACACATTTTTGTAGAATCCTATTAATACTACAGGGAAATAGAGGTCTTGGCTGCTGCCAAGCAGTTTTCCCTTTATTTGACTCCAGAACACTACCAAGTTATCTTACGAGTCAAGTTCAACAGATTAGTTGCTAGGGTTACATTGACTATCAACTGCAGTCTTTGTAATGATGTTGTCAGGTAGAACATCTCTAGCGACTACTGTAGTCTGTTCATAGATGACTGATATCTTCAAGAAGGACATTGATGCTAAGTAGGAGTTAATGAGGTTGTCTGAGACTTATATATTGATGACTTATCTGTGAATGTGAGAAATGGCTGTAGATACACTGACGAGCAAAAGGGTAACAATGTTTTGAACTTTTGACTTTCATGCTCCATATCTCACCATCCACTACAGCTTTGAACGTGAGACTACCTTCAATTTATAGACATTCATCTTGGCTATAGCATACATCATTTTGACTTGCAACTATTTAGCATATTATTAGTTATGCAGATTCTTATCATCTTTCTTGTTACTGTGCTACAAATTACAGCCTGTTCTCACATTCCCTAATAGCTCAGTGCGTTATTAGGTTGATTCCCAAGTGAAAGGTCACTGGTATGAATCGAGGAGCAGCCAACAAGGAAATTTCTCAAGAAAAGAGAAAGATCATCATCCAGCTCATCAATAGCAGTCTCTCGGCCAAGAAAATTGTTAAACCGCATCATGTGAGTGCTATGAAAGATAGAAGAATACAAAACAAAGTCCATCCATTCAGAAGCCAAGAGGTAAAATATTGGAGTCAACACGTCGGCATATCACAAGGTTTATCAGTTCTGGTGTGACAAACACTGCAGTGGAGGTGGTTTGTATGCTTCATAATAGTAAGGTCACAGACATCCATGCAAGCGCCATGTAAAGCACATTACACAAGTCTGGAATGGTGGCCTGAAAAAAGGTGTAGAATCCTCAACTTCAAAATCGTCTTAAGAGGCGTTGGCTCGAGTTTAGAAAGTAGTATGAAAACTGGACAGCAGTAAAATGGACACAGGTGATTTGCAGCGATGACATGAAAGTTAATAGACTAAGTTCTGATGGATGCAAATGAGTCTGGAGAAAACAAATGAAAAAGGGGCTAATGGATTGAGAAATTGAGGAAACTGCCAGAATCTATGGAGAAAGCTGGATGATATAGGGTTGTTTCACAGCCAAAGGCGTTGAATACTTGACCAGGATCAATGGTGGTCAAAATGCTGAGGTATATATGAGTATCCCACAAGACGAATTACTTAAGACTCATGATGACAAAGTGTTCCAGCAGGACAACAACCAGAAACATACATCAGGATTTTCGAAGAAATGGATCAATGACAATGAAATAGTGGTGCTGGATTGGCCCCCACAGACCCCAAACCTCAACCTAACCCAACACTTGTGGGTAGACTTGAAGAAAAAGCTGTATACATACCCAAGTGAGTCAACCAGTATGCATCAACATTGGGAATGTGTAGAAGAGACCTGGGATTACATTTTGGTTGAGATGTGTTTGAATCAGATGGACAGAATGCCCTTAAGGATTCAGGCAGTGTCGAAAGTCAAAAGTGGATTTAAAAAATACTAACAAATTAATACAATTTTTGGCGCAAAAGAATAATAATGCAGTGACATGACAAGAATCTTCATAACTAATCATATGTTAAATAGCTGCAAGTCAGTAAACCTTTAATTACAGACTGTTATACTGGTTCCAAGGTAAGCAGTCCTCATCAAGATTTGAAATCCCCATACTTATGATAAGTGATACGATTTGACGCACAATAAAATTCCTTATGATTTCTAAGTTTATTTTTGGCTTTCAGCTGTCAATAGAGCCTAGGCTACATCCATAGCCTGCTGGCAGACTATTGGGAATCCGCAGGGAAGTTGGCATAGCTCAGGGGCTCCTGGCTAGTGAAGTGGGAATACAGAAAATTAATTATTCAACTGTTTACTTTCAATCTGAAGATACATTTGATAAAATACTTATATTAAAATTGCTAATAAATTTCCCTCCCAAATTTATCTGTTAATACTGCCGAATACGGGTTATTTATTTGAATACCGGTTAGTTATTTGAAATATATCTGAGAGCTCATGCACAAAGTCATTATGTATAGATCAGTCAAAAAAACCCTTCATAATGTACATCTATGTGTAACAAATGATCTAAATAAAAATAAATAAATAAATAAAAAGGATCTTTTAAATAATACTTAATCAATGCATGCATTAAAATTAATTTGTACACACTTGTGACTTCACAAAAGGTTGAAATCCAGAAATATTGTTAAAACGGTTAAAATGCTGTGTAGGGACATCTGTTACGCACGGCACAGGTTAGAGACAGAATGATGAAGTAGAATATGATGGATTAGTTTGTGATTGACAGTACGGGATTATAATGGCTTTCAGCAGTGCAGTAAATGCAATAATGCAAATATGGAAAATGAGAATTTTAACCCTTTGCACACCAGCAGACATTGATCCAGCGGCGGAGCATTAAGTATAGCATTGTCTAAACACAGATGTAGCTTCAAAATACTTTGTTGGCAGTGACAGTTAAGATCAATATTGGAGACCAAATGCGAGCCGTAAAAAGGGCAATGTCCGTCACTATTCCTCTGACTAACTGCGCTTATCACAGGTTCTCATGCTTCACTGAGTGAAAATACTGCCATTGATCTTACTGTCACCGCTCACATTCCTTTTACATCAAACAAAATTTTTTCACCATCGAGTTTCAAAGAATCCATTTTTTTCCCTTTTCAAATAATCACCATCCTGTAAGTCGCACATGAATGGATTTACAAAAGGACTGTTTTACCACATCCGTGTTATAAAGGGCTTGTAAGTATACAACAGGCATATGTAAAATGAGATCAAAGCCACATCGTACGCTACGCCAATGTAATCAATAGGAATGATCATGTTTTTCAACTTTGTGAATGGGCATTAACATGTCCTGGTTTAAATGGCAAAGGGATTAGCAAAAGGAAATCTCGTTTCAGACATTAAAATCTAATTTAATCTTTGAAATCTTTGGTACCAAGCAGTCAAGCTTTGTTAATATTACATACAATCCTTCTGTAATTAAAGGCCAACAGAATAAAATATTTTTATTATATAATTTTATGCTTAGAATTTTGTATAAAATACAAACCAACAACAATTCCTGTCATGTTTTAGATTTGATCAAAATAAGAGCCATTTCCAAGCCAAGAATCTGTAATTAATACAATATTTCCTTTAAAGGGATCTGTCAGCAGGTTTTTGCTATGTAAGCTGAAGACGTCATGCTGTAAAGTTTAAAAAAAAATAAACTATGCTTCTCTTATCAGGCGGTGTGCTGGTGTTTACTTAAACTAAATGCTTAATCACTTGGTGAATATTATTGCTGTGACTAGGTGGCTGGTATCCCAACATGCCCCCTCCAGGGATTGACACTTCACTGTCAATGTACAATCTCTATTGAGAGCCTAGTGAGGGTGGGACAACTCTCTCAACACTGCAAGATGACTAAATCTAAAAATTATGATTGTGCCAGAATGGCTGCACCCACTAATCTAAGTTATACATCGTTTTATTCAGGATCTCTTTGCCTACATCATGCTGCTCTCAGATGAAGTAACAAAAATCTACTGACAGAGTCCCTTTAAAAGATTCCCTTTTACTATGAGAGGCACACCAACGTCAACTGATCATCCTGTGCCTGGGTTTTCAAGATCACCAGCAGGATCTCTTTGCCTACATCATGCTACTCTCAGATGAGGTAGCAAAAACCTGCTGACTGATTCCCTTTAAGAGATTCCCTTTTAATATGAGAGCCGCACTGACGTCAACTGAACAATTCTGTGCCTGGGTTTTCAAGATCACCAGCAATCAACGGATTTTGCCATGCGGGTTATACTGTATATACAGTGTTGGCGCTTGAAAATCACATAAGCCTACAGTTCAATAGGTATTAAATAGTTTATTCACCACAATATGTGGAGTTACAGCGCTCATCTAACACATTATATAGTGTGTATGTACAAAAAGATCAAATCTTTATTACAAAATTATAATATGATTGCAACATAGACTCAATAAAATATGTAAAAATACGCAGTGTATTTTCCCTTATTCTGGATCTAAGATGGATGAAATATCAACCACAACAAAGTCTAAGATATTGTGTGGCATACGGCCAATGCACTTGCAAGAAAGTACTGGCAAGCCCCATGGATAAAGAGTATTAATATATTAAAATAATGCAACATCTAGCAACGATATACACCCTAAAATGAAAAAAAGCTAGGTTACAATGGATCTTTTATGGATCTAGTCAAAGAGAACAGATGCAGCATTTCTTAAAATGCCAAATATATCACAATGCAAAAATATATGGTGATTCAAAAACACGTAACTGGACAGCAAACTATACAAATTCAATAGCTTTTGTCCAGGTATCCATGCAGGTATAATGATGTCACCGCTCAACTTCACAGAGAGGCCTTGGGACCACTTTTTTGACGCCCGAGCAAAAAAATAAGCAGATAGTAAAACAAGTAGACATAACGGCAACGGAGAGGCAACCTCCATTGGATTTGCAGATTCCCTGACAGTAAACCAACTGTCAGAGTCAGACTCCTAGAGTCCCCTAGGGTAAGCTGTGATAGGACGTGGAAAAATGTTGGTGCACTAAAGTGTAAATGCTGTAATATACCTGGTCCTCCATGACAACTGGTTTTCACTTATATGCCCAGCATCCACAGCCCAGCCTAGTCATTAGGCCTCATGTGATATCATGACATCATGCAGTCTAATAAGCCTCAGAGTCACTTCAAGTGTGGAGCAGAGGATGCAAGAGGCACAAATTAAGATCGACTGCCACAGAGAACCAGACAAGGCAATGGACATAGTTACATAGTTACATAGTTACTTAGGTTGAAAAAAAGACCTAGGTCCATCTAGTTCAACCTTCCTCCACCAGTTCTACATTTGGTCACTAAGTCTTTTATATCCAACAATGTTTTGTGTACTGACTGTACGGACTATTGCAGCATGAATTCAAATGTTCGTCTCAACCTAGCATCCATTAAAGTGAATAAGGAGCCTTGAAGTATTAGTCAGACTGAGCAAACTAACACTAAGGAGGTGACTTTTGAAACTAGAAAAAACTAGTTTTGTTGCCGATATCAAACAACACAGCAATTTTCCTTTTTTCAAAGCAGTTTAAGAATTTAAAGGTAGCGTCTGATTGGTTGCTATGGGCAACAAATAGTTTTGATAAATGAGATTTAAAGGGTAAAACAAAATCTTGCAGGCCACTAAATAATGAAATTGCATTATCTGAATTAGGCTTGTTTCCCACCATATTTTTGTAATTTTTGAAAGCTACACATTTTTATATCATAAACCAAAAATACAGATCTGTTGTAAAAAATATCCATTTTTTTAGTAGACGTTTTTCATCCCCTTTTTCTAAGAACCATAACTTTTTTATTATTCCAGATTGTTCACAGATGTTTGAGGGCTTGTTTTTTGCAGGATGAGTTGTACTTTTGATTGACACCATTCATTTTGCCACATAAATGGTTTCAAAGGAGCAACGTAGTGACAGGCAGGATTTCAAATGATCCTCAAAGTGACAGGCAGGGTTTCAAATGAGCCTCAAGTGACAGGCAGGTTTTCAAAGGAGGCTCGTAGTGATAGTCAGGGCTTCAAAGAAGCCTCGAAGTGACAGGCAGGGTTTCAAAGGAGACTTGTAGTGACAGAAAGGGTTTTAAAAAGAGCCTCATAGTGACAGGCAGGGTTTCAAAGGAGCCTCGTAGTGACAGGCATGGGAGTCTTCGACAGGCCCCTGGCTGTCATAGCAACCCATAGCCACACTGGAATCACGTCATGGAAGCACCGATGGGTGCATAGAATAATGTCCACTGTGAATGCCGCTGTCAGAGTTTGAGAGCGGCATTTAACAGGTTAACAGTTGTAGACACAGCTTCACTCCACTAGCGGCAATGAGAGGCAGGTCCTGGCTGAAACACTCAGCCATAAACTGTCAGATATTGGGGCGGGCTCACCCCGTGAGCCCGCTTCATATACGTGCCACCAACTTGCACCATACACATGTATTCATGTTGGTAAGGGGTTAAAGCAAGTATATCAGGGGGTCATTTTAACATATACGGGCGGCACGGTGGCTCAGTGGTTAGCACTGCAGCCTTGCAGCGCTGGGGTCCTGGGTTCAAATCCCACCAAGGACACTATCTGCAAGGAGTTTGTATGTTCTCCTCGTGTTTGCGTGGGTTTCCTCCGGGTTCTCCGGTTTCCTCCCACACTTGAAAGACATACAGATAGGGACTCTAGATTGTGAGCCCCAATGGGGACAGTGTTGCCAATGTATGTAAAGCGCTGCAGAATATGTTAGCGCTATATAAATGAATAAAATTATTATTAAATTATTATATATGTGGCATTTGTTTTTGCATCCCATTATTAAGTGAGATGGAGGAGCTTCAAGCTATCATGTGAATGTTTTATGGAAATAAAAACAGATGCCAATGTATGACAATTTGTATGTATCTCCTATAGGCTGCAATGTTATAAAAAGGATACATTTTTTATATATTTTTATAGATGGATGAAAAAGCACAGCAAACTACTTATTTTGCATCCTGTAAAAAAAATGCAGATTTGTACACAAATGTTTATCAAACAAATAACCCTTCGATATACGTATTTCCCATTATATTCAGTATAAAACAGACCTATCTGTTTACTCTTTTTACGGTACAAATGAATATATCAAGTACATAAGAAAAGGTGGAGTGAAACAGGCGTTACTTGGCTTGCTTTGTGGATGAAGGATACAACCTTTTCGGGGAACAGTACTATGCTATGGGGAATTTTTACCAGTGAGAAACTAAATGCATCCCTGTTTCCTAGCAACCAGTATGTGAAATGTTAACGCACTATTTATCTATACGCTCTAATATTTAAATGGCGCTATAGCACACGCGTGTTTAACCCCTGTACAGTTTACAGATGTGTTAGGAGGACAGAATGCGCTCACAGAATATCAATATTTCTCTCCAAATTCCAAACCATTCCATTTCTACTATTAAAAAAAAAATGATTGACTGTAAATATATTAATCCATTGTTACATTTCTTATTACTTCTCCTGTGAGATTTATCTGTCAAACAAAAGATCCTTTTCATCCTTTTATGGCAGATTTCAACAATGGATTGCTCCCTTTGTTTATTAAACGCACTCTAAATTGCAGCGAGAGGAGCCAGATCTCTCCCCCAGGAAACGATTCCTTTCAAGGAGGACTCAGCAATGATTAGATTTTTTTTTTTCTTAACAATTATCCAAATTGTCGAGGATAGTGAGCATCATTATATCTGTATGGGAAGTAGTAAAAGTGTAATAGTAAACTAGATTGGATCCCTGAAGGATTGTACTCAGCAAAATTATCCCAGACAGGGGAAAACTTAGGCTGCATGGGTATGTAAAGCGGAATAGACTGTATTTCCTCTCTGTGACTCTGAAAAGACAGTGGAAGACGAACATTAGCTAATGCAGCTCTGTACACATTGCTCCCTTGGTAGCTCGTTGATTTGTTATTGCCCAGATCGACTTTCCCTGGTTAGTTAAAGGTCCATTCATTTCCAGTGCTAGTGAAGCAGGAGATCTCTGTGGTTTGTAGAAAGTGATTTTTGGCTTCTGTGCAATCTCTGACAGCTGCCAACAGATCTCTTAAAAGAGTGTCTAACATTTTATTTAATTGACCACTAAGGCCGAAGCTACACCTCGTCTTTTTATCACGCTCCCATTTTATTTTTATTGCTACATGCTGGGTTATCTGAGCAATTGTAAACAGTAGTAACTGTTTTTTATGTTGCTCCATACAGAAGCATGACTATCAAATCTTATGGTAATTTCTTAAAAAATGTTTACCGTACAAAAAAAAAATATTAAAATGTCCATATACATTAGAGCAGTGGTCTGAGAGAATGTTGTAAGACACATTCAGATCTGAGAGTCATGAGCCACATTCAGATCTGAGACAATGTCACGAGCCATATTCAGATCTGAGAGGGTCATGAGCCACATTCAGATCTGACAGAGGGTCATGAGCCACATTCAGATGAGAGAGAGTGTTATGAGCCACATTCAGATCTGAGAGAGGGTCATGAGCCATATGCAAATCTGAGAGAGGGTCATGAGCCACATTCAGATGAGAGAGAGTGTTATGAGCCACATTCAGATCTGAGAGAGGGTCGTGAGCCATATGCAAATCTGAGAGAGGGTCACGAGCCATATTCAGATCTGAGAGAGGGTCATGATGAGCCACATTCAGATCAGAGAGAGTGTTATGAGCCACATTGAGATCTGAGAGAGGGTCATGAGCCATATTCAGATCTGACAGAGGGTCATGAGCCATATTCAAATTTGAGAGAGGGTCACGAGCCATATTCAGATCTGAGAGAGGGTCATGAGTCACATTCAGATCAGAGAGAATGTTATGAGCCACATTCAGATCTGAGAGAGGGTCATGAGCCATATTCAGATCTGACAGAGGGTCATGAACCATATTCAAATCTGAGAGAGGGTCATGAGCCACATTCAGATCAGAGAGAGTGTTATGAGCAACATTCAGATCTGAGAGAGGGGCATGAGCCATATTCAAATCAGAGAGAGTGTTATGAGACACATTCAGATCTGAGAGAGGGTCATGAGCCATATTCAGATCTGACAGAGGGTCATGAGCCACATTCAAATCTGAGAGAGGGTCATAAGCCACATTCAGATCAGAGAGAGTGTTCTGAGCCACATTCAGATCTGAGAGAGGGTCATGAGCCATACTCAGATCTGACAGAGGGTCATGAGCCACATTCAAATCTGAGAGAGGTTCATAAGCCACATTCAGATCAGAGAGTGTTATGAGCCACATTCAGATCTGAGAGAGGGTCATGAGCCATATTCAAATTTGAGAGAGGGTCACGAGCCATATTCAGATCTGAGAGAGGGTCATGAGTCACATTCAGATCAGAGAGAATGTTATGAGCCACATTCAGATCTGAGAGAGGGTAATGAGCCATATTCAAATCTGAGAGAGGGTCATGAGCCACATTCAGATCTGACAGAGGGTCATGCACCACATTCAAATCTGAGAGAGGGTCATGAGCCACATTCAGATCTGAGAGAGAGTCATGAGCCATATTCAGATCTGACAGAGGGTCATGCACCACATTCAAATCTGAGAGAGGGTCATGAGCCACATTCAAATCATAGAGAGTGTTATGAGCAACATCCAGATCTGAGAGAGGGTCATGAGCCATATTCAAATCAGGGAGAGTGTTATGAGACACATTCAGATCTGAGAGAGGGTCATGAGCCATATTCAGATCTCAGAGAGGGTCATGAGCCATATTCAGATCTGACAGAGGGTCATGAGCCACATTCAAATCTGAGAGAGGGTCATGAGCCACATTCAGATCAGAGAGAGTGTTATGAGCCACATTCAGATCTGAGAGAGGGTCATGAGCCATATTCAGATCTGAGAGAGGGTCATGAGCGACATTCAGATCTGAGAGAATGTTGTGAGCCATATTCAAATCTGAGAGAGGGTCATGAGCCACATTCAGATCAGAGAGAGTGTTATGAGCCACATTCAGATCTGACAGAGGGTCATGAGCCACATTCAAATCTGAGAGAGGGTCATGAGCCACATTCAGATCAGAGAGAGTGTTATGAGCCACATTCAGATCTGAGAGAGGGTCATGAGCCATATTCAGATCTGACAGAGGGTCATGAGCGACATTCAGATCTGAGAGAATATTGTGAGCCATTTTCAAATCTGAGAGAGGGTCATGAGCCACATTCAGATAAGAGAGAGTGTTATGAGCCACATTCAGATCTGACAGAGGGTCATGAGCCACATTCAAATCTAAGAGAGGGTCATGAGCCACATTCAGATCAGAGAAAGTGTTATGAGCCACATTCAGATCTGAGAGAACGTCGCGAGCCACATTCAGTTCTGAGAGAATGTCGCGAGACACATCCAGCTCTCCCTCCCTAATGGTAATAACTCCCAGAGCCCCCATTACTGGTATAATCACAGCCAAAGCTTCCACAGAAATCACAGCAGTATACGAAGGTCCAGGGTTTTCCACAATACACCCATGCAAATCTGTTCTTCTGTGTGGGCCACCCTCTAAATTCACCATCTTGAGACCTGCTCTTTATAGCTTTTGGCCAGACCTGGTGCTAAAATATTAAGCTGTCCGAACAGCTACGAGCACCACATCACAGGCCTACAAGCTACCTGTGGTTCCCAAGCCACAGTTTGGGGACCCATGCATTAGAGAAACGTCAGTGGAGTCTACCGATTTTTTGAAGAGAGTACTTGACTATATTTTGTTGATTGGGATGACAATCACTAAAGATAGATCGAGAATGTAGGAAAGGCATGATTCTCTTCTTCTTAGGTATTTTGAGCCACCACCAGAAGTGTCTGGCATTGGCTTACTCCTTTCTGACCTTTGAAATCACATGGATGCAGGTGTATGGGTGTATGGCAGGAAAAGGATATAGTGGGTGGAACAGCTACTGAGTTTGTATGGGCATCTAAAAACAAATCTGTCAGCACAAAATAACAATTTAAACCTATAACAGGTGTTTGGTGTACCATTATTGTTATAAGATAGTTCATTTTACCTTCCCACTTACTTATTTTCCATGTATCTCCACCCACTTCTGGCTAATGTAATGACAAAGATGTGAATCAAGGAAGAGGGGGTGCAGAATGATGAAAAAACAAATAAGTAGGAAGCTGCTCTGAACTGGTTGGCCATCCCAAGAGTAACCGAGTGTCTGCATTTAACTTGACCAATAATTTTGTGTTGACAGATACCCGTGAAGTCCAAAATATCTGTACACAGCCCCATTGTGAAACCCCCATAAATACTAGACTAACGTTGGCTGAACCCATTGATATCAATGAGTGATGGGAGATAAAAGATTTCAAAATGTCGATCCTTTTTCAATCTAAGGGGTACTTTGCACACTACGACATCGCAAGCTGATGGTAGCGATGCTGAGCGCGATAGTCCCCGCCCCCGTCGCAGTTGCGATATCTTGTGATAGCTGCCGTAGTGAAAATTATTGCTACGGCAGCTTCACATGCACTTACCTGCCCTGCGACATTGCTCTGGCCGGCGAACCGCCTCCTTCCTAAGGGGGCGGGTCGTGCGGCGTCACAGCGACGTCACACGGCAGGTGGTCAATAGAAGCAGGGGGGCGGAGATGAGCGGGACGTAAACATCCCGCCCACCTCCTTGCTTCATTGCAGCCGGGACGCAGGTAAGGCAATGTTCCTCGCTCCTGCAGCTTCACACACAGCGATGTGTGCTGCCGCAGGAAGGAGGAACAACATCGTAACATCGGTCCTTCCGAAATTATGGAAATGACCGACGCTACACCGATCATACGATTTCGACACTTTTGCGCTCGTTAATCGTAGTAAAAAGGATTCACATACTTCGATGTCGACAGCGACGCCGGATGTGCATCACTTTCGATTTGACCACACCGACATCGCACCTGCGATGTCGTAGTGTGCAAAGTACCCCTAAGGGTTAAGCTGCCATGAAAGATGTCTGTCAGCGACTCTCTCATAGGGTACAGACGAGTGCTTAGCTGAGCAAGCGCTCCTGGATGTGGGAGGGTTGGGCGAGATAGTTACTGGCTGAACAATCTGTGGACCATTGTTCGGTCGAAACAACGATATAAAGCATATCATGAGATCTTTACATTGACTTCCAAGATTAAAATGAAAACTTAGGTAAAGTACTGTAAATTGCATACTGTTGTTACTTGCATACTTTATAGAGTACATCACACTACATGATGGAATAGCTTACAATCTGGATAAGTTCTCAATAGATCAGAGCCTTTAAAATACATATGGCCTGCATATACATAGGGTAAATGTGTTATCAATAGACCCGCAGTATGTGTTAGTTCTTTTTTCTTGTGGAATCTTCACTCAGTTCACATTTTTTGTCTTAAAATGCATAAGAATTTTGTCACCATTTTTAGCTAATACATATGGAAGACAAATGTTACAAAGCTGATTAACATCTTGAAAAGTTCTAAGGTATTCTGAGGTCATCCCCTTGAGATACTACCGTAGTACATACAGTGAACAGAACGGCATAGCTTTAAACATCAATGTATAAACTGTCGTAATGCTGAACTATGGATAAAATGCTTATTGAGATTAAATAATTGTGCAATTAAAGACGCACAATCACACTAAAGCGGGCTTTACACGCTACGACATCGCTAATGCGGAGTCGTTGGGGTCACGGAATTCGTGACGCACATCCGGCCGCATTAGCGATGCCGTTGCGTGTGACATCGATAAGCGATTTTGCATCGTTGCAAAAACGTGCAAAATCGCTAATCGGCGACACGGGGGTCCATTCTCAAATCTCGTTACTGCAGCAGTAACGAGGTTGTTTATCGTTCCTGCGGCAGCACACATCGCTGCGTGTGACGCCGCAGGAACGAGGAAGCTCTCCCTACCTGCCTCCCGGTCGCTATGCGGAAGGAAGGAGGTGGGCGGGATGTTACGTCCCGCTCATCTCCGCCCCTCCGCTGCTATTGGGCGGCGGTTCAGTGACGTTTCAGTGACGTCGCTGTGACGCCGCACGGACCGCCCCCTTAGAAAGGAGGCGGTTCGCCGGTCACAGCGACGTCGCCGGACAGGTAAGTAGTGTGACGGCTGTGGGCGATGTTGTGCGGCACGGGCAGCGATATGCCCGTGTCGCGCAACAGATGGGGGCGGGTACCCACACTAGCGATATCAGGACCGATATCGCAGTGTGTAAAGTAGCCTTAAGGACTATGTGTGAGCTGGAAGTCTCATTTATAAAGTAAGCCTAAAGAGCTTCCCTCTGACACTCCATAGACCTATACTGTAAAAGCCCCTTTTGGTTCACAGAGAACAGTTTGATCAGGAGAGTCTGAATCACCGTCATGTAACTCAGAAGAGGAGTGGTGCTGGATACAAGAGAAGATGGTGATCAGTGATACCAACACACTGACACTACACTGACAATTACATATATTTAAAGAGTTAAAAAAATAACAGAAGGGTTTCTTTTAAGGGATCCTGTGATGTTAACTCTATTAACTTGTAGATATGGGGTTAGTGGAGTTTTGAAACTGCCCGATGCTGGCACTAAGAAAACCGCTGCAGGGAGGAAATTAACTTCTTTCCTCCAGGCAGTATTTGGCTTCCATTTACTGGAGTGGCACCGGCGCAGTGTCAGTCACCACTCAGTGTATAGTAAGTGGTAGCTGGAACTGAGCCCGAGCAGTGACTGACAATCTGGTACTGCCAAGTACTGCAAATAAACTTATGCTCAAATGATATGGGTTTCAAACCCTAACAGATCTGATATTGATGACCTACATCATCAATATCAGAGTCCTGAAATACTCCTTCAAATGAAATGTGTTCTCAGAATCTTTATTAAAAAACAAAGTTATTAGTCTTGCAATTTTCACACTAACCATTAGGCCTATTATAGACTCTAAGGTCTGGTCATTTCAGGAAGAGTTTCCACCAGCTTCCTTATCCTCAGAGGCCTTGTTACAAGTAAAAAGACTGATTTCACCTCTATACACTTGTGATAACACAGGCTCCCTCAATTATAATTGGTCGATGTTACGTTTGACCTTGCTCCCCCTTCTTTCACAATGCCCTTTACACACGCTCATTAGATGCTTTAATAAAAAAAACTGGGTCAAAATCTGTTCAATGTGGCTAATAACAGTTGTTACTTAAACAACAGAATGCTAAAAGGTGAAAAAATCCCAGTTAGCAAATGTAAAAATTGTGAGATTTCTAATTTTTATTTTTAATAAAAATTGTGATAAGAAAAAAAAAACAGTGCAAAAAAATAAAAATAAAATGTAATCAATAGGTCATTTCTGATGACACATTCCATTTATGTTGACATTTATTGTGTTGCATAGCATGAAGCAGGAGACGTTAACATGGCATTTAACACATGCTAATCAAAATGTCACGTTAAGGTTTGGTACATCATAGTATAAAACACGTTCTACGTGAAGTTAATGTGTGTTATTCCTGGTATTCATTTACATCCCATACTGTGAGAGCAAAACATAAATCTCACCAAACAGGAATTGGTAAAACATAATTTAACAGCTTCTCCTATGTTAATACATTGTTACAACTTAGTCATTTTGTGAAATGGGCAGGTTTATCAGCAGAATATTATCACTAGATGACTAGTAAACCTGCTGCCAGGTAGTCCTCTATATTTATGATCTTTATATAACCTCACTTTCAAACCTAAATGTAAGCTTTCTGCCTATGCACAGCATAATCTACAGAAACCTAGAAATGTGTATAAATCTGTGATGTGAAAAAGATGAAGGATCTAATATATTGAATAGATGAAAGGTGCTTTATTATCTACTTGTTTCGAAGTGTATCTCCATTTATTCTTCTATAGAAAAGAAGGTGTGGTTACATTTCGAAACACGTAGATAATAAAGCACCTTTCATCTATTCAACGTACTGGACTCTTTATCTTTTCCACAGTAGCACAGATTGAGCCACGTTTTCACCAGATTTCTGTACATTGCTTTTGGCCTTAGGGCTTGTGGACCTTGCGGCAGCTATATATCACTTTCATTACTGGTTGTGTGTCACACAACCTAGCAAGGTGAGCAGCCAGCTCTTTTAGCAATTGTTTTATATAGCGTAAGACCCTATTTTGCTCATTTATCCACAGCATTATGCACAGTGTGCTCAGAAAGTTGCCAATCAGTGGTGGGGGTAATAGAGAGAGAGCAGCATTCAAAGAACTGGTAGATCTACAACAGATAAACCAGTGATTTTATCAAAACTACAGCAGGCAGCCCAGTAAGTGATACACCACTGTCCTCTACATCGTACTGAGATGTGAATACTTGGTGACAGATTCCCTTTATATAACTTTGTCTGCCATCTGTAATGTACTTAATTCAGGATATCCCATTGAGTCTGTATCACTTTGCGTAAAGTATAACTTAATGTTTAGAAACAAATTGTAAAAACTTTGTAACTAAATAGTTTTATGTGTTTCAGACACTTTATATCCAATACAAATGTAAGAATAGGAAATAAGATTATCTTAGAATGAGGGTATTTAAAGTCGATATTAACTACAAGGCAAACGAGCGCTCTTCTTCAAACTGCCAGCATAGCACAAGCCTGAGCTACACCATAGTCTGCCCCTTCAGTAACAGCCCACCTAAACGCCGTAACCTTTCACAATAGTCAGAGATCCCATCAGCCCATTACAAATCTATCTTTTCAATAAATAATGTTTTTTCCACTTAAGTCGGTTATGCTTGTTTTTTCTTACCCGTGACAGCGCCTGTCAAAGTTTTGAGATTGATGCTGGCATGCAGTGGGCTGAGATAAGCAGCAGCACGAAACCCCTCCGGCTAGCATGGAGATAGTGAAACTTGTAAGGGTTTCCGAGGAGGAAGAGAAATGTGGACTTCTCCTTTTTTATCAAGAATACAATCTTTCTGTTTCAGTTTGGCCACCAACACTACTAATTTCTCAGTATCCTAGTCTCATTATATGACATTTATACTAATTTCTTATTTTTGTTGGTGAATTCGGCAGCAGATGTCGTCAACTTTAGAGCACTTCTTATCAATCCTTTTTCCTACCCTGAAAAAGTGAAACATGATAAAAATGTAATTGGTAAGCCCAATGAACCATCTCTGCTGCCTCGTGTATATTAAGGGTCTATGAGATGCTCCTTACAAGAATTTCCTGGGCTTCAGAGAATAAGTCGCTGCTTGACTTTGTCATACAAGTCACATAGTTCCCTTCTACCGAGGAGCGCTGACACCAGAGTCTTAGGGATTTTGTAAGGCAAATTTTTCACACGCTCAGCCACATAACTAGTTAGGTCACTTAATGCCACTTGCATTTTAATATAACAATTCTGTTCTTCCACTGACATTAAATTCATCCATTTCTTTCTTTCCAGTCACTTTTCCTGTTACTTCTTTCACTTGATTTAGTCGAAATGTGAAAGTTCTAGTAACTTCACTAAGCTTTATAAATATCGCCGACTATCCGAAAAATATTCCGCTGCATTTCCCTTTACTTCTAAAGCACATCTAGTGAGTTCTACTTATTACTAACTTCATAAAAAATATTTTGAAAAACTTTTTCACTTGTTGCAGATACACAACCTATCATTTCTTGGTGTTCTACATGGTTATATAAAAAGCTCAATAGTAACAGAGCACATAAATTGAGAAAACAATCATGGCATATTGAATTACATGCCTCATTACAGAGGTATTCTTCCTAAACACAGGCTCCATAAAGCAATATACAGTCTTGAGTATCCATTTCGTAAAGGCGGTGGCTTGTAGATTGCTTTTATATATATATATATATATATATATATATATATATATATATATATATATTGTGAGGTAGCGCGGTCGGCTGCGCAGCAGAAGACACGGGATCCAGGCATTAAGTTTCACAGCACACGGTGTTTAATGTCCAAACAAAAATCCACAGCAATATACATGTCTCTCCAGCAGAGACTCAGGGAGTTGTGATCACTCCCTCACACCCGGCACACCTGCCCTCGTTCCTGTTTCCTTTTAACCCTTCCTGAAGCCTGTAGGGAAACAGCATTAACCCCGGAGTGGAGTTGCTTTCTATCATGGAGTGAGCACAACCGGGGCGAGACATACCGGCCGTCATAGATAACCCCGGTCACAGTCTCACATACCCCCCCCCTCAGTTCAAGCGTGCGGGGTTGAACTCCTGCCATCAAACACGGGCCGCGGGACAAGGCATCGGCGTTGCCCTGCAACCTACCGGCCCGGTGTTCAACCGTAAACCGGAAGTTCTGCAGAGAAAGGAACCACCGGGTAACCCGGGCATTCCGTTCCTTGGCGGACCTCATCCAGACCAGTGGAGAGTGATCCGTCACCAAGCGAAACTGCCGTCCCAGCAGGTAATAGCGTAGGGACTCCAAGGCCCACTTGATCGCCAGGCACTCCTTCTCCACTACGCTATAATTCCGCTCGGGAGGGGTGAGCTTCCTACTTAAGAAGGTGACGGGGTGTTCCTCCCCCTGAACCACCTGAGACAGCACTGCCCCCAGGCCGACCTCTGAGGCGTCAGTCTGTACTATGAACTCCTTCCGGAAATCAGGGTGTACAAGAACGGGCTGTCCGCACAGGACCCCCTTCAGGGCCCGGAAGGAGTCCTCGGCCTGCGGAGTCCAGCGCACCATGACGGACTTCTTGCCTTTGAGAAGGTCCGTCAAGGGGGCTGATAGTCCCGCAAAATCCTTTATAAACCTCCTGTAGTATCCCACGATACCCAGGAAGGCCCTAACCTGCTTCGTGGTCAGGGGTCTAGGCCACTTCTGGATCGCCTCAACCTTGTTAATTTGGGGCTTAATCACTCCTTGGCCTATCACGTAGCCCAAGTAGCGGGCTTCCGTGAGTCCCAACGCACATTTCTTGGGATTGGCTGTCAATCCGGCTGTTCGAAGCGCGTCCACCACCGCTTGTACCTGTTCCAAGTGGGTCTGCCAATCGGAGCTGTAAATAACGATGTCATCAAGGTACGCTGATGCATACGCCTGGTGGGGTTCCAGCACTAAGTCCATCAACCTCTGGAACGTGGCCGGAGCGCCATGTAACCCAAAAGGCAAGACAACATAGTGGAAGAGACCCTCCGGCGTAACAAAAGCAGTTTTCTCCTTGGCGGACTCCGTCAGTGGCACCTGCCAGTACCCCTTGGTCAGGTCGAGCGTGGTAAAATACCGCGCCTGTCCCAGCCTATCAATCAGCTCATCCACCCGGGGCATGGGGTAGAGATCGAACTTGGATATTTCGTTCAATCTCCGGAAGTCATTGCAGAACCTTAAGGAGCCATCGGGTTTTGGTATTAGGACAATGGGACTAGCCCATTCACTCCGGGATTTTTCGATGACCCCCAGGCGTAGCATTGTCTTCACTTCTTCTGATATGGCTTGTCTTCGAGCCTCCGGCACGCGGTATGACTTCAGGCGTACCTTCAGGTGGGGCTCGGTGACAATGTCATGTCGTATCAGACTGGTCCTACCCGGCAACTCGGAGAAGACATCGGGGTTCTGCTGAACCAGCCGTCTGGCCTCTCGCCTCTGTTGCTTGGTGAGGGCTTCTCCAATCCTTACTTCCGGTTCGTCCTCTCCGGAGGTCGCTGGAGCCGGATGTGAACGACCCGAAGAGGAGGGAGGTGGGGAAAAAACAGCCATCAGGCTTTCCCGTTCCTGCCAAGGTTTTAATAGGTTGACATGGTATATTTGTTCAGGTTTCCGCCTACCGGGCTGCAATACTTTATAGTTAACCACCCCGACTCTTTCCTTTATCTCGTAGGGGCCTTGCCACTGAGCCAGGAATTTACTCTCCGCCGTGGGAATCAATACCAACACCCGATCCCCGGGATTAAAGGTCCGCACGGTGGCTTGTCTATTGTAGCGGCTGCTTTGCGCGGCCTGAGCCTCCTGTAAATGCTCCTTCACAATTGGCATGACCGCGCTTATGCGGTTCTGCATTCCTAAAATGTGTTCAATCACACTTTTATGGGGGGTGGGCTCTTGCTCCCATGTTTCCTTTGCCAGGTCCAACAATCCCCGAGGATGTCGCCCGTATAACAATTCAAAAGGCGAAAACCCCGTGGATGCCTGTGGCACCTCTCGGATGGCAAACATCAAATAGGGAAGCATCATATCCCAGTCCTTCCCGTCTTTGGAGATCACCCTTTTTAGCATGGTTTTCAGGGTTTTATTGAATCGTTCTACTAACCCATCCGTCTGAGGATGATACACAGACGTACGCAACTGCTTGATCTGGAGTAGCCGGCATAGTTCTTTGGTCACTTTAGACATGAATGGGGTCCCCTGATCCGTAAGGATCTCCTTGGGCAACCCCACCCGGCAGAACACAGAAAACAACTCCCGAGCTATAAGCTTCGCCGCAGTATGTCTGAGAGGTATCGCCTCTGGATACCGGGTGGCATAGTCAACGATCACTAGGATGTGTTGGTGCCCTCGAGCAGACTTTACGAGGGGCCCCACCAGATCCATCCCTATCCGTTCAAAAGGGACTTCTATAATGGGTAACGGCACCAACGGACTGCGAAAGTGGACCAGTGGTGCGGTAAGCTGACACTCCGGGCAGGTTTCGCAGAACCGTTTTACCTCCCCAAAGATCCCGGGCCAATAGAACCTTTGCAATATTCGCTCCTGCGTTTTCTTGACCCCTAGGTGGCCACTCATCAGATGTTTATGAGCCAAGTCGAGGACCCGCCGGCGATACGGCTGGGGCACCACCAACTGCTCCACCCCCACGCCCCGTATTTCATCTACCCGGTAGAGTAAATCCTGTTTAAGAGCGAAATGGGGGTACCTTACCTGGGCACCGGGCAGCTGGGCCACCCCGTCAATTACTAACACCCTATTCCGGGCATGTATTAACGTAGGGTCCTGGAGTTGGGCTGTCCCAAACGCATCCGGGGATGCCTCCAAGTCCGGGATGGGCTCGACCGTCTCAGCCTCTCCTGCCAATACCTCTAGGGGCGACCTATCGGGTTCACATTCTGTCCCTATCATGGGGACCCCTACGGCAGGTGTCCCGGATTCAGGATTGTAGGGCTCAGGCCCCAGACTGACCAATATCGGAGGGGATCTAGGGGTTCCCTTCCATAAAGTCCAAAAATAGGGCAGATCCCGTCCTAGGATCACGTCATAAGGAAGAGTGTTAAGCAGTCCCACCTCATGTTGCACCTGACCGCAAGGTGCTGTGATGGTGACAATCCCCGTGGGATAGTCTCGGCGGTCCCCATGTATGCAAACCACCCCCACGGTACGTCCTGTGGCCTTTACTTTAGCCCTCAAGGTGGATCGCACAAGGGTCACTAAGCTTCCGGAATCCAACAATCCTGTAACCGGACATCCATTCACCTGTATTTGGCACAAGTGGGGCTCAGTCTCTGGGGGAACCAGGTCAGCGGTACACACCACCTGAGCATACATTGAACCCCGCCGGGTAACCCCACAATCCATGGGCTCCGTGGTCAGGGGACACTGGGCTTCCATATGTCCCACCCGCTGGCACCGCCAACATCTAATAGGGAAGGAAACCCCCTTGACAAGTTGTCGTTTAGGGTACATGGCCTTCCGGACCTCAGAAACGGCGGGCGCGGCCTCAGCCAGGATGGTAGCGGACTCCTGTACCGGTGTCGGCGGTGGGTCCTTGGCCCTAGGCTTGGAGGGGCCGGACCGACGGGCGGTACGCAAAGTCTCAGTGTCCCGTATCAAGTCCTGCGTAGCCACATGCCGCTCTACCAGGGACACTAATTGGTCCAGGGTACTCGGGTCACCCTGTCCTACCCACCGTTGAACGGTGACGGGTAAAGTGCGCACAAAACGATCCACTACTACCCTTTCCACCATTTGCGCCGGGCTCAGAGTGTCAGGCTGCAACCACTTTTTTACAAGATGTAATAAGTCATAGGCCTGGGAGCGTACGGGTTTGGCTTCCTCATAGAACCACTGATTAACCCGCTGAGCCCGTACATAGGTATTCACCCCCAACCGAGCCAGTATTTCGGCTTTCAGGGTCACATAGTCAATGGCGTCCTCGGTACCGAGGTCCAGGTACGCTTTTTGGGGTTCCCCCGTCAGATAGGGCGACAATACCTCAGCCCACTGGGGGGTCGGCAGCTTTTCCCGCTCGGCCACCCGCTCAAACACTGCCAGGAACGCTTCCACATCATCCCCCGGGGTCATCTTTTGCAACGCTTGTCTCACCGCTTTCCGGACGCTGCCGTCGTCACCCGGTCCCGGGGTTGTTGCTGCCGGTCCGGCACGGATTGACTTGGCCAGGAGAACCATCTGTTCTTGGTGCCTTTTTTCCTGCAATTTCAAGGATTGCTGGTGCTGTTGCTGCTGTTGCTCCAACGTCCGGAGCAGGTGGGTATTCACCTGTTGTTGCTGTGCATTAGCCTCTTGTTGTTGTGCATTAGCCTGCTGCTGCTGTGCATTAGCCTGCGCCAAATGCCTTAGTATGTCCTCCATGGCGTCGCTGGGTTTGGGCCGTAGTATAGCTGCTTGAATCCAGGACATGTGCTACCGGATCACCAGAAAAGGAAGTACACCTCACCGGGCTGGCATGCCCGCCGATTCTCCACCATATGTGAGGTAGCGCGGTCGGCTGCGCAGCAGAAGACACGGGATCCAGGCATTAAGTTTCACAGCACACGGTGTTTAATGTCCAAACAAAAATCCACAGCAATATACATGTCTCTCCAGCAGAGACTCAGGGAGTTGTGATCACTCCCTCACACCCGGCACACCTGCCCTCGTTCCTGTTTCCTTTTAACCCTTCCTGAAGCCTGTAGGGAAACAGCATTAACCCCGGAGTGGAGTTGCTTTCTATCATGGAGTGAGCACAACCGGGGCGAGACATACCGGCCGTCATAGATAACCCCGGTCACAGTCTCACAATATATATATATATACTGTATATGTATACATAAAAAATAAATAAATATATATATATATATATATATATATTCTGTATATATATATATATATATATATATATATACATATATATACTGTATATGTATAATAAAATATATATATATATATATATATATATATATATATATATATATATATATATATGTACTGTATATATATATATATATATATATTACTGTATATGTATAATAAAAAACATATATATATATATATGTACTGTATATATGTATGTATATATATATATATATATATTACTATATATATATATATATATATATATATATATATATATGTATATATTAAATTAATAATTAAAAATTAACTTAAAACTTCATGCAATCTCAAGACAAAGCTAACATTGACGCGTTTCAAGCAACAGTGTGCTCTTAATCAGAACAAAAATGCATATAAGATATATATCTATATCGTATGGTTTTAAGAATTGCATTATGAAATATAGTACAACGTGCGGAATAGATCCACAGTAATTCTATTTGTAAATTCTGCCAATTAAAAGTGATATGCACGTTCCATTTCCAGCCCTGTTCATCGATTTAGAAAACCAGAATGAGTATTTGTAAGAAGCGAGCGAGTAAAACATAACGTACCTTTCCAACTGTCACCAAAGTTACATTTGAAGCGGGTTCTGCCCTATAACGCACGGCTTCCTTTCTCTACAAGTTCCTCTTTTAGAGATAGAAACACTTTCAAGCCTTTCTAATACGATTTGTCAGTTTCGGCCCAATTAGTTGGATTTCCAACCACAGCCACTGTGTCTACTAATTAAAAAAAATGGCATTGCTCTGTGCAAAGTGCAGGGCTGCAGGAAGACTCTAAATAGCACAGCAGTGAAAAATGATGAAATGAGCAGATCCGGCTGAATGAAATGAGATGTGGTTTTGAAATCGTCTTGCACAACGGATGTCCTTTGTTAAACTTTATAATTTTTTCTCTTCTTGGTCGCTGTTATCTTCTCCAGCCTGTAGCTCATTCGAGCAGATACCTTTTAACCCCTGTCATATTGAATGCAGCATATCTTTAATGCTAAAACTTTACAGCAAAAAAAAAAAACAACACATTTTTTATCTGTTGCTTAAGGATCTAATTTTTTTTGCTCTGTGCTGTATTTTGTCAGGCTGTATTGCTTAACCTGCTACATTTATACGTGCACTGATGAAATATATCTCCTGCATAACTGGATTTTAGGTGCAAATGCTAGACAAAGAGAAAAAGTGGCTAATGCTATACATTTCTCCAATTAAAATATAAGATCTAGCCCAATTTAGACTTAACATAAACTATAGAATATGGAGAAAAGTATTGGACGCCTACACATAAAACCTACCGGAGCTTTTATGACATCCCATTCTGTATTCATAGGCATTAATATGGAGATGTTCCCCCTCCTTTGTAGCTTCCACTATTAGGCTATGTGCCCACGGGACAACGTACAATGCAGATTTTGCCGCGGAAAACTTGCGGATTTATCTGGATTTTCTAGATAAATCCGCAGGTTCTAGCAAGTACAGACACTACCCATGTTATCCTATGGGATTTGGGGACTGCTGTATCAATAGGGCGGTATGTGCGGCTGCGGAATATGCTGCAAATGTCCTGCAGCCGCACGTAACTGCATGTCATTTAATCATGCGGAAATATCTGCGGCATTCCCGCTCCTCCACTATGGAGATACAGGGCAGGAATTCCGCAGGTATTTCAGCCCTTGTCTCTCAGGTTTACCGCAACAAAAATGCTTGGAACACAGAGCAATGGATAGCTGCGGATTCCAAGGAGCAGCTGCAGGAAACCTGTGGACAAACCTGCGGAAATATCCACGGGTATGTTGTCCCGTGGACACATAGCCTTATAGTAGTGCTTTCTAAATGAGTTTGGATGTGTCTTTAGGAATTTGTCCATTTATCGGAAGAGCATTGTATGGTTTGCAAGATATATGTGGGTCACATTCTTCCCCAGCAATTTTACCCAACCATGTCTTTATGGACCTTGCTTCATGTACTGGGTAAACATTCTCTTAAATTTGGAGGACTAAAAAGTCTTATAGGTCCTTTCCAGTGACTTTGGTGTACTGGGTCACAGACATGCTGGAAGAGAAAAAAGCTTTTCTCAAACTGCTCTCGCAAAGTTGGAAGCAGAAAATCATCCCTATATGCTGTGGCCACCACCAGAAAGCCCTGATATACAGCATTCTAGAGTGCCCAGGCCGATCTGTATAATGTAAAAAACATCTTTTATTATACTTGCCTGTGGAGCGGTCAGGTTCGATGGGCGCCACTGGTCTCGGTCCGGTGCCTCCTCTCTTCTTGCGATCGCCATCCTTCTTGCTTCATGTGGATGACACGTCCTATGTCAGCCACACAAAGGTTGCCATTGCCCTCCTGCAGATGCACACTTCTCTCTGGCCTGCTGGGGGCAAATCATAGCATTGTAGTGCGCATGCGTGGTCACTGTTTGACCTTTACACCGTCCCTGCGCATTACAGTACTTTGCTTTGCCTTCAGTAGGGCAGAGAATAGTGCACCTGCGCTGAGGCACAATGGAGGACACTGTGTTGATGATGTAGGATGTATTATCCACATAAAGCAGGGAAAGGAAACAGTGTTTACAAGAAGAGAGGAAGCGTCGACTCAGACCAGCAACGCCCACTGGACCGGACCACGCCGCAGGTGAGTATTATAAGAGGTGGTTTTATAGTACACAGATTGGACAGGGCACTTATATACAGTATCCTTAAATGCTATATATAAGGGCTTAATGGTGGTGGCCGCAGCTTATAAGGGTCACTTAAATTTTGTGAGCTCTTTAGAACAACCCATTTGTAATTTCAGACTGCGGGGCTAGGTACTGGATTTTATATACTTGAGGCAATTGGAAAGGAATGAAGACCCTGAATTCAACAATTAAGACATGTGTCCCAATAAGTTTGTCCTTTTAGTATATGTGTACCTTAAAAAATATTATGAAATTGTTTCAATAATGAGAGTCCTATGTAACACATACTTTTATTTTCATGGCATCAGACAAGTCTGCTGACGTACATGAGGATCTTTTAGTGGACCCTGGCATTGACTACAATGGTCCACAAAGGTCCACCATTTAGGTCTGACTTTAAAGCCATTTACTTAGGTCTATTACTTATAGGATGATTTTCAAATAAAGTATTAGATCTTAGAGATATATCCTGTTTGTACAATGACAGAAGCATGGCCTACTACAAAATTAAAAGGGGTTGTGCACATGGTGGATGGAACCTCAAAATCATTTCATTAGGTAGGCTAAAGGAACCCCAGTTCAACACTGCAATTATTAAAACGTAGTCTTTATGGCCAATACTATGGTGGGTCACATGTACTACATAAATATTAAATATCCTAATTGTATGGATGTTTCCATTTAGATGTACTTACACCTTTCCATTAACCATCACTAGTGAAATGAACATAATAAGCAGCTTCACAGATGTTGAAATAATTTTCATTTCTATTAGGTGGACATATTCATAGTATAAAAATATTGTAATTGTCCACTTCCAAAGCTGCATATTCTTAAATCAAGGCCATAAACCTGCTCAATATATACTCTTCTGTAATAGATACTGTGCAGAACGGTTTACTACGTTGTTGGGCTTTTATGCAGTTTTCTATCTCACAGTATGTACATCTAGTTATTAGCAAGTAAAACCATTATTTCAATGTTATTTCCCAGGAGAAGAATTAGAGAAATGCAAGCCATCGTCTCAGGAGAGCATCCGCCATGAAACAGAAAGAAAAAGTAAACAGAATAAAAAAGGTTGTTAAAATGTGACAGAGGCAATAAAGTGCTTCCTATCCTACATTGTGTATTCCTGATCAAGACTGTGGCTGAAGATGCACAAATCATAACTATCAATAAGAGCATAAACTGTGGATCTAGAGTAATGGATGGAATCTTAACCAGGCTGTCATAAGTGATTATGGCCGAGAATGAGGACAAAATATGCTGCTAGTAGTCTAGCCCATTCATTTAGAAGGTTTTCCTATCTTAAATTAGTGATGGCATATAGCTTCTGTGGACTGGGTATGAAAGACGGCGGTCTGACCACTTGGAGCTCCATGATCCTGAGATGTTTGGGACATAGTACTGGATTAACTTGACTTTTCCCTCAGCACAGGGCTCCCTTGACCACAGACTATGTAAGGAACTGAAGCATAACCCAATTTAGGTGAAGGGTGTGATATGCAGCTGGGATCAAATACTTAAAAGGGTAAGAGGAAATATAAAGCAGCCTTTGTCCATTTTATTTCAAGAATATTGGGGGATCCCAGATGTCGTATCTTGCAGGATACATGTACTATCTTTTACGGCTAGATCAAATCATCTTTGAGTGACAGCTATTCCTCTTGACTCTACCATGAATATGAATGCTCAGCTCAGTCAAGGGAGAAAAAGCCACTGCCAGAACAATTTTGCAACAGCTTATCTCCCACAAGAACACAGGATCAGACATGATGAAGCCTGTGTACCATCTATGAGTTCCAGCAGAGCTTAACTAGAGAAGGTACAATGCAGAGCAACCAAGGTTATTAAAAGGAATCTGTCAGCAGGTTTATGCTATGTAAGTTGACGTAAGCATGCTGTAAGGGTTAAAAAAGAAAAAGCAACTATTTCTCTTATCAGTGTGTGTGCTGGTGTTTATTTAAACTTATGGCTTTATTGCCCTGTGATTAACATTGCAGAACCAGAAATACAGGTGCAGAGATGTTTGGAATGACCCCTGCTGTGATTGACACCTCACAGTCAATGCACAATCTCTGAGAGCCTAGTGTGGGTGGGGGCAGCTCTCCCAGCTCAGCTACATGCTTACAACTCAATTGTTTGATTATGTGAGAATGGCTGCACCCAATAATCTATGTGATACACCATTGGATTTAGAATCCCCTTGCTTACATTATGCTGCTGTCAGTTGAAGTAGCAAAACCCTGTTAACAGATTCCCTTTAAGTGAATGAGTGAACTGCCATACAAAGACAGTTTACCAAACGGGGTGATTCACTTTAGAAAAACAAAGGCTTAGGGGCGATCTTATTATTACAATGAACAAATATATGAAGGGATGGTACAGAGATATTACTACTGATCTTTTTACACCCAGGTGTGCAACAAAGACAAGGAAGCAACCTCTACATATAGCGTAAAGAAGGTTTGATCAACATCATCATCATGATTACAGGCTGGGATTATTTACTGTACAAGCATTGATAATATAGAACTCTCTGCCACCTGATATTTTGACAGTTCACTCATTGAACAAATACAAAGAGGGCCTGTATGCCTTACTAAAAATATATAATGTTAGAGGTCATGGGCATTAGATTCTATCATCCAGGGAACTAGTGTGGCTGCTGGATCAGAAGTCGGGAAGAAATTTTCCCCTAATATGGGAAAGTTAGCATCTGCCTTATGAGGTCTTTGCCTTAAGCCTGCTTTACACTATACGATCCAGCATACGATATCGTATGCGATCGTACCTGCCCCCATCGTATGTGCGGCATGTTCAATTTGTTGAATGTGTCGCACAAACGATTAACCCCCGTCACACGCACTTACCCGTCCACTTACCACTTACGACCTCGATGTGGGCGGCGAACATCCACTTCCTGGAGTGGGAGGGACGTTCGGCGTCACATCAACGTCACGCGGCAGCCAGCCAATAGAAGCGGAGGAGCGCAGATGAGCGGGACGTAAACATTCCTTCCGCATTGCCGGCGGGAGCCGCAGGACGTAGGTAAGATCTGTTCATCGTTCCCGGGGTGTCACACACTGCGATGTGTGCTACCCCGGGTATGATGAACAACCTGACATTCAATTTTTAGGAAATGAACGACGTGCATGCGATCAACGTTTTACCATTCAATCGCAATCGCACGTAGCTGTTACATGCTACAATGTAACTTACGATGCCGGATGTGCGTCACTTACGACGTGACCCCGCCGACACATTGTAAGATATATTGTAGCGTGTAAAGCGCCCTTAACTCTGGATTATTGTAAGATTATAGGTTGAACTTGATGATCTTATGCCTATGTACAGCCTTAACGACTATGAAATGGAGACTATAACAGGACAGACTCAGAAGATTCCTTTACACACTAGGTTGTCGGCCAATCCTGCAGTAATCAGCAGGCTCCCGTTTGACATTTATCTATCCCATACTACACATAAAAAAAGTCTTTGAAAACCTTAAATGTTCAGATTTCCCTTGCTGTATTAACATCAATGTGCAGCGCATATGTAAACCATCTTCCGTACAGACAAGAGACTTTGTGTTGAGCTTAGCCTATGGCTCTAAATATTTATGCAGTGCTACGGCGTGTTTCACCCTGGAGATCTACACCAGCACATATCAAAGAAACATACATTTCTTGTGATACACAACTGGCAACTGGCTTGGTCGCATAAGGTATGAACAAAGTGCATACATATATGACTCAATGCATTTATGCTATTAATCATGTATATGTTCACTAGTGACTAGTACTGCGAGGACTAGGCTTTGTTATCCTTCCGACTCTTGGTTCCTGACTCGGCCTATAGCCCCTGGAGGTTATTTGTTCTTCTGTTTGTAAGAATGTAATAATTGAAGCACATGCACCAAAACTGGAGCATCCAGACAGCCTAATATTCTCTTCTCCGCCTGTTCCATCCCTCCTCCCATGAAGAAAATGACTCTTAATCAGCATGTCATTCTTTATAACAACAGTTTTTATAATCTGAGGATGGCACAGAACAGCTCTTTTATTACATCGTGTGATTTTAAAGACAACTGGATTTAATTTACTCAGTGAAAAGATGCAGACAGCTGCTGCCTCCGATTCTGAGACTCATAGGCAAGTCTTCAATCTGTGTCCTATTGAAGAAGTGGAATTAGCTCCAGGTAAGAGAGGAATTACATAGGTTCACAGACTGTTCGTAGTGGAAAAAGAAGTTCAATACAGATATGAATTCCTTGTTGTGATGTAGCAGAGCTGAGTTTGTCATTATCATGATATCACAAGGTTATCAGCGAGTGAACCCTTGGCTTTAAGATTTAGAACCAAATTTAGGTCTCAAGAGCCTGTAGGCATGGACTTTCTGGGGCTTTAGACTTTGGCTATAAAATCATAAAATCGAAAAGTGTAAGATTACTCTAACATCTAGCAGTATCGGTAGTCTTCCCCTTTTCACTTTCTGAGCATGTTTACCTCACGGCCTTATTGTATAGCCATGATAAATCAATTCTAATAATACAATTTCCAATATTTCATTGTAGCAACTTTGCTGATCATGAGCGTAGTACCAAAATGTTTTAGTTGCATCCACGCCCTCTTTATTGAGGTTAAAGGGAACCTGTCGGGTCCCCTGTGCCTCCAACCCAGCAGCGTCCAGAGGGCTGGATGTGGCCCACCGGCTGCACTTTGCCCAGCTCTGCTGTAGACCATAACCATTGTCTGTCTTTCTAGGTAGACTCCCTTTTATTAAACAAATGATGCTGTTACACTATCTCCTGAATGATCAAAGACATAAATCTCTTCTTAATTTGAATGCTGTTGAAAGGAATTGCTTACTTGACATTATCAGAGACAACAAG
This sequence comes from Anomaloglossus baeobatrachus, assembly GCF_048569485.1. Classification (NCBI taxonomy): domain Eukaryota; kingdom Metazoa; phylum Chordata; class Amphibia; order Anura; family Aromobatidae; genus Anomaloglossus; species Anomaloglossus baeobatrachus. The sequence goes on from NC_134356.1 coordinate 396,489,341, forward strand.
ACATGCCAGAAGCTATACACACTAATCTTCACATCTCAAAATATTTCTAAGAAATGTGACCCCCCTCCACACACACACACTGGGAAAATTACATTGAGATATATAGAAAATACATGTTTCTTTACCCAACTGTCTTTTTTGTCATTTGCATTTACTATCAAACACATCAATATACAGTTTAACTCAACAAGGACTGAAAAGGTTAGTGCACCCTGCTCTGAGTACCGGATAACTATCACAGTTCTAACATTGAATGGCCTATTTCTAATCCATATGTGTCAACAATATAAAAGCAGACAAGTTTTTAGTTGTAAGAGGTTTAAAATGATGTACATTTTTTTTCTCAAACTTACTGTATTTTTTGTTCAATAAGACACACTTTTTAGCAAGAAAACATCTTGCTGAAAAGTGCGTGGATCTTAAAGTCTGGAGGCCGCTTCCTATGATCAAGAGAGACACTGACCGAGAGTCCTTCCCAATCACAAAGAAATGCTCTAGTCCTCCCGAGACTAGAAGAGAAAGGTACCAGGATCTGTACAACCCTACACATGCAGAGTAGCTGAGGGACCTTTCACCTGACCAGCTGAAGGAATTTTAAGGTCTTGTAATCTGTCACAAGCCAAAAAAGAACATAACATTTTCATAATGTATACTGTGTGTGCATATTGTGTGTGTATATGTATGTATTGTCTGTGTTTGTGCATGTGCTGCATGTGTGTGTATATAATGTGTGAATATGTGTATATATGACCACTGTGCAAATGTAGTAGATCTGGGTGTGTATGAGGCATACAGGGGAGTTGTATGTGTATGTAGCAGAGCTGTGTGTGAGTGTAAGAGAGCTGTGTGTCTGTAGCAGAGGTGTGTATATATAGGAGAGCTCTGTGTATGTGTAGCAGAGTGTGTGAGAATGTAGGAGCGCTGTGTGCATATTTAATAAAGCTGTGTGTCTATGTAGCAGAGCTGTGTGGGTATGTACGAGAGCTGTGTGTATCTCTAAGAGCTGTGTTTATGTATCAGATGTCTGTATATAGCAGAGCTATGTGTGAACATAGGAGGTCCTTATTTGTATGTCTCAGAGTTGTGTGTGAATGTAGAAGATCTGTGTATATAGCAGAGCTGTGTGTAAGTAGTAAAGCTGTGTATGTAGGAGAGCTGTGTATATGTAGCAGAGCTGTGTGTCTGCGTCAAAGCTAAATATGTAGGAGAGCCGTGTGTTTATGTAGCAAAGTTGTGTGTTTATGTATGCAAGATGTATGTGTATGTAAGACAGTCGTGTTTCTATGTAATACAGATATCTGTACATTTAGCATAGCTGACCGTGTGTATACTCTGCATGTAGCAGTGTTTAGTACATTGATGAGCAAAAGGGTAACAATGTATTGAACTTTTGAGTTTCAGGCACCATATCTCACCATCCACTACAGTTTCAAATATAAGATTACCAACATTTTATAGATAATCATCTTGGCTATCAAATACATAAAGGTGACTTCCAGCTATTTAGCATATGATTAGTTATGCAGATTCATGTCATGTCATATCATTGTTACTGTTTTGCTCCTGATGGTGGAAAAATATTTTTCTTCCTGTATACTACAAATTACAACCTGTTCTCACATTCCCTAATAGTTCAGTATGTCAGCGAGCAGCCATGGAGAAAATTTCCCAAAAAAGGAGAAACAGCATCATCCAGCTCATCAATAGCGATCTCTTGGTCAAGAAAATCGCCAAACTGCATGATGTGAGTGCCATGACGGTTGGAAGAATACAAAATGAAGTCCGTTCATCCATTGAAAAACCAAGCTGTGGACAACCAGGAAAAATATCAAAGTTGACAAGTCAGCTCATCCAAAATCTATCATTTCTGGCGCAATAAACACGGCAACAGAGGTGGCTCATATGCTTTGTAATAGTGAGATAACAGATGTCCTTGCAAACACCATGGGACATACATTACACAAGTCTGGAATGGTGGCTCAAAAAGTGGAAAAAGCTTTGATTTCGACATCATCATAAGAAGCGTTGGCTCAAGTTTGTAAATAAGTATGAAAAGTGAACAGTAGAAGACTGGAAACGAGTGATTTGGAGCAATGAGACAGAAGTCAATAGATGACTCTGATGGCTGCAAATGGGTCTGGAAGAAACAAAGTATAAAGGGGCTAGTGGATTGAGAAATTGAAGGAACTGTCAAGTTTGGTGGAGAAAGCCTGATGATATGGGGTTGTTTTATAGACAAAGGAGTTGGATATTCGAACAGGATCAATGGTGGTCTCAATGCTGAAGCTATATGTGAGTATCCTACAAGACGAGTTAGTTTGTACACTTGAGTACTATGGGTATGAAAAGGACTACATAATGTTCCAGCAGGACAACCTGAAACATATGTGGAGATTGGGAGAGAAATGGTTCAATGACAATGAAGTGGAGGCATCCACAGTCCTCACAGTCCTCAGACCTCAACCCAATTGAAGACTTGTAGGTAGAGTTGAAGAAAAATCTATATACATTCCCAAGTGAGTCAACTAGTATGCTCCACCATTGGGAATGTGTAGAAGAGACCTGGTATCACATTTTGGTAGGGAAATACTTGAATAAAGAGCATGCCGAGAAGGACTCAGACAGTGTTGAAAGCCAAAGGTTGATTTAAAAAACAGTAACAAAAATTTTGAATTTATGTTTTTAGGAGCAAAACAGTAACAATCAGTGCCATGACAAGAATCTGCATAACTAATCACATGCTAAATAGTTAGAAACCAAATGTATGTATGAGATAGCCAAGATGATTGTCTATAAAATGATGGTAGTTTCATGTGCAAAACTGTAGTGGATGGTGAGATATGGAGCTTGAAAGTCAAAAGTTCCAAAACATTGTTACCCGTTTGTTCGTCAGTGTATATGGGTGCCCTTCAGAGAGTGTATACGAGTACAATGTGTATGATGTAAAGCTATGTGTATCATACATATGCTGCAGATAAATACTAACAAGAGAAGTATTACTTCCCTATTCTACCCTACTGTATTAAAATTAATGATATTGACCCTTCCACATTTTTACACCTCCAGGTACATATTAACACATTTCTTGGGCTGCAGCAACGCGTGCACTGCAGTCCAAAAATACAGTAATTATTCACGGCAACCGGTCAACATAATCCATAGACCAATCCACATTTCATAACTGGCTCATATTAATACACAATTAAAATTAAAATGACAAAAAAAGCAATAAATAGAAATGCACTTGCACCTAGGTCTTTCTTAATTAGGAACACCAGTTGCAAAGTGTTAGAACTCCCACTTCTTCTATTTCACGTATGTTTTCTCATTGTTTCACCCTGTAAGAGAATCAAGTTTCCTATTACTTTTAGGAAATCTTTGTTCAACATAATAATGTCAATTTTCATACGACCTAAGAATTGTTTTAAGGAAGAGACTCTATGATTTTGAGTGATTGGTGCTCTGGAGGGGCCGCAAGCTGCCGCGTGGATCTGAAGAGAGTTTGACACAGGTGTTGACAGTTTGAGAAGAGTTTTGCTCTGCAGGTAAATGGGTGTCTGAAGCATCCTTTGTTAATATAACCTTGCATTTAAGCTGTCGCTTGCTGCTGCTACCTCCAACACAGTAAAGCACTAATTTCCTCTTGGATGGAATAAAACGTACAGACCTACAAGATTTTTGGACAGTCTCGTTAAGATTATGCCAATGACAGATGCATTTAGTTAAAACTTCAAAGAAACTGATTATTGGATAGAACAGATGGAAACAAACCTGCTTCAATGTGTAATGATTTCTGCATTGTACGGATCCTCATTGCCAAATATCTTTTTTGAACTGGCAAATAGAAAACTAGGAAATACAATATCTGGGATAGCGTTATCCAGAAAAACGTCACCAATTCTAGGGGCTGAGATGGATCTGCTTCAGTAAAATCTAATTATAGAAGAAATATTATTCTATCTCTATTGCTTTTTCTTGATATCTAATCATCTCATATGACCAGACATATGTCAGGCTGGGTTCTAGATGATATTGGAAGCTAAACGCAGTGGCAAAATTAGGTAGAAGTATTTCATTTATTTTCTCATCCTAATACATAATGCATATAATTAATCTTAAAATAAACATCCAATTCGAGAGTTGCACTATATAATAATTTTGCTCAGGATCAGGTCTATTTTATTTAGTTATAGTCGGTGCATATCTTCCATCAATGTCCATGTCACTGATTATTCCTATAGATGTAGAATCCTGGCACTCTTCGAATTGATGCACACAAAACTTCTGGGGTGGTGCTCAAGTAGCGTCCAAAACCGTCTCAAGTAGATGTAGAATCTCGGCACTCAAGATAAATGTGACTTGTAGAACCAGCACAAGCACCGACGTTTCGGTCAATGACCTTCATCAGTGTGCGTGCAGGGGGTCCTCAGAAGGAAAGCAACTGGTGTAGTCAGGTATGATGTGGTGTCCACCACTTTCTATGTAGCAATTTCCACATAGACCGCAGTGGACACTGCGTCATACCTGACTTCGCCAGTTGCTTTCCTCTGCACACACACTGATGAAGGTCTTTGACTGAAACGTCTGTACTTGTGCTGGTCCTACAAGTTCCTCTCAATAAAAGACCACTATTCACATTTATCTTGAGTGCCAAGACTCTATATCTACTTGAGACGGTTTTGGACCCTACTTGAGCACCACCCCAGAAGTGTTGTGTGTATCAACTCAAAGATTTTTCCTATAATGTACTTCTTGCCCTTTAAAGTAGACCTGTTGCCCGGTTAAAAGTGGACAGTTACTGTTCTTATTAGATTTCTGCTACTCCCCTGAGTACTCCGTTATTTGATTTTCTGAAATCCGCCATAAGGTTCCATTTTGTTTAGTGCTAACTTTCATGGTCTTTGCCAAAGGGGCTGTGCTCACAAGATAATAATACAGAGCAGCCCACAGATATGGCCCAAGAGCACCCTACAAGCCACACCTCCTTGGTAAAGACCATACAAATTAGCATAAAAAGGCCCATATCTCTTAACTTATGGCCGATTGAAAAAAAAAAAAAAAAACATCTAGCTCATGAGAGAAATTGGAATTAAAAAAAATATAAAAACTGACCATTTTTGACCTGGTCATAGCTCATCTTTCTTTCAGATGCTTCTACTCTTTTGGCTAAGGAAAAAATCTTAAAGGGTTACTCCCAACAAGTAATCGTCTATAACAGGATAGGCAATAATTTACTGTAGACACAAATCTTTAGGGATATTCCAGCAACTTCGACCAGAGGATTATAAAATCAAAGACTTTTATTCCAAAACATTAAAAACAGGTATCATGTATAAAATACATATGGTTCACCAATGTGAAGAACACTTATGCGTTTCGGACTGGAGAGTGTCCGAAATGCGTAAGCGTTCTTTACATTGGTGAACCATATGTATTTTATACATGATACCTGTTTTTAATTTTTTTGAATAAAAGTTTTTGATTTTATAATCCTCTGGTCGAAGTTGCTGGAATATCCCTAAAGATTTGTGTCTACAAGATTATCCGGAATCCAAGTTCCCTGCACCGCCCATGATTGACTGAATTCCTCCAGATGCTACATGTGCTATGGTTCGGTGAGCTGGCATATTTTGTTTTTTCTATAATAATTTACTGTGTCGGAACGTGTGGATCTGAAATGTCCTATTGGAAAAGAGTAGTAAAGACAACTTTATACCAATGGCACATTTCAATAGCCCTTTTAAAGGGTTATTTCCATCTCCAAGATCCTATCCCAATATGTAGTAGCTATAATAATATTAGCAAATACTTCCAATTAGAATTGCAGTATAGTTCTTCTGATTCACTATCTTGCTTACCTAATGTGCAGGGCATTGCAGAACCTTAGGAATCCATAGGTATAAACACGCACATAGTCACAGTTACTTATTTGCTCGAGGTCATAACCATGGATGGCTAAGGTCCTGTAAGGTTGTCCTGGGGTTTTATCTATTTATCAGTACTTATTAGTTACCCTACAGTACCTAGTACTAGCAGTCGAGCCAGACCTAAGCCATAATATCAGGTCCTGCAATGCCCTGAACATGAGATAAGTGACATCAGTGAATCAGAAGAACTATACTAAAAAAAACATACAGTTAGGGACCTTAGATTGTGAGCCCCAATAGGGACAGTGTTGCCAATGTATGTAAAGCGCTGTGGAATTAATAGCGCTATATAAATGAATAAATATATATATATATATAAATACTACATTTAGGTATTTGCTAATATTATTATTACAGATTGGGATAGGATCTTGGTGATGGGTATAACCCTTTAACTCAATTAAATGTGCCGTGCACAGGTATGTTCATACTTATGTGACTTATAGATGAATATATGGGAATATTTGCCCAGGTCACATTATTTACTATGGCACCATGGGTAAAACCAGAAAAGCATTCTTAAAATGACACTACCTTGCCAATTAACTGATCGACATAGATCTGGTGTCCCTAACCCCATAGATGACCATTTAATACATGTCTTGTTGTTTCTTAGACCTAATAGGGCATAAGGAATGGAATTGGATAATTTATTCATTTCAAATATTTTTTCACTTAAAGAGTCCATAAGTGGCTTATTACAGAATATTCAATGTTATCTCTCATTATGTGTTCAATCATGCATATACACCATCAAATATGATGCCTATAAGGTTGACATGTCCGAGTGGATACATTAAAATCCTCCGAAAGTGGACAAACACCACAAAGAGTTAAACAGAAAATGAATAATAACTGTACATAATAAAGAATGCAATCTATCAGCACGTATTAAAGGCAATTAAGCTTACTTTTTATGAGTTTAGTACCAATTAAAATTGTTAATGTCAGTTAACTACCTATTGTGGCACAATATACTGCACTGGCATTTCAGCACACAATTTAATTGGTGTCTAGCTAAAGAACAGTATGCACTTTGATTAAATGTATTCATGTAGCTCATTTTATTATACATAATGTAAATGAAGCAACTTGCATTCTGAGAAAAAAAACATGAATATAAATATGAATTAAATGGCTATATCCCAGGTTAATTATTAGCACTAAAAGAAAACCTCATATATCTGTAATAATAACTCTAGAAGATATATAGTGACAAAAAGCTTGAGGGATTGACAGCGCCACCTGACAGTGGCACAGCCCGCGATGTGATATAGAGGGAATTATCAGCGAGACCATACTCTCCCACCCTTCAGCTGTATGATGTGGGGCAGGAAGAGCTCCTACCTAGGAGTCCAAGGGGCGTGCCTCTCAGTCAGCTATCTCTATGAAGATACTTGTCAAATATTGAATCTCTCCGCCCAATAGACCCCTTCGCAGAGACAGAACAAGGATTTCAATGGAAAAAGACAAGTTAAAGGCAACCTGTCAGGTCCCTTATGCCCTCCATCCCAGCAACATTCATGCCCAAATTCCCTGCCTAACCAGCCCTGTATAATGCTATTCACTAATATGAATGTTTAAAAAACAACTTATAAACCTTGCTGTCCCTATTTTAATTATGGTAGCCTCCGGAGACCTTTAATCCAGAGGCGATATGGTTTCACAAACTTGGGTTGGTCAATCCACATGAACCCGATAACCTCGACAAGGTGATCTCATTATATTGGGAGCCTAACTGTAAATGCTTCTATGTATGATTAAAAATCTGCGTGTCTCTGGCTGAATAAGATGGTGGACACAACCTGGCTATGGGGCGGAGTGCTTGGCAGAACAAATGCACTACAACTATATCAGAAAACTGACCAGAAGCTTCAACAAGTGTGAACAGGTGCCAACCGAAAAACTAGTTCCGTAGACTAGTCATCTCACGTTCCTTGTTATCACGCCCCTATGGGTGTGATAACATGATTTCCACTAGCCAGCATCACCACCAGCTTCTGGAAATATTGCGCATGCACACAACTCATCTCGGCTGCGTCAGTGCACCTTTGAAGCCGAGTATACACTTCCCGGCTTCACTAGGCGAACTGCGCATGAACGGACGTTCAGAAAACATGTACATGCTGTCTACTAAACTTCTGGTCATGCACAGTGTACCTAATGAAGTCGGAAAGCTCATGGAAATAATGTTATCATGCCCAGAAAGGCATGATAACATGGAAAAAGGGTCAACTAGTATAGAATAACAATGCCCCTTCAACTAGTCCTAGCCCCAATAAGCATAGGGACAGCAAGGTTTCTAAGTCTTTCTTTTAAACATTCATATTACTGAATATCATTATACAGGACTGTTTAGGCAGGGAATTTGGGCATACAGGTATGAATGATGCAGCTAGGTTGGAGGCATAGGAGTTCTGACAGGTTCCCTTTAAAATGTAACTATCGACACAAACCTTCATATTAATCTGCTCAGTTGCTTCTCATCTATAACATTTTACCACATTTATGCCATCAGCAAAATGTTTTTCATTGGGTGCAAAAGTTTCTAAACCTTGTTGAGAAATGTTTAGTTATCTAGCTAGGGTTAAATAGAAATGATCACCTGTTGTAACCATCAAAGCTCAACTCATGTCTATGCGGCTATGTCTATAACGCCATTTGTAAAGAGATGAGCTTAAATAAAAGAAGCAGCCACACAGAATTAGACCTAGGCATATATTATTCATATATTGGAGATGAACTTAGAAGCTTCAAATGCTAGATACAAGTCATTATTGAATTTCTGTTCTACTCTCAATGCTATGTGTTATAAAACCCAGATATTCTCATTTATCATCCTCATTTACCTTCTCGTTATGTTTTGCCCTTTTATTCAATATTTACCTGATTATTCACAACTACAAACATAATCCACCATCATATCGTGCTCATAATGACTAGCAGATGACCATTTTCTAGATCTACATGATTTCCACGGCTAGTTTAGTTCCTCATTGTCACCTATATATCCCCTTTTGTAACCTTGGAGTTTTTGCACACCCATACTGTGCTTTGACCACCACACTGATATCATTGTAATCATTATGCATTATAATTACAGTCTTTCTGCAAAGTTCTTCAAACAATCTAAAGTAATATCAAATAACTGCACTAAGGAAGGAGAAAATTGTAGATTTGTACTAGTATCTTCTACAAAGCAACATCTCCTAAATAAGGATGCTTCTAGAAGATGTGCCGTCTGTGTGCCATATAAAATTAAGGTCAACTTTCCAGTAGCATGTTTGCTGATTTATGTACAGAAATTGCTGTCAAATATATTTTTCTAATATGCCTGAGATGAAAGAACCGTTTTGTACCTCTTTGGATTTCTCATTGCTTTCCTGGTTTGTAATGCAAAAATAAACTTGTTAGGCTTAACGTGGTTCATACAAGTAAATATTTATGCTAAATTTTATGGTTTCACGCAAAAGTAACAAGTGTACGTGTACATTGAGAAGGGCCCTGGTGAATACAAATGAAATGCTCTACCTACAAAATGTTTTTATTTTTGTAGTAAATGCAGATGAACAGAATCCCCCAAAGATAGGTCAAAGAAACAACCATATTAGTTTTTTTCTCAGATTTAAAGGGGATAGCCACTATTTTTTTTTTACAATATATCTAGGAACTAACTGGCAGGTAGGTGCTGAGTACCTGCCTGTTGCAACTACCTGCTGTTGCACCTAAAATCAAGGGCTCTGCAAAAACCAAACCACGATCAGGTAGACCAACAAAAATTTCGCCCATAACTGCCAGGAAAATTGTTTGGGATGCAAAAAAAACCCCACAAATAACATCAGCTGAAATACAGGATTCACTGAAAACTAGCGGTGTGGCTGTTTCAAGATGCACAATAAGGAGGCACTTGAAGAAAAATGGGCTACATGGCCGAGTCACCAGATGAAAGCCATTACTGCACAAATGCCACAAAGTATCTCACCTACAATATGCCAAACAGCACAGAGATAAGCCTTCAAACTTCTGGAACAAGGTAATTTGGAGTGATGAGACCAAAATTAAACTTTTTGGCCATGACCATAAACGTTACATTTGGAGAGGTGACAACAAGGCCTATGATGAAAGGAACACCATTCCTACTGTAAAGCAGAGGTGGATTGCTGATGATGTGGGGTGTGTGAGCTACAAAGTCAAAGGAAATTTGGTCAAAGTTGAAGGAAAGATGAATGCAGCACATTATCAACAAATACTAGAGGCAAATTTACACTCATCAGCCCAGAAGCTGCGCATGGGATGTACTCGGATGTTTCAAAATGATAACGATCTAAAACACAAGGTTAAGTCAAACTGTCATGCCACAGCAGAACAAAGTGAAGGTTCTGGAGTGGCCATCTCATCCTGACCTCAATATCATTGAGCAACTCTGGGGACAACTCAAGTGCGCAGTTCATGCAAGAAAGTCCAGCAATTTATATGAACTGGAGGCATTTTGCCAAGAAGAATGGGCAGCTTTACCATCTGAGAAAATAAAGAGACTCATCCACAACTGCCACAAAAGACTTCAAGCTGTCATTGATGTTAGAGGGGGCAATACACGGTATTAAAAACTTGGGTATGTGAACTTTTGATCAGGGTCATTTGGATGTTTTTGGATGTCATTATGATTTAAAAAGAGAAAACACAGTGGTTTGACAAAAAATGGCTTCACCCAACCACTAACCATGAGTGGAAAAAAAGATTTTGTGTTATCATTCATTTCTCTGAAAAAAGGCAAAGAAAGCAAAAAATCTGCCGGGGAATGTAAACACAACTGTATGCATATGGTCACTTATTTAGAGGGGCCATGAACTTACCCAAAGAAGATTAGATCTTTATGGATGTGTAGTTAAATAACTTTATAGCTAGGAATGATCGAATACTTCAAATATTCGGCTTTGCGAATCATCCCTATTTATAGCCGTTCTCTACATTTTGGCTTGACAAAGACTCCGATAAGAGTTAAAATGTAGCAATTTTGTGTGGGTTTTGAAAATAAGTGAATACATTTCTTTATTGATTTGGATTCTGTCCTGATATTTTTTTAGAAACACAGTTGTCGACATAGTCTTAGTCAATAGCAAGCTTATATTTCCTGCAGATCTTTAAATTGAAGCAAATGGATATATTAAAATAATTATTAGGAAGCACATTGATATAGGAGAAGCAATCACATTTAAGAGATGTTTATATCTGTAAGTCCATAAATTAATCTTTGAGTCAACATTCAAGGACAGCTTGGCACTGATTCTGAGAGGCCATCTAGTCCGAACATTGTGATCAGAACCTTTCATTATCCAGCGCTAGTTCTACAGCGTAAACAGCACAAAGAATCAATTAAGGGATTCATGCATATAACATGAAATCTGAAAAGCGTCATTTTCACCAAATACGATAGATTTCTAACAAGCAATATGCTCTAAATGATACTCATGAAGAAAGTGGTTTAGGCGAGAAGAACGAGAAGCGTTGGGGTTTTAGGTTCTTTAATTCCTCCTACAGTTATGTTTATGAGCTAACAAATTACACATTGGACACAATAAACTTCCCACTACTGTTTCATTAGACAGCACAGGAAGTGTTTTAAAGAGTAATTTAGGCACTGACTGTGTAGAGAATGGCTTGATAGTGATTCTCGAATGTCTTCTCTAATTCTGCAGTAAATAAACTAGCCTTGTTTCTTTGTATACTTCACTTGCAGGCTGCATTGTACTCTATCACATGAGCTACCAGCTGAACCATGGATAGATTATAGAGTAATATAGTATATATTAAACAACTAAGTACTCAGAATATACAAAATTTGCTAATTAAACATCAAAACATAAAAAAATCTAATAGACTATGTTATACCAAGGATATGCGCCAAGAGAACATTATTTGACAATCATGCACCGTTCTCTCAGATTGTCCACCTAAGGCACAATACAGTTATGAAGGATTTCCCTGGATTATTCCTTCAAGATATTCCAAAAATATCTACATGTAAAAGATGTAACCCCCCAAAAAAATTAATCACTGTATGTTCAGAGTAGATGCAAAAGTACCATATTCCCGGCAATAACTGCACCATGACATGATTTTACTGCCAGCCACATTATTCTATGTAATGTACAGGATAATTGTCTAATGGGTACCAATAATGCCTGCCATAGAGATTGATATGACTCACGTGCAATGAACAGACAGTAAAATACCAGATCAGGTGGATAACTTGACAGGTATGTATACAGAATCATTTAGCCCCATAAAGACTGAGCCACTTTGTACATTAATGACCAAGCCTCATTTTCCAAATCTCACCAGTGTGGTAATACACTGATGAGCAAAATGGTGACCATGTTTTGAATGTTTGATTTTCAGGCTCCATATCTCACCATCCACTACAGCTTTGAGAGTGAGATTACATTCATTTTATAGACAATCATCTTGAATATTTTGTACATAAATTTTACTTGCAACTATTTAGCATATGATTAGCTAGGCAGATTTTTGTCATGTCACTGCATCGTTACTGCTTTGATCCTATGTGGTGGAAAACTACTGTTTGGTGCATGGCAAGGCTCGGAAGTGAAGGAGCACCATTTGATTGTAGAGAGTCCAAAATTGTCTGGAATAGATTATGAACGCCATGTCACATTTGCAGAGCCAGCGAGGTTCAAAAACAGCAGAAATGCCCTAAAAGTGACACAATTTTGGTAACTAAATCCCTCAAGGCATTAATCTAGGGGAGTGGTGAGCATCTTGAATCCATTTTGTGCTTTACAGAATTTGATAATATGGGGCAGTGAGAATGAATTTTTTTTAGCAACAATTATGCTGAAGGCAAACAATTTTCACATTTACAAGAGTAAAATAACAAAATAGACCATAAAAATTGTTACACAAGTTCTTCTGAGCACGGCAATATCCCATATGTGGTTGGAAACTACTGTTCAGGCGCACAGTGTAAAGTTCATAAGGGAGTGAGTGCCATATCGAAGTGCAGATTTGCTGGAATAGTTTTCGGGTACCATGTCACATTGAGAGATCCCCTGAGGTGCAAAAACAGCAGAAACCCCCATAAATTACCTTATTTTACAAACTACACCTCTTAATGGAATCACTTGGTGGTGCACTGAGCATACTGACACCACATAAATTTCACAAAATCGTACATTTTTGCCAATAAAGTGTAGTTTTAGTTCTAGATTTAACATCTTCCCAAGGGGACATAGATAAAAGTGACAGAATAATTATTACGCAATTTCTCATGAAAGTGATAATACGCCATATGTAACTAGTCAGTACCATTTGGCCACATAGCAAGACTCAGAAGAGAAGGAGCACTAGTTGACTTTTTGGAGAGCAGAGTTTCGTAGAATAGTTTCTGCATTCCATATACAGAGCTGCGAAGTGTCAGAAGAGCAGAAACCTCCTTCAAATAACCCAAATTTGGAAATTACACCCCTTTTGGAACTCATCTATGGGTGTAGTGATGATTTTGACTCCTTGGATGTTGCAGAGTGAATATAGAAATCTGCAATTGTAGTTCCCAGTACATTGTGCCCAGTTTGAGCTTCTGGAGACCTGCACCCTATAAATTAAGTAGGCTCTCCTCGTTACACAAATGCTAAACATGTGGACAATAACTGCAGTTTAGGCACGCGATGGGGCTCAGAAGGGAGGGGGGGGTATTTGGATTTGGGAGCGCAGATTTAACTGAATTTCTTTAGGGGTGAGGAGCCATAGCACTTTTCTGGAGGCTTTGTGCTACAAGTAATATGAAAACCCTTTGGGAGGCAGAATCAACAAATCAACAGCAGATCAAGAAGTTATCTTATTTATTTGTACGGCGTTCACCGTATGGTATAAGTGATTAGACGGGTTTATTCTTTAGGTCAGTGCTAGCAGCCAGCGATACCAGATTTATATAGCTTTTTAATGTTTGGATACTATCGCACACAAAAAATGTTGTTTTTTTTCATCCAAAAAGCTTTTTCCATCATCATATTTTAAGAGTCATGAGAGGACTTGATCTTGATCTTTGCCGGATGATTTGACATTTTTATTGGTACCAATTTTGGGCACAATATTATTTGTTCGCTTTTGGAACACCAAAGAATAAATATTAAATAATAAGGCATATATATGAGCAGGGCCGCAAACAGGGTAGAAAGCCTAAATGACCAAGCAGAACAATTAACATGCAATGTTAGTACAAATCATTGCGAGGTAATGTCCATGTAGATAGATAGAAAAAAATATATAAATAGCCCATATGCATGTGTTGCACATAGTGCAAGGAAAATAGAGTAGTATTAGGAAATATCCAATAATCAAACAAATAATATATGCTTTATTATTTATTGTATGGTGTTCCAGACTTGCAGCACATTTTACCTATGGTTGAGTGAATTGCATGTCTTTTTGCATTTGTATTATGAACATGGATTTTGATATGCGTTTTTCTATGTAGTGCATTCATTGTATGCCTTTTATTGATTTTGCATTTATTATTTTTAATTGTTTTTAATGTACTTTTGATACTGAATGAAGGTTTTTTTGCACATATTGCATTGATTGGGTATGCTTCTCTCTCCATGTGCAGATTTCAATGAAAGATCGGCTGTTAGACCCTGCTTATGACTATGTCTAACAGGCCATAATACCTTGCAAACCATGATGTCATTGTTTGATCAGGTGCCAAAACAACCATCAGATCTCCATGATAACATTGTGGGGGTGCCAATGGGGGTGAGAGAAAGAGCCCCCTCCCTCTTACAACCTTCTAAATGCCGTGATCACTCTCAATTGCAGTATATTGGGGATTAATCAGCCAAGGGTGGCATGCACGCTGACCAGGGGTGGCATGCTGTTACTGCAGGAGCTCGGCTGTCAGGTGAGATGAGCTCCAGCAGTGACTGTGTGGGGAAGTGCTGTAATCAGTCAGTCAGATTGACCGATCGCAACAATCTGAGTGTGGGAACTGATGAAATGGGTCTCCACATCATTGGCCGTATCGGTCAGCTGTCAGTGACCGATGTCGGCTTAGTGCTGTCACTGCTGAGTGTTTTCACTCAGTGACCGTTTAACGCCATGACGGACATAGCACATCATGTTACAGGAACTTATGCCTGCTCATGGGGTGCTATGTCCATCATTCGTCAGAAATGGGTTAATGAGGTTATTCTTTCATATATCATTCTGATATACTACCTTTCGGGTTGTATTAAACTAGCAGTATGGCTTTGTTTACTTTTTCACCCCTCTTTTAGATAAAAGTTGTGTTCATTGCTGCTTGGGGCTGGAGGATCATTGATCTCAAAGGCTACATTTTTATACTTTGTTTTCCTTGTTATACTTCTGTGGAAAAACGGCTATGAAAACAAAGAATGGTTTACTATGGCGACCCATCCCAAATTCCTTTATTTGCACATATGAGATATTGACTCTTACGTCAGAACTCTATCTTTAATATCATGCAAATATCATCAAAATCTGTAAAGGCCTATGAGGTATTAATATCCATCACACACAATTAATACTTTACTATGATAGTTAGAGGGGGAAAACGGATTTCTCACTCCCTTGCAAGTGGATGTCACAACATATTTGATGAAGCCGTACATGAAATGGTGTTTGGAGCAGAAGCCAGGTACGAAACGTGTTGAAGCCTTCAGGGCACGAGGTTAAAAAAAGCAAATTTGTACATGAAAAAACACCTGCTTTTCTCTTTCAACCACACAGAGGTGTGAATTTTCCTTTGGGATTCACACATTATCTCGGCCTGAAAGAGCAAAATAGCTGTGATATATTTTAATCAACACTTTGTGAGAGAATAAAATGGCAATGGGGAGGCAGATTTCATCCGAATGACTGACAGTGACCATAACAGGCTTTCAAAGTCAGTTTGCCATTCCCAATGCTGCATTTCCCTCACACAATTGATGCATAGCAACTGAAGGACAATTAC
The DNA here is from genome assembly GCF_048569485.1 of Anomaloglossus baeobatrachus. Taxonomy (NCBI): domain Eukaryota; kingdom Metazoa; phylum Chordata; class Amphibia; order Anura; family Aromobatidae; genus Anomaloglossus; species Anomaloglossus baeobatrachus. The sequence continues at coordinate 396,505,259 of NC_134356.1, forward strand.
AAGTGACTGCATATCACTTTGCATCTATTGGCAATGGCACGTTAATTCCCTGACAGATTAAGAAATTACTGCTAATGCCATTCACTGCCTCGGAGTTCAACAACACAGTCTGGGACTGGAAATAACCACACTACAGTAAATTGTGCTTCTTTATAATCAACCGTACAGGCTGTATTGCTTGTGAAGAAAATGAGATTATCCGTAGTTTATGTATTTTGGTGAAGTGTTTAATTATTTAATGCTTTTTACTTCCCTTTCCTCTCGAGTTTCATTTAAAAATAACCTGTTTTAGCAGTGATTTTTTTTTTTAATGTCTGCTACGGCAGAAAATGCTGTTTCATCACTTAATGGGACACTGGCGCGTGCAGATTACACATTCTACGATTGCTACGTGTTGAACCTTTGATCGAGTCTCCAGTGTTCCATTAGGAATGAAGATGATAGTACATGGTTATGCTCAGTCTCTAGAAATCTGGCCATAAGCAAAACTGTTTAAATATATCTTAAAAAATATTTTTAGTAACCAGAGTTGGGCAAATTTATTCACGCAGAATACAATTCTGCTTGAACGTTACAAAAATTGTTATTCTACAGATTGCGGATTTGTAATTTATTCCGCATGAACTCAGCAAAATGGTAGCCTACCTCGCAACCATTTTGCTGAACCATAAAGGGCCAGCAAAAGGTTAATCCTAACCCCCCCAAAAGCTAATACCTCACCACTCACCTCTCCAGCCTTAGGGTACCTTCACACTTAGCGATGCAGCAGCGATCCGACCAGCGATCTGACCTGGTCAGGATGGCTGCTGCATCGCTACATGGTCGCTGGTGAGCTGTCAAACAGGCAGATCTCACCAGCGACCAGTGAACAGCCCCCAGCCAGCAGCGACGTGCAAGCGACGCTGCGCTTGCACGGAGCCGCCGTCTGGAAGCTGCGGAGACTGGTAACTAAGGTAAACATCGGGTATGGTTACCCGATGTTTACATTAGTTACCAGCGCACACCGCTTAGCTGTGTGTGCAGAGAGCAGGGAGCCGCGCACACTGAGCGCTGGCTCCTTGCTCTCCTAGCTGCTGTACACATCGGGTTAATTAATTAATTAATATCCGCAGAACCTTATGCCCCTTTGCTCTATGTCAACACTTCTAGCCACGAATAAGCCAAGGACATCTTTTGCCTGTTGCAAGGTAGGCGCGAGGTCATGACGTCACAATGTGCACCATGACCTTACAATACATGTGTATAGAGACGTCCCGGGCCTAGTTGCAGCCATAAGTCTCAGTCTAACATGAAGATGTCTTGGGTCTCAGCACAGTGCTGCAGTAAGAAGAACAGCCAAGGACCGAGGGACAGTGGACACTAGAGGTGAGTGGTGAGGTATTGCTTTCTTTTTTTGTACATCTTACTTTTATTACGCTATTTAGACCCCAGATACAAAGGACATTCAATTCATGGAGAATAAATTATCTGCAAATCAAATTTACCCATAAAATCTGCATTATTTGCCTATTCTTATGATATCCAAAACATAAAAAAATTGAGAATGTTATTGTATGTAATTGATGACTGAAAATATAAGACCTTGGGGCTGCTTAGTATGTGCTTTGCACCCTAATTTCCATCAAGTGTTTAAATAAAGGAGTCTATAAGAAACAGTCCCCTCATGTTTCTCCATTGAAAGTGCTACGGAATATGATGGTGCTATATTTATATAAAATTATTATTATGTTTCAGGCTTGTGTACAGCTCTGTGGTAGAGCAATCTTGATATATGGCCCTATCATGTATTTATTTAATTTGTATTCAATATTTTTGGTAATTATCCAAATAAATTGAGAATACATTAACTACGAAGGAAGCGGACAGTATTACTTTATATTAAAATGTATTATGTACCTAGTATTTACTGCTAATACTATTATATACTTCAATGTAGTCCACATAGAGCTCATTGAGGACCAGAACAGAACAGATACCACAAGTAATGAGTAATAAATAGTGATGGACGAGCACTAAAATGTTCTGGTGCTCAGTCCTCGAGTTGAGCTGGTCAGACATTCTCGGAGGGCTCAACACAAGTAATGAGTATAATGGAAGTCAATGATTGCCCTGTTCGGGTCTCCACCCACATACAGCCAGCCAAAAACAGAGCATTTCCAGGGAGAGGGAGTGGGTTTTTGTTTTTTGTTTTTTTTTTACACACGACATCCAAAAATGTTGCTATAACCCCCAGTAAGAGCTATTCAGAGACTAGAAATGGCTCTCCCTGGGGCACCTGCACACATCATACAGTGAAGTAAAGGATGAGCGTTGTGTTCGTTGTTTCATGGACAACACATCAGAACATCAGTGATTCTCAACAGAGCACCACGAGTGCCCGGTCACCCCGACGCTCAATTGAGAGCTGAGCAGTGCTAAGCACGTTCGCTCAACACTAGTAATTAACACACTAGATTGTGTCATAACTTGAAGTTCAAATTGTCTCATTAAGTCAAGACATATGTGTCCTATTACAAGGCAGGGACTTATAGAAAGGGGTCTCCACTTAGGGTTCACCCACCTTTGTGAGCCAGAGCACTGACCTGCTGCAAAAAAGCCTCCTGATGTGAAAGGCCTAGTTTATGTGTTACAGGTGGCCTTCCAAAGCTTTGTTAAAGATATCAAGTGATTGCCATTTGCTTCTGAAGCTAAACAATTGTCAATCAGTTAATTATTCGACCAAGTAAAGTACAAAAAAGGGGTTGCCAACTTGAAGACAAATCACTTTAATGCAGTTTTCTTAATATGATATTGATTTGATACCCCCCAAAATATATGGGTAAAAAAGTTCCAAGTAGTCATATGGAAATTACCATTTTTTTATTATTATTTTAATCGAGAAAATTTTTTATTAATGACTTATTATGGTGTACCAAAGCATTACAGCTGTGCACTGTGTTATAGCCAAGTGCGTAACTACAATAGGTGCAGGGGCTGCCCGGGGCCCTGGATCCTAGGGGGCCCATATGAAAGGACCAATGCTATAGACTTGCAATAATTGCATTGGGGCCTATTAGTTTAAAGTTACGTCACTGGTTATAGCTATAAATGTTTATATTTGGCCATCCCAGCACAATTCCTCATGATCAACACAATAGATTATTCCTTCTAAATATTTGTCTTGCGCTATGTCAAACTTAAATTTATGAAACGCCCTTTTTACCATGAAAAAAGGATTCATGAAGTTCTATAATAAGAGAAAAAAAATCAAGATTAATGATTCCTATGACGTGGGTCCAATATTTATAAATCCATGTTGGGGTCACCTGACCATATTACAGTCAGCACCCTACCGCACTTTTTGAGCTTTTCCAATTTTTTTTTATTGTGTCTTGTCTTACAGTACATGTAATACAATTTTATCTGATATACCAGTAATTCTGATACAATTTAATGCATGTATTTTATTACGTAAGTGCCTGATTAATTTTTGGAATATATAGTTGGAATGTGCACTTTTTCTCATATTTCATTTTATTTCCCGTTGGTACTGGCCAATATATTTTTGTGAAAAAGCTGATGTCCGTTATATAAACTTGATTTCATTACAATTTTTTCTTTAGCCATCAAAAAAAAATCCACCCTGGCAACCCAAGAAGCCAGTATAAATATCACTGAAAAAAGATCTTAGATGGGAGTCTATGAAGAAAAACAGTTTCAATGTTCAAACACCGGCTTAGAAACATTTCATCACTGGTTCAAAAATCTTTAAAAGCTGCAAAACATTGATATTTCTTTTAGAACAAAAAATTCAGGCAAGACATATTCAATTGAATCTCAAATGCATCATTTTTCTTTCTATACAAAGAAAACCTGAAAAGAGAAAGACAAGAAAGCAAAGCAACGGGGCAGTGTGATGGAGACTGAAGACTCCGGCAGTACTATTGTTATTTATCGAAAAAGTAGGCTGAGTGAATAATATCAGTAAACCCACTGTGAAATTCATCTTATAGCACAAACTAGCTTTGATTGTTGCTATAAATCTCATATACTTCAGAATGTGTAAGGAGATTGTAAAGAATTAATTTGAGGCTGTCAGTTCTTTTTAATGAACGATCTTGATTCTTGAGTCTTGATTTAAGGAAACTTCACACATTTGTTCACACTGATACCACAGTACTAACAAGTCATTCTTTTACCCTTCTCAAAGGGTCAATGACAAGATCAGTCATATGTGCATCCTGCATTCAGTGCTTCTTGCCTGTTATTACTTGTTGACTTTTTGTGCCTCTTGCAACCTATAATTTATATTTCATTTTGCACTGCAGTGTAAAGCCGAAAACAGCTTCAGTCCGACATTCCATGTGTCATGTCCTCTGCAAACTGAAGATTTTTTTTTTATTTGTTTTTTTACCATTATATTAATGGTGTCAATACCATTTAACCTAATAAAACTACTCTAAAAAAGCCCCACTCAGTATTCTATCCAAGCTAACCATCAATCTGCTCAACCATCATACACTCTCAGTAGTTGTATGCGCACAGCAGAGGTATGTGCACAAAACCGGAACAAAGACATACGCAGTACCTGAGGCTCCATACAATAGAGCAGTAGGCAAGCAAGTGCTGTCATATAGTGCTAATGGATATTTCTGATAGAACATGGCCCAATATTTTATAATGATGAACACCTACTTCTTGTAAAATATTGAGGTATCTCAAGCCTATCGACTTCTTATGGGTGCTGTGTTAAAACAGTTGTCAAGACTGAAATGTCAGCAATCGCTCTATGTGACAGTAGATTCACCAAACTGAGACCCTGTGGAATGAGCACACTGTCACGATTGTCCTGTATTACACATGTGGGTGAGCGATCACGTGATTGCATGATGAGATTTTCATACTTGCAGTCAATTGCTGACCAGACTCACTCTGATTTTCTCAAGCCAGATGAGTAGTTGTTATGTGACTTCCCATCTACATGGGGCATAACAGATATTGTGACCTGGTGTGCATCACTCACAGTCAAGATTTAGCTTTAGAAAAGTCTGAGATTATATAGAACTGCAAAAGAATATCACCCATAATTGATTTATTTCTCCTTACATAGCCCTGAGATATTTAGTAGCCCTCTCTTTAATGAGGTTTAAATTCTAAACTCTGCATCTTAATCAAAACATTTGTAAAGTCGAGAGCCAATTTTCTATTTTTACTGTGGGAAAAAACAAGTATACTCATATTTAATCAATGCAAAATGTGGTGAACATGGGACCAGAGAGAGTTCTGGTTCGGAGTTCGGGTGTTTTACACATGTAAACCACTGGAGCAAGCAGAGCTGTGCTTGGCTATGCCAGGTCCTCAACCCAGTGCACGCCACTTGCAGTGATTGAGAGACTTACACTGGGGGTAAACACCGTGACTGGATGGAGTGTGCACCAGACAGAAAAAAAATGGAAAAACCCTGCCCACTCTCCCCCGGAAGTGTTTTCTTTATGGCTGACTGCATGTGGGCAGAGACCCGAACTGCCCAATTAGTAACTTCCTTTGGGGCTCAGGTCAAGTCCTGGTCCCAAACCAAACTTTAACTAAAGTCCAGATGATCCTGGTGAACCGAACTTCCACGGGTCCACTCATATCTACACAAGACACCAGTGAAGAAGGCAACAGAGTTAATCGCTGTGCCACTGTACCCCCCACTGAATAAAATAACCCCCTCAAGTCCATCAAGCAAAGTCGTCTAAGTGTAATGATTTACTATCTTCTTTTCAAAGGGGTGAAATTATATAAACACCTTAAGAAACCTATTAATATATTTATTTCTACACTTAGTATTGAACCTCCATCTTTGTTTTTTTATAATTTGAGAAAGGTATAGCATTAGAGAAAAGTTTACTCATCAGTGAAAAGACTTTCTGCTTTGACTTCTCTTGCTGAGTTTTATTTCTAAAAACTTTGATTTGTCTGCTGCTTCTTGTGAATCAAATCCTTCTCTTATATAGCAGATTAGCACCTACTCCATAATAGCAAGAATCAATTTAATTTAATCTCACAAGAGATATTATGTTGCTCATGCATTAGAAGTTTAGTATATCTGAAATCCTTAGAGGGAACACAGATTTACTCTGCACCACTGGCCATGATGATATCCAAGACTAAGGTTCGCAAACTTTGTTTGCTAAGGACATTAACGTGAAAACATTGACATAATGGATTAGAGCATCAGGGATCTGTATGTATTTTACTATTTCTTATGTGTCACCATGAAGTGTAAGATGTTGCCTTTCAAAACAAGAGGATAAAGGGGATTAAGTCGGCATTTATGTTAGTTAGCTCAATAATAAAGGAAAAGCGGAGAAAAGAGAAGAGAGTCTTTAAGGGTTTGTTTGGTGGATCTAAAAATATACAATTTAGGCATCAATGCCTATCTCTCTATATATGTGTAGCTATACACAGTACTAAAATAATGGAAATTAGGGCTAAAGAATGGTTTATATATATATATATATATATATATATATATATATATATATACAGTTAGGTCCAGAAATATTTGGACAGTGACAGAAGTTTTGTTATTTTAGCTGTTTACAAAAACATGTTCAGAAATACAATTATATATATAATATGGGCTGAAAGTGCACACTCCCAGCTGCAATATGAGAGTTTTCACATCCAAATCGGAGAAAGGGTTTAGGAATCATAGCTCTGTAATGCATAGCCTCCTCTTTTTAAAGGGACCAAAAGTAATTGGACAAGGCACTCTAAGGGCAGCAATTAACTCTGAAGGCGTCTCCCTCGTTAACCTGTAATCAATGAAGTAGTTAAAAGGTCTGGGGTTGATTACAGGTGTGTGGTTTTGCATTTGGAAGCTGTTGCTGTGACCAGACAACATGCGGTCTAAGGAACTCTCAATTGAGGTGAAGCAGAACATCCTGAGGCTGAAAAAAAAGAAAAAAACCATCAGAGAGATAGCAGACATGCTTGGAGTAGCAAAATCAACAGTCGGGTACATTCTGAGAAAAAAGGAATTGACTGGTGAGCTTGGGAACTCAAAAAGGCCTGGGCGTCCACGGATGACAACAGTGGTGGATGATCGCCGCATACTTTCTTTGGTGAAGAAGAACCCGTTGACAACATCAACTGAAGTCCAGAACACTCTCAGTGAAGTAGGTGTGTCTGTCTCTAAGTCAACAGTAAAGAGAAGACTCCATGAAAGTAAATACAAAGGGTTCACATCTAGATGCAAACCAATCGTCAATTCCAAAAATAGACAGGCCAGAGTTAAATTTGCTGAAAAACACCTCATGAAGCCAGCTCAGTTCTGGAAAAGTATTCTATAGACAGATGAGACAAAGATCAACCTCTACCAGAATGATGGGAAGAAAAAAGTTTTGAGAAGAAAGGGAACGGCACATGATCCAAGGCACACCACATCCTCTGTAAAACATGGTGGAGGCAACGTGATGGCATGGGCATGCATGGCTTTCAATGGCACTGGGTCACTTGTGTTTATTGATGACATAACAGCAGACAAGAGTAGCCGGATGAATTCTGAAGTGTACCGGGATATACTTTCAGCCCAGATTCAGCCAAATGCCGCAAAGTTGATTGGACGGCGCTTCATAGTACAGATGGACAATGACCCCAAGCATACAGCCAAAGCTACCCAGGAGTTCATGAGTGCAAAAAAGTGGAACATTCTGCAATGGCCAAGTCAATCACCAGATCTTAACCCAATTGAGCATGCATTTCACTTGCTCAAATCCAGACTTAAGACGGAAAGACCCACAAACAAGCAAGACTTGAAGGCTGTGGCTGTAAAGGTCTGGCAAAGCATTAAGAAGGAGGAAAACCAGCGTTTGGTAATGTCCATGGGTTCCAGACTTAAGGCAGTGATTGCCTCCAAAGGATTCGCAACAAAATATTGAAAATAAAAATATTTTGTTTGGGTTTGGTTTATTTGTCCAATTACTTTTGACCTCCTAAAATGTGGAGTGTTTGTAAAGAAATTTGTACAATTCCTACAATTTCTATCAGATATTTTTGTTCAAACCTTCAAATTAAACGTTACAATCTGCACTTGAATTCTGTTGTAGAGGTTTCATTTCAAATCCAATGTGGTGGCATGCAGAGTCCAACTCGCGAAAATTGTGTCACTGTCCAAATATTTCTGGACCTAACTGTATATATATATATATATATATATATATATGATAATCATACACAAATACATTAATAGTTCTATAGATTATTTCACCAGAATTAGTCAACCATAAGCATCTCTTGGTTTGGATCAACAGGGTAGCATCCCTGGAGTAGATTAAAAAAGATTAAAACACAAAGTTTCCGAGCCATTGGCCAAAAGCGGAACCTTATGTTATCACAAATATATAGAAAATGGTTCATTTAATATGACGTTTCACCATAGAAAATGGAAAATTTACTCTAACTATGATTGTTTAGATGCTTTGGACTAACTAGTTATGGAACCTTTGTAGTCCAATAGCTCCTCATAATGGACAATTTCACTTGGTTGGAAAGTGGAAATGGGCCCTTTTACCTCTTGGGACCCTGTGCGGCTTCACAGGTTGCACCAATGAAATGTCCGCCCCTGGCACCAACTATGGTTAGCATGATATCAGAGGCAAGTTCCATCATTTGAGGCAGGTACAATATGATTATGATATGTCCACCGCTGGCACCAAGTATGGGCAGCATGATTCAGAGTCCAATTGCATTATTTCAGGCAGGTACTGTATGATTTACTCTGAAACACTGCACTATTACAAAGAAAACATATATTTAACATCTGGCTGGAGACTATGGCACTGGGGTAACTAGTTCAAAAGGAAGGTTCTTGGTGGCTTCTCCCTGTTCCCCTTGAGTGACAGGCCACTTGCTACATGTATGTGTAAGTAGAGATTTAACTCAAGGTGAGAAAGGTTGGAAGAAGATGCTCAGCACCAGCCTTTTAGCCTAGTCATTCAAGTGGTATGGTTCCCGGCTGGCTTTTAATTGTATATGTTCTCTGAAATTCCACAGCCTTTCAGAGTAAAGTATACCTGCCTAAAATGATGGAGCCAGACACTGATTCTTGTAGCCCGAAGATCAGGCAGCTTGAATCTTGCTGTCAGGTTCACTATAAATTCTCCATATGCAGTATGTATACAATGTAGTGCCCCTTCATGAGGCCTGAGGTTTTGTCTATTGTGTGAAGTCAAATTATTGGTATTTATGGAACCCAATCAAATTCTAAAATTATTACGATTTTGTTTTATACTATCCTGTCATTAAGTGTAGGTTATTATTATAGATCACTGAGAAAGCTTATTTTTGTTTTCAATCCCTTCTATAATTCTAGTTTGATACTTTATTAATTATTTAGGCATTATCTTGGACACATTATTTTATTTATGTCCTTTCCAAGAATCTATTATGGCCTACAGGAAAATTGTACATACATATAAAAAATTGTCTATAATAACTAAGTAGATCACTTGTATAGTTGTGCAACTGGCAATGGAATGTGAAAATTGAAATCTGATTGGTTTATCTGTTTTAATGGAAATATTATTTATGAAATTCTACATTTGATGAGTAATCAAATGAATCATCATCAAAATGAGAAATAAAAAAATCATCCAATCTCAACAATGTATAGACTAAGAAGTAATTGATACAGCAGGCTTATGAAGTTTCACTCTGGTCCAGGTATACACGATTTGTTCACATTAGCATTCATGTATATGAGCTATTGCTTTATCCAAGGATGTGTTGCAGAAACCTTCGATAGGCAAAACTATAAGGCTCTAGTTTACTAAAGAGTTCCCCGAATTTTCATTTATTACTCATGAATGTGAAAAGCCGCAGAACATGACCTGGATTTCCTTTAAATATCTCAGTTACTACTATAACTACATTATTGAGTTGAGTGCACTGTTTTCACATCACTCCTTCAGATTTAGCCAATTAGTGGTTGACAACAGATTGAGCAAATAGCATGACCGACTTGTGTTCTATGACCTGTATTTTCCATAAGAAGAACTACAGAATCTTTGCTGTGCTCCTTGTAGGACTCAAGCGCATGACCAGCTATATAGAAGACAGAGACACTAAGGGGTATTTTACACGCTGCGACATCGCTACCGATATATCGTCGGGGTCACGTCGATAGTGACGCACATCCGGCTCCGGTAGCGACATCGCAGCGTGTAACACTAATGATTGACGATCAAGGATCGCACAATCGTTCCAAAACGGTGATCGTTGACACGTCATTCATTTCGTTAATATCACTGCTGCAACCAGTACGATGTTGTTTGTCGTTCCTGCGGCAGCACACATCGCTGTGTGTGACACCGCGGGAGCGACGAACATCTCCTTACCTGCGTCCACTGGCAATGAGGAAGGAAGGAAGTGGGCGGGATGTTACGTCCCACTCATCTCCGCCCCTCCGCTTCTATTGGCCGGCCGCTTAGTGACGCCGCAGTGACGTCGCTGTGACGCTGAACGCACCTCCCCCTTGAGGGAGGGATTGTTCAGCGGTCACAGCGACGTCGCTGACCAGGCATGTGCGTGTGACGCTGCCGTAGCGATAAAATTCGCTATGGCAGCGAGCACCAAATGTCGCACGAACGACGGGGGTGGGAGCTATCATGCTCGACATCGCTAGCGATGTTGCAGCATGTAACGTACCCCTAAGGCTAAGTTCCCACTTCCGTTTTTTGCATCAGTCACAATCCGTCGCCTTGAGGAATTACGGTATCCTGCAAAATATTTTGCAGGAATCCATTTTTTCCCCATAGGCTATTAGCGACAGATTGTGACTGATGGCCTTGCGTTGCATCCGCCGTGTGACGGATAAGTCGTTTACTAACTGAACGTCAGGCGGGAGCAACGCTGAATGTAACGTTTTTTGGAGCGGCAAAAAAACGCACTCTGCAGAAGTTTGTCGCAATCCGTCAAGAACTATAATGGATGTCTATGGTGCTGGATTCCACCGTAATCGGTCACCCGATGGAATCCAGTGCTGGATTCCGTCATGCTCTAGTGGGCATGCCGAGCATGTTTGCACACCCATTGGGCTGTCCTACAAACAAACGGATCACGACGGATCCGTCAAAAAACGGATGCACAGTGGATGTAACGGACGCGATGGAGCCGCTTTTTCACAGGATTCCTGTGAATGGAATCCTGTGAAATAACACATCCGTTGCATCAGTTGACATCTAAAAAATCGTATTAAAGACAACGCAAGTGTGAACTTAAGCGGGCTTTACACACTGCGATATCGGTACCGATATCGCTAGCGTGGGTACCCGACCCCATCTGTTGTGCGACACGGGCAAATCGCTGCCCGTGCCGCACAACATCGCCCGGACCCGTCACACGTACTTACCTGCCCGGCGACGTCGCTGTGACCGGCAAACTGCCTCCTTTCTAAGGGGGCGGTTCATTCAGCGTCACAGCTGCGTCACTGAACCGCCGCCCAATAGAAGCGGAGGGGCGGAGATGAGCGGGACGTAACATCTCGCCCACCTCCTTCCTTCCGCATAGCGGCCGGGAAGCAGGTAAGGAGAGCTTCCTCGTTCCTGCGGTGTCACACGGAGCGATGTGTGCTGCCGCAGGATTGAGGAACAACTTTGTTACTGCTGCAGTAACGATATTTGAGAATGGACCCCCATGTCACAGATGAGCGATTTTGCACGTTTTTGCGACAATGCAAAATCGCTCATAGGCGTCACACGCAACGGCATCGCTAATGCGGCCGGATGTGCGTCACAAATTCCGTGACCCCAACCACTTCGCATTAGCGATGTCATAGCGTGTAAAGCCCCCTTTAGCCTAACAGTGAGCCACAGATTGGTACTGTTGTCTGTAAGAGGTTTCTTTCTGCGTAAAAAAATTATTCATATACATAATGTCTCCATACATACAGATCTATCTTTACTTGCCCATATAGTATATGTAGGAAAAAATGGAAGATGGGAAGTAAAAGTCAAATTTAATTGTAATGTTACAAAAAATTAAACAGCATAAAAACAGTTACAATCAATGCTTTTTAATACACTTTATTAAATAAACATTGCAAAAACTAATTAACATACATATATTTGGTATTTATGCAGTCATAACAACACACATAAAACGGTAAATACTTTTTCTTCTACATTTAGACCGCTAATAAAAGTTAACATAACTGAAACATAAATTACGGTATACAAACTAAAAACTAGTGCCTAAAAAGCTACAAAAGATCACAACAAAACAGAACATTAAGCTGTGCTCACATGCAGCATATTTGCTGTTTTTTTTGGCTGTAAAAGTGATGCCTTCAAAAAGGCAGGTTTTGTGGTGTTTATGTGGCATTTGTTGGCAACTTTTTTTTGGTATGGATTACAAGTGTTTTCTCCACAGCATAGGCTGCTTTACACACAGCGATATCGCTAGCGATGTTGCTTGTGAAAGCACCCGCCCCCGTCGTTTGTGCGTCACGGGCAAATCGCTGCCCGTGGTGGACAAAATCGCTAGTACCCATCACACATACTTACCTTCCTAATGACGTCGCTGTGGCCGGCGAACAGCCTCTTTTCTAAGGGGACGGTTCGTGCGGCGTCACAGCGACATCACACGGCAGGCGTCCAATAGAAGCAGCGGTGCGGAGAGCAGCCACATGAAAGTCACGCCCACCTCGTTGCCGGAGGACGCAGGTACGGTGTTGTTAGTCGTTCCTGGGGTGTCACACCTAGCAATGTGTGCTGCCTTAGGAACGACGAACAACCTGCGTCCAGCAACAGCAACGATATTTGGAAAATGGATGACATGTCAACAATCAACGATTTGGTGAGTATTTTGCATCGTTAGTGGTCACTCATACGTGTCACACGCAACGACGTTGCTAACGAGGCCGGATGTGCATCACGAATTCCGTGACCCCAACGACATCTCGTTATCGATGTCGTTGCGTGTAAAGCCCCCTTAAGTTTAATAAAGTTAGTTGTTAGTTTTATTCCCCAAAAAATGCAGCAAACCTGATTGCTTTGTTTTTGCACTTTTTTTATTATTTTTATGAAAAACCGCTGCAAAAATGTTGAGAGAATTGACATGCTGCAGATTTAAAAAATGCTGCCGTTCTGAAATTGTCAGACAAAAAAGCATGTGATTGAGATTTCTAAAATGTCAAGGCAGATTCTTATTTGCAAAAACAACCACAGCAAAGATGATGCATGTGAACATACTATAAAGGGAACCTGTCACCAGATTTGGCAACTATAAGCTGCGGCCACCACCAGTGAGCTCTTATATCACCGTAAAAAACACTTTTATTATACTCACCTACGGGGCGGTCAGGTCCGATGGGCATTGCTGCTCTCTGGTCCGGTGCCTACTCTCTACAGTGATCGCCATCCTCCTTTTTCTGAGACCTGTGTGCATGACGTGTCCTATGTCATCCACACTGGCCAGCATTGAGGTCCCGCGCAGGCGCACTTTGATATGCCCTGCTCAGGGTAGATCAAATTATTGTAGTGCGCATGTGCAGGCGGTCTTTAACCTTTCCTTGTGTCTGCGCATTACAGTACTTTGGTCTGCCTTCAGTAGGGTAGATCAAAGTGCACCTGCGCAGGACCGTAATGTTGGCCTGTGTGGATGACGTAGAACACGTCATCCATACTGGGCTGGGTAGAAGGACGGAGATTGCAGCAGAGAGAAGGTGCTGGACCAGAGAGTGACACCCATCGGACTGGACCGCCCCCTAGGTGAGTATAATAGAAGTGTTTTTACGTTCTACACAGCTCCCTGGGCTCTTATATACAGTATTCTAGAATGCTGTATATAAGAGCCCAGTGGTGGTGGCCATAGTTTATAGTCACCAAATCTGGTGACAGGTTCTCTGTAAGAGAGCCATGATGACTAAAAAATAAAAAAGTTAGGGCTATAAAAGGCTGCAAATGTAGAAAGACAGAAACCCCAAAAAATTCTTCTGTATATCTGAAATTATAGCAGAAGAAGAATTAAAAGTTTTGCAGCCTATGACGACAACACTTCTTTATAGGGTATGTTCATTTGTTGTGATATTTTTATGATCTCTGGTACAATAGTAAAAAATGGATGTACTAAAAAAAGAATAATCCAAAAATGCCAAAGTGCTCATTTTGTATTTATAGTAAATTGGGAGGATAAAAAATGTTGCAAAATACGAGGTTCCACATAAACCTTGTGTTGCCTTTGGATAGGATACTTGCTTTTCCTATTTTTTACAAGCACAGAGATTTAGTTTTTCCTAGAGACAGGTCTGTAGGAAACTGATGCCATTAAGATCTCTAGTAATAGACCATAAAAATAATTGCTGGCATACACTTTTCCTTGATCTATGTCCCACGTCAGATTTTAGCCATTCAATGACTCACATAAATATGAATTATCGGTAGTAATAGAAGTTACATAAACAACATGCTGCACTGTCACATTCATAGAGTCCTCCAGAAGTACAATGAGAACTACTGACATTTAAAGGCTCTCCTGACAACCGCCTTATTGTTATCTTTATGCACAAGACACATTTTCAATTAAACATTTACACAGAGGAATTTTGGTCTTAGATTTTATATACCAAGTGGGACTTGACATGCTGCAAATTTTATCTTTAGCCCTTTCTTTGTCAGAGAAGAAAAGCATTTCTTAAAGGAAGAGTGACAATTACCGCATCTTATTTCAAGAATGTACGGTAATATAGTGACTTGTAATACATTGGCATTGGGTAAAACTGTTAACACTTTGTGAAAAACATTCACGGTATATACTGGGAACACAGACACAAGAGGGCCCCTGTGCAAGAACAATATAAGGGCCCTTTTCAGTTCAATACCTCATCAAAATGCACAATTCCATCTCCTTTGGGGTAGAAATAGGCCCCATGACCTCTTGAGTCCCAGCGCGGCCGCACAGGTTGCACCAATGATATTTCTGCCCCTGAATGGGAAGGTCTTTGGTAAATACGTGAACATATCCATAAGCTTTTTCCATCAGAGCAGTGCCTTTGGCCACACACGAGTCATGCCGATTTGTTTTTCCTGCATAGAATAGTCTTATTATTTTCATTTAAAGGTATACTGTGAAAAAGCATGTACCAAATAGTACAATTTTTTTTACTAAAGAGGGCTTTACACGCAACGATATCGCTAACGATATATCGCTACGTGTGACACCCCAGGAACGACGAACAACAACGTACCTGCATCCTGCCGGCAACGAGGTGGGCATGTCGTTAATGCGGCTGGTCTCCGCGCCTCCGCTTCTATTGGCGGGCCGCTGTGTGACGGCGCTGTGACGGCGAACGAACCTCCCCCCTTAAAAAAGAGGTTGTTCGCCGCCCACAGCGACGTCGCTAGGAAGGTAAGTACGTGTGATGGGTACTAGCGATTTTGTACGCCACGGGCAACGATTTGCTCATGACGCACAAACGACGGGGGCGGGTGCTTTCACAAGCGACATCGCTAGCAATGTCGCTGCGTGTAAAGCAGGCTTTAGGGTATATTTTGGGCACCATATTTTAGTTTCTCTATACAGGAGTGTAAATCACAAAAATGGGTTGGAAAATCCCCAAAAAGTAAAGAACTCTCAAAAGAAGATCAATAAAATAACTGTACACAGTAAGAGAGTCTTGCGAGTAGTTAATAATTCTCATATAAATGAATATATCACAACTCCATACAACTCAGGATATGAATCTGATATGACGGGACGTCAAAATGGTTATAAAAGTCAAATAAAGTAGGAAGCAGAGGACACGAGAGAGAAAAGGGGCAGCTGGCGATATTCCCTACTAGCGGTTATAGGGAATGCAATGCCAAATGAAATACATGCCTTTTTAACATGTAGTTCAGTGTTCGGCATTTTAAATGAGGTCATTTTGGAAATATTTTCAATCTTCTACCTAAAACACTGCACTTCCACGAATGGCACAGTTTCAGTTTAGCGTTATTGAATGGTAACAGCCTTTTTAACAACAGACAACGTCCTTGCATGAACCCAACCCAACTCCTTATGTCTTGAAAACATGAAAGTAGATAAACATTTCACGAGGACCAGGCATAAAATTCACAATTTTAGTAATCATTTCTGCTGAAAACTCACAGATCTTGTAAAAAAATAAAACCTGGTCTGATAAGGCATCCAAGTACAGGCCTATAAACATCCATGACTATCTTGCAAACACAGCTGCATCTGGCATAAAGGAAAACATTTTAGAAAAGAAGTACATAAAAAAGTTGTATATACGCGTCTGGATGTTAATAATCTTAAGGACTAAATAAATGATTGCTTTCATTTATGAAACAAAAATATATGGAAAAATAATTGGCCCAAGTCTTAAATGTCACCCAGGTAATTTCACGACTTAAGGCAAGTATAGACGAATGGGAAAAACCACTACTGTAAGAATAAGAATGCGACAAGCTATACCAGAATAAAGCGGTGAAGTTTTACCATTCTACAGTATCCATGCGGGAATAGAAAGCTATGTCTATATTTGTCCTGTTTCTTTAATGGACCCCATGGCAATTTAATTAATAACCCAGCTTAGAATAGCACCGTAGGGTATAAATGTTAGTTATTTTGTATTATATAGTATATGGTAGGAATCAGGTTTTTCGGGCATTATCTAGGAGAAAGCAGGCACCACTCCAGACAGTTCTGCCGCCTCAAGCGAAGCACTAAATGGAAACACATTCTAAAGGACTCATGAGCCACATCGCGACCTGGAGCTTTTGGCTAAGTAGCACTGCTGGTTTTAAATAGCCCCTCATTACACAACAAATGTTATATTAATTATTTTACTACTAAACTATTTCTTCTCTGTCAGAATGCCAATCCTAGTCACATTGAAAATACATTCTCTCGAGGCAAAAAAAATATAATTCCATATTTAATTTTTATGAATAAAACTAGTTATTTTTGTCATTTTGGTTTATACAGGAGAGAGCGACGGTAGACAGGCCGAGGAAGAGAATCTCCAAGTAATTTCATTTTGGGTCAAGGTGGAAAGAAGGGCAGATTGGAATTTTACTTCCCTGTTTGTAAAATGAATTAAAATTTAATGAGTAACTATAAAATGTCTTCCCAGGTCATTTAAGCGAGCTGTAAAATTTACTGGCCATCTTTGCTGTAACCTCTCGGATTGATGGCAGATAACCTGGTTGGTGTTTCTATAATTGTTATCTTATATCGTATATAAATGGCAATAAAGCCTCTCAGAGCAGAGCAATTAGACAAATTGGGATCTTGTCTACCGGGGTCAGTCTAGGAAAGTGAAAAAATTGAAATGACTGTGATATCACTTCTTCGTACTTGCTCACATGGTAATACCCCTTTAAGTATTATTGTGACCCATACAAGTGGTTCAATATGGTACCATGGACCTGAGGCTAGAAAAGCGTACTAAAGCATTTAGATACCTTCACGAAGTAAAGGTTGGTTTCATGCTGCATTTTAATTTCCAAAATTGGTCCACGCCAATCAGACACTCCTTGGTTCTTCTGAACCAAACATTTAAATGGGTCCAGACATACTTGTCCTCAAATTTAGTTAAGGTTTCTAATTTCTGACAAAACACATTCAAAACATTATAGCGATTTGACGGTGAAACCCTTGACAGGCTGCATTTCACATCACAACTAAAGATGTCCACATATAAAGACACTTAGCCTAGACATTGTATCATGAAATCATATATTTCTTCAAAGACGGTAATCTCATGCCGCACATCTCAGGGTTTATTGATCTAAGGTTCGGAAAAACACATTCATAGATCACCACTGTATTTTGTGGTACCAAGTTCTATTCAGTAAAATTGCGGAGATCCAGGTGTAGCGATCATGACACAACCACTAAAATGCCTCAAGCTGCGGCCTTGTGAAATAGGAAAAAACACAAGGCATCTGGTAGCGTTACTGT
Organism: Anomaloglossus baeobatrachus; assembly: GCF_048569485.1. NCBI lineage: Eukaryota > Metazoa > Chordata > Amphibia > Anura > Aromobatidae > Anomaloglossus > Anomaloglossus baeobatrachus. The sequence continues at coordinate 396,523,190 of NC_134356.1, forward strand.
AATTTATAAAGGAGGATCTGTTTGTTTTTCAAAGTCAAATATTATAAAATGTCTGAGACTATTTTGTGCTGTCTGAATTTCCAGGCTTAAGAATCAGTGAACAGGAATATCCTAAATGCATAATGGTTCTCAACCTAGCATTTCATCATAAGCCTTTGATTGTCAGATGCATGCAGCCAATATATCTGCTTTCTCAGTAATCAACAATCTAATGAGGTAGTTTGAATATTTATGAGGTTATCTTAATAACTGTGAACGTTTTTTTACATTTTATAATAATATATTACAATAATTGGCTTATCTCAAAACAACACCGTTATCATGCTTTCTGTTCTACTGATGTAACACACTGTGAGTAGTCTTCACCACCTCAAAGTTTGGAAAGCAAATGGTACAATTAAAAAGGTGTTAGATCACGCCTGTCAAGGAGGTTGAACACTTGCAAAACACTTAGGAAACCAAAAATACAGAAAAGCAAAAATAGACCACAAATATGAAGCAATGCTTCAAAGCCATTGTCATTAAGGCAAACGTAGTAAGGTTTGGTATTATATCATTATTGAACATGGGTAGAGCTGTATGTTTCACAAATATCAATAGTCCTCAATATATATATATATATATATATAAATATATATATATATATATATATATATATATATATATATGTATATATATATACACATATATATACATATATATATATATATATATATATATATATATATATATATATATAGTATACTAAAAAATGCACATTTGGTAATATTTCTTTGATATTACGTAAAGGTCTATTGCAATAAAAACTGCACTCTCCACTAGCAAAATACAGTATTGCAACTTAAAGTTCACCTTAGAATAAAAAAAAACAACAAAAAGCAATAAAAATAACAATCAATAATATATAGGAAAGATCAGCATTAGTGATGAGCGAGCAGTACCATGCTCGGGTGCTCAGTACTCGTAATAAGCTGTTGGACGCTCCTATGAGCGCGACTCAAGTACCCAAGTAAAATGGAAGTCAATGGGGAGCTTGACCGTTTTTCAGGGAAATATTTTGGAAAAATGCTAGAATTCTCCAGTGACTTCCATTATACTCGGGTACTCAATTCACGGGCATCCGAGCATCCTAGTGCTCGCTCATCACTAATCCGCATATCTGTTGAAATTTTAATTAGTAAATTTTGTCAAATTTTGAAAAGAAATTTGATTTGCATTGAGATGATTTGATGAGAATTAAGTGTAAGTTATTATACTCTAAGATCTCTACAGACGTTAGAGATTAATATAATATATTCCCCCCACAACCACACCAGTCACAAAGTCTCGCTCTGATCTGATTGTCTTCTTCTCAAGATGGCGCAGTAACAATCATTAGGGATGATCGGCTTCGCGAATATCCAACGAATAAGTCGCCGCTATGCGAACATTTGATGCGCAATGTAAGTCTATGGGAAGCCTGAATATTTCCAAATAGTTGTTATTTGGGTTTCCCATAGACTTACATTGCGCATCGAATATTCGCGAATAGTCAAATAGCGGCGACCTATTCGGAAAATATTCGCGAAGCCGAATATTTGAGGTATTCGATCATCACCAATAATCATTACTGTTGACTGGACCAAAGAAGATGACTGAACCAGAGCTGGACTGCGCAGCAGGATAAGCTAGGGCTTGGTGAGTATACTTATCTATTTATTTTAACCAAATAACCAACCTTTTGTAATCTAGTAGAATGGCACTTTGAATTGTTTTGCTTATTTGTTTCTACTCAAAAACATAAAACAAAGTTTACTTATCAAACAAATCAGTTTCAATTCTACCTTCCAACATTGCCAGGTCTCCCGCTGTCTTTCCCAATTCCAGTTATGGTTGGCGCACATTAATCTTTTCTCCATTGAAGAAAAATTGACAAATTATGCTAATCAGACTATAATCAGCGTTTGAATAGAGATCAGTTTTTCTCGGAGGTGGCTAGAAAAATAAGTTTTCCACTTCTTCGTTATGTCAGTCCATGAAGATCGGAATACACTCTGATGTCATTTGAGTATAGTCTGATCTTTTCCATGGACCCATAGGCCCCTTTGCATCGCGTTCTGACCTCCATTCAGTGGTCCTGTCGGGGCTTCTGTCCGAAACCCACACAAAACAGATTTTGGATGCATTCGCCGACGGGGCCATTAACTACAATGGCGCAGATGGAGTCACTATGTGCTCTGTCGTGCACCATTTTTGGGAGTATACGCTTTCTGCAGAAGGACACCCGGACACAGTCTACTATGTCTGGGTCTCTGCCTCCAGAAAGCGTATACTCCTGAAAATGGTGCAAGACGGAGCACTTGGTGACTCCATCTGCACCATTATAGTCAGTGGCCCCATTGGCGCATGCGTCCAATACCTGTTTTGCGGTGGTTTTGGACAGAAGTCCCGATGGGATCACTGAACGGAAGATAAAGTGCAGTGTGAAAGTGGCCTTAGACTTGCAATGCCGATTTTGATGTGACGCTTGGATCAAATTGGACATGTCACCGATTCTTTACACAGACCACTTGGCCCGTTGTAAAATATTGGACATGTGCACAGCCCCATAAAATATCAAATGTCTGAGCGTTATATGTGAAATCCAGGGATAGCACTCAGGCGAGAAAATTGGTCGTGACTACGCCCTTAGGGGTACTTTGCACGTTGCGACATCACTACTGCGATATCGTCGGGATCAAATGGAAAGTGCCGCACATCCGGCGCCGGTAACGACGTCGCAACATGTAAAGCCTAGATGCGCCGATAAACGATCGTAAAAGCGTCGTAAATCGGTGATCTGTGTAGCGTCGGACATTTCCATAATGTCACACCAATAGGAGATACGATGTTGTTCCTCGTTCCTGCGGCAGCACACATCACTGTGTGTGAAGCCGCAGGAGCGAGGAACATCTCCTTACCTGCCTCCACTGCCAATGCGGAAGGAAGCAGTTGGGCGGGATGTTTACGTCCCGCTCATCTCCGCCCCTCCGCTTCTATTGGCCGCCTGCCGTGTGACGTCGCTGTGATGCCGCACGACCCGCCCCCTTAGGAAGGAGGCGGGTCGCCAGCCAGAGCGACGTCTCAGTGCAGGTAAGTGCGTGTGAAGCTGTCAGGAGCGGCGGTGTCTTCAGCACCTCCTGTCACCTTCATGCAGCAGAGCTGGATGCGACGCTGGAGGTCCGTGGATTATGCCAAACATGGAGGGCTTTGTTGGGGTTAATAAATTGGTGATGAGGGAATTTGTTAGTGTTTTTTATTTCTAATAAAGGATTGTTAGGGTGTGTGTGTTTATTTACTGTAACTTACAGGTTAATCATGGACGGTATCTCGGGGAGACGCCTGACATGATTAATCTAGGACTTATTGGCAGCTATGGGCTGCCATTAACTCATTACCCCGATTGCCAACGCACCAGGGCCAATTGGGAAGAGCCGGGTAGAGCCCCAGAACAGTCGCATCTATTGTATGCGGCCATTCTGGGCGGCTGCTGGCTGATATTGTTAGGCTTGGGGGCTCCCCATAACGTGGAGCTCCCCAACCTGAGAATACCAGCCTTCAGCCGTGTGACTTTACCCTGGCTGGTATCAAAATGGGGGGGGACCGCACGTCGTTTTTTTTTAATTATTTATTTATTTTTTTCACTGCACAGTATAGTCCCGCCCCCCGGTGGCTGTGATTGGTTGCAGTGAGACAGCTGTCAATCAGCGTGGGGGCGTGTCAAACTGCAAACAATCATAGGCGCCAGTGGGCGGCGAAAGCAGGGAATACGAGATTGTTTAATGAGCGGCCGGCTTTTTCAAAAGAGGAAAAGCCGCCGGAGTTTAGTGAACAGCCGTGCAGCGCCGCGCCGGTGATCGGGGATCGGTAAGTATGAGAGAGGGGGGAGACTGACCGACAGACAGCGAGAGAGGGACAGACAAGACAGAGAGAGACCGACAGACAGAGAGACCGACCGACGGACTGAGGGAGATTGACCGACATAGACAGGAAAAGAAAGAATGACCGACAGCGCTAGAAAAGAGCACAAAACGTACACGGAGCATACAGAGATGCATCTGTGTCACGTATTGTGCGCACATAACCATTGACTTTCATGGTGTCTGCGCGTGCGTGTGCGTGTTCCGTGCAGAAAACGGACATGCTTCCGTGCAAAACGGAAACACATGTGGATCACGGACACACGGACATTATGAAATAACGCACGTGTGACCTCCAACATAGATTAACATTGGTGCACGTTTGGCCGTGTCTCCGGTACATACGGAAACGGGCCAAACACGCACGTGTTTCACGGACGTGTGAAGGGGGCCTTAGGAAGAGAGTAACACATTCAATACATCACTGCTGAAGGGGACACATGTCCATCTGTCCAGAACAGAATGAACAGAGACTGGATCTATATTAACTGTTCCGTCAAGATGGACATGTGAAGTAAGAATTGGTGGGGGAAGTTTATATTGAAATATATTTTATTTCATTATTTTAGAGCATTCTTGTTGTTTCTGTTAAATATATTTAGGGGTGAATAACCACTTTAAATCACCTGTGGATAACTGATAAATGTATTTCATGAGAAGACCTCTTTACCATGAAGCCAACATTTGTGGGTATTTTTATGCTCACGAGTCCAGATTATTAACAGCAGCTTAACAGATGTGAAATTAATACAACTAACATAGTTTGGGTGAATAGACCCAATTTATTTCTCTGACCAGAATGTCATACAGATACACTACAGGGCTTTATATAACATGGCACGTAGGAATGTTGTTATAAATTGCACAGGCTAAGGCTGGACTCACACGAACGTATGGCATCCAATGCGACAGCTGTGAAGCTGAGGGCGGGTGCTACGGAGGAGAGGGAGGGGTTAATCCCCCCATCTCCTCCATTGTCAGCCTGTGCGTATATCACAGTGCACTTGGGTAACATCCGAGTGCAGTCCGATGTATCTCTCGCACCCATAGACTTGAATGGGTGCGAGGGATATAGCTCTCACAGAAAATCACAGCATGTTGACATTTTTCTCGCATCCAGAATCTGGATGTGAGAAAAGCTGACTAACTGCTCTCCCTCACTGACTATCATTGGTCAGAGTGCAATGCCAGATTTTCTCGCATTGCACTCGTCCGTTTTTCACACTTGTGTGAGCGTGCCCTAAGTGGGGGACTTTGTTCGACATTTCCTTTGAGGAGTTTTAAAGGAAATCTGTCAACAGGTTTTTACTAGATAATCTGATGATTCCAGTGATGTGTCACTTGCTGGGCTGTGTTTTGCTGTTTCAGTATAATCAATGTTTTATCAGAAGGATCTTTTCACTTCAGGACTAGGTGGTTTGTGTCTCCTAGTCCAATTATACTCCCATCACTATATACTGATAGAAAACTGCTAATCAATCTACCTGAGAGCACAATGATGTAGGGGTAGAGACCCTGATTCCAGTGATGTGTCATTACTGAGCTGTGTTTTGCAGTTTCAGTATAATCAAAGTTTTATCAGAAGGAGCTTATCACTACAGGACTAGGTGTCCTCCTGTGCCTCCTAGTACAACTATACCCCCATCACTGCATATTGATAGAAAGCTTGTAATCAATGTATCCGAGCGCACCATGATGTAGGGGCAGAGACACTGATTCCAGTGATATGTCACTTACTGGGCTGTGTTTTGCTGTTTCTATACAATTTATATTTTATCAGAAGAAGCTTATCACTACAGGACTAGGTGTTTTGTGACTCCTAGTCCAACCATGCCCACATCACTGTATACTGATAGCAAGCTACTAATCAATGTACAAAAAAGCTGCTAATCAGTGGTGGGGGGTGAAGTGATACACAGCTGAACCTCTGAGCCCTGCTATATCTGCAGCAGAAACAATTGTGACTCTATCTGCACCCAGTAAATTAAGCGATACATTGCTGGAATTCATGGTCTCAGCCCCTATATCATGCTTCTATTAGATTACACAGCAAAAACCTGCTGACAGATTCCCTTTAAAATAGAGTAACCAGAAATGGCTACTAACCTGAGCATCATTTATCAAAATAATATCGAGCAACAAAATGACACCAAGGTTAGAGCAACGTAAGAGTATGGCCTGCACTATGGATGTCATTTGTTTCACAGGTGGCAGCATAATGTTAAATACTGTATTCAACCAGTGATATAGAAACCCACCAACAGTGTTACAAATAGATTGGTGTCAGAAAGTCCATTCCAGGAGCTGTGAAAAATGTAATTCCTCTAAGTGTGTCACAAAAAAGGGGGCTTTTAGTTAACCCTGGAAATTGCATTTGCTGTAAAATTGCTTTGCATGGAATGAATATGGTAACTCTTATTTGTACACATGAAAACATCACACATCGCTATGGTAACCGAATTGCAATTCTTAAAACTCAGCAAGCATGGTGGGGTTCACATTGCAGAAGTAACACCTAGCAGAGCGCTTACGTCTATCCCCTGCCCTACGGTAATGCTGGCCATATCCTCTTCACTCCTGTTACTGATGCGGGGCGAGTCATTAATCCCTCCTGTGCTCAAGCACCTACGTATAGTTACCAATATTCATCATTCATCACGGCCTTAGTTATATTTTACAAAAGAACAATGTATCGAAAAAAAGAAACAATTACTAAATGTTACAAACCACAATGCGCAAATCATATTGGTATCAAGTAGAGTTGAGCGAGTACCTAACTATTCGTACTCGCTATACTCATAACGAATATTGTCCGATACTCGCGTATTCATTCCGAATAGCGTGTGCAATGCAAGTCAATGAGGAAAATTCGCAAAGTAACGAGTATCCCACATGCCGTACTACCCTGTTTCCCCGAAAATAAGACACTGTCTTATATTTTTTTTTGCCCTGAGAAAAGCACTATGTCTTATTTTCAGGGGGTGTCTTATTCTCGAGGAGACATGGTTGGGAGTAAGTTTACCCCCCCACAAAAAGCAGGTCCCCCCATCCCAGGATCGTCATACTTACCAGTACCGGGTGTCTGTATGGCTCCCAGATCCTACTGTGATCTCCCAGCAGGTACGCTGCACACCTCCCCTGCGTCTGGCCGACATCAGATCACACACACACACACACACACACACACACCACATCAGTTCTCCCTATGATCTCCCTGCAGCTGTGCTCCCCTGCGTCTGGCCAACACTCACACATCAGGATACAGTCACACATCAGACAGCAAACACACACACACAACACACACACACACTCACACACATCACTTCTCCCTGTGCGGTCCCAGCAGCTGTGCTGCACGCCGTCCTCCTCTGCCGACACTTACAGATCCGATCGCACACATTCACACACACACACACTCACACATCAGACAGCATACACGCACACACCCGATCGCATATACACACACACACACTCACAATATCGCACATACGCGCGCGCACACACAACAGCCAGAGATACCACATGCTTCCAGCCATGTGATCCTTGGCAGGTCCTGGAAGATCACTGCACGCACAGTGCACAGTATCGCCGCCGAGAAGCAAGTGATATTGCTGGATGTTGTGAGTGTGTGGATGCGATCTGTAGTGTGTGTGTGTGTGTGATCTGATGTGTGTGTTCCGCTGCAGGACCTTGATGCGCTCACCTTCTCCCGGTCGGCGTCTGGTAAGTATGATCGGGGGTCTTCTTTAATCTGTCTTCTCTCTTCTGGGGGTGCCCGCTGCCTATAATGAAGTGTCCTACAGTGTCTTTACCTTTTTCACCGCTGCATGACACTTCATTATTGACCACGGCTAGGTCTTATTTTCAGGGGATGTCTTATATTAAAGCTTCCCTGAAAACTCCTGAGAGGTCTTATTTTCGGGGAAACACGGTATTTGTTACTCGCACGAATAGTACGGTATTTGGGTTACTCGTTACATTGTGAGTATTCCACATTGACTTGCATTGCACACGCTATTCTGAATGAATACGCGAGTATTAGACAGTAATCATTATGAATATAGTGAATACAAATAGTTAGGTACTCGCTCAACTCTAGTCTCAATACATCATAGTCTGATAGGACAGCTGCTTAGAAATTAAATGAGAAGCAAGGAAGCAATATTATTCTGAATAAATATTGTGAAAGAACCTTATGATCCTACAGAAACTAAACAATATCTTTCTTATTTTTGCTAATTCTATATACCACCCAGAAATATAATAGATTGGCAAAATTTACAGGTGCTTGAGTTAAAATATGAGGTAACTATATGTATCATACTTTAAATGATATGGACACCTCTGACAAGGAATAAATTACTTTTAGGCCTCTATCACACGTTCGTGCCTCCGGTACGTGTTTGGACTTTTTTTCACGTACCGGAGACACATGCACACGTGGACATATGATTTCATAATGGTTTTGACACACGTAAGTATTTTGGAACGGAACCTGTGTCTGTTCCGTACTTACGTGTGTACGTGTGTTCCTCACGCCGACATGTCCCCGTATTCTCCGGCAGCACGGGTGTCACACGGCCCGCACCCGTACCACACGGATGTAGTGTGGATGCGGTCCCATGTGACACGCGCCGGAGAAACACGTGTCATTATTTTAAAATTAAAAAAAACACATCACCTCCTTCAGCCCTGTAAAATCTTCCAGTTGCTGCCGGCCGCTGCTCGTTATGAGTGTGTAAAGGAGGTGGGCGTGCTGTCACGGGCTCTAATCTCCGCCCCTCCGCTCGGCCGGAAGCAGCATCAGCGGGGAGAGGGCGGGGCTGGAGCCGAAGATCAGAACCCTGGACAGCAGCATCTACCACGTGAGTATGTAAATTACCAGTTCTCCGTGTGTTATTGCGGATAGCACACGGAGAACACACGTGGACCACACATACCGGAGACACCTACTTACCACACGCAACACGCATAGAAAATATGTGTCTCGCGGCACGTGCGTGATTTCCACGTGAGTGTGGCAGAGGCCTTACAAATGTTAATGATTAACTTTCGTTAATGGGAATCACTTATGTTATTTCTAATTCATCTGAGAGGAGCATATTGTAAGAAAAGAGACCCTGATTCCAATAATGTATCACTAAGATTACTGGCTGCACCAGTTGTGGCACAATCAGAATTCTTTGATGTAGGACGTAGCACTGCTATATGCAAACATTGTCTATTGACAGTGAGCTACTTATCAGAGGAGGGGGCGTGGCTGGATGACTTGGCACAAGGCATGTAGTCAAAGCAATGATAGTGTCCTGGTGATAAAGCCTTCACTGTAAGTAAACAGCAGCACACAGCTTAATAAATTATATATCACTGAAATCTATATTTCAGCCCCCTATCTCTTGCTGTCTTCAGTATACATAGAAAAAACCTGCTGACATATTCCTATTAAAAAAGCAGTCCCATTAACTTTTTTTCCCTAAACCTGTGTAAATGTCAGAGTAGTATATTGCTAGTATGTTAATATACTCATCAATTTCCATCTCCCTTGCTATCCAGCCCTGCTAGTCTAAGAAGGTAAGTGCAATGTGATCAATATAATGATACCCTATGCATGCCTATGGTCATGTGACTACATGTACGCAATTTGAAATTTGACTAGACTCACCCAGCTTCTCTCAATAGAAAATATTGGGAGAAGTGCAGGATTCTAGTTGGCATGTGACCGCAAGGGCGCAAATTGCATATGTGCGATCATGTGATCATCCACCCACACAGGGAATACAGGAAAATTGTGACTGTGCACAAGGCACACTGTCATGATTTGGTAGTCTGAAGTTCACATAGACTAAAGCGGGCTTTACACGCTACGACATCGCTCAAGTGATCTCGTTGGGGTCACGGAATTTGTGATGCACATCCGGTCGCTTTAGCGATGCCATTGCGTGTGTGTCGACACCTATGAGCGATTTTTCATCGTCGCAAAAACGTGAAAAATCGCTCATCGGTGACATGGGGGTCCATTCTCAAATATCGTTACTGCAGCAGTAACAAAGTTGTTCCTCGTTCCTGTGGCAGCACACATCGCTGCGTGTGACGCCGCAGGAACGAGGAAGCTCTCCTTACCTGCGTCCCGGCCACAATGCGGAAGGAAGGAGGTGGGCGGGATGTTACGTCCCGCTCATCTCCGCCCCTCCGCTTCTATTGGGCGGCGGTTCAGTGACGTCGCTTTGACGCTGAACGAACTGCCCCCTTAGAAAGGAGGCGGTTCGCCGGTCACAGCGACGTCGCAGGGAAGGTAAGTTCGTGTGACGGGTCTGGGTGATGTTGTGCGACATGGGCAGCGATTGGCCCGTGTCGCACAACCGATGGGGGTGGGTACGCACGCTGGCGATATCAGTACTGATATCGTAGTGTGTAAAGCGGCCTTAACTGCAGGTTTTTCTTCTGAAACCAGGCATCCCCTTTAAGGTGCACATACATTTTAAGCCCAGAAAGAAGGTATAATAATATTGTAACAATATCTTACTAAAGTCACATCTACATCTCTCTTTTAACTATGTTTCATATAAAGGCTATGAAGTGCCATAGATGGTGGTCTAGTCTCAACTTTTAGGATTAGAAAAGGTCTGTTAAAAAAAAAAAAGAAGAAACTTCCTACTTAGCATTCTACTGTCTGAGAGAACACTGATAATACTAAAATCCTGAATAACATTATTAGGAGCAGTGAGGACAGAGCAGATCATTAAAAACACATCACAAATATACTAAATAGAATGCGGAAGGTAAGAAACGAGCACATCTAACGAAGGCTGACCTTCATGGACAAACTCTTTGTTTCCAACTTTCAACCTATGCAACAGTGTAATTCCCAATTTTCTGTAGAATGGGTTGTCTAATTTTAGAGCGAGGAGCAGCATGGATTCCGCAGTGCGCACAGGCAGCTCAGCTCAATCAGCTGACTTTTATCTCTGTGACTGCAGGTCGCATTATCTCATGAATGAACTGCTATGTAGGTCAGTTTGAATCTTCTAATTGAATGCACATTTTAGTCATGGCATTCATGCTCTAAATATCCAGATCCTTGATAATTGAAAGACTGAATATATGCTTTACAGGGAAAAGATGGAGCAATTTTAAACCTGTATTTAATACATCTTTTTGGTTTTGTACTTTTAGCATAGATATTAGTGTTGCTTAGGGTTCAGCATATCTATTAAGCAGGCTTTACACGCTACGACATCGCTAATGCGGAGTCGTTGGGGTCACGGAATTCATGACGCACATCCGGCCGCATTAGCGATGCCGTTGCGTGTGACATCGATTAGCGATTTTGCATCGTTGCAAAACAGTGAAAAATCGCTAATCGGCGACACGGGGGTCCATTCCCAATTATCGTTACTTCAGCAGTAACGAGATTGTTCCTCGTTCCTGCGGCAGCACACATCGCTGCGTGTGACGCCGCAGGAGCGAGGAAGCTCTCCTTACCTGCCTCCCGGCCGCTATGAGGAAGGAAGGAGGTGGGCGGGATGTTACGTCCCGCTCATCTCCGCCCCTCCGCTGCGATTGGGCGGCGGTTCAGTGACGTTTCAGTGACGTCGCTGTGACGCCGCATGGACCGCCCCCTTAGAAAGGAGGCGGTTCGCCCGTCACAGCGACGTCGCCGGACAGGTAAGTATGTGTGACGGCTCTGGGCGATGTTGTGCGGCACGGGCAGCGATATGCCCGTGTCGCGCAACAGATGGGGGCGGGTACCCACACTAGCGATATCGGGACCGATATCGCAGTGTGTAAAGTAGCCTTTAGGGTACATTCCCATGATGAGCTTTTGAGGTTGCAGAATTTCTGTACCATTAGGCTATGTGCCCACGGGACTATGTACCCGCAGATTTTGCGTCGGAACACCTTCATATGGATTTTATAGATAAATCCGCAGGTTTTAGCAAGTACAGACACTCCCTATGTTATCCTATGGAACATGGGGACTGCTGTGTCCATGCTGCGGTATGTGCGGCTGCGGAATATGCTGCGGATGTCCCGCAGCCGCACGTAACTGCATGTCAATTAATTCTGCGGAAATAGCTTCGGAAATTCCGCCTCTCCACTATGGAGATAGAGGCCGGGACTTCCGCAGTCGCAGGTACATAGTTCCGTGGGCACATAGCCTTAGGCTACTTGCATTTTTTCATTGCGATTTAATAGCACATACCATGTGACCCCCCCCCTTGAAGTTTTTGACAGGTTATAATGTCCCATGCTGCTCATCAGTGCATATCTGGTCTTTCAGGTTAAAGGAGATCTCTAACAAGGGACCACTTTCTATGACATTCACATGCTTTATAGAGCATACGTATATGAAAAAAAGGTATCAAAAATGTAATTGCCACCCATAGCCACCAGATTACAGCCTAATAGAGTGACATCAGTAGACATATTGGTTGCTACTGCATGTACACCCTTTCTGGTATCTACAATCTGGATGCTTTTGCAGCTGACCATGCATATGTTATGACCTGCTCTATTCAATATTTGGCAATAGAAAACTCAGCTTTGGATGGTAATCTGTGATCATTGCTTGCATGGTAACCCGTGATCACTGCCTCTATGGCCTTATAAAAAATCTGCACCCACCCAACCATATGGTGCGATGCTTTAAACAGTAATTATCTATGTACAGTCCTCACTTGTTCATGAAATGGGCCAGCCTAGCATTACTACATTAATGTGCAATGTTACTGCCCGTCTAGGTGAGGCTACCCACATATGCTATTGACAGATTTATGATTGTAAAATACAGATAATGGCACAAACGTGTAATACTAGTTTCTGTTTCTAAGATATTTCAATAAAATTATTAAGAGGCATGCACATTTTAATAAATTGACTTTGCCAATCTCTAGTTAAAGAGGTTGTCCACTATCCATAGGGGTACTTTGCACGCTGCGACATCGCAAGCCGATGCTGCGATGTCGAGCGCGATAGTCCCCGCCCCCGTCGCAGCAGCGATATCTTGTGATTGCTGGCGTAGCGGATATTATCGCTACGCCAGCTTCACATGCAGTCACCTGTCCTGCGACGTCGCTCTGGCCGGCGACCCGCCTTCTTCCTAAGGGGGCGGGTCATGCGGCGTCACAGCGACGTCACACAGCAGGCGGCCAATAGCAGCAGAGGGGCGGAGATCAGCAGGATGTAAACATCCTGCCCACCTACGTCCTTCCGCATTGCAGCCGGGACGCAGGTAGGAGATGTTCCTCGCTCCTGCGGCTTCATACACAGTGATGTGTGCTGCCGCAGAAACGAGGAACTACACCGTACCTGTCGCTGCACCGCTTTTGCGCTCGTTAATCGTATCAAAAAGGATTTGCACACTACGATATTGGCTGCGACGCCGGATGTGCGTCACTTTCGATTTGACCCCACCGACATCGCACCTGCGATGTCATAGTGTGCAAAGCCCGCCTTAGGATAGGCCATCAATGTCTTATTGGTCAATGTCCGACCCCAATGACCCCATCGGTCAACTGTTGATGGTACCGGTGACGGCAGCAGGCAGCTGGATATGCTCCATTCCGGAGCTGCTCATCAACTGATAGCGGTCACGGCCGGGTACTACACATTCGCCTCCCATTAAAATCAATAGGAGGTAGATGTGCAGTACCCGACCGCTGCTATCAGAAGACGGAACAGCTCTGGGACTCAGCAATTCCACCTGCTGCTGTGGATAACACCTTTAAGGTCTTTTTCAGATATTTTATTATTTGCACATGAGAAAAACGAATAGATCTTGATCAATTTTTTTAAGTCAATTTTCATCAGTTTTTATGGACAAGGTGTCTTAACTGTTTTGTTCTACTGATCTAATTACTTAAATGACGCTTTTGATCCACAAGTGATATTCCAAACAGACATGTCATCTTTTTTCCTACAAAAAAACCCTAACATATGTATAATACCCATAAACTAAAATGAGTACAATTTCTTTCCATTAGAAAATAAAGCAAATAGAGGGAGTATTTGAAACACGTCTTGTCAATTGGGCCTATGACTTGTATGTGAAACCTCAGCATTTACAAATCTATGCTATTGTGTAGTTATAGCTGCAGGTTGCATTTAGGTAGCCACAGCATAGTATCACATAGGAGCCATACATCTTCACGCTAAACAAAAAGAATAATGTAATCACGCTCACCTAGACCTATATGTATCCCAAATGGTGGACGGTGCCAGGCACTTCAGGCCGGATCCTGGTGTAATAGCAATGAACAAGAGAAGTGGAAAAAGCCAGCAACCATCTTGGAAAAACTCTGAAGCTTTTTTGTGAAAAATCCATAAAATACATACAGTGGATAAAAAGCTCAGCGTGTAGACAAGGGTGTACGCGTTTCAGGCCTAACATAGAACTGGCTAAAGATTGTTTCCTACCATGCGTTGGCCCTGGAAACCCTTTCCCAATACACTTTTGGGAAAGACTTTCCTAAATCAACACGCAGAAGGGTCTTTAGATCCCATTCAGCACAAGGAAACAGACTTCAAGGCTAAGGCCAGAGTCACACTTGCGAGTACCTCGCTTGTAACTTGCGCGAGTCTCGCATCGCATCACCCGTCATGGCTGCACACTCTCCGGACAGGAGTGTCTGAGCTGCATAGAGATACATGCAACCGACCCTCTCCTGTCAGAATGGGAGTCCATGCCGGATGATTCAATGAGAGACTTGCGCGAGTTACACGCGAGGCACTTGCAAGTGTGACTGTGGCCTAACTCTGTAACACTCAGTTGGTAAATGGACTCCATTAGCACAGGATGACTGTTGACACCAAGTACAGGCGCTCATGCATCATGGCGGGGCCAATCACTTATATACACCTTTCCACCAGCTGGTTTTCCATCTATTTCCCCCCTTCTCTAACTTTATGCATCACAGAAGAGTGAGGATTGAGGGAAAATAAGCAAGTAGGAAGGTGTATATAAATTATTGGCCCCATCATGATACACAAGTGCCTATACTTGGTGTGAACATTCATCCTGCGCTGATAGAGTCCCTTTAATATTGAACAGGAAACCAGGAGATTGGCTGCAATTGACTACAGGGATACATTACTATTTTAGTAGGGTTTTATGTTTTTGATTACAAAAAAAAGAAAAACTAAATGAAGGCCATTTCCTACAAATAATGAATGCTATCATTTAAATTCTGTACATTACTAGCCATGCTGGATCTGTATTTGAGCTATCCATCTAAGCACTCATCCATATACTTCACCATAAGGACCGCAGCATGTGGGCCTCTGATTAACAACATTTTTTTTTCTATTTTCCATAAACAACATTAACGCACTGGCTTACAAGTAACTGATTATGTGTTTCCCTGACAAATAATACTTAATATTTCAATTGCACTTTATTAATCTCCATCCATCTTTCTTTCAGAAAACATGTAGAGGTGAAAATTTAATAAAGGAAAAACAATAATGCAATGTTGTGAAAAAAAAAATTCTGAACAGCATTAATATTTAAAATAAACCAGGGAGACAGAATAGCAGAAGTATGTGCTAGCTAATGTACTTTGCCAGCGTAACTGAATTTCAGAAGATACGAGCTAAATGTTCAGGTTCGACCCGCGTGCTTTCTACATTAACCCTATCACGCAAGCCATCGGGAAAGTGCTTGAGTCCTACCTTAATAGAAAGCTAGGTGTCAAAATAATGTATGTCAATATTATAAATAAAGGAAAATAGCATAGAAAAGCTCCAGTATGGAGTGACCTGCACGGCTCATAATCTGCGAGCCTTTGTCATAGACGTTTCTTGGCTATTTACCGAACATCTAGCGCTATTATGACGGCTCCTGAGTAATACGGTGGTAATTACTCCAGAGCGCTATATCATTTCCTAACGACAGAAACCAGAATAGACTCAATTCTGAATAAAATGGAAAAAGATATTAAAGCTAATGCAATGTATGCTGAGTAAAGACAGATAAAGGTAATACAGACCTGCAATAACCATTATCATTATTTATTCTGTTTTGTAAAAATAGAGTTTTTAATGACTTATTTTTTTATTAAAAGGAATTTGGTGCCAGGTTTTTCACCTTATCTGAGAACGGCATAATGTAGATATAGAGACCCTGATTCCAGCGTTGTCACTTAGGCAGGCTTTGCACGTTGCGACATCGCAAGCCGATGCTGCGATGTCGCACACGATAGTCCCCGCCCCCGTCGCAGGTACAATATCTTGTGAAAGCTGGCGTAGCGAAAAATATCGCTACGCCAGCTTCACATGCACTCACCTGCCCTGCGACCGTCGCTCTGGCCGGCGACCCGCCTCCTTATTAAGGGGGCGGGTCGTGCGGCGTCACTGCGACGTCACACGGCAGGCGGCCAATCGGAGCGGAGGGGCGGAGATGAGTGGGATGTAAACATCCCGCCCACCTCCTTCCTTCCGCATATTCTACGGAAGCCGCGGTGACGCCGGTTGGAGATGTTCCTCACTCCTGCGGCTTCACACACAGCGATGTGTGCTGCCGCAGGAGCAAGGAACAACATCGGACCGTCGCGTCAGCGTAATTATGGATTACGCCGACGCTGCACCGATGATACAATTACGACGCTTTTGCGCTCGTTAATCGTATCATCGAGCCTTTACACACTACGATGTCGCATGCGATGCCGGAAGTACGTCATTTTCAATTTGACCCCACCGACATCGCACCTGCGATGTCGTAGTGTGCAAAGCCCGCCTTAGGCTAAGGACACGCGGGCATTTAGCATTCGATGCAAGAGCCTGTGCCTTATGCTAATGACCCCTGACTCCCGCTCTGCTGTGTCAGCCGAGTGTCATTATACTGTGATGCGATCCTGCGATCGGATCACAGCTGCGGAGGAGAGGGAGGAACTAATCTCCGTAGCTTCTCCATTGCCAGTTGATATGGTGTAATGTGAGTGAAGTGATGTTTTTCTCGCACCCATAGATTGTATGAAACGCGTAGTTCGATGGGGTCCTAATATCTACTTATTTTTCTTGTATATTTTTATGGAATTACCCCAATAAACGTTGGATTCTTTTAACTTATATCTGAGGACTGCGCTGGACATTTCTTTTCTTCATAGATTGTATGGGTGCGAGAGAAAACGAGTCAGATTCCACCCGCAGCATGCTGCAATTGTTTTCTTGGTCTGATTAGGGCTGAGAAAAATATTGTACATGGGAGCATGCCCATAGAGTAGCATTGGTCCGAGTGGAATGCAAAGTTTTTATCACATTCCACTTGCTCCGTTTTACAACCCATGTGTTTCCACCCTTATTGGGCTGCTTGCAGCAGGTTTTTTTTTTTTTTTTTATAAATCAGTTTTAATCAGCAGATTATCATTAGGTAATTAATAAACCTGCTGCCAGGTAGTCCTCCTTGATTAGGACCACTATATAATCCGCCACCACCACTGATTGGCAGCTTTCTGCCTATTTCCAGTGTACACAGAAAGCTACCAACCAGTGGTGTGGGTGGGGTTATACAGAGCTCAGCATTCAGAGAACTGCTAAATGTGGAACAACAAAAAAAAACAGCAATATTATCAAAACTGCAGCAACAACCCAGAAAGTTATACATAACTAGAATCAGGATATCTTCCCCACATCATGCTTATCTCAGAAAGGTTAGCACAAACCTTGTGAAAGATTGCCTTTAAATAGGAATGATTTCATAGAAAATATATTTTAGGCAATAAGCAAAGTAAGGGTCTTTTGTTTGTTTTATTTTTTTTAAGTTTAGAAAATCCATAAAGGTTTAGGTTTTAGGTTCATTTTACATTCTCTGGCAGCCTAGGGCAAGTAAAGAGGTAAGTTCAGTTTGCTTCTAGGGGGTCTCATTCTCATGTTGCCTATGGCATCTAACAACTCCAGGGCAATTAGGTTTCACTAGTCTCTGTACTGTACATGTGTTTTTCAGGATTTACAAGAAACCCAAAATTGTTTCACAACTGACTATGTTTTCTTTAGAGATGAGTGGACGCGTTGAAATTTGGTCAGGTTGCGACAGACTTTAGATAAACTTTGGTTCTGGACCCGGACTGGACCTGAACTCCAATGGAAGTCTCTGATTGGGCAGTCCGGGTCTCCGCCCACAAGCAGCCAGCCATAAACAGAGCACTTCCGGGGGCAGGTGGGCGATAACTCTGCTTTCACCCACCTTGGGAGCCGTTCAAACACTGCAAGCGGCTTACATTGGGCTGAGCACCGAGCGTACCCCAGCGATGCTCATATGAGTGGTTTCCATATGTAAAGCACCGAAATTCGAACATTGATATTTTTTTTTTATCAATTCTGTGTTTCCTTCTGGGTTTTTTTTTTTTGCACGCCCTCTAAATGTGTCTCAGGGCTATCAGCTTTGTCAATTTTTCCCACTAATACATCCTCCTACTAAACAACCTATTTATGTCCAAAACAGCTCTTGTCCAATCAAGCACTACCCAGGCCTGTTTAGCTCTCTACAGCCAAAAATAAAACTTTAACACAACCTATGTGACCTAGGATGAGTTCAGTAGCCTGTATAGGGTGAACTAGTTAGGCTGCGTGCCCATGATCAGTATTTGCAGCGTTTTGGATTCGCCATGCATTAGCTGCGCCCAAATCGCTGCGGTGTACAGTACAAGCATAGTGGACAGAATTCCTAGAAATCCAATGCCCACTATGCTACTTTTTTCTACAGCAAACACTGACCTGTGGAGCGTCTTTCCAGACCGCAGCATATCAATTGTTTGCTGCGGAATCGCATGCGTCCTCCGTAGGAAGAACACAAGCGAGAGACTGCAGCGCACTGAACCCTGATCGTGGGCATGGGCAGCTGCGGTCTCCTGCGGCCCTCCCGGTCAGGACTCGCTGATTTCTGAACGCAGCGAGTCCTGATCGTGGGCACATACCCTTACACGTTACTACTAGCCATGATTTACATTAATTGCTTCATGCCTATCTGTCTATTTCAGCATCAATGCAGTGTCAGATGCTGTAAAATATTTTATAGGGTTAATAAAACTGAAATAACAATGTTAATGTATTTGGTTGAGATCCTGGTCCAATTAAAAATCTATAAAAACAAAAAATTTGATATAAACATGTCTATAGTTCTAGCTAGAACATGCGTTTAGGAGGAGGAAGGCACGAACAGCAGGTGAATAGCTGATCAGCATATTCCTACAGCAGAAATGTCGCGCATAGTGCTCTTAAATGTGAAGCACGGTGCTCTGAATAACTCCACCATCAAAATGATTGGCAGAAAGAAAGCTGCAATGTGTACTAAGAAACATGCAGAGGAAAATAAAAACTGAAGCGGGTGCTAGATCATCTCTGATTGCACAGAAGGGGAATCTCAAATGTGAAAATTGGAAACCGGAGAGTGGAGCATTGTTCCTCTTCATAGTCAGGATCCTGCAGCCCCAATGAGTAATCTGACATGTAGGCAGCTGTAAGCAATTATACAATTAAGCATTCAATCTTACTTAGGAGCTCCAGGTACTTGTAGTTTTCTCTGCAGGTAAAATTATGCTTTTTTCCTTCAGAACAAGCGATTTGTGAGGAATCTTTTATTTTATACAATTTTGAATGTTCTGTCATCTGTAAAGTAAATTAGACATGTTCTGAGGATCACACAGAAAACGCCAACTAGAATTGCATAGGATTTGTGCATATTTTCTATTGTGCGCTCGGATGTTTTATCCTCTTCTGGAATGTCAGCTTCTGTTGAAAATCTGTTATGCGAATATACAGGAATGGGGATTTTAAAGTGTTTGTATATTTTTAGGATGGCTAGGTAAAAAGAATAAAAGAAGTAATACCCCCTCACCTATCCCTAATAGTTGATTACCTGGACTCTGTTTATTTCGACTTGCTGGTACAATCTCAATACACCATACTGGCAAAAATGCCAAGCCTATTGGGCATTTTTGGTCATTTCCAGTGTACCCGGTGGACCAGGCTAATGAGAATTGAGTAAGCATTGGAGCCGAAGCTGCAAGGATCTGTAATGGTCCTTCTTAGGCCTCTGTCACACGTTCGTGCCTCCGGTACATGTTTGGCAGTTTTTTCATGTACCGGAGGCACGTACACACGTGGACATATGATTTCATAAAGGTTTGGACACACATAAGTATTTTGGAAAGGAACGTGTGTCCGTTCCGTACTTATGTGTGTCCGTGTGTTTTGCACGCCGACATGTCCAGGTTTTCTCCAGCAGCACGGGTGTCACACGGCCCGCACCCGTACAACACGGATGTAGTGTGGATGCGGTCCCGTGTGACACGCACTGGAGAAACACGTGTCATTATTTTAAAACAAAAAAAACCACATACTCACCTCCACAAACCCTGCAGATTCTTCCGCTCCAAACAGGTGCTGCCGTCCGCCGCTCGTTATGAGCGTGTTATGGAGGTGGTGTGCTGTCACGGGCTCTAATCTCCGCCCCTCCGCTCGGCCAGAAGCAGCATCAGCGGGGAGTAGGCGGGGCTGGAGCCGAAGATCAGAACCCTGGACAGCAGCAACGACCACGTGAGTATGCAAATTACCGGTTCTCCGTGTGTTATCGCAGATAGCACATGGAGAACACACGTGGACCGCATGTACCGGAGACACGTACTAACCACACGCCACATGAAGGGAAAATACGTGTCTCGCGGCACGTGCGTGATTTCCACGTGAGTGTGGCAAAGGCCTTAAAGGGAACCTGTCACGTGCCAAATGCACCCAGAAGCACAAGCAGTACTGGGTACATATGTAGAATCCCAGCCTAACTGTCCAAGCATTTACTAGCATACATAAAGAGATCCTTTGAAAAAGTATTTTTAAAGATCATTTGTGAGATACTAATGAGAGCTGTGACTAGTCGCAAGGGCATTACTTTCCTGGCTAGTTGGCTTACTTAACGTTAGCACGTCCTTATGGGCAAGATAATATGGTTTACAATCCCCAGTGTCATGGCAACGCCACACATGAGCACGGCTTTGTACCCATCAACTTTCAGCTTCTTTGATGTTGGATGTATGTGTCCCAGCTTCAAAGAGGCTCACTGCCCATGATTGAAAGTCGCCCACACGTCCAGTCATGTGCACAACTCAGACGTCGGGTGTATGTGTCCCGGCTTCAGAGAGGGGTAGTGCGCATGCCCAGAAGTGCTGACGACTTCAGATCATTGGCAGTGAGCTTCTTTGAAGCTGGGACACAAACATCCAGCATCAAAGAAGAGTGGCTATGTATCACGCTGCCATGACACTGGCTGTTGTAAAACATTTTATGCTAGGAAGGGTCAAAATACCATGGACCTTCCCAGCCTGGTAATACCAGCCCGCTGTTTTTTACTTTACCTTGGTTGGTTATCAAACATAGGGGGGCTCCACATCGTGTTTTTTTTAAGTATTTATTTATTAGGTTAAACAAATCTTAAACCACCCTTTAGTGCCACATGAAAGGCACTAAAGGGTTCAAGTGTACAAAGCCTTCTCTAATCTAAGCTCTCCCTCCTACATCAACTCTCTGTGAACTGCTTCTAGAAAACAATGTGCTAAGCATTGCACCTCTGTGTCTCTTAACACCCGATGAGATGCGACGTGGTTGTCCAATCATAGTAATGCGGTGCATGGCAAGCAATCCCTGCATGATGATTGGCTGTCTAACAGCCGAGAAACACAAGGGGTGGGGACTCGAGCATGGCACAAGAGCACCCGAGATACTCGATCGAGTATCGAGCAGTGCCGAGAACACTCGCTCATCACTACTGTTATCCATTTAAAAGCAGCTGTCAATCCCTAATAGCGGCATTTAAATGAAAAGCAAGACAGTTTTGAAAAGTTCCAGCTCCCATATCTCTTATTAAAATATGCACCTAATTAACCAGATTGGTAAACAACATAAAGAGAAATAAAACTGAAATGCCTTGTTTGCATTTTTTTTGTCACATCACCTCCCTAAAAAAATGTAATAATAAGCATTCAAATTGGTATTAATAAAAATGTAAGCAAAATACAACTCCTCACACATCCCCATGTTATGGATCTCGTAAAATGGCAACAAAACAAAAACTTTTTTTACAATATTCACATATTTTTTTTTTCATCATTTAAATAGAAAAAAAAATCAATACAAGTTTGGTATCTTTGTAACTGGATTGACTGGAACAATCATGTTTCAAGATCATTTTTCCAGGACAATGAATGTCTTAAAAGCAAAGCCCATGAACACAGGTAGAATCCTGGGTTTTTTTCACCACTTCATCCCACTTGGAATTTTTTTCTTAGGCTTCAGTACAATGTAAGGTAAAATGAAGTTTGAATTAAAGCTACAACTCGTCGTTCAAAAAACAACCTCTCAAACGTTGATGGAAACATGAAAAAGTTATGGTTCATGGAAGAATGAGGAAGGAAAAACAAATGCTAAAAAATGAAAGGGTGAAAGGCAATCCAGGATAATCAGAAATATAACTTAAATTAGTTAATATAGTTTATTATTACGACTTTAAAATACCGACTACATGCAGGTGGTAGAGCATTTCCATCCATTGTTTCTAGACAGGTGGTCTGGCCTTACAATTGGACAGACTATCCTGAAGCCTGAGGAGAAAGGTCCTTGGTGACTAATTAAATGAACCCCTTTGCTACTTGATAGCTGTTTCTCTCTCCCACAGACAGAAAATCACCAGTAGCTTATTGGTAATAAAAGGTAATGTGGAGTTGAGCTGTAGAAGTAAAGAGTAGGTAACACTTAATCCTCGATAAAACTGCCTTGCCGTTCCATCTCTGGAGACATTTTACAACCTGTGCTGTCACAGGATTGTCATTTGAGCCAAACTGAGAAAAAACCCTAAAGCTAGCCAGTAGCCAGTCCTTACGTGATTGAGATTGTCCTTCAAGGTCCTGTCTGAGACTGACAAGTAGAAGACACAAATGCGTAAGTGAGAACAAGGAGCACTAGATGTATTCTGGCATTTCAGAATATACTTCCAGTTAGAGAAATATAATATGACATGATTTTTTTTCACCAGAAATAAGTTTTTTCCTATGATATCTCTCCTTACAGTTCTTTTTCTCCTAAAAATGTTCTTTTTAACACAGATGGATCCTTAAAAATATTTCACCATTAGGGCTTGTTCGCATGATGCGATTTTCCTGAGCTTTCCTCCCACATCGTTTTATTGTACCAGCAAAGCAAATGAGATTTCTGAATCTCAAGCAAATGATGTTCATTTTTCCTTGCAGGTTTCAACCATCAAAGTTTTTTTCCCCCATCACCCATTCATATGAACAAATGAATAGGGAAAACCACATATTAAAACCCATAACAAGCGTGTTTCCTGATAATACTCTGGTTTAAGGTGATTAAAAATTTGCTGTACATACTCAAGTTCTACATGTACCTTAGTAAGACATTGATTTAGTCAGATCTTAAAAAGTAGTATAAAGCCCCTTTCACAAGTGGGTATAAAACCTTAAAAAACAGTACTGGTGTCATCAGTGTTTTCCATCAGTGTGTCATCCCCGCTTTTCTCGTATAGCTAAAAAATCTAAATATTAAAAGCTCATCCTATACTTTTCAATGTTAAACACATACAGCCCATGGATGGCACACGGATGCCTGTACGAGTTTTTCACAGACCCATAGACTTGTAATGGCCCTCGTCATCCATGGTGCCTCACACGTGAGCAGCATCATAGGTTATAATGGGTACATGTGAGATCTGTGAAAAACACAATGTTGCACCTACCAGAAAGATGGACATATGAAGGTACATGACTGAGTGCAATCTAAGGAGACAAATAAAGAGGGGTGTTCGGGGTGGATAGTAACTGAGAGTAAAAATGGCACCTCTTAGAAATACCCGAAAATTAGCACTATTAAAGGGAATATCCAGGACTCTTTTTACAATGTTCCTAAGCAATAACAGGCAGGTAGATGCTAACTACCAGCCTTTTGTACGTAGTGCCGATCTCTGAGTTCACAGACCGCTTTTGAGGGCAATTTCGAGGCTTCTGCTGACATCACGTCCACAGGGCAGCGGCTTAATTCCCACCCTGTTCTGTTGACGGGGCGGGACTGCCAACCTCATGCTGATTGATAGTCGGCTTCCCACTGCCTAACCGTGGGAAGCCAGCTGTCAAGCAGCATGACGCTAACGGTCATGCCCTGTCGACTGAGCTTCTGTTGGTAACTAAGTGCCCTTTTGATTTTAGGCACATAGTAAAAAATAAAATAAATCATGGACACCCTCTTTAAGGAAGTAGTCTCACTGGCTTCTCTCTGAAATGCCTATGAACTTGAGCGACTAGGATTGAGGTATGTATAGGGTAAGTATCTGCCCCTTATCAGAGATATTTTACCAAGATATCAGGCAGACTGTAATGTATGCAAGTCTCGTGTCCCTGAAATAAACACTATCCAGTAAATCTAAATGTAGATATGGGAAGGATGGGAAAGGGCATTTTATCAGAAATTACCAGTTTTGTTAAAAGTGGACTGGGATAGTTAATGACTTGAAAGCCTCTGATAATTATCTGTGCAGTATAAAACGGTTAACATCGAGATTAAACAAAAGATCGTGTTGTCTGACAGTGAAATAATGCTGAAAGGTGCAAGAAAAAAACGAATACGACTTTAATGTGACATGCTTTTATCGAGAAAGCTATGTACTGCTATATTTCAATGACAAAAAAGCAGATAAGAGCTCTCACCCCTTGTTGATATATTGTACAGATCGAGACAATGTATTATCAGAAGACTATTTGGAATCTTTTTTTTCACAGTTCCATTTTCTGCCTCGCATTCCCCTGAGTCGCTGCTACCATAAATAGCTATCTGTGATCAGCAGGCAGAGAGGGTCTAATCAATGGCACAATGTAGGCATCTACCTGTGTTATGGCATCAGTGGAATGGGAAGAATTGTCACCGACTCTAGAATGACGAGCCTGTACAGGCTGGAAGATAATACTAGCTTAATGATTTATTGTGATGCAGTTTACTTACTGGTAGTCTTAGGGGTACTTTGCACACTACGACATCGCAAGCCGATGCTGCAATGCCGAGCGCGATAGTCCAGGCCCCCGTCGCAGCAGCGATATCTTGTGATTGCTGCCGTAGCGAACATTATCGCTACGGCAGCTTCACACGCACTTACCTGCCCTGTGACGTCGCTCTGGCCGGCAAACCGCCTCCTTCCTAAGGGGGCGGGTCGTGCGGCATCACAGCGTCGTCACACGGCAGGCAGCCAATAGGAGCGGAGGGGCAGAGATGAACGGGACGTAAACATCCCGCCCACCTTCTTACATCCGTATTGCAGCCGGGACGCAGGTAAGGAGATGTTCCTTGCTCCTGCGGCTTCACACACAGCGATGTGTGCTGCCTGCTGGAACGAGGAACAACATCGTACCGTCGCTGCTGTGAAATTATGGAAATGTCGGACCCCACACCGATCATACGATAACGACGCTTTTGCGCTCATTAATCGTATGTAAAAGGATTCACATACTGCGATGTCAACAGCGACGCCGGATGTGCGTCACTTTCGATTTGACCACACCGACATCGCACCTGCGATGTCGTAGTGTGCAAAGTACCCCTTAAGGTATGTGCATATGCTGCAGATTTGATGCAGAACTTTCCTCCATGAAATCTGCACCTTCTAGCAGAAAAATGCACCAACAAACGCTTGCTTTTTTGGTGCGTTTTTTTATGCGCTTTTTTTACTTGCATTTTTTAAAGAAGCCAATGGCTGGAAGAGCTACAAAACACAGGAAAAAAACGCCCCAACAATTGACATGCTGCAGATTTTTCTGCACCAAATCTTCAAGGAAAAAAAGGTACATTAACACCACGTCTAGCAAACAGCTTTGAAGAGCTGATCTCCAGATGGTGACATTTGTGAGTATCCCCATACAGAAGAGAAAATCTGAATGGTGGTAGGAACCCCTGAATAATGCTATACTGCCTCAGTGTGGTGATTTCTGTGGAAAAGCTTTGGCTGTCATTATACTGGTAATGGGAGCTCT
The DNA here is from genome assembly GCF_048569485.1 of Anomaloglossus baeobatrachus. Lineage (NCBI taxonomy): Eukaryota > Metazoa > Chordata > Amphibia > Anura > Aromobatidae > Anomaloglossus > Anomaloglossus baeobatrachus. The sequence continues at coordinate 396,549,141 of NC_134356.1, forward strand.
GGGTCTCACTACTGTGAGGGTTGGGAGCTAAATGTGGCTCACAACCCTCTCTCAGAACTGAATATGGCTCTCAGGGTTCTTTTCCACTTGCGTACCGCTTCTGATGCGAGAGCATTGGAAGAGATATGCTAATGACCGTCGGCAGTGTGTGTCAGCCGAGGGTCATGCGACTGTGATGCAATCTTGCAATCGTATCACAGCTGCGGAGAAGAGGGAGGGAGCCCTTTCTCCCCATCTCCTCCGTGGTTTGTCTATGTGTATATCACACTGCAGTCGCATAACATGCGAGTGCAGTGCAATGTTTCACACGGTCCTATAGACTTGTATGGGGGTGCATGAGCCGAGAATCACTGCCAAACACAGCATACTGCGATTGCCCCGAGAGCACAATTCGTGACGAGAAATAGAAGGCAAAAGGACATTGCTCCATAGTTATGCACTGGTGCGAGTGCGATCCAATGTTTTATCGGATCGCACTCGTACAGAGAAATCACAAGTGGAAAAGAACCCTCAAGGTCAGAAAGGTTAGGGACCACTGGGGTAAAGTATTAAGTATGTGCAATAAACATGCAAAAATGGCCTAAGCTGTTGGGGTTTCACCCCATATAAATGAGAGCATTTTTGCTTCGTTCACATGTCTAGTAAACATCCGTTAAAATAGATCCATCAGTCCGTTGGTAAACGTTGTGCAGACAACATTTTTGTAAACCTAAAGAAAAATTATTTCAACTCAATTCATTTTTTTAACATTGAAGTCTATGGAAAACGGATCGCCATCCGTTTTCTTCCATTTGAAATTGATCCAGTAAACAAAAAACAGATCGTTTACAAACGGAAGAAACACGGATGGCTAACGGGTCAATTGTCCTTAGGCTGTAGTGTTAAAAAATTGAATCCAGTGGGAAAGTACGGTATTTTTTTAGCCGGATAAACAAGTTGTGTCTGCGCAACATTTTGTCAACAGATTGTTGCCGAATCAACAGAAACATGTGAACGTAGCCTTACACAAGCTGAACAGTTACTTAAACACCTTTATAATTGTGTTTATTATTAATAATAATAATAATAATAATAATACAATATTTCTTTAATTTTACATATTTCTTTCAGGGGTAATATTAATGTTGGGGCACTATGAGAGCATAATGTTTGGCAATGTTACTTTTGAAGGCACTCTTGCACTAATTGTAGGCACTATTACTGATTGGAGGCTAAATTTACTACTCAGTTATTTTTGGGTGGCACCAGTACAGTCATGAGTATTATCCAAATACAATTATTTTCGGAGGCAGTAAATTATTTTGTGGCAGTAATCATAAGGCAATATTTTTGGGTTGTCTATAGTTATGTCACTATTGGCTCTGCGGCACAGTATTAACGATATCAGCAGGTAACACCCTTTACAGCATTAGGATGAGCAGTTTGTGTTGAGATGGTGAGGTGAAAAGTGAGCAGTCTAAAATGTCTGGGCAGCATTCATCTGATAGAAAAGTCATGGTTGGAATAAAAGTCATGTTTATCTGGGAAAAATAGGAGAACGTGTCCAATCATAGAAGATATCTCCTATTTCACTGGATGTAGGTATCGTATAGTTTGTCTTCTACTACACTTAACCAGTGAAGTCGGTACCGCTAAATGTTACTTTCATATTACTACTAGGGTAACTCCTAATTCCCGATGTCCCCCCCCAGTTAAAATAATAAAGCCTATACTCACGTCATGCACAGGCACCCTTCCAGCGATGTTGCGGCTTCCGGGGTTCACGTGAGTCTGTGACGTCATGCAAGCCCCACATCCAGTCAGCGTCAGCTTCTCTCTCCATGCCTACAGACCAAACAAACAAAAAACAGGAAGTGAACGCAGTTGCAGCACTCACTTCCTGCTGATTAACTTGTTTGGTCTGAAGGCATGGAGACAGAAGCTGTCGCTGACTGGAAGTGGGGTTTGCATAACGTCACAGACTCATGTGAGCCCCGGAAGCCGAGACACCGCTAGATGGCACCTGTGCAGGACGTGAGTATAGGCTTTATTGTTTTACTGGGGGGAAACATGTGGAATCAGAAGGGGTTGTACTGGTAGTGGACAACTCCTTTAAGAGGAGCAGTTTCAATTTGTTTTCCTTTTTTTTACAAATGTTATCTAATATCAAAAAATAACATTAAAGGGCTCACATTTTTTAAATTTATAAATGCACCATATCCACCACACTGTGACATTCCTTTTGGCCACCCTTCATTTGTGCTATTACAGAAAGGTCTATAATGGGGCATTTACAATGGGGTTTACAAAATAATAATAATAATAATAATATTGTTATAGAAGAGTGTATAATGGGGCATTTACAATGGGGTTTACTTAATCAGTCAACACTTTTAAAACTGGCAACAAGTTTTACATTTGAAGAGAAGAGAGAAGAACAAAGTAACAACATAGTACAGAAAGCTTAAAAGTTCATGTAGCCCTGAAAAATCTCTATAAATGTATATGTCTGCATTTCCTTTTAACAATAAACCTGATGCTTCTGTGTTCAAATAAACTATGATAAATCCCCTAATACATCTAATCAGATTAGATCAGCTTTTGTGCACTTTCCATAAACAAGCTGCAACAAGACTCACATACCACGACAAAGCAATCACATCTCAAATGGATACACAAAATGGAGGGGAAAGGACTGAGGAATTTCATTGTAATATAAGAGATAATGCCCGAGGCCTTGCTTTCTTTAATCTTAGACTTCCTTGTATTTTCATCTTCTCGGCCCTGACAGCTGTTCCATCTTTGAGTGTTCCCTTCTTATAGTTGTTCAAATTTTCTTCGTTTCTAAACCTCTTACTAAAGCTTATCAGACAAATGTAGTGGCAGTCCGGAAAGTACTGTTCACATAGTTTCTAGTCCTCCTCTAGAAAACCAATGCTACTATTATCTGAATAACCTGTTAACCTTAAAACCAATTCCCTTGTAAAGAAAAAAAAGACGTAATTGGTTTTAAAACTATATACACTGAACACTGAAATGGCTATACCACCAAGAAGAAAAAGTTGTGGAATTATGGAAGAAAATTTTCAAAGCATCTCAATATCGAATACGAGCGCCACATGTATAAATACACCTTGGCGTGGTTATCGATAGCAAGCATGGTGTATTTAGTAGCTAAATCTATAGTCGCATAGTCAGATGCTTGTATATTGCTTATCAATGTATCATACCTTTATTGCTATCTTTGGCTACAATTTGCTCATGCCTTCTTTCTTGTCTACTGGTCATCAGGTTCCTCTTTGCGAAAGAATGTAGATTAATAATTTGCTTCCTATACAAAGGATTGGCCCTCGTGAATTCCATGGAGCTTGCTCTATATTATGGAACAATTCTTCTCTATAACCATTGACTTTTGGGTAGAAAATCTTTAGAACATAGCGTTTAGTGGAATATGGAATGTTTTTTCTCGTTTGGTCTGTACAAAGGCCTATAGAAAAAGTCTATGTCTTAGGATAGGCTCAAGCAAGCGTATGTCTCGGAAGAGTGCAATGCGAGAAAATCTCTCATTGGACTCAAACCAATGTTAGTCAATGAAGGAGAGCAGATAGTCAGCTTTTTTCTCATCCAGATTATGGATGAGCGGAAAGTTGCAGCATGCTGCGATTGTCAGCGAGAGTCATGTCACTTTCATCTATAGAAGTCTATGGGTGCGAATGAAAGTCGGACTGACATATGTGAGAGAAGGGCACTATGGGATCTCCCGGTATATGAACTGTCGAACTGCACGCAGATGATATCCTAGTGCAATGCGATAATCACATAAGCTGACAATGGAGAATATGGAGAGATTAATCTCTCCCTCTCCTCTGCAGCGCTCACCCTCTCCTCCATAGCTTTGATCCGATTGCAGGATCAGATCACAGTTGCATGACACTTGGCTCACTTCCACAGCGGAAGCAGAGGGTCATGAGCATATCACATTCTATGCACTTGCATCGGAGCCATACAATCATGTGAATCCAGCCATAATGTGAAAGTGGAGGCCCAACAGGTGGAAGTAGATCCCCAATGTCTCGGATCCTGTACAACTCTGATGCTATGAAGAGCAGTAATACAGTAGACTGAACAAGTTTTGAAAGTGGCCAAACATAGACAAATGTCAGCTAAATTTTTTCTAACGGACATTACATATACACCAGTTCAGCGCAGAGATGTAAAGATATGGTGGATCCTCAGGATTGATGTCCGATTTGTACAATTTATTTTTTTTTTTAGAAAAACTGATGTGTACATTTGCATGACAGTGAAGATATACAAATGTACAGTAAAGACTCCAAGTGCCTCTATAGCAGCCGTTTACAGTTATATACACACCAGTCATAGTATGGTTGAGCATATGATTCCTTAAGGGATTCAACTCTTCAAAAAAACTACCGTAATAAAAATTAGTTTTTACAATAAGAAAATGTGAAGCTGTTCCACATTTTGAAATAATTCTTCTTGCAGAAAAAAATGAAATATTGAAAGTTGAATAATGCAACCATTAACAGACGTAATATGAAAAAAATTAAATCTAGTACTATGTGCCAACTCTGAAAAACAATATGCTGCTCTCTGAATCCTATTTATCTACTTACATAATTTGCAATTCTCCATTTTTCATATTTTTCAAAGTCTGACAACATACACAGCTGCATGGAAAATGTCTCTTGGCTTCAGGGGATGAGAACTAGCTATATTTTTTGTCTAATGATCACAGTCATTCTGACAACTCTTTGGAAGTCCAGATTATACATCACTGTTTTTCTATTGCAATGATTTCCAAGCAGCATTTTCTCTCTCTGACATAAAAAAAAAATCCACATTCTTGGTTGTCCTTGCTGAATTAAAAACACATTTGCTGAAGTGTTAATCATTGTGCTCGGGGCTAACGCTGCATTTTTTTTTTATTTCCAAAGAGCTCTTTTGTAAACAAGAGCAGAGAAATATAGGCTAACCAGAAAACTCTCAAATCCAAAAAAATTTGGGGTCTTTCATCCAGTGTCTATCACAAATTGTCATTGATGTATAAATGTACAAGAGGTGAGTTTTTGTAGTGCCGTCATATGCTGTGAAATCATAACAATCCATTATCTGTGTACTGCATTGTACAGATAATAGGACAGGAGTCTGTAAGCATGTACATAAGGAAACTACTGTACTATGACCTGGAGATAACTTATACCTTGTACCATCAAGCTTTTTCAGGTCAAAGCAGATGTTAGTATACAGAAGGAAAGGTTGTACAGCAGTGTGAGCAGTCTGTCATAACTCAGCACCCTTGGTATCTCTAGTAAGGTCAGATAAAGAGGGTGGAGATTAGTGTGAGCAGTATCATCTTTTCTCAGCATTCCTGTTATCTCCAGTCTTACATAAGATAGGGTGGTCAGCAGTGTGAGTTGCATTTTTTTACCTCAGCACCCTTGGTTTCTCCAGTTGTAGATTATAATAGACAATTGGGTCAGCAGTGTAAGCAGCCTCGTTTTACGTCAGCACTCCTTGCATCTCTAGTGTTTGTTTAGATAGACAGGGTGGTCATATCTATGAGCAGACTCTAATTACCTCAGGACTCCTAGTTTCTCAAAATGCTAGATAAGAAAAACAGTGGACAGCATTGTGGCCCGCCTCTTATAACCTCAGCATTCCCTGTATTTCCATTATTTAATCAGACATGGTGCAGAGCAGTGTCAGCAGCCTCTTCTTACCTCAGCATCCCTGGTATTTACAGTATTAGATCAGATAGACAAGGTGGACAGCAATGTGAGCAGCCTCTTCTATCATCAGCTGTTTTGGTTATCTCTGGTATTACATCAGAATATTAATTGGGAGCACATCTTCCTACACCTATCGTAATATTCTAGGACAGATTTCCATCTGAACAATGAAACAATGGCCTTCCTAATTATTTACTGAATAGTTCCTCAGATAAAATGAATGTGATTTGTTCATCAAAGGTATCTAAGAATTTATTCATAATGAGATTTTCTTTCTCTTTTTCTTCTCCCTTTTTCCTGTTTTCCAGTTTACTTTCTATCCTTCCTTTTTTCTTTTCCTCTAGAGAACCCCTTTAAGTACAGTTAGCAAACAAGAACTATTACATTAAAAAATATAAGACTGTGAAAGCACTATTTCTTCTAACAACCATGTAACTATAGACTTTTTGTGTCATCTGTTTGCTAGAATCGGGCAGCATCATTAATGAATAGTTTCTAAATAGAGATGCGAATAGTAACTATTCGTTCTTGGATAATGCTTACTGAATAGCGAGTACTATTCCCGTATTAGTCACGATAAGAAAATACTTGGGTTCCCCATTGACTTGCATTAGGTTTGTTATTTGTGATGAATGCCGGTATAGTACTTTGGGATTCATTACGAATAATCCGAACACAAATTGTTACTTTTCGCCCATCACTATATATAAGTCATTAGGGATGAGCGAATGTATTCGCCACTATTTGGTATCTGACGGATAACAAGCTATTCGCGCCATTCTGTATACGACGAATAAAACAACATCCGCTCCGATACTTTCATTTTCATTTCTGACTTCCTGGCGCCTGTTTTCCAGCCAATGGAGAGAGAGAGAGAGATTCTGCCTTTTCCCATCCATTTCAGCCTTTTCCTTAGTCACCACAGCTCGCCGTTAGGTCTAACGTGAAATTATTCTGGTCTCCCATAGACTTACATTGTGCGTCGAATATCCGCGAATAGTCAAATAGTGGTGACCTATTCGTCGGATAATTGCAAAGTCGGATATTTTGGTATTCGATCATCTCTATAAGTCATATCCAAGGCTTTCACACATAACTTCCAAAAGACTTAAGAGGTAGCAACAGATTAGTTGTCTTAAGGCATTAGGCATATAAGTATATTTGGGATCCATGTTATGTGGATTCCGATTACAGCTTCTTAAAGTATTCTGAGACCTGAATGAACCTCAGTTTGCTTCTGATTTTCTCAAAGAGGAATTGTCATGGATTGCATGTGACTACATGATGAAATATTGTGGCACACTCAAACACATGCCATATTGTGAAGCTTTGTGCCACCGAAGCGTTTCTTCGAAAGGGAACACATTGGCAAATAAAGGAGTGGATCAAACTGTGGACCATTTTTCTTTTGTTATGCGTTTTAATGCTTTTACCCTTTGTGTTTAAGAAATCTAACTATTCAGAAGGGAAATTTGGCAACAACCAGCTAGATGTAAAAGTCAATAAAGTCAGTGGTAGGGTTGTCAATAGTAGGAAACAAACAAGAATATTTATAATATCAAATAACCAATGATGCGGAGATGACATTCGTTCAGTTGTAAGAAAAGCACAATATCCTCTGGCTAAAGTTTTATCTGCTTTTCGAATCTTAGCATCTGAAGGATATGATTGTCAGTGTGCCACTTTGAAAATTAGCCAAAAACACATGTACCAAATATAACCTCTACGCCTGCATCCAGCTGCTCTGTGCATCTCCCCTGATGAGCATGCTGTTTCTGACTTGCACAGGCAGATTTAATGTCTACACTGAAAAAAAATGTAGTTTTTTTTACCAACAAATATTATACTATACGTATATAATGCATACATGGTATTTATTTATTATGGGTCATTACTTTCAAGGGCAAAACGGAGGTGGCTTGAAAATGTTAGAACCAGAAATGCACTCAGAACGGCTCTTGAGCAGTTAGATACTAATTTATGAAGCTTCGAAATTGCAATGACAAGTGGCATGAAATAGGTATAATTACTTCTATGAGGTAACCTACAAGCCAGCCAATTTCACTGACAGCTTTAGTGGGAAAGCAATTAGACTTAAATGTATCCATAATGATCTGAGAAGAAGCACAATTTATTAAAAAAAATATATTTCTACATGTTATTTCTATAAATACGCCCCCAGATTTTCTTGTTGGTTCAAGGAGAAATGAGAAAAAGAAAAACGAATAATTTACTTAATTGATGAATATGACTTCCTTTAAGGAGTGTGTTTTGGTCTCATGAACAAGGTGCCTGTTAGGCGACACGCAGAGTCACTAATGCTCTGTATTAGGGAGTCATAATGACTCTGTGTGCCACTATACTTTAGTGCTTAGTAGACCATATCTCTATAATACAGCTTCATATGGAACATGCCACCAATATTATTCTAGCGAATTTCATCTGAATCTGATGGAAAGAAAAACTCTGTATGAATCCCATTTCATACAATATGACCCCATAGGTTTCTGCTGAGCTTTAGTATGGCTCTGTACAACTCAAAGATTTAAGTGAAGGGTAAGGGACCTAAGTCCTCAGAATAAACTCTTTTAAGTTATCCACAGGTTTTTGTTCCGGGGTAAAAGTATGACAAATTTTAGCTGTCTTTCAGAAATTTTACTCATGTGCCTATTAGTGGCTCCCAAAGCTCAAACATAAGGAAGCAGTTGGTATATAATACCAAGTTGAAGAACGAGCAACATAAATTTTTTTTTGACCTACATAGTTGTTTTCCTATGAAAGCTAGAAGAGGATGTACAGTATTAGGAATAGAGATGAGAGGACCTGAACTTTAAAGTTTGGTGTTCGTACCAAACACAGACTTTACAAAAAAAAATTAATCAGTCTTCTAGTTTGGAGTTCGGGTGCTTCCGAACTGCCAATCAGCGACTTCAAATGAAGTTCAGGTCAAATTCAGGTCCAGAATTGAACTTTATCTAAAATCTGACTGAACCCGCCAAATCGAACTTCAATAACTCCGCTCATCTCTAATGCCAATCACCTGCTCGAGCCTCATTGTGCTCAGGTATGCTCAGTGCTCAGCCCAGTGAAAACCGCTTGAAGTGTTTTGCAATGACTCGCACTGGAGATAAAATCAGAGTTATCGGATGTAGTGTGCCCCCCAAAAAAAGGGGGGGAAAACTCTGCTTTCCTCCACCAGAAGTGCTCTGTTTATGGCTGGCTGTATGTGGGTGGAGACCCGAACTGCCTAGTCAGTGACTTCCAAAGGGGTTCAGGTCAAGTTCGGGTTCAGAACACAGAACTTTATTTAAAATCCAGCTGAACCTGCAGAACCTGAACTTCCACGGGTCCACTCATCTCTAATTAGGAAGATACATTTCCACAATTTACAAATGCTCCTTCAAGTGTCAAAAGTTCTGCCAAGATGGCTACCTCTTATGAATGAAGACAAAAATATTCTATAATCATCAAATACCAAAAGGAACCAAGTGCACATAGACTTCTTATCTCAAACAGATGTGTTGGTTTATTCACACATTTGTACAATGTTTTGGTTCTTGGCTTCTAGAAAGGCTCATTGTAGAGTCAAAATGTGGTTAATAAACCAGCAGGTCCGTTCTGAAGAAGTAGCTTATGTGCTCTGTCTTCTTCTTGCTTTGTAATTCTAAAGGCCCCGTCACACTAAGCAACATCGCTAGCAACATCGCTGCTAACGAACAACTTTTGTGACGTTGCTAGGGATGTTGCTGTGTGTGACATCCAGCAACAACCTGGCCCCTGCTGTGAGGTCGTTGGTTGTTGCTGAATGTCCTGGGCCATTTTTTAGTTGTTGCTGTCCCGCTGTGAAGCACAGATCGCTGTGTGTGACAGCGAGACAGCAACAACTAAATGTGCAGGCAGCAGGAGCCGGCTTCTGCGGAGGCTGGTAACCAATGTAAACATCGGGTAACCAAGAAGCCCTGTCCTTGGTTACCCGATATTTACCTTTGATACCAGCCTCCGCCGCTCTCACTGTCAGTGCCGGCTCCTGCTCTGTGCACATGTAGCTGCAGGACACATCGGGTTAATTAACCCGATGTGTGCTGTAACTAGGAGAGCAAGGAGCCAGCGCTCAGTGTGCGCTGCTCCCTGCTCTGTGCACATTTAGCTGCAGCACACATCGGGTAATTAACCCCATGTGTGCTGTAGCTAGGAGAGCAAGGAGCCAGCGCTAAGCATTGTGCGCTGCTCCCTGCTCTGTGCACATGTAGCTGCAGCACACATCGGGTAATTAACCCGATGTGTGCTGTACTAGGAGAGCAGGGAGCCAGCGCTAAGCAGTGTGCGCTGCTCCCTGCTCTGTGCACATGTAGCTGCAGTACACATCGGGTAATTAACCCGATGTGTGCTGTACTAGGAGAGCAGGGAGCCAGCGCTAAGCATTGTGCGCTGCTCCCTGCTCTGTGCACATGTAGCTACAGCACACATCGGGTAATTAACCCCATGTGTGCTGTAACTAGGAGAGCAGGGAGCCAGCGCTCAGTGTGCGCTGCTCCCTGCTCTCTGCACGTGTAGCTCCGTGCGCTGGTAACCAAGGTAAATATCGGGTTGGTTACCCGATATTTACCTTAGTTACCAAGCGCAGCATCTTCCACGCGGCGCTGGGGGCTTGTCACTGGTTGCTGGTGAGCTCACCAGCAACTCGTGTAGCCACGCTCCAGCGATCCCTGCCAGGTCAGGTTGCTGGTGGGATCGCTGGAGCGTCGCAGTGTGACATCTCACCAGCAACCTCCTAGCAACTTACCGGCGATCCCTATCGTTGTTGGGATCGCTGGTAAGTTGTTTAGTGTGACTGGACCTTAAGGCATTGATCTATCCCTTTGGTAATGGGAATGCAGCCTTTTCCATCTTTTGGGTTTCAATATTTATCCACAAATGTCATGTCAAGTGGAAAACTATACTTTGTGTTACGTTTGTGAGATCCCTGGTGCTGGCTAACTGTATGCAAAAACCTCTAGAAATTAATGGCTTACAAAGAAAATATGCTTTACTTGCTAAATGATCCAGTAAGGGGATATGACACACTGATGATAGGAATTAACAGAAGGGAAGTTTAGACATTACACCATGCTTTGAAAGTGTTAGTACAGATTAGAAATAGGAGATGGTATTTATGAACCAAGTGAGTGACATATGGGAGAATATTCATCTGTTATTGAGAAGAACAAGTGAGACGACAGGAACTAGAGCTTCAAAAAGTGCCCACGTCATAACGAAATATTAATGAAGTAACAGTAAGAAGTGTATAAAGTAACACTAAGAAGTATATAAAGTAACACTAAGAAGTTACTTTATTAACTATGCAAAAAATTTATGTAAGATCTTAAAATACAGTTTGAGCTTACGATACTACAAAAGATAAAGAATAGGTTGAAATTGAAGAGGAATAAGACTAAAGTCACAGATTGTTGTAAATCAATTAGTGTTTGCATCTGCGAGTTATAGGCAACTGGATTTTAATGTGACTTGGGGGATCGCTCCCACTTGTTAGAAGTAATAGATACCTTTAGGACAGTTGCAGCTATCTCAATGGTCACTGCTGCCTTGCAAATTCTTTGAATCAAATCTGACTGGGGTGGTATGTACATGGATTATGGTCTCTAAATGCTCCCTCTAAATTTTATGAAGCCAAAATATGACACCCATAGAAATGTAAGGAACCTTACAGGAACTTTGTGTGTCTTTTTATTATAATTATTATTATTATTATTATTATTATTATTAGTTACAACGCATTAACATACTCTTTTTCTATCCAAATTTAAAGGAAACCTGTCACCAGATTTGTCGACTATAAGCTGTGGCCACCACCAGTGGGTTCTTATATGCAGCATTCTAGAATACTGTATATATAAGGGTCCAGGTCGCTCTATGTAACGTAAAAAAACACTTTTATTATACTCACCTAGGGACAAGGTCCGGTCTGATGGGTGTCCGGCCTCCTCTCTGTGGTGATTGCCGCCCTCCTTCTACCCAGCCTAGTCTGCATGACGCGTCCTAAGTCATCCACACAGGCTGGTATTGTGGTCCTCTGGAGGCGCACTTTTGAGTGCCCTGCTGAGGGCAGATCAAAGTACTGTAATGGGCAGGCACGAGGAAAGGTCAAAGACGTAGGACGCACACGGGCCTGCGAAGAAGGAGGATGGCGATTGCAACAAAGAGGAGGTGTCGGACTTGCAAGCAGCGACACCCATCGGATCGGTCCGCCCCCTAGTTGAGTATAATAAGTGTATTTTACGTTCTACAGAGTGGCCTGGGCTTTTATATATAGTATTCTGGAATGCTGTATATAAAGGCTCACTGGTGGTGGCTGCAGCTTATAGCCACCAATTCTGGTGACAGGTTGCCTTTAAGTATTTCTTTCAAGAAATACTGGTTCCAGAGAAGAACATCTCAATATATGCAGCACCTAACATAGCCAGTATGGCTACAAACAGGGGCCAAGTGGCTCCGTACAAACCGTAGTCTCCCAGCTGTGCTGTAAGCAGAAGTTCTTAGGGAGAGGTCTATACTGATTTTTTTTCTTACAGTATTTCAGTGTATTTTATAAATGCATGAATCCAAAATAATATGTGTAGGGTCTCAAAAACATATATTGATTTTGCTTTTAACACAATCTGACTGAAAGGTGATAAAATAACACCTTTTTACTATCAACTAATCTATTGTTAGATTTCATTAATTAAATCTACATTACTCTGGCAAAATAAAAAGTAAGGCTACAATAATAATTTTTAAATGGGATATAACATTATGTTTTATATTAATGAAAGTCCATTCTAGCTGCACTGCATAAACCATTAACGCCATTAAAAAGCATCACAAAGCAATCAGCACACGAGATCTAAAAGCATATAAAAGATAAAGACCCAAAATAGTGCATGATTAAGGACAACTCGCACGTCTTTAAAAAGATCATAATATTTCACAGAACTCCGCCAGACTATAAAATCAGATTTTGAAATTGAGGTAATGGGAAATAAACACTGAAATCTTTCTCTGGTAGTGGAGCGAACAACAAAAATGAACAGAAAATCAAACAACTAAAATAGATATTACTGGATAATAAATGTAAATATGTAACAACATAAAAGCATAGTAGATACAATAAATGGATAACTAATGCGACTTATATTAATATGCTAAACATACAATTCAGCCACAGAGATTTTTTCAATACTGAAAATCAAGGAGATTAACAGAAATGATAAGTAGAAAGACTTCTTTCATGCAGTCTTAATGATTAATAAGTGTGTGTGTGTGGTGTGTGTGTGTGTGTGTGTGTGTGTGTGTGTGTGTGGTGTGTGTGTGTGTGTGTGTGTGTGTAAATATGTATATATAAATATATACACACACACAGTGCTCATAGCAGCATAAATGAGTACACCCAAACAGATTAGTCTCAAAAATTTAATTTTCCTTCCAAAATGAACATTTTTTAAGTGATACCTTTACACAATATACAATGTGGGCCATTGATTGCAAACGAGATTTTTAATGTTAAAAAGGTTTGTAATGTTGCACACTCGAACAAGTAATGTTCTTAACAAATTTATTCAAGGCCATGTTGCAAAAATTAGTACATTTCTCCAGCATGACAATGATCTAAAACACACATTTATGGCCATTGTTCCATTTATGAAGAAGAACACTATGAAAATCATTATGTCTCCTGATCTGAACCCAACCAGAACACCAATGGGGAACTCTGAAGAGCCAAAGTAGAAGATTGGAAACGGGTGATTTGGATTGATGAGACGTAGGCTCTGATGGGTGTAAATGGGTCTTTACGAAATAAAGGGAAAAGGGGCTAACATATCGAGAAATTGAAAGAAATGTCAAGTTCGGTGGAGGAAGCCTGATGATATGGGGTTGTTTCACAACCAAAAATGTTGGATGCTTCACCAAGCTAGATGGTAGTCTCAATGCTAGGCTATATAAGTGAGTATACTACTAGAGGAGTTACTTTGTACAGTTGAGTTTTATGGGTATGAAAAGGACAACATAGTGTTCCAGCAGGATAATAATCACAAGCATACATTGAAAATGGCAAAGAAATCGATCAACGACAATAAAGTAGAGGTGTTGGTTTAGCTCTCACAGTCCACAGACCTCAACCCAATCGAACACTTGTGGGTAGAGTTGAAGAAAAAGCTGTTTACATCCCCAAGCGAGTCAACCAGTATGCACTAACATTGGGAATGTGTAAAAGAGACCTGGAATCAGATTTCTGTCGAGGAATGCTTGAATCTGATCGAGATCATGCCTAGAAGGATTCAGGCAGTGTTGAAAGCCAAAGGTGGATTTACAAAATACTAACAAAATAATAAAAATTAAAACTTAGATTTTTAGGAGCAAAAGAGTTACAATGGAGTGACATGACAAGAATCTGAATAACCAATCATATGTTAAATAGTTGCAAGTCAAATTTATGTATGAGATAATCAAGATGATTGCCTATAAAATGAAAGTAATCTCACATTCGAATCTGTAGTGTATGGTGAGATATGGAGCCTGAAAGTCAAAAGTTCAAAACATTGTTACCCTTTTGCATGTCAGTGTATATGTATACATATATATAGTGTTTCAGAATCTGTTTGCTACTCTCATTGGATATCTATAATCGGATGCTCTTTTTGGCCTACTATTTACCAAGCACAATGCTCTACCTGAACTTGTTTGAATTTTGTCCTTGTTCAAAGAAAGCTTTTTAAAATCATTGTTTGACTTTTCTCATTGTGAAAGGTTAAAAGGCATTCAGGGGAATTGTTTCCTCTCATGATGGCACAGCAAAGTTAAGTAAACAGTAAAAAGTACAAGGGGGAAATTTGTTCTAATGTATAAAGTTGCAGTGAATATGGCATACAATATTTGCCGTCAGCTTAAAAAGGACCTATTTAACTTTGTCAAGGACATTTCTAATTTGGACTGGTGCATGATTATGGTAATGATAACATAAGAAGAAAGGTAAATATTCTGGTTTAATATAATGCAAAAGTAAAACTGTGATTAATTCCATTGTTCTGCTAGATCAATTTATCATTGACTACTAACGTATGTCATCTTCTTGGTTGTCCTAAAAGGCATTTTTTTTTAAATAATTCTTAATTTGTTGGATTACTAAAAGTGAGGGTTAAAAACTATGGTTGCATATCTACTTTACTTCTGAACTATAATATTCTTACTGCTTTTTGAATAATTTTAAAAAGATTTATCCCTCACAGGACAACCCATATTAAAGGGTCCAGGGATGTAAAACAGAAAAAGAAAGGATACCTCCCAGACAAGCACCACTCCTCCATCCCTGGCATCACCATTCAGCAAGGGCATCGATTGAGTTAGAAGACATGGCTTTGGCCATGTTGATGAAATTCCGCCAAACAGTGGAAGCCAATGGCTGCATGATTTGGTTTCACAATAACGTGGACATTGGCCACTGTGGTGGTTGGGCAGAGTTTCAACCACAAATATGGTCTCATTGTAAGCCAAAACAGCTGTCATCCTGCAATTCCACTTCACCAGTGACTGATGGTTGAGTGTGGTGTATTCATTTATGTTATTGCTCCTAATTGGAAAAGGGACCTATCCTTCCAACATGTCATACTGTCATGAATATTCCTTGTCATAGAAAAGAGATATATGAATAAGGATAACAAGTACCTATGATTGACTCTGTGTCCCTCCCTCGAAGACTAAAATATTAGCCGAATGGGTGTCTCCTGCTTTTATAGCCAGCCAGCAATGGATAGATGTGGAGAAGAGACCATGGCTCTCTTGAATGTGGTTTTATAAGTAGAGAATCATATTTAAGCAATTCACATTAAAGAGAACCTGTCACCAGATCATAGTGGCCAGTTTTTGCTCATGTTCCCGCTGCTCCTGAGTATTATTTTTTATTTTTACATCCTGCACATGGTTTCAGAAAATTTGACATTTTTATTGAGTGCAATTTTTATGTTTTTTTACAAGAAGGTGGTACTCGCAGAGTAATAAGGCGGTATAGCCTAAAGACTAACCCCCAGAGAAACCTTTTTAAAGACCATAAAAATTAGCACTAACTATAAAGGATCATATGTCTGGAACTATATGGCAGATTTTAAAAATACATAAGAAAAATTATCAGGGAAGCAGTGGGAATAAGATCTAGTGACAGGTTCTCTTTAAAGGGGTTCTCCACTTCACAGCCTAGTGGCCACACATCAATGTAAAGCTCATAGAGAAGGCTTTTCTCAAATACCTTGTGTTTTGCTTCTGAGTGGCGCTATTACGGTCTGCTCATCCCCATCATGTGATCCCTGGGTTCTGTGACCTCTTAGATCGGGGGATGTGCCATCAACTTCCAGTTGACCCGACATCACCGAGACGATCCCAGTCTCCCTGAGTGACTGGGCTATGAGCAAAGTTTCACCGCTTGTCACAGCCCAGCATTTCACATGCTCTATCCTTCGCTGCAGAGCACTGTAAGCAGGAGCAATGCTGGGCTGTGACGAATGGTGAAACTCAGCCTACAGTGCAACCACTCACGGAGAATGGTTCCCGTCTCGGTGATGCTAGATCGACTGGAAGTTGCTATGACATGACCGTATCTCAGAGGTCACGGAGCCCAGGTGCAACGTGATGGGGATGAGCGGACCGCAATAGCGCCGCTCGGAGGCACAATTGACTACACAAGGTATTTTAGAAAAGCCTTCTTCATGAGCTTTACGTCGATGTGTGGTCATCTGTGTAGTGGAGAACCCCTTTAAGCACAGCAGAAGAAGTGGCAAACTCTTCCTTTATAAAATGTAAACAGGTGAGTTCTCATTGTCATGATAGGTGGGAGTCAAGGAAGTGAAACTTGCATATATTTGACATATAATACTCATAATATGACTTTAGGGTTTTTTTGGTGGCCCTTGGAACTGGATCAATCTGACGATGTTGCCCTTGAATGAAAAAAAGTTATGCAGCTCTGCTATATGGGAACAGAATGATTGTTCTTATCCAATACAGTTTTTGGCAGACTGTATAAATTGTCCAGTAATCGAACACTGCATGACCTGTAAAGCTTGATAACTGTCCAAAATGAACTAGTGAAAGGGTTCATTCAGACGTCTTTGACAATTGGTCCACACACAGACCACAGTGCAAGATCTGGCTGCGGGTTTTCTGACCCAACCAGGCATATATGAGGCTTTTGAGTTCGGGTCAGGAGACCCATGGTCAGCTCATACATTGCAATCTGTGCGCAGACAGATTCTGAATAATTCAGATTCAGATTTTGAATGAACTCTAAGTGGGTCATAAAAAAATCAATAATAAATGTAAGTACTCCCTAAAAGACATTTCTTCTATGCAGTATTTAAACTTAAAAAAAATCTATTGCATTGTAATGTATGTATTATCAAAGAGCAGCCATAGCGATCAAGTCTCTAATAATAATAATAATAATAATTATAATAATAATACAAGACATTGACTCTTTAATATTTAAATGAGACTATATGGAAATCAGATTAATTGATTTTTTTTATTTTACTTTTAATCAAAAGTCCATTGGGCAGAAATAAAACTTGCATAAGACAGTTTTAGATTTAAGACTCTAAATTATACATTTTATTTACTCAGATTAATGATCACAACCTCTGCTCCCAATTAAATAAACCACATCTGCACTTCAGTTCTCTTATTATAGGAAGGTGTGGTTTCAAAATGTGACTGTTAATTATCCAGACTTCTACCACCAAAATGTGTCCGTGTAAGACTTTTCACCCTTATCTTAGACACATTAGATCAAATTTAATGGGTAAATCCAATGTTGATTTATATTGCATTAAAAAATTCTATATGTTTATGACTATAATGCAATTATTTGGGACAAATTGGGAGAAATGGTATATCGTATTCCTACGTGAAGCCATATCTTTAATGAAGTTGCTTAAATAAAAGATCTCAAATTTAGCCATTATTAAAACAACAAAAGTGGTGATCACTGGCTGTAAAATTCCTTATCCCTTAATTAAACAGCTCATTAATGCATTTGGAAAAGATAGCGGTCATGACCAGTCTGTAAACTGTTGACTTGTAATGCTCTGTGCACAGATTTAATGGCATTCATTTCAAACATGAACTTCCCTAAAGTAATTCATTGTTAATTGCATCAAGCTATGTGAATAATACTGATCTTTCTAAAATCAAGATGAAGACATATTGCAAGAACACACTGGCGCATAGAAAACACTGGCACCTGGTTTAGGAAAAACACAAAGACCCACTGACTCCAACAAGTACTGTTTAACAGGTAATGTCTGGACCAAGATATTATAGATTTACCATTAAATATTAGTGCATAATGTCTATCAGAAGTACTGGTCAATCAATAATAACTAGAGTTGATGTATATGAATCTGAGAGCAGCATATTGTAGAGACAGAGGCTCTGATTCCAGTAATATAACACTTACTGGGCTAAATGCTGAAGTTTGATTAAATTAGTGTTTTATCCGCAGGAGATTATTACTAGAGGACTTGTAAACCTGCTGCTATGTAGTCCTCCATACGAGCTCTGTTTCACCCTGTCACACCACTGATTTATAACTTAATTCTTAAGTTTTAGTTTACACAGAAAGCTGCCAATTAGTGGTATGTGTGGGGTTATATAGAGCTCAGCATTCAGAGAATTGCTAGATCTGCAGCAGATACAAGAGTAATTTTATCAAAACAGAATGGAGACCAGTAAGTGATCTCAGATGGGATAGCAAAAACCTGTTGATAAATTCTCTTTAACTACCTGTTATAAGGCTGCGTTTACACATTCAGCCGCAAGTATTTTCAGGGAAGTCAACAGTGGCAGATCCATGGTGAATCCTGCAAATTTTACTTTTGATGTCCCCCAAACAGGTATCATCGGTAGAGATGAGCGAACCTGAGGTTCGGAAACAGAGTACCAAAAAAACAAACTTCGGGTTCGAAGTTTGAGTGAGTTACAAGTGCAAACCACTCAAGCGAGCAGCGCTGTGTTTGGTTATGAGTGATGCTCAGCCCTGTGCAAGCCACTTTCAGTGTTTGAACTGGCTCACACTGGGGGTAAAAGCAGCATCATCAGATGTAGTATGCACACGCAAAAAAAAAAAAAATTGAGAAACCCTGCCCACCCTTTCCTGGAAGTGTTCCTCTTATGGCTGGCAGCATGTGAGTGGAGCCAAAAACTGCCCAATTACAGACTTCCTTTGAGGTTCGGATCAAGTCAGGGTCACAAACCGAACCTTATCTAAGGTCCGACTGTGCCCTCCGAACCAAACTTCCAAAGGTTCGCTCATCTCTTATCATCTGGCAGACGCACAGTCATACTTCCAATATGTTTTGCTAGGGAAAGGAAAGATAATATAAGAGTAATCAGGACACAGGGCATATACATGTTTTTATATGTTGCATTTTTATATTTAGGGATCAATGGAGCATTAATGGACCTTTCCATTAATTCTCGGAATGAGACAGATTCTATAAGTGTACAAAAGATGACGAAGCTAATATAATACCTAGAATTTGACAACAAAGGATCAGAAGTCTATGACAGCGGCATAAATAATCATAAGCCGAAACGTCAGGGGCTTAAGATGTCCCAATTATTTATGTCCCAGCATGACTTCCAGGAGGATGTTGTGATTTTCTGTGGGTGACACCAGTCTGAAGATTTGTGTGCACTTAGAAGGTTACTTGGCTGACAACTGCTTATTCGTCAACTTGATGGCAGTCCTGGCATATGTCTTTCCTGGTCCTACATGATTTTCCTGTCTTCTGGCAAACAATAAAGTGCCAGGCTATGAAAGCACAATCTACTTCGCAGTGACATAAAATCAGGTCCTCTGTTAATCAGAGGGCACACATCTCTCAGCCAAGAGGTCTCTAAGTTTCGAAGTCAACGCTGGTACATCCTACGTGACATACTGTTAGAATACCTGGTGAGGATTAATGTGAGCAAGTGAATGAAATAAATTCTGGCTCATATTTTATAACAATGCTGGTTTTCGGTTTGTTGAATACCTGCTTATGACTGATCTGTGTTAGACTTTTCCCACCAACAAGCCAAGAACATTATAGGATTAATGCAACTATGTAGCATCGCTTTGTGTTACTGGCGTTGGCGGCCTGTCTACACTTTGATGCACAACTGTAGAACATTGCCTGGTTTTCCCAAGACAGATAGAGTCCAGGAAGCATTGTTATCAATATGTTTAGACTGTCTTTCCCAGCTCCTAACAGAAGCATTTAGAGAAGGGAAGTGCTAGAGTTGGATTTGGCTGCCTATTACATGGTCTATTGAGACACACATGTTCGTGGCTGAACTGCATAAGAACCAGTTAAGAGCAAACATAAAGAATTCATTTAAAGTTTCTGGGGCCGTTATAACACCAAGATACTGCCAGTGAAAAATACAAAGCGGATATCCTCATACATTACAAAAATAAAGCAGTGTAGTTTAACTTTATGTTTTTATTTATGAGAGCACCACTCAATTCTGCCTCTTCCTAGAGTAATGCAGCTATAACTTATCACAATTATGTCTGCAATTGTAGCAGTGAGATGACAGCCCGCAGCATGTCTGCTTCCTAATCAAAACTAACCAGTTCTGAGAAAAACAAAGGAGAAAAAGACCCTCTATTTTTCAATTTAACTCTACATGAAAAAGATTTTTTCAAATGCCATATGTGTTATAAACAGAAGCTACCAAAAAAGTATGAGAACTAAGCAAAGTACTTGGAATGGACCTGTCACTTGCCATAAATGTTATTTTTTACCTGGTGTAAATGCTGCTGTTCAAAAATGGTCATAGTAAGGGCTAGGAGGCTGCAAAAGGAAGCAAAATGATGCCTGTTGCCCTGTAAACATGTGGATATGGAATAAATAAAAAAAGGAGTGGGCTCCTTCCTATTTTTTGCTAACCAGCACCGGTAAAACAGACAACTGTGGTCTGCAGCCCTCTACTGTCTGTTTTACCTTGGCTGGGTATCAAAAATTGAGGGGATCCAATGCTGTTTTTTTAAATTATTTAAATAAAGAATTTTAAATAACAGCATGGACACCACCCTATTTTTTATAACCAGCTGGAGGCTTGTATTAGCAGGGTGGGAGGAGCCATGGTTATTTGGCCCCACCAAGCCTAAAAATAGCAGCCCGCAGCCGCGCCAGAAGTGGTGCATCCATTATATATGCCAATTCTGGTGCTTTACCCGGCTCTTGACCTTGTGCAGTGGCAATATGAGTAATACTTTTGGGGTAGATGTCAGCCCAGGGATTAGTAATGCGTCTATCAGACATCCCCATTACTAACCCAGCAAGTATAGAGTTAAAAAGACATCTACACAGGGAAAAAAAGGTTATTTGAATAAACACTACTCCACACTCCCTTGTTCACCAACTTAATACTTGAAAATATATCCTCAACGTTCCGATGTTATCCAATCATGAATAAAGACTGTCCTACCCAAATAAATTCTGGAAGTTCCAACATAATACGTGAGAAATTCCAGGCTGCTGGTGACCAGCAGTGACCTATGAAGCTTAGTTCTCAGCAGTTTTTCAGAACAAGACTACAGAGGTAGCAAGACCAGAATTTCTCACAAGTAGTGACATCAGTAACTCAGTGACGTCACTGCTCACACTGGAGCACTGGAGCCTCGTTCTGAGAAAGGATAACGTTGAATCTTCCAGGGTATAAACTGGTGAACAAGGGCGTGTGGGGGAGTCTTTATTCAAACAACTGAGAAGAGATGAAGGGTGGACCCGGCACCAAAAGAATCGGGAATATTAAAATATCAAAATTTTATTGGACATCTAAAATTACAAAAGGTCCAAAATTGAGAGGACGTGCATAAGGACACCTTACACGTTTCGGACAATAAGTAAAAACAAGTCCTTAATCATAAGACCTATTTTAATTCCATTTGTGGCTGCTGGAACCACACCGTTATCCATACTGTTGCAATATCTATAGGCTGCAATAAACTAAACCAGTATTCTGATGGTGCCTAGTGGCAAGCATCAGTGAATTCTATTAGCCCTCCAGGCTTATTATTAGACTCACAGCAGCTTGTGGATGGCGCCTCACTCAAACATTCCTAATTAATACTTGGGGGAGGACATCTACTGATGTTGCAAAGTAGGTGTTGCTTGTCTAATCTTCCTTGCCAACTTGCTGTGATACAGATACCCACTTTATCATTGAATCTTTAAGGTTTATCGAAAAACATCTTAGCACTTTCTGTAATTAGGCCACACACTTGGTACATAAATTATAAGGTGGTTATCGGACACATGCTAGATTAACAGGATGATTATTGGACAATATATGCATAAACAAATACAGGTCATTAAGCAGTAAACAGCCCCAAGAGATCAAATACATACAAGTCATGTCTCAATAATTTCACACCTGAATACTCCACATTAGTTCAAAATAGATAATTGTATGCAGATATTACTATATAGTATAAATATAATACTTTTTCTGGGAATGTGCCAGGTACTACATCCAATACTACACTAACGCCAATAGAGATAAGCGGACCCGTGAAAGTTCGGTTAGGGGTGTTCAACCGAACTGTAGATAAAGTTCGGTTTGGGACTCGAACTTGACCTGAAACCCAATGGAAGTCACTACTTGGGCAGTTCAGGTCTCCACCCACATGCAGCCAGCCACAAACAGGACACTTCCGGGGGAAGGATGGGCGAGGTTTTTCCATTTTTCTGTTTGATGACAGATCTGCTTTGAATCTGTTTTAAACAATGAGAATACTTATTTCTTTAATTCAATGCTTACATAATAATCTCTAGTTTCTGAAGGAGGGATATATGAGGATTCCTCAGATACACAGTTCTGAGCCAAGATAATTGACCACACAACATAAACAGAGACATCATTTAATTGTTTGATTGTCTCAGGTTGACAATTTGGGTCCATATGTCCCACGCCATTTGAATTGTCACCAAGTCATGCCACATTTCTCCTACAGGCGCCACTTAAAATGGATTGCGAAGACAAAGCCAGTACCTGTAATAACCAACCATACTGATAGAAACACAGTCTTCTCTGTTGAAGATCTAGCAGAGCTTGGAATGTTGAGCTTTGTATAACCCTGAACACATTTGCTTCTGTGTACACTGTATATTAACAGAAAGCTATTAATCATTGCAGGGGGTGTGGTGGACTAAAAGGACAGCTTGTCTTGTAGTAATACTATCCTGCTGATAAAACACGGATTGTATTAATACATCCCAGTAAGTAACACGTTGCTGGAATCAGGCTTTCTACCCCTACATCATGCTGCTCTCAGATTAGATAGCAAATCCTGCTGACAGATTCCTTTTAAAGCTGTTGAAAGGAAATTTCTAACAAAGTCATGTGCAATTTATAACACTGGAGTCTTGTTGTGTCGTAAGGGGGGCTTTCATATTCTCATAGCTTGTAAGGAAATTCCATTCACGATATTATCAAAGCGTGGCAACGTCACTCGTCAATTAAAATGCTATAATTGAAGGTCCTGAAAATATAATAGAAAATGTTAACTGTGACTTGTTACACAGAGTAAAGAGTACTTTACACGCTGCGACATCGCTAACGATTTATTGTCGGGGTCACGGTGTTTGTAACGCACATCCGGCGTCGTTAGCGACATCGCAGCGTGTGACACGTACGAGCGACCTTCAACGATCGTAAAAGTGGTAAAAATTGTTGGTTTTGGAGAGGTCATTCAAGCACCAAATATCGTTGTATGTGCAGTAACGAGGTGGTTCCTCGTTCCTGCGGCAGCACACATCGCTATGTGTGACACCGCAGGAACGACGAACATCTCCTTATCTGCGGCCGCCGGCAATGAGAAAGGAAGGAGGTGGGCGGGATGTTACGTCCCGCTCATCTCCGCCCCTCCGCTTCTATTGGGCGGCCGCTTAGTAACGTCGCTCTGATGCCGAACGAACCGCCCCCTTAGAAAGGAGGCGGTTCGCCGGTCACAGCGACGTCGCTAGGCAGGTAGGTAGTGTGACTGTTCCTAGCGATGTTGTGCACCATTGGCAGCGATGTGCCCTTGAAGCACAACCGATGGGGGTGGGTACACTCGCTAGCGAGATCACAGCGTGTAAAGTGCCCTTTACTCAAAAATGAAAAAATAAAAAAATGATAAAACAAAAGAAGATACTCTCTAAATCGTTAGTCACTCTAAGCAGATAATGCTCTGATATCTGTCATATATACATGTTATCAGCCCAGGAGAGGTATCATGATTGCAATATCCAATGCATTTTTAAATAACAAACATATGGCGGCTGAAACTTAAGGGAAGGCATTTTGATGAGGATTTGGGACATGAACACATACATATTGTATAATTCAAGCAATTGCATTCCATTATGTATGTTTTTTTCCACAAAGCCTACTATTTGTACTGGCTTGAAAATGTAATTATAGATAATACTTGCATGACTAGCGAGAAAACAATGTACAAATGGGGCATGGAAAATTCACTCCAATCGCACCTTAAACAACAAAGCTTATATTCTGGCTAAAGTGAAGGCAATTCAAGCAGATAATATTCTGCATGTAGCACTAGGTGAGTCCCGATAAACTGCAAGTGAAAAGGCTGCAAATTTACCCATTAGGAAAGGAAAAAAAATAGTAACATTAGAATATTGAAAAATCCTGTCCGCAGCATCTTTCCGATT
Organism: Anomaloglossus baeobatrachus; assembly: GCF_048569485.1. Taxonomy (NCBI): domain Eukaryota; kingdom Metazoa; phylum Chordata; class Amphibia; order Anura; family Aromobatidae; genus Anomaloglossus; species Anomaloglossus baeobatrachus. The sequence goes on from NC_134356.1 coordinate 396,573,607, forward strand.
GTTATTCTCCACTTTTCATGCAATAACCTCTGTGAATATTCCTGAACAGGGAAAAATTACTGTACTCTTATTGAATGTAAAATGACACATTAAATAAGAATATTAAACTGCTAGAGTCAATAGGAAGAAATAAACCTTGATTTGTGGTTGACAATAAAACAACAAGAAAAGGTAATTCAATGCCCCAAACAATGGGAATTTTATTTTATTTTTTTTATTATTTCTGAAGGTACTAACATTAAATAGGAGATGTGTGTTTCCATAGCAGCCGGCGGAATGAGGGTCTATTTCACGTTTTCTATATTTCTATATGTCAGGTATGGGGAGTGATGCTTATTATTTAACAGAATGCATGTGACCCCCAAGAACCCGTGACCGGAGCTTGTGCTCCGTATATACATGTGACCTTAGCGTCTTGAAAACAGAGTAATCATTGAGTAACCAGATTATAGCTGGACAACAGCCTGTTGTATGCAAACTTAGTGTGGAGAAGCCATGGAGAAGCGAGACTGATCCCGAGAAGTGGCCATGACCAAATGTGTACACCGCTATACTATGTGGACGCAACTTATGCTTTATTAAAGTACTTAAGCAACGCATATCAATAAACAGAATAGTAATCCAATACAGATTACCATTATTTTATAAATGGCACCAACTTTAATTAAAGGGATCACCAAAAAAATGAGTTATTGTTTAAGTCAAGTCATTACCATCTTCAAGATCCTGTGTAGTAAGTGTAAAAATAAGAATATGAGTAAATGCTTCCAATTAGAAATGTAGTATAGTTCTTCTGAAAAGCTGTGTCACTTACTTCATGGGCAGGGCATTGCAGGACCTTAGGTATCCATGGTTATGACTATTCATATAGGGACAGTTATGCCGGCAACACACGGTACGATATATCGGGCGATATGTCGTCGGGGTCACGTCGTTAGTGACGCACATCCGGCATCGTTAGACATATCGTACCATGTAACACCACCGAACGACTGTGAACGAGCAATAATACTCACCTTATCGTTGCTCGTTGACACGTCGTTCATTTTCAAAATGTCGGTCCTCCTTCTGTGCGCCGGTTGTTCATCGTTCCCGAGGCAGCACACATCGCTCTGTGTGACACCCCGGGAACGATGAACACAGCTTACCTGCGTCCCGCCGGCAATGCGGAAGAAAGGAGGTGTGCGGGATGTTACGTCCCGTTCATCTCCGCCCCTACGCTTCTATTGGCCGGCCGCTGTGTGACGTCGCTGTGACGCCGAACGTCCCTCCCCCTTCAGGAAGAGGATGTTCACCGCCCACAGCGACGTCGCTCAGCAGGTAAGTGCGTGCGACAGGGGTAAACGACTTTGTGCACCACGGGCAACTAATTGCCCGTGACGCACAAACGACGGGGGCGGGTACGATCGCTCGTGCGATTGCATGATAGCTCGTACCGTGTGACGCCGGCATTAGTTGATAGTAGTCATAGGAATAGATATCTATGCTACTGCCATGCCCTCCACATGAGGTAAGTGGCGTAGCTTATTAGGAAAACTGGACTACATTTGTAATTGGAGGTATTTGATAATATTCTTATTATTACACCTCCTACGTATTGAGATAGTATCTTGGAGATGGGAATACCCCATTAACTGTATTTTTTTCTATCTGGAAATGATTTTTTTTCATATATCACAAATTGAAGAAAAAAAGTGAAATCTTACACTAGGACTATTCTAGACTCTCATTTCTTTTTAGTGTTTTTTTCCCAGAAGACTTCTCATCAGCCTCATAATCATCACAGGCAGGATTACAATGACAGGTAACATCTCTATACACAGCTGATAACACAGGATAACAGATGATATCACAGTGCCTTGTTTCTTCACAATAAACTGTGATTCAATGTTTCAATTCTAAAGATAAGTTATGACTGATTCTATTGCTGCTAATGTACATATATGTGCATTTCCTGAAAGAATGGAAAGTATGAGGCTAGAATACACCCAATGGCCAATGTAAAACCTGCAAGATTTTTTTTCCAATACTAATCGTAACATGGAAAAAAAATGCTAAAAATATATTTAACATAGAAACCTGATTTAAAAATATTTTTCTAGGATTTATAAAAAAAAAAATTGGCAACAAGAGTTAATGGGTAGAAGATGAAAAAACTTAAACTCAATATTTAAATCCTCAGTTCCTGCCGGACTCTGCTTTCTTCCTGCACTGGACCATAACGCACATCATTTACGTGACTGCTGCAGCCAATCACCACCTTTAGTATCATGTCACACATGCTGGGATCACTGATCATGCCAGTGAATGACTGAATTAAAGGGGTTGTCCACTGCTCAGACAAAACCTTCTCAATCTGAGTGTTTGCCTCTGGTATAATAAGAACACTCCTGTGTTGGCACCTTTCACGCAGTGTTGGCACTCGCCCTCCCGGGTCTCATGTTATTGTCACATCATGCGAGCCGTGCACCCAATCAGCGCCGGATTTTCTATCTTTGCCTTCGGATGTATCAAACATCAAGAGGAAATAAGGGTCTCTGACTTGCTTTTGATGTTCTATTCGCCCTAAGGCAAGGACAGGGAAGCCAATGTAAGAGCAAGTGGAACAGCGCCGGCATCAGAGGTGCATATCATTTTTTATTTTAAAGAGGGAAAACACTGAGATTGAGAAGGGGCTGTCCAAGTAGTGGACAACCCCCTTAATGATGAACTGTATGTGATTATGGCAACAAGTAGGCAACAATCAATGTGGCAGAAACCCTGGAATGGTAAATGATTAATCAGATGAATATAGAGTTTGTTTGTTTTTTTTGTTTTGGTTTTATTTAAACCATTTGCTGCTTTCGGCCTTTGCCAAGTTTCTTAAATCTAGGAAATCCTTAGGAGTACTGTGTACTATTACTTAAGTTTGGTTTTATATTTGGTTTTCAATAATGCCGAAATGATACCACGATTGGAGCAGTCACTGAGGTCATCATTTATATATTTGTTGCATTGCCTTTCCATTTTGAGTCATCATTGATCCCTACTGCAGTGTATAACCCTTAATGACATTTCACAGTGGGATACTTTAAACAAACTGATCATTGATTCTGAGACCACAATCAATCATGCTTAATGTCCAATCGTTACGAATGAAGGTTCTTCTGTTATGTCTATGACAAGACTTTACCCTTTAACTCCACCCCTCCGGGGCCCCACATGCTCAGTACTCCACTGCAGTTCTTCACACAATGCCACTCTTGTGCATTTGGCTCTATATCTCAGCACTATTTAATTGGAAGCCATAATGCCTAATTAGTGACAATCATGGGGGAATTGACATGCAAAAATCATGCATGAATAGACTATTAATGTTATTTAGTATAACTAAATATTCTCGAACAGTACACGTTCATCCAAGTGCTTGCTTTAAAAAACCTTGACGTGTGAGTCCATATACAATATATAAGCGTTTTCTAGTTGTCTCATTATGGTTCATTAATTTACGTTTGCAGCAAATGTCACATCTAATTTTTCATTTGAAAGGCTAACCTACTTTGAAAGAATCATTGACTAAAATAGAGCTTTCCAACATAGGACGTGTAATACAATGTATTTATAATAAAAACATAACTGCACACTACACTATAAATTTAGAAAATAAAAAGTCAATGAATTCTACATCTTTAAAGAAAATAAAAGATGTGAAACACTGTTCAGTCAATGGAGAAAGAATGGTGTCCATAGCAATGCTTTAACTGAGCTGTTCTATTTGTGTTGGGTTTTTCATGTTTTCTTCAGCTTTATTTCTAAGAAACAATTACTTCATCCCATGTGCCCAAACAAAGAAATGATTGTCCCACTGGAAGTATTGAACAGTGTTCTATAAGGTAAAGCCTCTGTAATACCTCAGAGAGCTCAGTCTAATCGTGAAATGTTACAGAATAGAACAACTGGCTTATGAACTTGTAACATACCATGACCTCAACGTTCCAATTAGCATGTGCCTAGATAAGGGGGAATTCTAACCGAACCTTATACAAAGATATAAAAAACTGCCTAAAGTCAAATTTACAGCTGTCCTTAAATGTTTAGGAACCCTCCAGAATTTTCCAACATTTTACATAAATCTGATCTAAAACTATATCAGATTTAATAAAAGAGACCAAAAGATTCATTTTACCCATTTTTAAATGATGAAAAGGATCCAATATCATATGATAGTATATAAAACTTCAGGAATCGCAGATAATTTGAAGGTGAAATTAGAGTCTGGTGTTTTCAATCAATGGGATAATAAAGAGGTGAGAGTGGGTGACCTGTTTTATGTAAAGAACGGGGAACGATCAAAGTCTAATCTTCACAACATGTTCACGGAAATTACACATCGCAGGAACAGAGAAGATTTCTGAGGTCATCAGAAAAAGGGTTGTTGATGCTCTTAAGCTTAAAAAGGACTACACAACCAGCTCTAAAGAGGTTGCATTCCACCAATCTACAGTCAGACAGAGTGTATATAAATGGAGTAAGTTAAAGACCATTATTGCTAAAGATGAGGAACTATATATGAGTGGAATTAAATTCTATTCAATTTCTTACAAAAATTCACATTCATTAAAATGCCAAATATTCCCGTCAAGTGTAAGCAAGATGGTGTCCGACGTCTGCTAATTTTCTGAATTTTAAAAAGGGCAATCAAAAGATTAATAATAAAAAAAAAAACCTTATACTCAAGTTACCACTACACTCTCTGGCTACTTGGCTCCTCAATGTCACCTCTCCAGATCTTCTGATCACCACTGTAACTGTTGAAATCCCTGGGACCCTCATGATAGGCAGAGACTTTTAGCTCTGATGAGGCCTGGAAACACAAGGTATATAGCACGCATGATGATGTCGTGACATTTCACATCTTTCTGCAGAACTGTTCCGGGCTTCATCAGAACTGGAAGTCTCAACCAAGCATTAAGAGATCCTGGGATTTTGGAGCTTGCAACAATAAGAAAAAGAAGAAGCAAGGACAAGACAAATGACGGTAAGGAGTGGACGGACTGGAGAGGTGAGCAGTAAGGTGAGTATAAGGATTTTCAATTTTTTTAACATCCTATGCTTATCATGCTCTGCAATTTAGAGAGATTCTCAAGCAAAATAAGGGACATTAAATTCCTGCTCATCTTCACTTAGTAACCTTCCCAGTAGGGTTCAACCAACAAAGATCACTTCAAGAGCAAGGCATATAATAGCCCAATTGGACACAAAGGAACCCAAGGTAACTTTGAAGCAGGTTCTCTTACATTGGCTAATGTTAATGCTCATGTGTCAACCATCAGGAGTGAAGACTGAGGGGGAAAAAGTGCCTTAGGGTCTTACCCAACGGACATATAAAAGTGATAAGGGAATGTGCTCACCTTATTGGGTTGTGTCACACTACCAGAATTAAAGCATATAGTCAGCTGCTGCAGAGTCCACGTGCTAAAAAATCCAAAGCAGATCAGGAACAAAGCTGGTGTGAAATTGTTACTGCGCTGCTGAAGATATGACATAAATCTGGGAATACTGAATAAAGGTGGTTTTATTCAATGTGTTTCGAAGTGTCTCCTGGTAAGTTTCCTGATGAAGAAGTGGGGAGATACTTCAAAACGCGTTGAATAAAACCACCTTCATTCAGTATTCCCGGATTTATGTCATATCTTCAGCAGCCCTTCAACCATCAGGAGGACATTGGATAACAATGGTGTGTATGCCAGGATTGCAAGGAGACAGGCACTGCTCTCCAAAAAGAACATTGCTGATCGTCTATTATTTGCCAAAGATCACCTGGACAAGCCAGGTGGCCATAAGAACAATGTTATGTGGATGGGGAAAGTCAAAACAGAGATTTTTGGTTTACTTGAGAAACGTTATGGAGAAAGAAAAATGCTACAATACAGCATAAAAACCTCATAACATCTGTGAAACATGATTGTAGGAGTATGATGGTTTGGTGTTGTTCTGCTACATCTGGGACAGAACCAGCACGTCCTGACATCCTTTATATAACACTGAATTCTGAATTTTATCACATGACATTAGGAAAATGTCAGGACATCTGTCAATGAGCTGAATGTCAAGAGAGCATGGGTCGTGCGGCAAGACCACAACTCACAACACACAAGTGTTCTAAAAAAGAATAAAGAAAAATAAAGTTTTGGAATGGCCAAGAAAAAGTCAAGGAAAAGCCAAAAGGGAACAATGTTTTGTGGATGATTGATTCCTATAGCAATGTTGTGGAAGGACATGAAATGGGAAATTAATAGCGAAAACGCATCAACATAACATATGTTAAACTGTTTTGTAAGGAAGAATAGGCTAAAAAAATTACTGAAAATTTTTTCTCCATTTTTGTTGCACCAGACACTGGAAGCAAAGGTTAACGTACTTTTGCTACTCACAGACTTGTGATATTGGATAGTTTTCCTCATTTCAATAATGACAAAATCTAATATTTTTCATTCATTTGTTTGATTTGGTTTTCTGTATCTAATTTTAAGACTTGTGTGAAAATGTGATATAGTTTCAGGGCAAATGTATGCAGAAATATGTAAAGTTCTAAGGGTTGACAAACGTTGAAGCACAACTGTATGAAAAGGCAGGCAAGTATGTATGGATCTCCATCCAACACCAATGGTCATAGGGAATCATTCAACTCTTGGAGACTTGAAAAATTGCATTGACTATTAGTTCTCATTGTGGGAATCCAGCTGGTGTATGGAGACTTATAGCTGCTCATTAGGAGAAAGTATGGAAATCAGCTCTCTGATATTGTCAAGCAGAAGTTGAAAGAAGCTTCTAAAGGAGCATGAACTGTGGGACATTGCCTACGACAAGCTTTTTAGAAGCCAGTTTAAATAGAAGCTTTGTGGTGTAAGATTTCCCGAATATATCAGGAGGCCCATAACTCATTAAATTTGGTGCATCTTGGGCAAAAAAAATTAGATTAATTCAAAAGCTGATTTCTCAGTAACAGAGGAGCGGACTGGCCTTGTAGAAGTATTGGTGCATTTGTCTTTGAAAGAGCTACATGTGCATATAAATAGTTTGTAAAATCCTTATAGATTCCTTTTCAAAGGAACCAATACTTTCTAGTTGACTAGCTGAAAAACACTTGGCCAACTTTTCTTTTTGTTCCATAGCAAGCCACAATATTCTTGTTGCATTAACTCAATGCACATAACATGGACACTTCTGAACTTAGCAAGAATACCATCCAGTCCCAATGACCTTTATTTGTGATATAAAGAATATTATGTAGGCAAGGCCTTCGCTCAATGTTCACTCACGAGGCTGAAGACTAAAGGAGTTGAAATGGATATATTTACATAGTGCTTTAATGCATATTGGCACATACCCTAGTTACATTCTTTGCATTGGTGTTACTTAACTCCAGGATTGTGGTGACCCGGCCAGGTCATCTTGCATTGCTGATTTAATTGGGGTCAATGCATCACTAACTGCCACAGGTGTTCTCTCAGTAGGAAACCCTTACAGAACGAAAGTTAAGAACACATCTTACAGATATACAGTTGCCTTTATAAAATTAATAGCTAGTTTCGATGACTAATAAGTACTTTTTATTGCTCGTTAACATAAACTTTCATAAAGTGTATACTAGTGCAAACATCATTATAGCATATTGTTCCTCAAATATTACAAAATATATGGTAATTAGATTATCCATTGTGTAGTCAAAATAACTAGAATATAATAATGATTAAAACTAAAATGTTCATATTGAGGTATTCTGTGGACTGTTATTTAAATAGGATGAATTAGAATAATGTATAGTTCTTACGTCATCATTCCGTGACCACCACCTGTTGTATATCTGTCATACAGTAAATGCAATGCTATAATAACTTGGCCCAAATACATGCCAATGTATATCTGTCTAGAATAGATGGCACATCTGATTCACTGTCGCTTAACTCATGTTCAGGGCATTGCAGGACCTTAAGTATCCATGGTAATGAACATGCATATAGTCAAAGTTAGTTAGTTGGTAGTGGTTATAACCATGGATACCCAAGGTCCTGCAATGCCCTGAACATGAGGTAAACAACACAGTGAATCAGAAGAACTATACTACATTTCTAATTGGAGGTATTTGCTAATATTATTATTATTATTATTATTATTATTATTATTATTATTATTATTATTATTACTACAGCACCAACTACATATTGGAATAGCATCTTAGTGATGGGAATACTCCTTCAATTTTTACTGATGCGATGATCCTCACCAGTCCTTTTCGTGATGTCACGTTCATTATTAACTAGATTTCTGCAGTCAATAATTGGCCTCAGCAGTGTCATTAGCATTTACAGTACATGACCACTGAGGCCAGTTATTGGCTGCAGCGGTCATGTTAAAGGGGTTGTCAACTCCACTACTTTTACATTGATGGCCAATCCTTAGGATAGGCCATCAATGTAAAAGTAGGGAACGACCTCTTTAATGATGGTGATGTTATCAATTCAGTCGGGGACCGCTGGACCAGTATTGGATTCAATACATAATGGCTGTTTTATTAATTTAACCTTCGTCAGGCTGCATAATTTTACAATGTTAACAGCGACCCCTTATCTCGGAAGGGGATGGAGATATTTTATTGAAATTTGGCCAATATATTCTGGACCAAAACTGCAGAGATGTCACGAAATTTCAGCCCTCTACGGCTTTTGGAAATAAAAATGTATTGCAATTTTAAAACGGAATAGTTACAATTGTACCTATTCAGCCGGACAAAAGTTAAGACATTTCCAACCATAAACTATTTCTGAAAAATGCCAGACAACTCTTTAAAAGTTAAATAAAAATATCCAATGAAAATGTGAAGCATAAATCAGTGCTCCTGTGCAAGTATTGAATTATGACTTATTTTTGTCAATCCTCACTAATCTCAATAAAAAAATGCAGATCATAATGTACCGTGTAATAACATTGATTATATGGAAACTAATAACAACTAATGTAAACTGATGAATCAAGTTAATAGGATCAGTCAGAAAATCTGCCATGGTAATTTAAATAAAAGAAAAATATCAATGGATAAACCAAATTTTTCACATAAAAAGAAAAGCAGATTCAACTCCATATTCCTGAAGATGCATCATGTCCTTCCTAATCTTTACCTTCTTAGAATATACAGCACTACAATGACTTGTACTTGGCAGATACGTACTTGAGTTGGTCAAAAACCATCATCACTGTTCTATAACATGTTATCTAGAAATAAGAACACAACTATCTTTCCAATCGAGAGTGAATTACAACAGTTTTCCTTGAGTGAAGAATTACATATAACAAGACAGACCCCTGTTATTGAGCCTCCTTAGACACTGCATTCCCTTGTCATGACTCTTAGATGAAGAACAACACACTTTAAATGCAAAACACTCAATGAGAAAAACCATGAAGAAGAGAAAGCTGCTAAGAAAGTGCAAGCAAATCTATGGTACCCTATTGATTAGTGGTGACTTTTGTAGGCCCACGTTGGATTTTTAGAGGACTATTTTCTTTTCACTTGGGCCAAATTGCTTTGTTTTGCTTATGTTTCAGGGAAATAATTTAACAAAGTTGAATGGGCTATAAAGCGACTAGAAAATCTAAATGACATACAAAATATATAAATAAAATGTTCACTTTTATAGATATACATTAAAAATACAGTTAGGTCCAGAAATATTTGGACAGTGACACAATTTTCGCGAGTTGGGCTCTGCATGCCACCACATTGGATTTGAAATGAAACCTCTACAACAGAATTCAAGTGCAGATTGTAACGTTTAATTTGAAGGTTTGAACAAAAATATCTGATAGAAATTGTAGGAATTGTACACATTTCTTTACAAACACTCCACATTTTAGGAGGTCAAAAGTAATTGGACAAATAAACCAAACCCAAACAAAATATTTTTATTTTCAATATTTTGTTGCGAATCCTTTGGAGGCAATCACTGCCTTAAGTCTGGAACCCATGGACATCACCAAACGCTGGGTTTCCTCCTTCTTAATGCTTTGCCAGGCCTTTACAGCCGCAGCCTTCAGGTCTTGCTTGTTTGTGGGTCTTTCCGTCTTAAGTCTGGATTTGAGCAAGTGAAATGCATGCTCAATTGGGTTAAGATCTGATGATTGACTTGGCCATTGCAGAATGTTCCACTTTTTAGCACTCATGAACTCCTGGGTAGCTTTGGCTGTATGCTTGGGGTCATTGTCCATCTGTACTATGAAGCGCTGTCCGATCAACTTTGCGGCATTTGGCTGAATATGGGCTGAAAGTATATCCCGGTACACTTCAGAATTCATCCGGCTACTCTTGTCTGCTGTTATGTCATCAATAAACACAAGTGACCCAGTGCCATTGAAAGCCATGCATGCCCATGCCATCACGTTGCCTCCACCATGTTTTACAGAGGATGTGGTGTGCCTTGGATCATGTGCCGTTCCCTTTCTTCTCCAAACTTTTTTCTTCCCATCATTCTGGTACAGGTTGATCTTTGTCTCATCTGTCCATAGAATACTTTTCCAGAACTGAGCTGGCTTCATGAGGTGTTTTTCAGCAAATTTAACTCTGGCCTGTCTATTTTTGGAATTGATGAATGGTTTGCATCTAGATGTGAACCCTTTGTATTTACTTTCATGGAGTCTTCTCTTTACTGTTGACTTAGAGACAGATACACCTACTTCACTGAGAGTGTTCTGGACTTCAGTTGATGTTGTGAACGGGTTCTTCTTCACCAAAGAAAGTATGCGGCGATCATCCACCACTGTTGTCATCCGTGGACGCCCAGGCCTTTTTGAGTTCCCAAGCTCACCAGTCAATTCCTTTTTTCTCAGAATGTACCCGACTGTTGATTTTGCTACTCCAAGCATGTCTGCTATCTCTCTGATGGATTTTTTCTTTTTTTTTCAGCCTCAGGATGTTCTGCTTCACCTCAATTGAGAGTTCCTTAGACCGCATGTTGTCTGGTCACAGCAACAGCTTCCAAATGCAAAACCACACACCTGTAATCAACCCCAGACCTTTTAACTACTTCATTGATTACAGGTTAATGAGGGAGACGCCAACAGAGTTAATTGCAGCCCTTAGAGTCCCTTGTCCAATTACTTTTGGTCCCTTGAAAAAGAGGAGGCTATGCATTACAGAGCTATGATTCCTAAACCCTTTCTCCGATTTGGATGTGAAAACTCTCATATTGCAGCTGGGAGTGTGCACTTTCAGCCCATATTATATATATAATTGTATTTCTGAACATGTTTTTGTAAACAGCTAAAATAACAAAACTTGTGTCACTGTCCAAATATTTCTGGCCCTGACTGTATGTATGATCCAGATCACCCAAATAGTGACCCCATAAAAATGGTACAAGCGGATGCGAAAGGGCAATAAACTATGGAATGAGGGTTGACAAGGAAATAGGGACTATAGAATATAGATGATCCTATAATGTCCCTGTAATCAACCCTGTCAGTGGGGGGTATGACGCCCTAATGTAAATGGCACCCCCTCAGGGTGTCATACTGTCAGCTCACAGGTAGGGTTGATTACAGGGACATAGTAGGGTCATCTAGGTTACTATATGCTGTAGTCCCTATTTCCTTGTCAACCCTCATATCATAGTTTAATGCCCTTTCATATCCGCTCGTACCTTTTTTATGGGGTCAGTATTTGGTTGTTCTGGATCATATGTGTTTTATAATGTATATCTATTAAAATGAGGGTTGACAAGGAAATAGGGACTATAACATATAGTAACCTAGATGACCCTATAATGGCCCTGTAATCCACCCTACCTGTCAGCGAGGGTATGACATCCTAAGGGGGCACCATTTTACATCAAGGCATCATACTCTCCGCTATCAGGTTGGGTTGATTACAGGGACATTATAAGAGCATCTAGGTTACTATATGCTGTAGTCCCCATATCCTTGTCTTGTCAACCCTCATAACATAGCTTATTGCCCTTTCATATCTCCGTTTGTACCATTTTTATGGGGTCAGTATTTGGGTGTTCTGGATCATACGTGTTTTTTTAATGTATATCTATTAAAATCAGTGCTGACAAGGATATAGGGACTACAGCATATAGTAACCTAGATGACCCTATAATGTACCTGTAATCAACCCTTCCTGTCAGCGGAGGGTATGACTACCTGAGGGGGCACCATTTTACATCAATGAGTCATACTCTTCGCTGACAGATAGGGTTGACCCTATAATGTCCCTGTAATCAACCCTGTTATCGGAGAGTATGATGCCTTGATGTAAAATGGTTGTCCCTTAGGGTGTCATACCCTCTGCTGACAGGTAGGGTTCATTACAGGGACATAGTAGGGTCATCTAGGTTACTATATGCTGTAGTCCCTAGTTCCTTGTCAACCATCATACCATAGTTTATTGCCCTTTCGGATCTGCTCGTACCATTTTTCTGGGGACACTATTTGGGTTTTCTGGATCATACGTGTTTTTTATGTATATATATTAAAATTGAACATTTTATTGGGATATTTTGTAAATTAATCAGTTATGTTTCAGGGACCAAATAAATGCGGTATACAAATTGTAAGCTTGATATGAGCATTTGGTACAAGTAGTCAAAATAAACAAACCTAAATAATGTTATAAATATTATATTTACTAGATACTAGATATATTATTTGATAAAGCTGAGTGGAGGATACCGGGCACTGCTGATCCCTGTATGGCTAATAAGGCTGTGCTTCCATGCTGGTAGAGACCTGGGTGCGTGTCCCAAAGCGAAGACGATGCAAAATCCACAGTGTAGAGATGAATAGGTCGCACTCCAAAAGTCAGGATAAAGGAAATCTATTTATTCCACGATCACATCAAGGGTACAGGTAGTGAGGGAGGATGAGGGTGTGCCACGCCGGACCACGGCGGCCGTTTCGCAAGTAAACTTGCTTGACTGGACCCGTAGAAGCAAGTTTACACTACCTGTACCCTTGATGTGATCGTGGAATAAATAGATTTCCTTTATCCTGACTTTTGGAGTGAGATATATTATTTGATATTAGTAGATAAGAATAGAATATAAGTAGTGCTATCTTCATCCAAAAAAAACTGTAGACATGGGGGAACATGGTCTCTTGGTGCTCAAGGAAAGATTTCGGTAAGCGCCCCCTCATGTGTTTTGTGAAGATTAGTATTAAAACTGTGAGAAAAACAAATCTAAATGCCTATTGATGGGAAATGCTGCTTGTACCCAACACTGACACCAGCGCGGACACAGTGTACATAGCTTTTGCTTCTCGTATTTTATAAATTACCCGTTCTTGGTTGTGTAAGCCACTGCCGGCTCTATTCCTTGTCTTGGCCCTGGCTATTATCAACCTGAAACACGGCTCATGCAATTAACAAATATCATTGATAGCGATGTTTAAGCATTTCATTACCGCCTCATTATGTCTTCCTTACAATATTAAAAGTATTGCACAGTGTCTACAGAACAGTACATGAGTACCGGGAACAGCTGGTCATTAAAAACATCCGTTGTTCCCACAATTTGCCAGGCTGTTATGTAGTAAATCAAAGCTCAGTTGATGATATTTATCTGTGAACCTGATCATCATAAATATAAGCTTGAAAATCAGCGGGGGTGGGGGCAGGGGGTAGAATTTGTGGCTTTTTCGGAAGGGAACAGCTGCATGCAGTACCACTGAATTTACTACGCTTGGTATGGGAAAGTTATAATGCTTCAATATTCCTGCTCCGATTGTGATAGGCCCTAGAAATAAGCTCATGGTTCACACCGAATACATACGCTAACACCTGCACCATCTCTATGCAACCTCTTCGAATGCCAAGCAAGCAATTTAGGAATAATCTAACAAATCATATAATGCCGAGCATCAGCTGCATTGCATTACTCAACAGTTGCTATTTTAAGACTATCCTACTTTCTAATTCTTCGGTCGAGACCGTGAACGTATACATGCCAAGAATAACACATCTCAGCGAGTTCATTCAAATCACATTGAAAGAATAAAAATAAAAATTCAATGCAGAGCCGAGTTTGTCATCCGGCCCAGCTCACCAATATGTCGCTATTATATGAGTGGTCCATAGAACTGAATATAAACCTAACATTGCATATCGGTGTGTGACAATAATAACACCTCAAAGATAAAGGGTAACCGATTCTTAAAAAAAACCCAACTCAATGATGCATAAAGAAAGAATAAATCTAATATGGTGATTATTTGTTATAAATGACTCAAGGTTCCTTCTTTTGGCAGATTACATACTGAGCAATAATGAAAGGTTTTCACATTTTGTGTTGTTGCAGTGTTTTGCGGATATGAAGAAGTTAGATTAATCTATCAATAACCCAATAAAATCAGGCAATACCATAATTAATGTCCTATTTAAGCTATTCAGAATTAGGTAATGTGAAATCATATTGAGGATGTGCATATATGATATTATGAACTCTCAGTGGATTTTCCCATGCGTGCTATCAATAAATATGTATTCCTTATATGTATTCTATTCTGCACATTACATGATACGGCCTTGTAAAAAGAAGAGGCACAAATACATAGTCATATCTCTTTTAATTGGGCTAATTCATACTCAACACATTCTAAAAATAATTACTCTTTATATTTTGCTTGCTAACGATACAAAAAAAAGGTCACATCCAAAGGCCAAAGCTGCGCTATCTAATGATCCATACTGCCGTCTACCTAGTACAAATTACATTTATCCAGATGACAACTACTGTCAACAATGCTCGTCCCACCGATGCCACAATTAATCCCGAAAACCTTTCGCTCATCAGCAGACATCGAGAACACTCATAATGTAACAGCATATTAAGATGTGTTCTACTGCGAATCGGTACAAATAATAACAAGCAGGTTACAAGAATCGGAAACACCGTGGACAAACGAAAGAAAAAACTGTCCACCCATAAATATTTACTTTAATGATACGGACAAATGATCCCAGCTCCAAATGTTGTCAGCGCAGTTATGTGTCCAGATGACAAATGAAGCCTCCCTTCCAGCTATATATCTTCTAAGCTATTCGGATCATCAGCAAAGTGTAATGTTCACATTAGTGTCGGGACAACTTCTTTAGAGAGGTTTATTTTAGGTGACCACTGCAGTCTAAAGGCTGTGAGTGTGAAGTCTACAGCATTAGGTATGTAATCCAATTATTCCTAAACTAATCATGCTAGAAAAAGACTCCTCACACAAGAAGATGCCGGAAAGATCCTGCTCCTGGGGAACTTTTAGGTACATAGTATCATGGAAACAAGCTGCAATTTTTTTTAATAAATACATTATTTTTTCTTTATGTATGTCTCATTCATGTGCATTATCTAGTGTATAAATGAATCTTAAGGAAAATCAATAAAAATAAAATTGTTGAATGGTATATAGATAGATAGATGGATATATTGATAGACCTAACATAATGATAGATAGATTGATAGATAGATAGAGGGATAGATAGATAGATAGATGGATAGATACAGTAGATGATAGATAGATAGATAGATAGATACAGTAGATGATAGATAGATAGATAGATAGATAGATAGATAGATAGATAGATAGATAGATAGATAGATAGATAGATAGATAGAGGGATAGATATGAGGTATAACGATAGATAAAGAGATAAGAGGTTGATAGATAGATAGATATATAGGAGGTAGATAGATAGATAGATAGGTAGGAGGTAGATAGATGGATAGATAGATAGTTGGATAGATAGATAGATACAGTAGATAGATAGATAGATAGTTAGATAGATAGATAGTTGGATAGATAGATAGATAGATAGATAGATAGATAGATAGATAGATAGATAGTTGGATAGATAGATAGATAAATAGATAAATAGATGATAGATAGATAGATAGATAGATATATAGATGATAGATAGATAGTTGGATAGATAGTTGGATAGATAGATAGATAGATACAGTAGATAGATAGATAGATGATAGATAGATAGTTGGATAGATAGATAGATAGATACAGTAGATAGATAGATAGATAGATAGATAGATAGATAGATAGATAGATAGATAGATAGATAGATAGATAAGAGGTAGATAGATAGATAGATAGATAGATAGATAGATAGATAGATAGATAATATAGTGAACAGCGCCATATAATTATCCTTTTGGCTGTAAGGCCTCCAAACAAAGATCCAATTATTATAATAATATATATAAAAAAAAGAGGCAGCACTTCAATGGAGTATGCAAAGTAAAAGTAGCCTATAACTAGCCCATGTGGCTAATTAAAGTCCACTTTTTCTTTACGGAATCCATTGGAGTGCTATTTTTTTTTTCCTTTTTTAGATAGATAGTTATACACACAATGGTGTTTGAAAATTTGCAAAACCTTCACAACTTTCCATTTTTTCTGCATAAATTTGCTAAAAAAAATCCTAAATTATATAAAGAGAAGCAATGAAAACAAATAAGAAAAACTACTAGACTTTTTTTATTGAGGAAAATATTAAACTTCTCTGAGAGGACCTTAGCTTTCAATATTTGGTGTAACCACCTTTTGTAGCAATATCTCCATGTAAACATTTTCGGTAATTCTTGATTAGTCCTGCACAACGGCTTAGAGCATTTTTGGGCCATTCCTCCCCACAAAAAGAGCTTCAACTCTCTAATATTGGTGAGTTATCTACCAAGAACTGCGCGCTTCG